>NC_059360.1:25356875-25981250 GCF_019703515.2 Myxocyprinus asiaticus
GTTAAGATGCTGCTTTGGAAGGTAGCTGCCTATGTAGGCAGCAAGGCTGCTCACTAGGTTTTGGAGCATGTGTGTGTTCTCTAGTGTATAATTTCTTTATCTATCATGTGTTCTTTATTTTAGACAATGAAGTGGACCCTTACACCAGTTATGAGTACAGAATTGGTGCCTGGAACAGCTTTGGCCGTGGCTTTAGTCCCTCTTCCCGGATCACTACTAAAGAAGACGTGCCCTGGGGCGTAGCTCCTCCACACTGGAGCCATGTTGGCCTTCGCGATGACATTATCCAACTTGAATGGTCAGCCCCAAACAAGCCCAATGGTAACTGTCTCCAAGAGGTGACAATGGTCTTTTATCATGACATTCTCAGAGATTGCACAAATTCTGCTACAAATAATCATCATCTGTCACTTTGAATTGTTGGTTGTAAATTGTCCGTGATGCTCCATTTTTATCTGACAGTGTTTATGTTTAGGTCTATAACGACCAGGTGTGCGTCTCCCAAAAGCATTGTTAGCCAACTGTTGTCACATGTTCCATACATAGTTCAATGATTTGGTGTTTCCTGAAACCATAGTTCCAAAGAACATTCTCAAACAGCATCGCAAAACTGTGTGGTTGGAACTACAGCTTTTTACCTGTGGTTAGAATCATAGTTCCTTGTTAGTTTGCTGTGTGGACATCATTTCACTTCGCTGGGGCTTCTGTATCTTTTATTTCATATATATGTCTTTCATTCTTTTAAGACTTTGACCTCGTTTACATGCATTTAAGAAAACGTCATGGTTACCTGTGTAACCTCCGTTCCCTGATGGAGGGAGCGAGATGTTGTGTCGATGTAGTGACAATAGGGGTCATTCTTGGGAGCCCGAGACACCTCTGGTCTTTGATAAAAGGCCAATGAAAATTGGCGAGTGGTATTTGCATGCCACTCCCCCGGACATACAGGTATAAAAGGAGCTGGTATGCAACCACTCATTCAGGTTTTATGCTGAGGAGCCGATATAAGGTCCGGCCATTTCAGCGGGTAGTTCAGCGTTGTGGCAGGAGGGACACAATGTCTCGTTCCATCCATTAGGGAACGGAGGTTACACAAGTAACCATGACATTCCCTATCTGTCACTCACTCAATGTTGTGTCGATGTAGTGACACTAGGGGTCCCTATACGAAACGCCACAACTGGCTGAACTGTGTTACGTGAACTGGCGGTGTGTGGTGGGCAGACTACTGTGTACCTCATAGCCAGCACACCAGGTCGACACGTAACCTCCCCCAACATATTTATGAGTGTCGAACGGCCCTTTGGGGACAAGTCTACTGCCCAAAAGATAGAGACAGGCTAACCCAGTCATGGCCTCTTTTCCCCTTCTTTATTTCCACTCCCTAAAAAAGAAGGGGGATTATCTGACTGGGCCGCCAGGTCTAGTTGGGGGGTGTCCCTCCCAAAGGGAAGGCACCGCGGAGACCACACCTCGCCCAAAGAGAGGGGGGGATATTTAAGTGGAAAAATACGTCACATGGTCTTTCCAACCATGTGGAGAGTCTTCAAGGTAGATCCTACCCAACGGGGGAGGAGTTACTACAAACATGGAGACTGGGGATGAGGGGCTCTGCCCAAGGTAGACGCAGTTTGCCAACAGGGAAACAAATTAGCAGAAGATATATATCTCATGGGGTTGGCCTTACAGGGAACCGCCACATGCGGAGCACCTACCCCAGAACAGGACTCATAGATAGCACGTGTACTGGGCCGGCAGCGAGTCTCTCCAAAAACTCGACTGCCACAGGGCTTGGAGGAAGTCAACCAGGGAACAAAGTTTGTGAACACTACTGGGAATTAATGGCGCACGTCTTCAGCTCAAAAGGAGGTGGAAGGCGCTATGTGCAAGCGATACACCCGGCCGGCTATCCCGGGCTTATCCGCTTGTATTGCGTGCCACTACCTGGGACGAAACCGGTTCCACCCGGAGGTTGTAGAACCTTGCAAAGGTGTTGGGTGTTGCCCAGCCTGCTGCTCTGCAAATGTCTGTTAGAGAGGCACCCCTGGCCAGGGCCCAGGAGGCCGCTACACCCCTGGTAGAATGGGCTCGTGGCCCTACCGGGGGCGGCATGTTCTGGGCGTGATATGCCATAGTTATGGCGTCAGTGAGCCAGTAGGCAATCCTCTGCTTGGAGACAGCGCTTCCTTTCCGCTGTGCACCAAAGCAGACAAAGAGCTGCTCAGAGATCCTAAAGCTCTGCGTGCGATCCAAATAGATGTGTAAAGCATGCACAGGACACAGCAGCAACAGGGCTGGGTATGCCTCCTCCTGGGGCAGCACTTGCAGGTTCACCACCTGGTCCCTAAAAGGGGTTGTGGGAACCCTGGGCACATAGCCCGGTTGGGGTCTCAGGATCACATGAGAGTAGCCCGGACCGAACTCCAGGCACGTTTCGCTGACAGAGAATGCTTGCAGTTCTCCTACCCTCTTGATGGAAGTGAGCGCAGTCAGGAGGGCAGTCTTCAAGTGAGTGTCTTAAGCTCGGCTGACTGCAAAGGCTCAAAGGGGGCTCTCTGTAGACCCTGAAGAACTACAGAGAGGTCCGATGAGGGAACGAGGCACGGTCTGGGGGGATTCAGCCTCCTGGCACCTCTTAGGAACCTGATGATCAGGTCATGCTTCCCTAAGGACTTACCATCGACTGCGTTGTGTTGTGCTGCTATGGCGGCAACGTACATCTTCAAGGTGGAAGGGGACAGCCTCCCTTCCAACCTCTCCTGCAGGAAGGAAAGCACTGATCCGACTGTGCATCTCTGGGGGTCTTCCCGTCGGGAAGAACACCACTTAGCGTACAGATGCCACTAAAAGGCATACAGGCGCCTCGTAGAGGGGGCCCTAGCCTGAATGTTCGTGTCTACCACCGCAGATGACTTCCACGTCCCGTCCAGGGGCCAGACATGGAGATTCCAGAGGTCTTGTCGCGGGTGCCAGATGGTGCCCCATCCCTGAAAAAGAAGGTCCTTCCTCAGGGGAATTCGCCAGGGGGGGGGCTGTCGCGAGGAGCGTGAGGTCCGAGAACCATGTCTGGGTGGGCCAGTAGGGCACTACCAGGACGACATGCTCCTCATCCTCCCTGACCTTGCACAGGGTCTGTGTATTTGTGCCAGGGGGCCAGCTTTGTGCCAGCGCGTTTATGCCGATGGGGGCTTCGTTCAGGGCGTACCAGAGCGGGCAGTGGGGAGGATTCTTGGGAGGCGAACAGGTGCACCTGTGCCTGTCCAAATCGACTCCAAATCAGCTGGACCACCTGAGGGTGGAGCCTCCACTCTCCCCTGAGGGTAACCTGTCGTGACAGCGTGTCCGCTGTAGTGTTGAGGTTGCCTGGGATGTGAGTGGCTCGCAGAGACGGTGAGCGAGTTGTGACATACAACGAGAGCACAGACCGCCTTGGTGGTTGACATATGCTACCGTTGCTGTGTTGTCTGTCTGAACTAACACGTGCTTGCCCTGGATCAACGGCCGAAACCTCCGCAGGGCGAGCAGAATTGCCAACAACTCAAGGCAGTTGATGTGCCAATGCAGTCGCGGGCCCATCCATAAGCCGGCGGCTGCGTGCCCATTGCAAACAGCGCCCCAGCCCATTTTGGAGGTGTCTGGAGACCAGTTCTAGGGGAACACCTGCCCGTAGAAACGAGAGGTCGGTCCAAGGGCTGAAAATATGGTGACAGACCGGCGTAATGACCACACGATGTGTCCCGCAGCGCCATGCCCATCTCGGGACTCGAGTCTGAAGCCAGTGCTGAAGCGGTCTCATATGCATCAACCCGAGCGGGGTGGCCACCGCTGAGGATGCCATATGCCCCAGGAGCTTCTGAAAAAGTTTCAGTGGAACCGCTGTTTTCTGTTTGAACGCCTTCAAACAGGCCAACACCGACTGGGCGCGCTCATTCGTGAGGCGCGCTGTCAAAGAGACTGAGTCCAACTCCAAACCGAGAATAGAGATGCCCTGAACCAGGAGGAGCTTGCTCTTTTCCCAGTTGACCCGAAGTCCTAGTCGGCTGAGGTGTGAGAGCACCAAGTCCCTGTGTGCACACAACATGTCCCGAGAGTGAGCTAAGATTAGCCAGTTGTCGAGATAGTTGAGAATGCGAATGCCCACCTCCCTTAGCGGGGCAAGGGCTGCCTCTGCGACCTTCGTGAAGATGCGAGGAGACAGGGACAGGCCGAAAGGGAGGACCTTGTACTGATATGCCTGACCCTCGAATGCAAACCACAGGAAGGGTCTGTGTCGAGGAAGGATCGAGACGTGGATGTACGCGTCCTTCAGGTCTACCGCCGCGAACCAATCTTGATGCCGGACGCTCGCCAGAATGCGTTTTTGCGTCCGCATCTTGAACGGGAATCTGTGTAAAGCCCAGTTCAGAACTTGCAGGTCCAAGATTGGCCGCAACCCACCGCCTTTTTTTGGTACGATGAAGCAGGGGCTGTAAAACCCCTTCTTCATCTCGGCCGGAGGGACAGGTTCTATCGCGCCCTTCCGTAGGAGGGTAGCGATCTCCGCGCGCAAGGTAGCAGTGTTTTCGTCCTTCACCAAGGTGAAGTGGACACCGCTGAACCTGGGCGGACGCCTGGCGAACTGAATTGCATAGCCAAGTCGGACGGTCCGGACCAGCCATCGTGACGGATTGGAAAGCGCAAGCCACGCATCCAAGTTCCGCGCAAGGGGGACCAAAGGGACAACATTGTCGGACGTACCGGCAGGTGGGGCCTCACGGCAGGGTGGAGCTCGAGGTGCCACACCATGTCATAGCCGTGCTGAGTCTAGGGACATCGAAGCACTTACCTGGCTCCTTGTGACCACCCCCGGAACAGCCTGTCCTCGTCACATCGGGGGCAGATTTGTGCCACATCTGGGCGCTCAGTGGCGGGAGACCGCCGCTGGAGTGCCAAACCTGCCAAATAGAGTGGTGGACGGTGGTCGTGATGACGGCCGTGCACATCGGATACGTGACCCAGGGAACAAGGAAACCGCTCTTGCTGAACTCTTGAGTACTGCAGCCACTTGGGCATGCAGTGCAATTAAATGCAAAGGTAATAAATAGATGGAGAGGTCTGCTTACCAGCTCCAGAGCAGTGGGTTTCGTCGTCCCTGGGTCGCCCATCTCAAGGGCGCTTTGAAGCCTTTCACAGGTTCTGGGTGGCCGCGAGACGAGTGGCATCTGCTTCCTGTGGTGGGCTCCACGCCGGGGCCGGGCCGAAGGGGCGGGCTGCGGCAGAGCCAGTGCAGTCACTGCAGGGGGACGCCCTTGGCGACGAGCAGATGGAGTGCGGGATCTTGAGCCACGCCGGGGCAGGATATGCTGGATAGCCTCCGTCTACTGCTCCACCAACGAGAACTGCTGGGCAAAGTCCTTGACAGTGTCGCCGAATAGGCCAGCCTGGGAGATGGGGGCAGCAAGGAACCATGTCTTGTCAGCCTCACCCATCTCGAGCAGGTTGAGCCAAAGGTGGTGCTCCTGGACCACTAATGTGGACATCGTCCACCCGAGAGACCGCGCCATGAACTCCGTCGCTTGCAGAGCGAGGTCGGTCGCCTAGCGCAGTTCCTGCATCAATCCCGGGGCGGAACTACCCTCGTGCAGTTCCTTTAGCACCTTGGCGGACTTGCAGGAGAGCCATGGCATGCAGGGCAGAGGCGGCTTGTCCAGCGGCACCGTAGGCCTTGGCCGTCAGTGATGACGTAAACCTACAGGCCTTGGACGGGGGCTTTGGGCACCCGCGCCAGGTGGCAGCGCTCTGAGGGCATAGGTGCACCGCGAGCACCTTTATCCACCGGGGGATTGCCGAATAACCCTTGGCTGCCCCACCATCGAGGGTAGTGAGGGTGGGGAAGCTGAAAAGATCGGGACCGGGCAGTAAAAAAGTGCCTCCCACGACCTTGTCAGCTCTTCATGCACTTCTGGGAAGAAAGGAACAGGGGCGGGGCATGGCTTTGAGCGGCGCTGCGAGCCCAGGAACCAATCATTGAGCCGCAAGGGTTCAGGGAAGAGTGGAGGGTTCCAATCTAGCCGACGCTCACGGCTGCCCGGGAAAGCATGTCGTCATCTCCGCATCAGCCTGTGACTGGGCAATCATCCCCAAAGGGAGGAGCCCAGCTGAGGCTTCCACGTCTGACAGGACGAGCCCGCTCTCAGATGCTGCGCTCGAGAGCTCATCAATTTCGCAGGCTCCGAATAAGAGGTCGAACTCGCCATGCGATGAGCCGGTGGACTCATCCGGAAGCCCGATCGGGGCAGATGAGCGTGCTGGAGAATGGGAGGTCCGCGGGGGAATACCCGGTGGAGGCGGTCCCATTGGGGTCCCCAAATCGCCCCCAGTGCTAGCCTCGCTGGCCTCATAACCGTGGGTAAAAGGACTGAGGCAGGGAGCCTCTGGGGTGGCTTGCTTTCTTACGAAGGCGAGCCGTGACCGCATCGTTGCCATGGACATGTCCTCGCAATGAGTACATGACCATCCACGAATGCTGTCTCCACGTGAGCAGTGCCCAGACACGAAAGACAGAAGGCGAGAGATAATGAGCGCAACCAGGAATAACACACAATCGGAAAGGCATCTTTAAAAAGACGCGTCTTTAAAAAGACGTTCCGTGTGCCACTCTTTTAGAGGAATATACTCTTATTTCTGCCGAAGCGCCCAGGGGCATTCTCTGCAGTGCACCAGTCCAGAGGAGAGAGAAGCCGCTGAAATGCGCCGTCAGATCCAGCAGAGGTGAATGAACAGTCGTGGGAATTCAGCTCAGTGAGCATGACCGTTCGGCTCCAAGAGAAAATCTGAATGAGTGGTTGCATACCAGCTCCTTTTATACCCTTATGTCTGGGGGAGTGGCATGCACATACCACTCACCAATTTTCATTGGCCTTTTATCAAAGACCAGAGGTGTCTCGGGCTCCCAAGAGTGACCCCTAGTGTCACTACATCGACACAACATCGAGTGAGTGACAGATAGGGAACGGCTTACTTTGCATAAAGCGGCGTTCTGAAGTGTTTAAGAGATTAAAGACTGTTAAGAGAAAGCGCTTTATCATACACAGTTTCTGTTGGAGAACACATGGCTTTTATGTGTTAACGTTAATGCATAAGTGGCACTTATATGTTTTTAAAAAATGCGTATGTGCTCAAGTGCGTCGGTGAACCCCAAAGTCTGATGTAGAGGGAAACCCCACTACATGTACGTGTAAATGAACTTTTAAAATTTGATATTCACAGAAGTTATTACTCCACCCCCTGCGTAACATCATTAACGACGACTGGCCAAACCAACGTGGTTTGAATGATAGATGTGAGACATAGTTACTACAGCTTCGGGAAACAGTTGTGACTAGCTAGTTAAATTTTCAAACGATGCATCATACTGTGGTGGTTAAACAGTGAGTTACAGTATGTCATTGTATGGGAAACGCACCCCTGGACTACATAAAACATAGGCTGCATAGGAAGTTAATAAAAATGTAAAGGACATTTGACAAGCGTGAGTTCAGTAAAACTGATACTTATTAGTTCAATCTATTTATTAATTCTGTCATGAACACATTTGTTATGAAAAGTCACAAGTTTATTGTATTGTATATAACGAACTCCGAATTGCCATGTAATTGTTTAGTAAAATATTGTAACACTTGGTAGTTTTAATGTGGCAATACATTATTTGACAAGAGCTCTTCAGAAAGCTCTGTCATGGGTTCTTGGTCCTTTCTCTGTATTCTGCTCTCACAATGTTATAAAAGACAACAGTCACTGCAGCCTAGTCACCTGATTTAATGAACAGTACCCCATTAATTATTATTCTGGACTATACTTGGAACCTCTTGTTTCGCCCTCTAAATCCTCACACATGTCTCTGTACCGGTCAAAAAATTCACTTTATTATTCACTTTTTCACTTTATTTTCTGCCCTTTTTTCACTTTTTGTGAATGTTTATAAAGTAGGGAAATATAATAGACCAGATACCTTATTTATCAGTCAAAATGACAGAAAGCATTTTGAATTAACTATCAGTGCTCTATAGTTTCATACTTTTAAAAATTATAGCACTATAAAGTTTTGATTTCTTTTTTTTTTTTTTTTTTCATCAAAGATCAAATCAGAGCACATCATTTTTGCCAGATTCCTCAGTTAGTAACAGTTTTTTGCTCTCATGGGAATGTTTTCATATGTTTATTCAGTATGGTTTGGATATGTAAATTATTAATCACAGAGTGAATCAGTTTGGGTAATTCACGCCTGCAGTCGTGACTCTCAGAAGATTTAGTCACATTTCCCCCAACAAACTGGAAGATAGACTTTTTCTTTAGGCTGTAATGATATGACTCAGACAGTGTGGAACTAGCTGATTATTTTATCATCTCTCCTCTGAAGACCTGACTGTTATTAAGCATAATCTGCATAGCTCGGCAGAATAATTTATGAAGAATGAAATTCACATGCACATAAACACTAAGTGAGAATAACAAGCTTCGTTTTAGGGAACTTCTGTGCCACTTAATATGTAAAGAAACATGCTGATTGCTCATTAAAGTTTTACTCTGTGCTCTAATCAAATGACTTGCCACCCAATCTGTTGTGATTTGAAGGAAAGTCAGTCCACCGGCTTCACTACTGTACTGCAAGTAGAATTGGTGTCAAAGCCATGTTTGTGACGCTGTGTTTGTTTATGTATTATGATAGGTGAGATAAGTTACTATGTTATCCTCCGTGATGGACAGGAGCGTTACCGTGGCACTGATCACAGCTTCACAGATGCAGGCGGGATCCGACCTTTTCAAGAGTATATTTACCAGCTAAGAGCCTGTACTGCAGCCGGCTGCACGTATAGCTCAAAAGTAAGTCTGTTCCCTAAATATGAGTGTGATATGTATATGTGTGTGTTTGACTGTTCTTAACATTTAGTCCCTTTTCACTGACTAAATTATCATTTTGTTTTATAGAGATGCTCTACCACTTGTAGGCAGTATACTAGCGGCACAGAACAGAATTGCAAAATGATTGATTGTTTTCAAGCACGTTTTCAGAATACTTCAATATACTGTTTGCCATTGGTCGAACAAAAAGATTGCTCACCCCCTTACTCCATTGGTTGAGCTATTGTTGCTATACCAAACTGGTCGGGATGCTCAAACAAACAGATTGCACATTAAACTGGGACAGAATAAAGTGTTTTAACACCGGAAAATTGCAAACATCACCTTTAAAGGTGAACAAAGTAGCACAAGTTGATATTTTTTTGTTTTTTGCCTTTTATTCAACTTCCCAAACAATTGATACAACAGTGGTCTTGATACAGTATTTTAATTCGTAAATTTCTGTTCATTAGCTCCATGAGTATACGTCATTTTAAATGTCAAAAGTACTGTTCATTTCTTTGGGTGTACTTTTTTTTTTTGTGGAAAAAATACTTAGTGCACCTTTAAAATAATAGTTACCCCCTAAAACATAATTCTGTCTTAATTTACTCATCCTTGTGCAGTCACTTCTCTTTTCAATACAATGGCAGAAGATAGTGCCTCACTTTAAAGTTAACAAAAAGGACCCAAATGTATCATAAAAGTAGTACATGTGGCTCGTGCGTCATATTAAAAGTCTTCTGAAAGTATATGGTAACTTTTGATGAGAAACAACCTGAAATGTAAGTCATTTTTCAGCGAAAATCTTGACGTCCTTTGTGCATTCGTGAACACCATGAGAGAAGTTTGGTCTCAGTAACTTGCGTGTTCACCTAAGAACTTGCATTGTTTAGCACTAAAAAACGTCTATTTCTAATAGCAATCTAATGAAACCAGAACAACAGCTGACTTCCTGCCATTATTGTTGTTCTACCTGTAATAGCTGTCAGTGTCTTTAGCTGATGAAACAGCAAATTAACCTGTGTCTCCACTATTTCTGTCTAATTTAGAATAAGATTATCAATAGCCACACAAATCTGCTTTGTGCATTAGCCAGCATGCTGGAGGCAAAGTAAAAAGATCCTCTCAGACCAGCTTTAGGGCCATTTTTATTTCAGCACACCTCTGGTGTCTTGCCCAGCACACCAGCTGGCCACCAATGATCCACTGCTCCTTTCTTCTTCCACTCACACAATCGTTCTTAAGTGGATCAGGATTAACTTGTACACCGCAAGCATTGCCCAAACAGTTGCAATTATTGTCCAGCCCAATACAAGGGGAGCAATTACCACGGGGCACCCTGTTGTTGCTCTGTAAGACCCTACTCAGCCAGCTCTGTTGGTGGGAGTGAGGGACCTGATTTAATCTTTGTGGACACTCTGCGAGCTCACAAGCACATCAGGCCAGCACCTGGCCGGCCTACACGTAGCTGGAAAAAAAACACCTTAACCACCTCTTGTGGCCCTTTCCTAATAGTCTGCCACTCCTAAAGACAAGAGTTGAAACCACTAGTGACATTCTATTAGAGCAGGATATCCAAGCCTCCATTAGAGCAAATTGCTCTGTAATTCTTTTTGGTGTGTGTGCAGGTTGTGGCAGTGACTGTCCAGGGCGAGCCAGAGGGTGTTGGCGCTCCAGTGGTGAGCGTGCTGGGGCCCGGGGCCCTGAGGATCAGCTGGGCTGCACCGGCCAAACCAAATGGTATCATCCGGGAGTACCGCATCAATCAGAGTGGGGTTGGAGTCATCCATACACATACAGAGGGGGAAATGGCCTACAATGTCACAGGTATTGCACAGTGTGTACAGAAAGCTGTAGATGATGTCATACAAACATAAACAGTTAAAGCACATTCATTCAAGTGATGCTTGTTTCCCTTGCTGCTTCTTTAGAATGTCATTTTAAGAGATATTTTAATTTAACCCTTAAATGCATGGGAATTCAACCAAACACTCTTACATATTCAGGTCTTTAGAGACCCAACACGTTTATCTATCACAAATGGATCTACAAAATGCCCAGATTGTGGCAAATTTTCAAAATATTTCCAAGACAATTAGAAAATAATAGAATAATATTTTTATATTATATTATATTATATTATAATATATATTTGTATGTTTTATTTTTCATATATCAGAGAGATAATGCAACAAATCAGGACAAATATAGAACAGGATTCATTACTTTCACACTGAAATTGTATTTGACTGGCTGTCAAAGACATATTGAGCTACACATAACACATAATCTACACAATGTATTTTCTGAGGCACTTATTGAGTCTAAATAGATGGACAACTTACATAATTTCAGTAGTACACCCAAATGACAATAGCCAAATCATACTGTTCATGTATTGTACTTGCTATACGTTGCTTTTTCATCAAACATCAATGTAAAATATAAATCAAGTCAGTCACTGAAACAACAGTGCCACCTTAAGTAAGAAATAGCACGTATAGTATGTATGTGTACACGGATACGAGATACTGCTAATTCACCATTGATGCACAGAAAATAAACGTGATATAATATTTACTTGTATGAGTATAGTGCTAATTTATCCTGGGTCACTAAAGACCCGAGGTATGCGTTTAAGACCCTGTTTCCACCTGGAATTAAGATGTGTTTAGGGTGATCCAATCACATGTGGTCAGCCCTAAATCGAGGTCTAAATTGTTTTGTGATCAGATCACAGAAACCACATACGAATGTGGTCAAAAGCACATTTCCACATCGCATTTGAGGTGTAAACGCTAATCCGTCCTGTAAGCGTCCCAGCAGCAGTGAAGCGCCGCCCCTCACCTGTCAATCAACCACTGCACTAAAACAAGAATTTAAACTTTGCCGTTTACGAGCTGCTTTAACCGTCTGATCTGATAATATAAAAAGCGGATACATACACAATCACTAGAGCTTCTTTAGTCTGTCTGATATCAACACAGAAAGGAAGCATGAACACTTGCTTTTTTTTCCCTTTAATATAGGTAATCCACTAAAACAACGGATAATTCTGCTTGACATGTTGCGTTTGTGCTTAAATCAAATTTTAACCGCACCTGGGAGAAGCAGCGCACCATTTTTTCACACTTTCTTTGTCTTTCCTGACTTTGTTGTGCTTTAATATCATGCAGTAACACACTGACATAGTGATTGATGTATGTCGTCATGAAACAGAGACCCTCCCCTCCAAATCCGAACACATGTGGTCACAGGAGATGCATTTAAGTGACCAGGTGTAAACAGCGATGTGTCTCACCTTACCACATATGATCGGATCACCCAAAATGCATCTTAATACCAGGTGGAAATGGGGCCTAAGGTTTAATATTGTTAATTTTATTTAGGTGTCACTTTGCATTTAATTTTATTTGAGATTTGATTACATGAAGTAATCAGAAATCCATATATATTTATTCCTAGATGTTTTTATTTTTATTTTTATATATTTAATACGTAATTTCTTATGTCATATTGTTTTAGGGTAGTTGGTGTCCTTGGGATGTCCTTTTAAACAGCATTTTGCTAAATTTTTTATAATTATAAAGATTTAAGATATGAAAGTGTGGAAAAATTGTGAGAAAAAAAAAAAAAAACTTGGTGACCAGTTACAAGGCCGGATATATTCACTTGCCCTAATAAATTTAAATATACTGTACATAAAAAAAAAAAAAATAAAAATAAAAAATCTGTTTCTAGATGCTGGTTGTGTGTATTAAACACAACAAAGGTATTGAGAGATACTGAATGAGTGAGACAGACAGAGAGAAGGAAAGTAAGAGACAAGGAAAGACAGAGTCAGTGCAAAGATGTAGTGATGAATCAGTTTAGCAGTGGAGAGCAGCCACCCCCTACACACCGCCCCATGCTGGCCCTGACGGCTGCAGCAGTGCGAGAAAGAGAGCGTGGATGCGCCGTGTCTCCTCCACGTGCCCTGCCTTTATTTATGCATGCTGTTTCAGGAAGCAATCTAATGACTGAATTTACACCTGATTCCCGCAATGAGCAGCCAGCCTGCCCATCACTCCTGAGGCCTCTGCTGATTTGTGGGGCTTCTTTTATCTGCCTGGGAGAGGAGCAGTGTTCCTGGCCCTGAGCCATCCGTAAGCACCGCAAGGGTATGCGCAGGGCTTACACCCACTTTTAGCACCGCCCTACCCAGCACAGCCCAGTACATAGCAGTGGACAGCTGCAAAACAGCCAGCACACAGCACACACACAGAGAGAGGGATTTAGATTAAGTGCTCATAAATATCATTCCAAGGAGCATTTCTGTTTTCCTTTATCACTGGTGGTTCATATCTCTTCTACCAAAACTACTACTAATTTGTTATAATTGTAATAATAGTAATGACTAGGTTTGCGATTCCTGAAGGAAATACAAGTGCTTGTAAGGCAGCAAGAGTGAAGTGATAAATTTCTAGGTAAGCTTAGGTTTTAGACTTTAGTTCTACATGAATGAAATGCTTCATCTTAACCGCTTGTTGATTGTGTATATGAATCAACACACAATGCCACAAAGTCTTTGCAGTGCAAAGGTGGCTATAGATAATTAAATAGATGCTCAAAAGAAAAGACAAAATACAATTCAGTATGCAAATAGATGTAAGAAAGGAGAACAATTGGAATTCAGTAAGCAGATATTATAATGACGCCATCGCTGCCCATTACTGCCCATTACATTTCATTATATCAATATAAGTAATTTTTAAACTTTCATCTTGATATTCATATCTGAATCCAAATCCGAACACAAGTGGTCACAGGAGATGCATTTAAGTGACCAGGTGTAAACAGCGATGTGTCTCACCTTACCACATGTGATCGGATCACCCAAAATGCATCTTAATACCAGGTGGAAATGGGGCCTAAGGTTTAATATTGTTTTACTTTACGTTTAATATTACTTTCATCTTGCAATTCTTAAAAACAGCTTGCAAAAGACTGAAATATATTGCAAAACAAAGTTTGATGATCATGATAATGGCAGTGATATATATTTTTCTTTTTTCATTTTTTTTTTAATTATTATTATTAACTGTAGGTTTAGTTGAATCTGTTTTTTTTTTTCCTTCGTTCTTTTAAATTGTGTTTTTGAATGGGCCCCTGTGCAAATACAACATACAGTATGTGGTGTAAGTGTGTTTCTCTAGGGGCCATATGAAACACATTATTCATGCAGAGAGGAAAAGCTGCTCGCTCCAGCCTGTCAACAATATCAATGACATGATTATCAAATCTAAGTCAGGTACGTAGTTTTGGGGAGCGTCTGATTTCTTTCCAGTCAGGATTAATCTGAGTGAATTGCGTGCAGGGAGCTGCTGCTCTGAGAGGTAACCGGTGTTAGGGAATGCTAACACCACACAAAGCAGGAAAGAATGACATTCTCACTTCCTGTGTTGGAACTTACAGATAAGAAAATTGGTCTCATTTATTTGAATATATTTTAGAATCTCCTCATTAAATGTAACGTGTTTGGTGTATCTTTGTGTCTTATATTTTGTGCCATGTATTTTATTTTGAAAATTCTTGTTTCATGTCTTTAGTTTCCTGTTCCCATGTTGATTTGTTTCCAGGTGTGTCTCATTAAAAGAAATATTCCAGGTTCAATACAAGTTAAGCTCAACCAGCAGCATTTGTGGCATAATGTTGATTAGCACAAACAAAAATTTTATTTTCCCTCCTTTTCTTTAAAAAAAAAAAAAGCAAAAATCGAGGTTACAGTGAGGCACTTACAATGGAAGTGAATGGGGCCAATTTTTGGAGGGTTTAAAGGCGGAAATGTGAAGCTTATAATTTTATAAAAGCACTTACATTAATTCTTCTGTTAAAACTCATGTATTATTTGTGCTGTAAAGTTGTTTAAATCATAATTTTTACAATCATTTTAGGGTTTTAGTGTTTGCTGACATTACATCGTCATGGCAACAAAGTTGTAAAATTGGCTATAACTTTACACAGGAAAGGTTAGTAAGTGATTTTATCACACTAAAATCATGTTAACACATATATTGTTTATGTCTTGTGGCTATACTTTTGAAACAGTGAGTATTTTAACGTTTACTGATTGACCCCATTGACTTATATAGTAAGTGCCTCACTGTAAACCAGATTTTTGCTTCTTTTAAAGAAAAGGAGGGGCAAGTCAAAATAAATTTTTATGGTGTACAATATTATGCCACAAATGCTGTTGATTGAGCTTAACTTGTTTTGAACCCGGCATATTCCTTTAAAGGTACACTCTGTAATTTTTCCCCTCATTTAAGTTTAACTTCTAAAAAAAATTAACAATCATTTTTAAAACATATGATTAAATTCATAATCACTCACATGGGATAAAGACTCCAATCATGTCAGTAACCTTATAAAATCTTTTTAATCATAGAGAGGGTGTCCCCTCATGGGGGCTGCCATGTTAAGATCACATGACCAGCTGAATACACTTAATCTCAGCAACTGCCCTCTCATTGGAAACTTTAACTCAGGGATTAAATTAATCCTTGCTGACTGTGAATAGTGAATTTCTATATTGGCATCAGTAACTTAAAACTACTGCATTTGAGTAATGCTGCATTCACGCCACGTGTCAAATGATTAATTCAAAAAATGACTGAGTACACCTATAATTAGTCTTGTTACCCCAGTTCTTTGCTTTGTTACATTGCTGAACATACTTCATATGGAATGTGGCATTGTCCCACGACCCAGTATATGATGTAGTAACAACCATGAAAATAACCTACTCTGGTTTTGTTAAACTATTACAATTTAACCACAAGGTACAATTTTCTTGGATGTAGTACTGTAAGTCATGCTGGTATCTCACGACCTACTGTTTTATGAATACTGAGGATTAAGATATATTACTCAATTGACCTACTGCTTTTGGCATACTATATAGTAGCGAAGTTTACATATTCTGATGTGAGGCTTGTGTATTTTATGTTGCTTTCCAGAGGAATTTGGACAAAATTCCCCATCTCTGACCACAAAATGTTCTGGTCAATCATACATCATGGTCAAATGTAAACAAAATAAGATGGCACCATGTCTCACCAAGACAATCCCATTTTCTTATTCCAATTATTGCACAAACATTCTGCTTTGCATGCCAGGTGGACTGGTGGACTACGATGAGAGTATTAAGGAGCCTGATCTAATGAAAAAAATTTAACTGTGGCGAACTTTTGCAAAATGATATTATGTGGCTTGTTAGATCTATCGTGGCTGTTCTGAAGTGAAATATCCACTAAGGGGCACTAAAAGCGAGTGGAATTTTCTCCCAAACAGATGAGGCTTTGAAGGTTCATGCTCTATCAAGTTAAAAATCAATGAAACCTCCCTCCCTACCCTAAACCTTGTCCCTAAAATTACCAAATAGTGTTATAAAAAAGCAAACTTGAGAAGAAAACACAACTGCTGAAGCAACCACGTCATTTTGAGGTGCGTCTATGAGACTTTCGTATCAAGTGTCGATTCACACGCTCTCCAAGTTACCAGGTACTTTGCATCGCAAGTACATCCATCAGTTGAGCTACTGCAAAACTGAATCATGTCCGAAAAGTCTTATAAATGTAGTTGAATTTGTAAAGCAAACGTTAAAGTCATGCACTATAGTCAAAGTGTTTTGATGTCATAAGATAGTATTGTGTGAGGAACATTGTATTTATGATCTGCTATTTTACTCGTGATTTGTGTTAAAGGAACTAAAAGTAGTTGTTGTAGTTAGGCATGTAATGATACGATGCATAGCCTCACGATATGATACAGTATGATAAGAGCACCAACAAATGTTTTGCTCAAACTTATTCAAGGATTCAACATAATATAAATGCCACAAAAGTTTCTGACATTGACAAGTAACAAGTTTGATTATTGACAATTTTCATGTTTTTCTTGAGAAAATACGTTTGTCTACACTCTAGTCATCTATATTTGTATAGCACTTTTCACGATACACACAGTTTTAAAGCAGCTTTATGGAAAATCATGCCTTGTTGTCAGAAAGCCCCCTGTGAACAAACTGAAGTGACTGTAGTATGGGGGAAAAAAACACTTTCAATGTTATTTAGTGGTGAAAAAAAACTTAAGAGGAACCTGACCTCTGGTTTCACGTTATATGTACATAATCCAATATTATTTAGCGGCTTAAGAAAAAATAGGTCGGCACACGTACATTTGTTCGCCCTCCTCCCACTGTTTAATTTTGCATATTAACTTTACCGGCTTAAAACATGTGCGCAAGAGTTGTTCTCAAAAGCTGTTTACATTTTGAAGTCAACAGCAGATAATTATGAGTCTCATGTAATCATGGGTTTCTTATATTGTTTTTTATTTTTGAATAAGCTGTTTTTTGATAGTTATGACTCATAACTTATGACCGTCTTGCTGTGCATGTCACGCTCAGTGTCGGCTGGGAGAGGCGGCTGTTAAACTTACTGCTGCTGTTTCTGCTTTACAAATCCACCGTTTTGCACGGTGATGTCGGTGTAAATAAAATGACATGTTTGATGTACTGTAACACCAGGACATGACACCGTTGTTTGGCAAATTTGACAAGCTGTACCACTACAGTAAAATCTACTTGCCGTTTGCCATCGATCTTCTCGCCTATGTACTGTAAGTGTGTTGCTCAGTTTTCCTGTGAGCACTCAGCGCCGCCTCTCGCGGGAGGAGACTGTTCCGCAGCTCTCAATGTTGCGCTGAATGTTTTTAATTATACTATAATGTGTTTGTTTATGTATCGTATGATGCATATGGTATAGTATAGTGACCGTTGTATCGTACGGTACAATATTTTTTACACCCCTAGTTGTAATGGCTCTAGGGTTCATTGAAACTGCTGCAAAACGTACAACAAACCACATAACAATCAATTTGTAAAACTTTTGGTATAGTAACATAACATAGTTCTATGAGACCAGGTCGATATTAAGACACAAAAACCAAACCCGGTACATTATACTCAAGTTGTGTACATTTATGTTTGTTTGTTTTTTGCACCATTGTTGTACCATTTGAATTATATAAAGTTATTTTAGACTGCTCTGACCTAGAACAGTCAGCGTAGCTTAAACACCTCATAGCCAGAGTCTTACTGAAAGCAAACCATGTTTAAACAGCAGGTTTCCCGTGTACATGTCTGCTGCTGTTCTTTGTGAGGAATCCCCTGCCACGTAGATCTCCGTAGTCCTCTCTGAACATGAGGCAGAGAAACAGCTCAGACCTCCCTCCCTGTCTTCAGCAGCCCTCTGCCACAAGCTGTCTGTCTGTGTACTCCAGAGGGAGAGCTGGGAAGCACCACATCTTTGTAAATAAGCTTGAAATCAGTTGGGAATTCCAAATGGCTGGAGCTCCTCAGCAACTGTCGACCAAAGATATTTCAGCAAGCAGCAGCCATAAGGGGCTTTCAGAGTTCTTTTTGTTCCACTGAAGGCCTCAAAGTTGGCAGCGACAGCACACACCAAACCAATAAGGTAGTCGTGGATCCTGGAGTTAGCGGGGAGGGGATCTGATGCAGATTTGTCTGGCTGGCAGTGTGGTGTGTTTAAGACTTGGCTGGGGGTGATGGCAGGCGTAGGTGGACTCGCTGGCTGGGTTGTGCCGTAGTGCCATTCAATCGCTGGCAAGGGACTGCAAAATGCCTTTGCTGTGGGTTTCCTTTGTGGAGAGGCTCTAAAGCCGCGATGAGACTTTCATGTCCCTCTGCGCAGAGCCAGTAAATCCTCCTAGTGTTTTGTGCCATGAAGCTGGGCTGAGACTGCTGCTGTGAAGATCCTCTGTGCTCCTTAAAACCTCCAAACTTCCTGCCCTCCCTCACCTGACATGATTGCACACGCACAAGACCGCTCATGCCTCTTGTGTTCTTTCTCTGTGACTACAAAGCCACTTTAAACACCATATTAGAGTTTCATTTGATTATAGCCTTAGCTTTTTTTATTTAGTACCTGCAAAACAATTGATATTACAGGACAATAAGCTTGGTAACATATTGTATGTGAGTTTACACATCATACCATACAATCAAAGAAACACTGGAAATAGTTGTGTGTGATGTATGGATTTAAAGTGATCATGTTCAAACATTGCTTTGCTCCCTATTGTAACCATATGAGCTTTGTGCATTTACACACACACTGTGAGAGCCGCCCCTTTCATATGACATGCACTCCCAGCGACAAAGACAGTTTCTGTCCCTTTTGTTATTGTAACAAATGGAGACCAAATGAATGAAAGGCATCAATAATTAAAGCATTATTAGTTTTAACTGTTCTTTAACACATTGGAAAAAATGCATTGAGGAAAAGTAAAAAAGAGAAGGGAAGATTTAAAGCTTTTTTATACTTTTATTTTTATTATTATTAAAAAATACCTGAAAATAAAGGATGTTGGGAATATTTTGTTTCCCCTAACCTCATTGTTCTTAAATAGGCTTATAGACTAGAACTCAAAAACCCTTTTATTTTAATAGTACAAAAAAAGGTGTTTTTTCTGTTTTTTGTGTGATACATAAATAATAAATAAATTACAGTAGAAATGCCAACACACAATGGTGCTTTTTGTTTAAGTGTAGTTACTAAAGGATTTGTCCAAAAAATTAATATATTCCTGTGAGATAAAACTCAATATTATGTACAGTAGTCAAGATGCACTTGCTTATTGCAAATTAGCTTTTGTTAAATTAAGTATAAAATCCCCATAGAATCTAAAATATGTACAGTTTTTCATTAACCCATGTGAATTATTGCTCTCAATTATATAAATTACTTTGCAAGCCATGCGTTTAATTGGACATTTGTAAATGAATGATTAATTTACTAATATACTGTTCTATGTATTTTTGTATGTGCATTTCCCACCAGAGCTCAAATCCTCTTAAATGTTTTTATGAAGTGTAATGCTCTGCACATTATTATAAACTAAGTAAAAATATCAAGTACTGTGTATTTCTAATTGATCGTAAAATATTTAAATTTACATTGAAGCAATATTTTCTGGTACTATAGCATGAATCTAATGTAAGCGAATGCGGTCATTGGTTAGGTTTAAACAAGCTCTACCGTCTTACTGAGTTTCCTTACCTGGCTTATCTGACTCCTGTGTATAGCTGCTTTATCAGAGTTCAGAGAGGCCTGCCCGTGTCCTGATAGAAGAGAGGAGAAGAAACTCTGCCTCCTAAATTATGTGTGAGCGGGAGGAAACTGATCCTATAAAAGGCATCAGGGGTAGTCTCCTGGCTTGGCCGACAATTTAGAGCCAACAGATCGCTTCATAATCCTCTCCAGACAGAAAAAAAAAAAAAAAAAAAAAAAACACATTAAGTAATTGTAGACAGGAAGTGGGCTCTTAATTATTTAGAGGTTTTATCAATGTGGCAGGTAAAGTGAGTAAGCATTACAGACCTTTTCTCATTAGGCCGCTATATTCAGGGATCGCACCTACATATCAGCCATCATCTTCTCATATTCTCTAATGCAAACAGTAAATGGCAGCTTGTCAATAAAAGACCTTTTTATATCATTTATTACCTCACACTTCCTCAACTTGCTGTACGGAGCAATTTGGATGACAGTTACAGCATTGTTTCACTTTGTGTTAGCCGTGTGCTACAAATGGGACAGTGTGCTTCGAAGGGTTAGAGCTGAAATTATTGATTTTTTTATTTTATTTTTTACTCCTCTGTTTATTTATTTATTTGCCATTTTGATTAAAGGTGTATATGACTTTAACAAGCTAAGAGTGCCCCCTTCAGTTTGTATGAGAATTCAAATAAAGGAATTAAGTATTTTTTATTCTGTGATAATATAATATTTGTGATTAAATAATAATTATAATTATAATAATAATTGTGATTAAACTCTATATACTTTACTGAAGTCCATAAAAATACAGCACTAACCCTGTAGACTTTTTTTTAAACAATTTTTAAATTAAATAATATCTTATTATATCTTTTAATTCCCACATAAAAAAAAAAATACAAAAAAATCTCATTTGGAATCTTCATGCTTTTACTAATCTAAAATGAACCTCCCAAAGGTTAATTCTAACGAATGATTCAAAGTATTTTTTTATTTTTTATTTCAATAATGTAATCTTGCTATTAGTTTAGTGGATTGATCTCTAAATTAGGTTGGATTTACGCCATCCAAATTACTCAGCCCTCCTCCGCACTTAATGCTATAATAACTTAGCCCTCAACACTATAATAACCTACCCCTTCTAGAATACGCACCTGGACATGTTTTACATGGCGATGTGTGAAGTGAAGCTTTAAAGACAGTATTCAGCGGTTGTCCCCTGTGTTTAGTATGCTCAACAGAATTCTTTACTTAACCCAAACACAGCTCAACGTTCTGAAAACATTGATCTGTGTTTGGGTTAAATAAGAGAGGCTGGTAGGCATACTAAACAGGAGCTCGGGTGCATGCGCTTCTCCAGATGTGGAGGCAGTGCTGGCAGTGTGCGCTCCTGTGCTCGACGGACACAGGCATGGCTTTATGAGGTGTACAGAGTTCAGGATTAGAGTGAGATTTAAAGTGCTGCAGGATTAGAATCAGATTTAGAGTTCTGACTGCTGAAGTTGCATTTTTATTTTATTTTTTATATGTTGTGTAAGACCAAATATTACTTGATTTATTACAAAATAATGTTTAGTTAGTTTTTGTTATTTACTATTTTGTTGACATTAAATAATGTGACTTTTTATTTCTGTTATGAACATTTATATTAACAGACTCTTAGATGGACTTAATATCTGTATACATGTCAGCAATGTGTTTATTTTGTGTTGTTTTTGGTCTAAGAAAGATGCCTATGTGTTTCTTTGGTACTGTTTCCTCTGTCCAAAATGTCTCTGTTTACATTATACTATCTTACAATTTTGAACAAATGCCAAAACACAACATTATTTCAGTTTCCTGTTTTAAATGACCTTTATTTATTTTAAGTAAGCCAACAAACACCAGGCAAGCCTATGACATAAACCTTATGTTTTTTAAACGTCTTTTGGAATTTTGGGGGGTTATTTATTCTAAAATATTTTTCTCACTTACAATTTTTCAACACTTCTAAAATAGTGGTTTGTATCTGTGCCTGTTTTAATTGTTTCAGTATGTTTTACATTGTGTCTGTTATTTCTAAAATAACTGTGTTGTTATTTAGATCAAAGGGTATAATGTGTACATTTATAATTCACAAGAGTTCCAAAATAATGTACAGGGAGGTGCATCAATAGAAATGTTATACATTAAGATCTGCTTTAATAAATATTTTGGAAATACTACTACAAAATTCCTTTAAAAATGCCAATTCCAACAAGCATTAGTGAATACGTAAGTAAGGTGGTGTACAGTACATATAATGTAAATGTTAAAGGTAGTATGTCTCTCTGCTTTTTGTGTAGGACTGCAGCCTCATACCAACTACTGCTTCGTTCTGGTTGCCTGCACTGCAGCCGGCTGCAGAGCAAGTCAGCCATCTATGGGCCGCACGCTGGAAGATGCACCAGCAGGTTAATGCACATGCATGTACACCCACCGACACTCTCTGTAACACACATCCTCTCCAGAATTCCACCAGATGTGAATTTTGATTTTCAACACGTAATCAGATTTCTTTTGTCTTTGTCTTTTTTTATATGACAGCCAGTTCACACCAAGCCTTTTACACATGCTAGGAAATGTTTCAAGGGTTTAGTAACCCTCATTCTATGTAGTTCTGCTTATATGTTTACATACTGTGTGTCTTGCGGAATCTGCAAAATATTTTTTTTTTTTTTTTTTTTTTTTACATAAAAGGATCATAAAAATAGCATTTTGTTTTATTTAGTACCCTGATGAAGCTATGTGACATACAGTAACATAAATGTACACATATTCCACAAGACAAAAAAAAATTCTGGTTCATAAAGTTACATATTGATTCTTAATATCATGTGTTGCTTCTTCACGACTGTTTGTAGCCTTTGGTGATAATTGTGTATAATTGAGTCCCTGGTTGACCTGCCCACTATTTTTGACAAAAAGTCCAGAACTGCAAGTTCTTTGGTTTTCCAGCATGTTGTACATACAGTATTCGAGTTCTCTCTAACAGTGGCACAATGATGTTGATTTCCAGCTTTGCCACTCAGGACAATAAAGGGATGCATACACAACTATCACAAAAGGCTACAAGCATCCAATGATGCAAAAGTTATTTTTTTTTTCAGTTATTATTTTGTCAAGAGGAATATATTACAGGAATAGTTCACTTAAATATAAAAATGAATTTACTCATTTGTTGTTCCAAAACTGTAATACTTTCATCCCTATTGTGGAACTCAAAGTGACATGTTTGGCAGAATGTTAGTCTCAAAAAAGAGTTTCATTTGTCATTTGGGCTTGCAATGACATGAGGGGGAGTAGATGACGTGAG
This sequence comes from Myxocyprinus asiaticus, assembly GCF_019703515.2. Lineage (NCBI taxonomy): Eukaryota > Metazoa > Chordata > Actinopteri > Cypriniformes > Catostomidae > Myxocyprinus > Myxocyprinus asiaticus. Next base: position 25,380,216 of record NC_059360.1, read on the forward strand.
TGTGTACATTTTCATTGTTGAGAGAAGTAACCCTGTGTAAATAGCTGTTATGCAGTACTTAATAATTTTTTTTTTAAACATTGTTTTTGATATCTTATTATTATTTTTTACAGTTCTAAACATCTTACAGATTCTGCAAGGGGCATGTTAACTTATGAGTAAATGGATATGTACTGTAAACGTATGAGCACAACTGTGTATATAACATTTAACACAAAGAATATACTTCAACCTGGCAATCTATCAAGCACATGTCTTCTCATGCTCCCCTTGTCTCTTCTCTCTCAAGACGTGTGGGCAGTGCCCAGGCATATACAGGTCAACTCCACTGCAGTTGAGCTATTCTGGAGCCCGCCTCTCAAACCCAATGGCCTGCTTTCTCAGTATCGTCTGCTGCGTGACGGAGTGGTCATCTTAACCAGTGACGGAGGAAAGATGAGCTACACAGACTCTGGCCTTCAGCCCAACACCAGGTTCTATCTATCAGCCATCTTTAACGAGCTGTTAGCACTTGATTATCGATGACATCTAATCCTATGTGTGTCTAAAAGAATCCTGGGACTCTACAATAACAGAGCTCTTCAGTAACAGAGCTGCTCTGATACCAAATCATTAAAAGTTTTTAAGAGGAGCGAGCTGGAGGCTAGCTAATGAGCAGCAGCACTGGCTCAGAGAGTCGCATTGATCGAGCTCCCTTTGTGACTCTGGATAGGACAGCAACTGAGAACTTTTCTGCTGTTGATGGAGAGGGAGAGGAGGCTCTTATCTGATAAGGAGCCAGATAAATAGCATAAATAATGCTTGCCATTTAACCTTTAGATAAGTGGCCTGTTTCACTGAGAAAAATAGCGTAAATTTGCAAAATGTTAATAATGTTTTATGTCTGTTATTTTAAATATATTATTGTAATATATATAATATATTATTATGTGTAAAAAAAGACTTAATTTTACTTTAAGTTAAATAACAAAATTAATATATTTAATTAATAATAATAAATATATGATGTAATAAATTTAATTAATATATTAATTTATCAAATAGATAATAATACTACTAATAATACAAATTAAATAATTAAATGTTTAAATAAAATAATATGTTTAATATTATTAATAATAATTAAATGTTTAAATAAATAAATATTTATAAAAATAAAACAAACAAAAATAATAACTAAAATTATTTTTGTATGAATTACAAAGACATATTAGTCAGTATTTAACACATTTTTATTTCAAATAATGCAAAACATTTTAAAGAATGCATTAAATTTAAGTAAATATGAAAATGTAAATTTTATTTTTGCATATTTTATAGGAATTCATCTGTAATGTTAGTGTCATATTCATAAATATATCCAGTCTTAGCATCTGTGAAATCATTGTTGGTTGGCTGTAAGCTAAAAATGCACACAGGGAAGCTGTGTGTGCAAAATAATTGGCTAGTTTGCGCAATATGTTGTGTAAATATTTGCAGTGGTTCAGTCTCATAAGTTGCTTAAGATAGAGGATAAATCTGTTTGTTTCATTATTTTACAATCAGTGATTTGTAGATTGCTGAATGTGTTCTCTCTCATATGTGTGTGTGACTGTATATATATATATATGAGAGAGAGAGAGAGAGCGAGAGTTTCGCTTTTTTCAATATGCAAATCAAAATCACACTGAGTTGTACCATCAAAACCATCTGTGTCTTCTGATTGGACAGTTTGGCAGGTCATTTGGTCACCTGATCTCCCTCTCATTGTCTCTCCACTGGTTTACATAATTTGCCGTAATTCCAGATGACCTGCCAAAAGGAATTCCCCTCTCCAGTGCTCTTCCCTTTCCCTTTCTTCTTCCAATTTAGCTTTGCAAGAAGTGTTACAAAGGAAGATGAGCGGTTCATTATCCAGAGTGGCTATAGGCTGATGTGGAAAAGGGGCTTGGTGGGGGAGGGGGGTGGGGGGGTTTTTGCCTTCACTCCTGCTCATCGATTATTTATGACAATGTTGATTAGCTGTCACTTACCTCACCATCGTAGAAAGTCTCTCTGACAAGTGAAATATTAACCTTTCTCCCTGTGGGGAAACAAGTTAGCCACTCGCCACCTCCTTTGATGCACCACATTGTGTTTATTTGCATTAAAGTATGTAACACACACAAACATATAGTACAGGCAGAGGCACCCTATGTGTGTTTATTCACAGCTGTTGTCTTGCAAGACTTGTGTATGTTAAATATGTTCTCTGATAAATATCCTCCCCTAATGCTTTTATTAAACATGATGAGGACAATATATAATAACTGATGTGACTATTTTAAAGGGATAGTGCTGGAACAATAGTTAATGTGGAGGTATTAATGGCTGGCAATGGAGTTTATAGCAAATTAAAAGCCTTTAATGTTGAACATGACCCACATACATTGCTAATGCAGACCTTTGCACTGACACCCATCTCTGTTTAAAAAGCAAATCTATCTTGTGAAGTCATGTATGTCTTAAAAGAGCCTTCGGAAGAGGGTTTTTATAACCCGCATCAAGCATTAATACATACACTCACACCCTCACACACACTTCCCTTTCAATTCATATGCATGTCCGTTTAGAGCATCTGTCATGCCTTTCACAGATCACAGTGGAGGGGCTGATCAGCATTGCATTAACAGTGTCATCTGTTAAATGGTATCACAGCATATCGATCCAGTAGGGACTTTTCCAATGAATCAAGTTTAATGTTAAAGTAAAATTAAAAGAAGGCTTAGTCATCTAAGCATTTGCTTTTTTCTGATAATCTCTCTGTTTATTTTAGAAGCTATATTTATCATAGAGGCTATATTTATAATAATGCACAAAATTACTGCATTCAGTATGGACGGACAAATTGCTTGTCGCTGGAATGTTATTGCATTGCGAAAAATTTATATGGTAACAGTATATGCACAAACCAGAAATTCAGAGATCTACCATAACTTACAGTAGATCTACCTAAGCTATTAGCTACTCTGTAAATCAGAAAGTTGCTATAAAGGGTTGTTAGTTGTAAAATGTGTAATAAAATGCATATATATAAAAAAATGCATTATAAATCATCATACTGAACTCACAATAAGATAAAAAAATTTGGCCAGCATTTGTGGTTTTAGTAAATTTCACATTTACACTAATATTTATACTATATGTCAGCTCATGGAGATTCGAGGAAAATACACACATCCTCAAACAAAACTGTGTTTGATGTGAAAGACACAGCTTAATGGCAGAATCAATGCCCCCACCTCTCTCGCGGATGATGAATAATTAAACGCAGTGTCGACTCCCACCTGAAATGGAGAATTTTTGAAACAGAGGCAAATTTAACTTGTGTGACAGGAGACTTTTAAGCTAATAGTATAATTTTGTTTAGCAGTTTACTTATTTATCTCCTATTCATCTTGGCTTCACAGATACTTGTACAAGTTGGAGGCCTCCACCAGCAGCGGGAGCGGCCTCAGTGACGGATATGTCATTAAGACCCCTCTCTCCTCCCCAGAAAGGATTCCTCCTCCGTATAATGTCAGCCTCCACGGCCCTCGCTCCATCTTTGTTGCCTGGTCACCCCCAGGTAATGTTTACAACCTAATGCACTATGTAGGCTCTCTATTTAGCACTCACGCAAGACTGATTTATCCCTGCTAAGGCTTGAGAGAGTGAAGGCACATGGCAGGTATTTACGAGTAGCGCTGTGTGTAATTTACCAGCAGCCCAACATGGTCATGGTTTACATGCATCAGTGCATGCTGGACGTAGATGAGTCCCACCAATCAATTAACATTCAAACCTAAGTGACAGATTTTCCTGCCTCTAGTGTGATTTAAGGGAGTTGTTTGAGATGTGCTCGCCCTTCACCTGCACGTGTTCTCCTATCACTGTCCAATCTTATCCCATTCATTCTCTCTTCCTTCACTGTTGCTGTGGGATTGAGGTGAAGTTCAGGTTGGTATATGTTGGTAAGTGCTGGTTTGGTGCTGATAAAGCTGGTGGATGAGCAATGCCTAGTTGGGGAAGCTGGTTGACTAAAGAAACCTTGCTTATTAAGATCATGTAAAATCCTTTTGGAGACGCAAGCTTCACCATCTTACGCTGGTGACCAGCAATGCTAGTCCACTTGTCCATATCACCCTGTAGCTCAAGACTGGTTGCCTACTGAAGCTAAGCAGGGCAGAGCCTGGTCATTAACTGGATGGGAGACCTTGTGGGAAAACTAAGGTTGCTGCTGGAAGAGGTATTAGGGAGTCCAGCAGGGGGTGCTCACCCTGCAGACTGTGTAGGTCCTAATGCCCCAGCATAGTGATGGGGACACTATACTGTAAAAAAGGCACCTTTGGATGAGATGTTAAACTGAGGTCTTGACTCTCTGTGGTCATTAAAAATCCCAGGACACTTCTTGAAAAGAGTAGGGGTGTAACCATGGTGTCCTGGCCAAATTCCCCCCATTGGTCATTATCAGTCATGGCTTGCTAATAATCCCCATCCATTAATTGGCTCTATAACTCTACTCTCTTCACCACCAATAGCTAGTGTGTGGTGAGCATACTGGATCACTATGGCTGCTGTTGCATCATCCAGGTGGATGCTGCACACTGGTGGTGGTTGAGGAGAGTCCCCTGTGACTTCACTGAGTAAAGTGCTTTAAGTGTATTGTCAGAAAAGCGCTATATAAATGTAACATTCATTCATAGTCTCTTTAGCAGTGCAGTCATTCATTTATATTTATATTTATTTTGTGTAATTTTGCATCCTCTGCGGGACTGTACCTTTTGTCATTCACTATCTTCTTAAAGTCCCAAATGTTCCATCCAGATTCAGGACTTTTGATCAAATTCACAGACACCTGGGACAAATTTTTTGTAGGTGGGCCCTCCCATAGCTCCTTGTTACAGGGCCTGGTTGGTCCCTCCTTGACAACAGCAGACAACAGACAAGACTGTAGATAGATCTAATCTTACAAACAATCTAATAAAAGCATAAACAACAGCAGTAGTGTGATTTACCTGCAAACCTGTATTTAATGTAGTCTGAGTATTGTTTTATTTTACATTGCATAATTTTGTTCACATCTTGGGGATGAGGGCATGTCACACAACCTGTCTGTGTTAGCATCTGCCTAATTTGGCTTCTGCCAAGTGACAGATGAATTACTGTAGCGTTTGATCACAGCCTTTGTTGACGACACATAAACAGCAAGATAAAGGAAGCATTTTCTCATTCTCATCCCTTTTAAAAGTTGAAAAGCCTGTTTATTTTCCTATATAATTATGCAAGAGTATATAGTTGCATTTTATTATTTGCTTTATTGTAGAAAAGGGAATAGATGCGCGCACACTGATACTGAAGCTCTTAGCTTTATTAGAAAAAGCAACGCTTCTCTCTAGTGGATTGCTTAGGTTCTGGTTGTGGCTGCAGAATAGTCATGAGCTTGTTGTCATTGCTGTGGTCCTGAATGATCCTCTTCTTTCATCATTTCTATTGCAGACTGCAGCCCACCAGCCTCCTCTGATCAATCAATCACTGTGGTTGCACTGTGAGACTGTAGCACTGGGCTCATCTGCACATCCCGCTGTGCATGTGGGCCGAGCATTCTCCCACATGGCGAGCAAATACAAACTCTCCCTCGCTCTTTTTTCTGGGACTGTGGTATGAGCTGACACTAGTTCATAGACTTCATCCCAGCCCCCCGTCTGCTCTTGTGCGCGCACACTCCGACTAGCCTGCCTTCCTGCTGTGCATGTGTGTGTATGTGGCCCGTAACATGTCAGATATGTGTGTTTGCATTCACCTGCTCATGTGTCCAAACCCTATCTTCTCAAATCTGTATGCACACATTTGTTTTCCTTCAAGAAGGTGCGGGTGGTGTGTTTAAGTGTGTGTGCATATTCACACACTCAAGAGTGATTTTATAGGCCACATTCTAGCAGTCCTGATTGTCTGCCTCAGATGGTCCATCTTTTGCTATTATTGCCCCATTATGGCTCTCTCCTGTGAGAGGATCCCCTTAAACAACCTCAATTACACCATAAGAGCCCTTAAACAGCCCTGATACCCACAGAAAACATTTACATAGGTCGGATCTTTTATTGACTTTACGTTCCGAGAGAGGCGAGAAAAAATCTATGGCTTCAAACTAAAATATCTCACGCTTGGTTAAGTCTGAATGCAGAAATGGGCCCGGTTTTAAGCCGCACCTGTGCTTGATGAATCAGATCTGATGGCATGTTCCTTTTCTTTTCCTTTGTGTTATTATTTCTTATTAGAGTCTCATTCAAGTTGAAAGTGCAAAAACTCCAAAGTCAGTGATTAGTTGTAAATAATAGAACTTAGGGACCTGTGCGATTGAACTTCTCGGGCAGGGAGCTCTGATCAAAGCACTGTCTAATTCCAGCGGGTTTTTGTGTCTCAGGCAAAAGACTACATCTGCTCGGGGAGACGGCAATGAAGGAAGTTGAATAATTTAACTTTTTCATTTGTAAAGATAATCAGCCCTTTCTGAATACATCTCGGGTCTCATAAATGTTGAATAACCTATCAGCCTCCAGTTGCCGTAAATTATGAAAGGCGCTAGTGATGGGAATAATAACAAAGCATGGATGCCAAGTTAGTTCAAATGCATTACGGAAGACGTGAGTGTGTGTCTGTGTGTTTCGGACAGCTGTAGGATGGAGGAATCAGGGAAGTTCCTGCATGCATAGAAGGATGTAAAATCAAGGGCAAAGTTTCCCAGCGTGTCAGATCCACTTTTTGTCAGTGCCTACACTTAGAGTTACAAGTTAATACAGCTGCTAGTTGTGTGTTTGCTTTCACATGGATTGTCACTAATCATTTCTGTTGGTCATGGGACAAAAGTCAAGATGAACATCAATTCAGTGATTTGTGAGTGTTTGTTATGCATACAAAATACATTTATGTCATGTTAGTACACTTAAACATGTAATGAATATCTTTTTGATGGCCTTTGATATCACAGTGTGACTTTTTGTGGCTGGTTCCTTGCAGGTGTGTATAATTCAAGTGCACCTTTGGAATATAACATCCTGCTGAATGCAGGCACTGAGCGGCCCCTCATCCGTCCGGCTGGACCAGAACACTTCCTGCTACTGCAAGGACTGGACCCTTACACCAACTATCACATTCAAGTGCAAGCATGCCAACCAGGTATTCATGTGCCCACTCAAACAAAAAAGTCAAGAAACAGTAAGATAATAGATGTACAGGAAAATAAAGAAATTGCCAAATGTAAGGGAGGCATTAGAAGCTTATTTATTTGTTGAGGAGTATTTTAGGAAATACATTTCTTTTCAGCATAGTTGATGGGGTATTAAACCAGACTACATACACTACAGTTCATATACTTACTGTAAATATTGTCATCCAAACAAAGAAATATGTTTGAAAAGTTTTTATCAAAAAGAAATGTTTGATAAAAAAAAAAAAAAACACTTATCAGTTTATTCACTCTTTCCTTTATTTTTTATATATGTTGTATATTGTTGTGGTTTTTGCATTTAAATCAGTTAGCAAACTGCTTTTACAAGTTAAAGGGATAGTTCACCCAAAAATGAAAATTATCTCGTAATTTACTTACCCTCACGTCATTACAGATGTCTATGACTTACTTCTGCAAAATACAAACAACGATTTTTAGAACATCTCAGCTCTGTATGTCCACACAATGCATAGTGAATGGTGACCAGACCTTTGAAGCTCCAAAAAACACATAAAGGCAGCATAAAAGAAGTCCATAAGACTCCAGTGGTTAAATCAATATCTTCAGAAGCTATATGATTGATGTGGGTGAGAAACAGATCAATATTTAAGACCTTTTTTAACCATAAATCTCCACTTTCACTTTCATAATGTGAAAGAATGTGAAAGTAGAGATTTAGAGTAAAAAAAAAAAAAAGACTTAAATATTGACCTGTTTCTTCTGGGATGGCATGAGGGTGAGTAAATGATGAGAGATTTTTCATTTTTAGGCAAACTATCCCTTTAATGTTTGTGTGTCTCTGTATGTACAAAATTCTCTCCAAAAAATAAGCCATGTCTAGAAAAAAACGCCCTTTGGGGACAAACAGTGCTGACCTCAATTGGAAAATTACGTTTTTTTAAATTCTTAAAATGCAAAGTTTTCTTTTAGGGTTAGTCTATAATATTTATAATTAGCTTTATATAATAAAACACTTGACAACATGTCCCCATTATAGCCAAGTAAACATTTGTGTATGTGTGCAGATGGTTGTGGTGTAGGACAGGGGGTGTCTGTTCGGACCCCTGAAGCTACTCCGTTAGCACAAGACCCACCAGTACTCACTGCTACAGGTGTGGTCATTGTCGAAATTCGCTGGAATCCACCACACAAACCCAACGGCCTCATAACTGGCTACTTCATATACAGGTACAATACAATCACTCTCATATAACCATCAAAAACATGCTGGCCTATCCACACTACAGTATGCTTCTGACTAAACAATGTGAACACTCAACTCTCTGCTGATAATGTAGACTGAGGACTCTTGTCAGCTAGCCTGTGGTAATGTGTTTTTTCTCTTTGTTAGAACAGGGGTTTCTAGACTTTTTTGTCAGCTGAATCCATATGGCCTGAATTATTTACTTGAGGCATCCTCAGAAATTTCAAACGCTCCAACCCTTCAATAAATATAATAATTAATATATTTACTATTTATTGACTCATTTTTGTATAGATCAGAGTAAAATGATGTTTTTAAACATTTTATTTAAATTTAGCATTGCCATTTTTGTCTCATGAACCCCCTGGAGTTTCATTATTCATTATATTAGGTTTGGTTTTTAACCCCCCCACAGCTGGAAGAACACATTGGGGATTGCTAACTCATCACTGTTAACCGTGTTTTTTTAAGATTGTGGATGTGGATATTTATTCTGGAGAAGCAGTTTACAGTCCATTTCAGCATGAACTCTCGCCTCTTACAGGACTTCTCTTGTGCAGATCACAGGAATAAAAGTGCAGTGGTGATTAATACAAATTTACTCATTTCGCACGACAAAATGAACTTGTGAATCACACAGATTCTTCATTGAAAATTTACTAGAAATTAAAAATGATTAACATAAGTCATAATCAAGGCATTTTAAATGTGGGTAAATTTGGTAATGTTTGCCCTCAATGTTACTTTTTGGCATTTGTCAGTAGATGAATAATGTTGGTTGCTCAGAATTAGGGCCTCTATCTACTGGAAAAAAAAATTTCATCCTTTATGTTATAACATTTATTTAATCCATTTAACTTGTCAGTTGTTTCTTTTCGAGTTGCAACTCCATTTCCATCATCAGTAATTACATTTAAAGTGGTTAAAATAAATATAACAATACAAGTTGCAAATATGGCACCACTTTTTTGTTACTGAAATTTAAGGCAGCGAAAAAAACAGAAATCTTTCATTTTAGTGGGTTAAAAAGTTCTACAGTGTGGGATAGATATTTTGGCTCTGTTAAAGTACATGTGCTCTAATCTTAACCAGCATACCTCTATCAACCTCCACTGCAAATGCACGTCAGTGCAAAGATGCTGTCAGGGAAATGTCAGCGGAGTGCTTGCATTGACTTGCATGTATGTGTGTCCATGTCAGGGCATGTTTGAAAGGTAGGCCGGAAACATAGTCATACACAAACAATAATTGTGCCGTGACCTTGAAGTGAACAGGCCAATTACTGCTGGTTACACTTGTCAACATTTCCTCTCTATTTCCTGTGCTTCTGACAGCAGGAAAAGGCAGAATAGAGTGCAGAGTGCTTATGTGGATATCAGCTGTATATCAGTGACTTTGGTAACTGAGAGAGAGAGAGAGAGAGAGAGAGAGAGAGAGAGAGAGAAAGAGAGAGAGACTGATCGGCAGATCTAAATGGAAGATGACATTGCCCTGCTGACTTTGATTATTCCAGGCACACTCAGAGCTGTTTGAGAGCAATATGAAACAGAATGCCATGATGCTTGCACCCCGCACAGAGGGAATAAAGCTCAGACTGACATGGCACAATCACATCAGAATGCTCTGCTCCACTGTAACCATTGAATTCTTCAAGAAGAACGGGGAGCAGTGCGCTTTGGAGTAGCTAACTCTACCATTACCCTGCTACCATTGGCCATCATTGGCCCTTTGGTCAGAAACAACACTGTCAACCATGTTCAAACTTTATTGTCTTATATTGTGAATGGCAATTTAAACCATTCATGTTTGGAGTTGAAGGATTTCAGGCAATGATCAGATTAAACCATAAATTGAGATGTCTTTCCAATATTCTCAGTCTAGTCTAAGGATGGCAGCGAAAAAAGTGTTTACCACATCTCCTCTTCTTGCTAGCAACAGGGTAAGATTTTAGTCAAGGGCACTGCGGCTTGTTGACCAATGTCATTCATATGCAAGGTCAGATCAGTCTAAGCCCGCATAAATCTTAAGAAAATATAATTAGCATAGTCTCAGATCCGGCGGACGCATGACTGGATTTCATCTTAGCTCTGATTTGGGAGCGGATAAACTCTGGCAAATACATTTACACATTCAGGGAAAAGAGAATTCACTGGTGGCTTAAAGGACTCTGTGTATTATTGTTATCTGCTCATCTTAATACCAAGGATCAGCACCGCACTAAATGTAATCGTTTTAATGTGCTATTGTGTATGTATTCAGCTCATCAAAGGTTATCTGAGATTTTGCAGTGAGTGTACCCTCCTTGGGGATGTTTGTCCTCCATGTGCTTAACTTACACTACACGTGGGAATGAGGAATTACCTGGGATAGTCCTTGGCTGGTGTACAGAATTACTATAAATCAGTCTGAAATAATACATTCCTGTTCATAGTACATGCATGTCTATTCAGAAATTTTTGGTGAGAGTGCTTGTACTTAGAGATGTTTTTTTATTACTAAATACATAATTAGACAGGTTGCTTTAAGAAATAGTTTACCTGACATTGAAAAGGATTTTATAGTTTACTCACCTTTATGTTGTTCCAAACCTGTATGACTTTATTCTGCAGAACACAAAAGAAGGAATTTTAAAGGATGTCCAGTTCACTGATTTCAGTGCAAAGGCATTTGATAGCAACTTACTTTTAAGCTTAAAAGTATGATTAACAGTGTGTCTTCTGAAGGTATACAGTAGAATTTGGTGAGAAACAACCCGAAATTGAGGTTGTTATGGTTATTCTTTTTGCTTTCCCAAGGTTTAAGAGTGAACAAGCTTCTCTCATGCACTATTTATTTCAGGTTCGTTCTTACCAAATTCGTATGCCTTCAGAAGACTTGGAATATGATGCACGAGTCACATGGACTACTTTGACACTTTATATTTTAAACTTTAAAGTGTGTCACTATCAACTGCCATTGTATGGAAATTAGCGAATGGGACATCCTTTAAAATACCTTCTTTTGTGTTCTGCAGAAGAAAGAAAGCCATACGGGTTTGAAACGACACGAGGGTGAGTAAATAATGACAGAATTTAAATTTGTTTGTGAACTATTCCTTTAATTCAACATAAAAATTCACACAAAAAGAGATGTTAGGCAGAATCACAGCCTCACTCACCATTCACTTTCATTGTATGAGGTTAAAATGGCTCACATTTTGCTTGAGATCTCATTTTGTGTTCCACAGAAGCAAAAAAGTCATACGGGTTTGGAACAATATGAGGGGAGAAAATAATTATAGAATTTTCATTTTGGGGTGAACTATCCCTTTAAAGATTTTATTATTTATTTATTTTATTTTATTTTTGTCAAGATGTTTGAGCATTGAGTATTTAGAATCCCAGACTTATGAAAAAAAAATTATTACCTTGATTACTTCCTGACTTTTTAAACAGAAGCTCTTGTATTCCAGATGCAGTGTCAGTATGTACGTGGAACAGACTGCTGTTCCCAGCTGTGTGCTGTAGTTTAGCACCATGGTGAGAGACGCTTCCTCTCCCCTGCCAGTCACTGTTTGGCTTTATTTTAATGCGGTGGGTGAGATTAGGCCGTTGCGGTGCGAGTTGGGCCGGCAGGGGCCACATTAGAGCACTGAATGTCATTTTCTCCAGCAGCATGGAAGCCAGGCCTCTAATGTGGAGGAATTAACAAAGCTTGAGCAAAGCTCAGCACTCTGCTCCTGCCCATCACCACCTCTGTGTGCTCTTCTGCCTCTCTGCATCCTTCCTCAGCCAACCCCAATGGATTTGTTTGTTCTTGTTTGGGCCCACTTTTTAACTGGAACTGAATGTTCTTTTGATTTGTTGGTTGTTTGTCATAAAATTTCTCTGTGCTGCGATACGTTTGAACATCTTTACAGTTCCATTTTGTGGACAGGTATTTTAAGGTTTGCAAAGTTTGTAATTTTTTATGTTAAAATACTTCTTAAAATACCTCTTATCCCAGTTTAATGTGCAAAGACAACTAAACAGCTGTGCAAAGGCAAAATACAGTAACTACACATTTTGTTAAATGTTCGATTCATGTGTCTTTGGGTCTCTTAGACCAGGAGTTTTCAAACTGTTGTCTGGGAACCCCCAGTCTGGGAACCCCCAAAGGGGTGCTAGGGGGTCTGCAAAAAATTCCAAAGAATAAAAGTGTAAAAAATGTTGACACAGTTTGACAATATATACAATAATGTTTATTAATAATTTGTTACTTTTTCCAAACAAAGCATTCAACAGTATAGAGAAAAATGCACTAAAATAGCACCAATTAAAGTAACATTAAACATTTCCCAAAGTTTAAGTGGAAGGTGACTAATTGAAAGAACTAACCCACATACAGCATGATTACACTGGAAGTCAGCATGTTGTTTCAGAGAGTTCCTGTACCCTAGAATCGGCCACATTATGACGACTCAAAGGCAAGAGTGTGTCCATGACATTTTTGCATCGTCTCCAGCATGTTTACCTCACCTATGGCACATTTTTCCCCTTTAACATTACATTTTTACTCCACTGATGGTTAGGTTTAGGTTTGAGGTTTGAGTTGGGGGTACAGTTTATAAAATATGTATTCCTCTTTACTGTATAACAGCCTGTACAGCTAAAACAACTCGCTTCAGAACTCATTTTTGGCATCCCTCTGTGGAACCCCAGAAAATGAAGCTCATACATCCCATACGCCCAACAACACTTACTACTTTGGCCACTGTGGGGCGTTGTTTTGCATTTCAGTAAGAACAGACCAATTTTTACTAAAGAAAAGTCAACCTACTGTTTACTCTGGAGTAAGTCTGCCCTATAGGTTGCGTATTCATTGCAATGGGCATTCAATCGCTTAAATCCTAATACTCCACAATAGTAATCATGGCTATCCACTTTGCTACAGCAATCAAGAATCCACATTTACATGATATGCGTCACTTTGAACTCCACATGAAAAGGGCTTGCAGAGAATGTCTTGTTTTGCTTTTAGTGCTAGCACTGCCCACACAATGATACTTCATCCGATTTGTCCAGTAAGACTGAAGAGCAACAAATCGAATGTCAAATTGGTAAATGAGTTAATCGCGTAAAAAAAAACGAAAAAAAAAAAAACGCATGAAACATTTTCAATTAATCACATGCAACAATGTGTTAATTTTGACAGCTCTAAAAAAAATGGGGTTATACTTCACTATTCTCTTGAAAGCGGCTATGACACAATATTTATTGTGAAAAGCGCTATACAAACTGAATTAAAAATCTTACATTATTATAATAGAAAAAAGATACAGTCAACTTAATAAAATTAAGTAGTTCCATAAAAAATATAATAATGAATTTGCTTTAGAACAATGGCACTTTAAATGCCAATTATTACATTTGCAAATAGCATGTCTTTATAATATCGTGTTGTACTCTTTTTCTTACACAAGGTGTCCCTCACAAGGGGATCATCATATTTGGGGGTCCTTGGCATCAAAAAGTTGGACTATGATCTGTCCTGTGACAGTAGGGTTTGGCTAAACTATGCTCAGATTTAAAAATTAAATACTTTTTTTTTTTAAATAGATTGAAAAAATTGCAGTAACTTGAGCATGTAATAAGCTTTTTAGAAGGGAATTGAGGCGAAGGGGTGTTTGGAAGCAATAATGATTTTTGCAGTTTCGTTTGGTACCATTTGTGCTGCAATGATTACATAGCAATAGTTACAATATTACATTCTGCCATGTTGTGTGTTTTTGCTGTCTCACATGTCATGGTAAACTGTAAATACTAGTTTTTCATGTCATCTAAATTCCTTTCCCTCCAGGCGGCCAATGGGAACCCAGGAAGAGCTGCTGGTCTTTATCTGGTCCGAAGGTCCACTTGAGTTCATTGATGCCTCAGACTCACTTTTAGCATTCAGCGAATACGAATACAGAGTCACTGCCCACAACTCTAAAGGCTCCACCTCCAGCTCTTGGACCTCCGTCCGCACTCTAGAGGCAGAACCGCAGGGCATGGACCCACCCACGGCCCAACCTGTCAGTGCTTACGCTCTTCAGATGAGCTGGACCCAACCCAGCATGCCAAATGGAGTGATCATCGAGTATAAATTGGTTTACCAGGAACTACCCAAGGATCTGACATTCACCTCCACAACTGTTACTGCCCTTACAGTTCTGGTAATATGCTTTTCTCTGTATACACTCACTGAGCACTTAATTAGGAACACCTGTACACCTACTTATTCATGCAATTATCTAATCAGCCAATTGTGTGGCAGCAGTGCAATGCATAAAATCATGCAGATACGGGTCAGGAGCTTCAGTTAATGTTCACATCAATCATCAGAATGGGGGAAAATGTGATCTTAGTGATTGTGACTGTGGCATGATTGTTGGTGCCAGACAGGCTGGTTTGAGTATTTCTGTAACTGCTGATCTCCTGGGATTTTCACGCACAACAGTCTCTAGAATTTACTCAGAATTGTGCCAAAAACAAAAACATCCAGTGAGCGGCAGTTCTGCGGACGGAAACGCCTTGTTGATGAGAGAGGTCGACGGAGAATGGAGCTGACAGAAAGGCTACGGTAACTCAGATAACATCTCTGTACAATTGTAGTGAGCAGAATAGCATTTTAAAATACACAACACATCGAACCTTGAGGCGGATGGGCTACAACAGCAGATGACCACATAGGGCACTTTATTAGGACCATAGTGTTCCTAATAAAGTGCTCAGTGAGTGTATATTGGCATGCTGTCCATATTTTGTGTAAGAAAATTAGTAATGGTCTATGAAACTACTGCCACAAAAATGTTTTCCACAGATCTGCATAAAAGAGCAACTTCCCCAACAAAGAGATTATCTCAAAGTTGGCCTTGGGTTTCTGGTTGCAACTGACTGTTTTCAATTCAGCTTGAGCATCTAAAGTTTTACAATCTCCAGCATCAGCATTCGTATGTGATCATCTATCAGTGATCAGCTCATTGCTTGCATGTTTAAACAGATTCCTCATCCACCAATGTTTCACCTATTAAAGTAGCCACTGTGATTCATGACGTTCTCGTGTTTGACACGAGAAATAATAGTGTGCTGCTCTCCCCACAGATGCTCACACCTGCATCATGGCCAAATTTAAAGGCTCCAGCTTGAGCTCCTGTTCAAAAACAAGAGTGAACAGAGCCAGCTTGCCCCCTGATAGGAGCAACACCACAGGGGAAAGAATCCAGATCCCACTGTGGAGTTCAGCTTCTCCCACAGCTCCAAGATAGATGCCTGCCTAATAGACAAATTAATTATTTTGATAGCAATTAATGAACGTCATCCTGGATAGGCCTTTTATCAGCACCCCTCTTTCTTCCAGAGTAATTTACAGTTGCGCTTCTATTCTCTTGGCAGTCCTTGGCAGTTTGTCTTGACCTCCAGAGGTCGGCTATAGTGGTGAATGTGTGACGTCAGTTTGCAGTTAATCAGCTCATAATTAATTTTCCACATGTCCTCAGCCCTCTTGAGTTATGACCCTGGCCTTCTAATGGCTGATGCAGATTTATCATTTCACAAACTGTAAATTTTTTCTGTAATTTTTACAAATCACTTTTTTCCTAATGTATGGAGTAATTTTTAAAAGAATAAATGTTTGGGAATAAACAGCCGTATGCACTGTGCGTACCATGATTGCTCTGACTGACCTGAGAAATATTTACTCTCAGAATATTTTATCAATCATGAAGTGTGTCCCGTATTTCTGTTGGCTGTTTAAAAGAACTAGCGATGACTAATTTGTGAATGAATAATTCTTTTGAGTTGGTTGTTTTCAGTGAATTGGCCAAACGGGCTTTCTTTTCTCCCAATTTGAAATGCCCAATTCCCACTACTGAGTAGGTCCTCGTGGTGGCGCGATTACTCACCTCAGTCCAGGTGGCGGAGGACAAGTCTCAGTTGCCTCCACTTCTGAGACAGTCAATCTGCACATCTTATCACATGGCTCATTGTGCATGACACCACAGAGACTCCCAGCATGTGGAGGCTCATGCTATTTTCCGCGATCCACGCACAACTTACCACGTGCCCCATTGAGAGCAAGAACCACTAAACGTGACCATGAAAAATGCTTCTCTCAAAGTCACCAAACTGAACGCTTTGGTGTTGTTTTTTGCAAAACAATTCTCCCGAGGGAGCATGCCCCTTGACCCCCCTAGATATAAGGATTATTAGGCAGATTTCAGTACCCTCAGATTCAATCCTGCTGGTGCCCATGGGAATAAATATCATGTAGATTAAAGGCTAGTTAGGAATTGCACTGACATTTTCAGATTTTGATTTCTAGATGTTAAATTGAGTACTCATCTTGACTTTAATGGATTTTAGATTTGATAAGGTCTATATCTATCTATCTATCTGTCTATCTATCTAATATTTTGAATGTTGAACATTGTCCGTAATGATGCATCATATTTGCTGATACTAGGATGTGATGCATTATCAGTATAAAACCAAGCTATTTGTTTTTATGTAAAAGACATAGTTTACAGGGTTGTGGACTCGAGTCGCATGACTTGGACTTGACTTGGACTCAAGTCACAAATTTGATGACTTGCAACACGACATAATCAAAGAAGACTTGCGAGTCAACTTCGACTTTGACAAGAATGACTTGCGACTTGACTTGGACTCGAGCCCTCTGACTTGGAAACACTTGATACCTTCTACAACCAAATATCACAGTAAAAATGAGTAGCAAATCAAAGATTCATTTTACCCAATAAACAATTCATTTGATTTTCAAATCTGCATTTCCACGCTCCACATACAACCAATCAGACAACCAATCAACTTCCACAAGTGTAGGACCAAGTTTGAAGATTGCGCATTCAAGGACAACACAGCCAAAATGATAGCAAAGGTAATTTCATTTGGAAATAAAGGATACAATATCGAAGGCATCAAAAGGACTGCACTATGTAGAACCTGTGGTTCAAAAATTATAGATGCTTCATCAACAACGTCCAATTTTGTGAGGCATCTGAAAACCCACAGACAGAGGTAAGTTAAGATTGTTAAATGTTACATGTCAGCTATGGTTTAGTAGCATTTAACTTACCGTGTTAGCTGGGTTAGCTAGCTAGCTACTAGGGATGTAACAGTATATTGAATTTTGATATATCGCGAACCAAAAAATTGACAAAACATATCAAACAAACATCAAACATCATAACCTCTATATCGCTTGATTTGACCCCTACTGCGTTTTTTTCTACACTGTTTACAGGGTTTGCACAAGGTCCTTGAAGTGCTTAAAGTTAGCTTTTAGAAATGTTAGTACTTGAATACCTGGAAAATTGCCTTTTTTGTTGAAAAGTGCTTGAGATTAAAATAGAACATTTCTTCTGTGTAATGTGACCATCAAAGATGAGATCCCGCATTCCACTTTCGTTGAATAATGTGTCTTTTAATATCCCTCCTATTCTTTACAGTCAGATAAAAAAATAAAAAGTAAAATTTATTTTACTAACAAATTGCATGGATGCTCTAAAAAAAGAGAGACTTCTATCTTGTTAATAAACCGGGGCACCTGCATGAGTCTGTGAGATGCTCGTTGCTTGTTAAATTGGCAGTGCCATTTTTGCACTTGTTAAAGGAATATTCCAGGTTCAATACAAGTTAAGCTCAATCAGCAGCATTTTGTGGCATAATATTGATTACCAACAAAAGTAATTTTGACTTGTCCATGCTTTTCTTCAAAAAAAAAAAAGCAAAAATCTACAGTGAGGCACTTACAATGGAAGTGAATGGGAGCCAATCTTCAACAGTATAGCCACAAGACATAAACAATATGTGTGTTAACATGATTTTAGTGTGATAAAATCACTTACTAAGCTTTTTTTGTTATAGCCAATAGTTAAAACCAATTTTACAACTTTGTTGTTGACGATGTAATGTCAGAAAACGCTAAAATCCTAACATAACTGTCAAAATTATAATTTAAACAACTTTACAGCTCAAATAATTCACGTTTTAAAAGAAGTATTAATGTAAGTGCTTTTATATAATAATAAGCTTCACATTTCTGTTTAAACCCTTCAAAAATTCGCCCCATTCAAGTTCCTCACTGTAACTTCTATTGTATTTTATTTTTTAAAGGAGGGGCGAGTCGAAATTCATTTTTGTGGTAATCAATTGACATTATGCCACAAATGCTGTCGACTGAGCTTAACTTGTATTGAACCCGGAATATTCCTTTAAGACACACTTGTAACTTTCAAGCACATCCCTTGGCAGACAAATTGAACTGAGATAGATTGGTGCCCTTAGTGAAAATATACAGTATATTTAACATGAAATTGAACTGGGAAGTGATGAACATACTTTAAAAGCCTTCCTGATGTAAATTAATATAAATTTAATATAGTAATTAATACACCGACACTAATTTGGGCAAAGAGCACTTCTGGCTTGTTTATGACTTGAAGCTTAAAGTTGAGAATGTGGGACTTGACTTGGGACTTGCATGTCTTGACTTGGATCTTCACTTGAGACTTGAATGCAAAGACTTGAGACTTACTTGTGACTTGTAAAACAATGACTTGGTCCCACCTCTGATGGATTAAAATATAAATATTAATTCAACTGCATTGCCTTGAGTTCTCCCATGTTCCTCTGCTGAAGACAATGTCCAATCACATAACGCCTGCCATGGGGAAATTGTAGTGTGGGTATTAGTGCAATTTCCCACGGCTACATTTATAATCCATCGATCCTGCTGAATCTTTTTTCGGACACTGACTTTGTGCTATATCAGCTGTCTGCCTGCCATGTCAATACTTGGCCTGAAGTGGGGCATCATATTGATTTAACTGCTGCCAACTGTTGAGTGGATACAGGTTAATGTTCTCTCATGGAGTTAAGATGTTTTTATGTCTGAGAATGAAGGATTATGCAGAGAGAAAAAAAAAAATCAGTAGTCATCGCTGCTAGACCATTTTCCTTTCAGTCTGACAAGGAAGCAGCCTTCAACTAGAGGAAAACATGCTGTAGGTGTACAGTAGATTAGTGTTGGGGTAGCTTCTTTGAAACTATAGCTTGTGAAGCTTTCAAAGCTAAGTTACTCATCATTTATCAAGCTGCCCTTTTGAAAATATAGACAAGCTATTAAAGTAAAAGGAGTTATATTTTGGTCTGTTCTCACCCAAAACCAACTGGATCGCTTCTGATCACCATTCACTTGCACAACACAAATCTTCATTTGTGTTCTGCAAAAGAAAAAAAAAATGCATCTTAGATGGCATGAGGGTAATTGATGAGAGAATTTTAATTTTTTTGGGTGAACTATTCCTTTAAGTTAGTGAGCGATTTTATCACACTGAAATCATGTTAATACATATACAGTATTGTTTATGTCTTGTGGCTATACTTTTGAAATGGCAAGTATTTTAACGTCTACAAATTGGCCCCATTCACTTCCATTGTAAGTGCCTCACTGTAACCCAGATTTTTGCTTTTTTTTTAAAGAACAGGAGGGACAAGTTGACATAATTTTTTGTGGTAATCATTATTATACCACAAATGTTGTTGATTGAGCTGAACTTGTATTGAACCCAGAGTATTAATTTAATAAAAAAACAAGCTGCATATTTCATAAAGTATTATTTATTTATTTATTGCAATAAGCAGCATTTATCTAGCTCAAAATTAGTAAGGATCTCATGTAAGGTGACAGCATGAAACAGCATTTGAACATTGAAGTACATTGACACTAAATACTACCAAAAAAAAAAAAAAAAAATAGAAACCACTACAATTTCTATAACTGAGTAGCAAGCATAGTGATGTTGGCATCTACCTCAAAATTTTAATATTTTGTAGAATTATTAAAATAAATATTAATATTTTGTAAGGCACCACAAAAAAGACAGGGCAAAATGTTTTGCACACATCTTCGTAGGGAATGGTGAATGGCTGTTTTGAACCTAGTTATTTAAACAAACCGAACAAACTGACATTTTAGGCAATCACATTTGATTATTGCTAGTGTGAAGCTGCAATACAATGTTACAAAAATAGCGATGCTTTGTCACGCTACACATCTACTTACTGGAAAAAGCAGCATGTTACTTTAAAAGCTAGTCTGTTTTGAAAACAGCTAAATTACTGTCACACTACTGAAAAATATAGTTACGTCACTATCATTTAATTACTCCCCAACACTGGTATAAATCAAATCAACAACAAAACAAAACCATTTAAAATAATTTTTTTGTTTGATTTAGATTTAAAAGTAGTTGTTTCCTGTTTAGAGACATATGAATTTGAGAGTAGTCAGATAGTTGACCAGATGGTCTAATGTGGAGATGCTCAGGAGCACTTGAGCAGAGCAGAGAGAGGTTTGTGGTCTTCTTCTGTGGACTGAGCATGCCCATCCACTCTCACTCACTCTTTTTGTTTTGGTGGGTGGGGCTGCTATTGATCCCTGGCTGTGCTGTGTGCCATACCTCGTGCCAGTGTGTGTGATTAATGTGGACGTCATGGCGACGGGACTAAATGAGGCTACGGAGCACAGGCGGTCCAAGCCGCCAAAAGCTGCCTCCCTCACCATGTGTGCATACGCCCCTCATTACCGAACACTTATCAAGCCTACATGAGAGATTAGACAGGCCCGGTCACAGCCAGCACCAGACCCGGCTCATCTCTCTCTCCGTTCTCTTTTTTCCTGTTTCTCATTCTTGCACTTCCCTCTTCTTTTTCCCTTACTCTCTTTTCTGCTTCCATATGTAGCCCCCTCCAATCTTTATCTCTCTCTCTCTCTCTCTCTCTCTCTCTCCCCCTCCTGATCTTTCCAGATGTTGCACAGCAGCCCCATGAGAACCCCAGCGATGGGAGATGTATTAATACACCCTATTGATTAGATCAGGACCCCTGACAGTCATTTGCAGAGATACCATCTGGCTGCTGTTCCAATGCCTTCACCCAAACAGGACGTGACACCTTATTAATCTCCACTGCCACTCTATAGACGCTTCAGCGTTTGCGCACAGAAGCCCAACTCAGTCGGAGTGGCAAGCGGAGATGCAGGTGGACCTGAAGGGTGCAAGAAATTAAGGTTATTATACAAATTGAGCCATATGGTCCAAATATTTCAGAGCTGAAATTTACTAGGCAATAAAAATTGCTCCTGCCTTCCTAATGGTGTAAATTACAGTTTAACCATGGCTCTAATGATGTCCTTCTGCTGCCTGTAACCACTCTAACATGAAGGACATTGTTTAAAAAATGCAAAGGAAAAAAAAATTAAGGGGGGGTTGAAACACCAGCAGCATGTTTACAATCTGTTAGTTTATCATTAAGAACACAGTGAAGAGTGCATAAACATGATAGCAGAGCATTGGACCAAGTCTTTGTGTAGACTCATACGCACTATTGAAGTGGTGCAGAATGATCCGAGCACAACCCAGAGCAGCTCGTTTGGGCCCTAGTTAAACCCTGTTGCACTCATTTGCTGAAAGGACAATCAGAGGGTAGCTCCCGATGGTCTGTGGGTTTTGATTGTGGATTGTGGATTTCATGTTATTCAGGATTTCACCCAGTGGACTTGTTTGGTACAGTGTTCTGGGCATTTTTATATCTAAACCATGTACATCAAGATTCAAGAATGTAAATAGAGGCTGTAGCTATGACCTAGTGGTTAGCACATCTGCTTTGATATATTGAGCTGAGGTGATCAAAAGCAGCCAATGCGGTTTCAAACTGGGCTCATGTCATATCCTGATCCTCAAACAGAAGTCTTATATGTGGCCATATATGAACATTGATAACACTGACCCTTTGTAGTGTTTTAAAATATATGTTAACACTTTAAGCGAGAGCCTACCAAGAAAAAACATATTTTCAAAATATAAAAAATTACAGTCTTGACCAACACAAAATCGGTATCTTTTTAAAGCTTAAAAGCTGTACTTTACAATGCATGTAGGCATTATGACCAAAACTGAACAAGTGCTTTGAAATTTCCAGACAAATAACAAGTGCTCTATTTTGATAATGTATTAATAATCTTGCACTGTACATATTATTGTAATCAGTAAAAACATAGCCTCAAATAGCCATGTGTCATATGTCTTTGGAAAGCTCTCAAAGAGTAGAATACAACCAGCCTATTTTGTTTACTCTCAGACAAAAATATATCGAGTAATAGCTAAGTATTTTATAAGCCGCATTTCTGCTTATAACTTCTCGAAACAAATAAACAGAAATGTTGTGGTACATTGTCCAGAGTCATGGAATGTTAAACCAATCATATTAGGATTCAGATCGTTGCAACCAGAGGTGGGAGTCATCCAAATATGGGCAGAGAGGATCATTCACTGTAATTACATATGGCCACCAGGAGATGGCGCCAGGTACATGACACAAACTCAGTGATGGCTCAAATGACACCGAATGGAACTGAATGAGATCTTGTTACTCATGAGAGAGTGCATAACTTTAGTTATTGCTGTATTTGCATGTGTAATTAGTTCTTATGTACAATTATGTTTCATTTGTTTGGAGAGGCTTTTGGATGCTTGGAGACGTTTTTGGACACTAGAATAAATGATTTTTGTAATGCTCTAGGTTTTGAATGCTTTGTTGTATTAACACAAAATTGTACTCCATTACAGGTGACATGATTGGAAACAAATACGTTTTTTTAAGACCTTATTTATACCTTGAGATTTATAATGACAAATCAGAAAAATAAGAAAAGTTTTTTTGTTTTTTTTTTCTTTCTTTTTTTAGCATTTCTTAGGCTGAGAGTCATCATCATAATCTATATTATTTTTACAAATTAATCTGTATGGGAGAACATGTTATAAACAGGGCCATTTTCACATTTTCTGTACTAATTTTGGCAGATAATTTGCAGAATTCTGTGGAATAGATTTAAACATGGTAAAATGTGTTAAACGGAGGAGTAGTAGACTTTCATTGGTAGCTGAAATCATAATAGATTTAGCCGAAATATTTTATTAACAAAAAATGCATGGGTGGGCAATGTGTAGAACTTTGTGAATGATGGCAGTTCTAATTCTCTGGAAATCGGCTAAGCTTAATGTGGAGCTCTGCATTTGCAGATTCCACGTGAGCCTGCTAATAAAAAGGCCAAAATTATAGAATGTCAATAAGTAAATATAGAGTAACAGTACAATAAAAATTCCTGCACATTGCTTTATTGTCTAGAATCTGTGTAACTTTTGTAGTACCATAGAAACACTCTGGGAGTGCCTGTTAAATCTAATTTATGATTTAAAGAGCTAAAGTTAGTGGCATACTTGACTGTATGCTTCCATTCTTATTTTCTGAGTACGACTGATTTTCATACATATTCAACCATATTCAGAATAGGCAAACAGTTCTGTTTCTGTATGTGTTTGCATGCATGAGGGTTTCCTTCATCAGACACTGGGCTAGTCTGAAGAACAGCACTATGATTCAAGAGCTCTCTGTCTGATTGAGGCTTTGTCCAAGCAAAGCTTTACATCTGAACCACAAATAAATAATCTCACACTGTAAAAAGAATCCTGTTGTTTTTACAAATAAAACAAACAAACAAAAAAAAAAAACTGGTAGCTGTGGTTGCCAGAATACTTATGTAAAAAATACAATAAAAATGTAAACAACTTTACTAAACAGTTTAAAGCTGTTGTAATTTACATGACCACGCTTGCACTGTAAAAAATAAATAAATAATCTGTTAAATTTACAGTAAAAAAAAAAATCATAAACTTGATATTAACCTTCTGAAACTGTAAAAATCTGCTTTTTACTTTACAAGGTATTGTTAAGGTATTGTTAATCACCATAAAAATTATAGAAGAGCACATGATGACAACAAGTTCACCAATAGTGGCTCCTCCAGGAGCAATGACCAATAAACACGTAGAGACGCACAAACACTGATTTCAGTTACCAATAATTTACTTCAGCTTTATTTAACACATTTTTACCATTTAAATCCATTTCACTGAATTCTGCATATTTTCCCTAAAATCTGCACCGTAAATCAGTGTCTGCAGGATCCATTTGGGCATAGTTATGTATCTAAATGTTGAGAAGATATGGAGTTCAGAAACTAAATGACCATGTTTATGTTTTTTGTTGAGTTTTAAATCTTAAAACCATGAGAAAATCACAGGAAATGTACTTTAAACCATATAAGGTGTTTAAAGTACTTATAAGGAAATACAAGACATTTTGAGAAACACATATAAAATTACCATTTCAAGATTTTCAAAAATTAATGATAAATATGACCCTATTTTTGTAAGCAACTGATAAGCACACAAGCATCTGTGCATTGCTTTATTTTTCTAAAATTCTCATAGATCTCTGACTGTACATGGCTATAGGTAACGTAAACCTTGCCCAAAATCCCCGGCTTTGCCACAGGCTTCAGTTGATACATTTTGATGAGGCATTTTCTGGGTTCTCTAGCTTGTAGCGTAATACGAATAAAATCCAGTGCAGGCTGAAGTCAGCAGTGGCAGGCTGGGACAGTGTGTCTACTGTATGCAAATGAAGCAGTCCCACACCTTTGAAGGGTCAGGAATCTCCACTTTCATCTAATCAGCATAATTGTTGTGACAAATCCACATGGTTATTCTTAATTAAAATCATCCCCTGGCCCAAGCAGCCCCCAGTGCTGTCACAGGAAATAACATATATGTAAGCAGTTGATGAGACAAGGGAGACCTGTACTTAGTTGAAAGAGGAAAAGAGTAAAGAAAAGGGGTTTTAAAAGACTTTTTTCCCTTTACAAATGACTGATTCACTGAGCTAATGCTAAATGTGCTTCTGAATATAGAAGTGATACCTCTTTAATGTTTAAAGCAGCGATGCCTCTTTCTGGCTCAATTACAGGAACTCCACTTTGAATCGTTAGAGAGTGTAAACTGTGCTTTTGTCATACTGCAAGTCTGACTGCTGTTGGCTTCCATATAGAAATTCACAAATTCCTGTAGGTTACGGGGTTCTTAATGATGCCTTTTTAATTAGGTAACTTCTAAAAAGTACATATACTTATAAGA
Organism: Myxocyprinus asiaticus; assembly: GCF_019703515.2. Taxonomy (NCBI): domain Eukaryota; kingdom Metazoa; phylum Chordata; class Actinopteri; order Cypriniformes; family Catostomidae; genus Myxocyprinus; species Myxocyprinus asiaticus. Next base: position 25,405,698 of record NC_059360.1, read on the forward strand.
GGAAAAGGACATTATGTTTACAATGTCAGATGTCCTGACATAAATGTATTTCGACTCTTTCCTACATATTCTTATACAATATGCTGGTTGCAATGTTTAGAAGATAGATAGATAGATAGATAGATAGATAGATAGATAGACAGACAGACAGACAGATAGATAGATAGATAGATAGATAGATAGATAGATAGATAGATAGAGTATTCTATTAAAACTCATCCACTTTTGAAATGTGAAATGTGATTCCATAATGCTAAGAATTTGGTCATTTTATGTACGGTGGATCTATGCATTCCCAAAAGGCAGCATAACCCATTCACTTAATCAAAACTTAAACACTTCCCGTTTTAGGGATCTGTGCCATAAACATTTATTTAGAAATCTATAACAAAAATCAATTCTCTTAGTCGCTTTTTAATGGCTGCCTTGAGTATCCTGGATGAGGAGCGCCTGCTTGTTAATGTCTTGGTGCCCGTGTTTAGGAAAGTGTTTGATAGCATTGCCATCTAGGGGCAGGATATAAGTCTCTGTGCTGAAATAAAGTGAAATTAAACAGCTGTCTTTATTGACAATGTGCATATGTTTGCTGCTTTATAGTCCAAATGTTCTCAATTTTTCAACCACGTAAAAAGGTAGCTTTTTAAATGCTCCAGTGCCTCCCAGCGATGTAATGGACTGGTGTGTAAAATCGGCAGAGGGATAGTAGAGGGGGGGAGTGCAGGTTTTCTGTTTACTGAGAATTATGTTTGTGGGGGTTTTTTTGGGTGTGTGGGGGGGGGGGGGTTGTGGTAATTTAGACATTTTATGCCAGGAATAAAAAATGATGCTCGTAAAAACAAACATCTATTCACAAAACTGTGATTAAACATAAATCAATGTGTTGCATTCCTCTTCATGTATATAATTTGTTATTTTATTCAATATTTATAGTTTTGTTCATCATTGTGATTACATTGTGATGATTTTAGATTTTTCAATCTTATTTTGTCCCATTCTTAATCTAGAAATTAGTAATCCATTCATTAACAATATATTGTAAAATATAATGTATAAAGTATTTAATGATACACTTATAAATAAATATATAAATGTGTTCTACTAATAAAAAATAAATTTATGATGATTATTATTATTATTTGTATTTGTATTGATATTATATTTAATGCAATTAATATTTATTATAATTCAAATATAATGTTGCTAATTTTAATAAGATTTATAATAGTTCTTACTATTATATTTTATTGTTTGTTTATTCATATTAAATATAATTAATGTAATTAATATTAATTACAGTTCAAATATAAATATTAAACATTCTTATTAGTAGTAGTAGTAGTAGTAGTAGTAGTATTTTGAGTGTTTGTAACTGTGTGTGTGTTCTTTTGTGTTGTGTTTTAGGGCAGTGTTAATCAGGCTCATGTGTTTGGGTTGAAGCCATTCACCACATACAATGTGCGTGTAGAGGCAGTGAATGGAGCAGGCCAGGTGTCCAGTCTCTGGACCACTGTTAAAACCCTTGAAGCCTCTCCCAGCGGCCTGGCTAACTTTACTGTGAAAAAGAGAGAACATGGTAGAGCTCTACTGCTAGAGTGGCCTGAACCAGCTTTTCCAAATGGAGTCATCAAGGTACATATGTTGACCTTCATGAAGGTAACATTGCAATGTCAAGCTCCAGAATCTGCCTTCAATTAACACTGTTATATCCACAGATGTACAACATCTTCAATGATGACATCTGGGAGTTCAGTGGTCTTGCACGACAGTTCCTGTTCCGACGTCTAGAACCCTTTACCATGTACTCGCTCGTTCTAGAAGCTTGCAACGAAGCAGGCTGCACGAGGACCGCACCTCAAAGAGTAACCACTGAGGAGGCTCCCCCATCTTCTCAGCCAACCCCTACAGCACAGCAGGTCCATGCGCGTAGTGTGGAGCTTCACTGGTCTTCACCTGCCCAACCCAACGGCAGGATCCTGCTGTACCAAGTTCTGGCTGTAAGTCTTGAAGAAGGCAGGGTACAGAGCGATGAAGATGATTCTTTGAGAGCAAAGACTGTTTTCATTGAGAACAACACCCAAGCCAACCACTTCTCCTACAATATGTCTGGCCTACTGCCCTATAGCAGGTACAAGTTTTGTGTTCGTGCTTCAAATGCAGCAGGATATACTGATAGCCCCTGGCTTGTGGTGCACACCAAGCAAGCTCCTCCAAGAGGATTGGCTCCTCCAACTGTCAGTCATATAGAAGGCAAACCCAATGAACTATTTGTGTCTTGGACACCTCCTTTGGAGCCCAATGGTGTTCTTCTGACCTACAGGATTCAGAGGGACAATGTTGGCTTCCATTTCAGCTTCGACTCAAGTGTGTTCAACTACACTGATGTGGATTTAACTGCACACACTTCCTACAGCTACACAGTCATTGCTTGCACTGTGGCCGGCTGTGTTACCAGCGAGCCAACACAGATTAGGACATTAGAAGCTGCCCCTGCTAATGTGGAGCCACCTACTGTGTCTGACCTCACTTCCTATTCCCTGAATGTGTCATGGGCTGTACCATCCTTCCAGAATGGCGAGATCACTGTATATATTCTCAAAATCAATGGCGAGGAGGTCTACCGTGGAAAACGGTTGAGCTTTCAGGTTTTAGATCTACAACCACACATTTCCTACAACCTCGTCTTATCTGCATGCACCAATGGTGGCTGCACTGACAGTTCGCCCATCTCAACCCAAACCAGTGAAGCCCCACCCTCAGGAATGCCTGCCCCAACTCTTAAAGTCACAGGTCCAGAATCAGTGGAGGTCACTTGGAGAGAGCCACTCAAGCCCAATGGAGTAATCACAGGGTACGAACTCCATCGAAATGGGAGCCTCATATACTCTGGCATGGACACCCGTTACCAAGATTTCACCTTACTTCCCAGCGTAGAGTACAGTTACACCATCTCGGCCAATAACAGTCAGGGTGCAGCTACCAGCCCATCTGCAGTGGCCAGGACTCAGCCTTCAGCGCCCTCTGGTGTGGCCCCCCCAAGACTCCAGGCTGAGGGGCCATTCAGCATTATGGTACAGTGGGACCCCCCTGCTCGACCAAATGGGGTCATCCTCAGCTATTCGCTTTACAAGCGGGACCCAGCTGAGCCAAATGTGAAAAGCTTCATCTTTGCTTCACACCACAGTGCGTTTCAGAGCCAAAGATTCTCGCTCACTGGACTAAAGCCTTTCTACAGGTAACAATTCCAGCATGCACCAGTAACACTGTTAGTTCAGTGTCAGTGAGTTTCAAAAGAATGACAAGACATTGCTTTGTTCACAGAATAGTGATGATTGATCAGTGGATGATAACTGAAATCATGCAGCTTGTTGATGACAGGTGTGCTGTTACTTTTCTAAGCGGTCAGATTTATGATTTGGTGTATAAAGGGCAATTCACACTGCCCCAAAAAATGGCAAAATACCCCTAAATCCAACACTTGTTGGGTTTTGTCGGATCAGTGTGATCACCCTGTTGGTGTTTGTTGGTGTCTGTTTTCACCGATTCAACATGTTCAATCTGCAATTGTCAAGTCTTGGAATTTTTGAGCAGTCTGGTAAGATTTTCCAACAAACTCAGACAAACTCTGGCTTTAACGTGAACCATTGCGATGACAATGAGGTGTTTAATTTTAATTAATTAAAACATTCAACATTCTAAATACAACAGTCAACTTTAGAATGTTTTAAGTGTTGGTGTCTATTGCCGTTTGTTAGGGGAGTGTGAACTGGCCTTTATAAACATTGAAGAAGGCACCTACATCAGTAAGAAACTGCACAGCAACCACCTAAAACACTAACAATCATCTAGCAATACCCAAGCAAACACCTAGAACACCATAGCAACTGCATAGCAACTCATTAACAACCACTTAGAACCCCTATCAACCTAGGGGCACTTTTGACTTGTGCCAGTAGGAAGCCACATAGCAACCACCCAGAACTCCATAGCAACCACCTAACAACTTGCAAACAACCACTCAGAACACCTTGACATCTGCAAAGCAACACACTGGCCACCACCAAGAACACCCAAGCAACCACCCAGAATATCGTAGCAACCACCCAGAACACCATATCAGCAATCTAGGGGCTGCTTTATGACTTGCCATATAGCATCCACCCAAAACATCCTAAGAGCCACCTAGAATTGCCATTGCAATCATCCAGAACATCATAGCAAACACCTAGCAACACCATCGCCACCACCCAGTACACCTTAGCATCATGGTGGCAAGTTTTGCATTGGAAAGCACCACTTTCTTCAGAAAACATAAAAAATCTAGTTATTAAATTCAATGAAATAGTGATTTATATGTAAGAAATGATTTTTCTTTTTGATGATGAAGATTCAAATCAATTGACTGTTTAAAACCAATTTAATACAAATAAAAATATTTTTCACCTTAATACCTGTTAACTATGTCTAGCTGCAAACCATAATATACATCAGCTGGTCAGCCTTTACTAGTTGCTGTATTAAAGATTAACTGATAAAACCTAACGAGAGAAGAAAAAAGAGTGATGGGGGACAGACAAAATTGTCGACTGGGAAGGAGTCAACCTTGAGTCTTTTGTAATGTTTGCATCCTTGGCATAGACAAAGGTGGTCACAAGGAGAAGGTACTCAGATGAGGAATGACTAAAGTCTGGAGCTGTATACGTATGTTGAAGTGAAATCCAGATAAGTGGGGTGATGATAATGGTTCATCAACATTATCAACTCGCCACTCATTGCCTCTTTCAGACGACCTTCCCTTTATTCTCCTGCTCTCCTCTTGTCTCTCTCTTTTCTCCTTCAGTCCATCGCTAGTGACCTTCTGAAGGAGACAACTGTTCACTGTCTATTTTGTTACATATTACGGAAAATGTAGGGACCAGAATATCATTTGAATTTGGGGTGGGCTCTATAGACTTGGACCAGTAAGTATCTACCTAGAAACCATTCAAAATATCCTGGCAACCGCCTAGCAACAGCCTAGCCACCACACAGAAAACCCTAGCAAAAACCCATTCATTTATCCCATAGGCGAATTGATTTTTAGCGATAATTTATAAACCTTTAAAGGCAGACCTACTGTGAGGTCCGAGGTTGTTCATTGATGGTATATGCTTCTGTTGAAGCCATCAGTCTGCGTAATTTAAACTTCATTGTTTGAAAATCGTGTTTGATAGCGGAATTCCTGGTAAACAAGTACATTACCCATGGTAGAACAGAAAGATCCAACAATCAGAGAACCGCGGCCAACAAAACCCACAAAAGGTGCCTCATGCCTACTTATCTGTTTGTACAAATTGGAATATTTTTCAATCAATTTAAAATATATTGTTTCTATACTCATAATCAACAACCCAAAATTAATAGTTTTATATATTCCCGTAGTATTTTATTCAATGACATCATTCGCAATGCTTCATGGGATTGTAGTGGGATTGTGAACCACTCAGACCACCTTAGTAACTGCATAGCAGCAATATATTTTAACATATTTTAATATTTATATTTGACATAATATTGAAAATAAAAATACCCTCATTTACTAGAATTAGCACAAAAATATATAATTTACATTTCTAAATATTGATAAAGTATCAAGTAGACTATACAAATTATATAAATTTATACTGATATAACTATTATAATTTTATAATGCAATGGTTTCAGATCAAGCATATTAAGAAGGCACATTTTATGATAGTGTAAGCACTTTGTTTTAATTGAGTGTAATAGCATTACACATTGTACATTTGGATATTTTGAGAGGAAGTGTTTGATGTCAGTTGTTTATCTGTATTTGTCATAGGTATGAGGTAAGGGTGGAAGCCTGCACCCTATTAGGCTGTGCAGCGAGTGACTGGTCTTCAATACAGACACTTGAGTCGCCCCCTACTGGCCAACCTGCTCCATTGCTGGAGCTACAGACCAACACTAAGGGCATACAGACTGTCTTTCTGCTGTCCTGGTCTCCTCCAACTGAGCCCAATGGCAAACTACTGCACTATGAACTGTACCGGAAACAGGTTTCAGACACAGAAAGCCGATCTGCATCTACATTGGTGTACCGCAACTCCTCAACCTCTTGCCACGATGACAGACTACTGCCCTACACAGCCTACGAGTACCAGGTCACACAGCTGTTTCTGATTTCAGATTTGTCCAGTTTACATTCTTAGTGCATTTAATTTAAAAATGTTATACATAATTTACTACAATACACAAATATAGTTCACCCAAAAATGAACATTCTGTCATTCTTTACTCACCCTCATTTTGTTACAAACCCATATGACTTTCTTTCCATCATTGAACAGAAAAGGAGATGCTAAGCAGAATATTAGCCTAAGTCATTGTTCGCTTTCATTGCATTTATTTCCTATATAGTGAATGGTGACTGAGGCTGATTTTCAATTGTTTTTCCACTGTAAACCTTCGCTGGACCGATGTCTTTGACTCGATGCTATTTCGGTGTCTTGCTAATAAGTGTTTTTAAGACGTGGTATTAATTTGGTGTTTTAAAAACACATCTCGAGACTAAAATATCATTCATATTGTGATACTTCATTACATATAAATTCATCATATTTAGTGTAATCATGCAACAAAACATGATTAAATATGCCATAGAAACTGCTCCTCAACTACATTAAATTAGCATGATTACTTGTTGCAGCTGTGTTAAATGTTATGCTCATCTATACTCTCTCGTTCACACAGACAGGCGTTTAATCTAACTCACTATATTCATCGCACCGCCTACCCCTACGAGACCTTTCTTAATTGACAGCCTAGCCTTTGCAACAAAATAACATTAGCATTTGACTGTCAGGCCTGAGAGGCGTGGGCTGATCAGTGCTAAATTGATAGAGTTTGCCTGATTGTTCCATCTTATTTATGAGCGGTAATTTATGACAGCTGGCGGGCGGAGCTGAGTGGTGACGGACAAGCGACAGGGCCATTAATCTGGCCCTCTGCGAATGCTGACAATTACGATCGAAGCCATTGAATTAGCTGTTAGGCCTCCCAAATGTACAAGTATTGGAAAGACCTTTTAATGCCTATTGGCTCTCCCCCGGGAGGTTGCAAACTATAGTGGATTGTGTGTGTCTTGATGTGTGTACATTAGTTTGTGTGTAATCATTCAAAGGATGTCTATGTCTACTTATACTGTGATCCAATTCCAATGACAAGTGCTGTTCTTATGGACATAAACATGTTTTTTGCATCAGTCTGTGCTGTTTTTAATAGTTTTCTATGTTAACATACACTAGACATACACTAAAACATAATCGATTCTTTGGCACGTCTCACTGTTTTTTCAGTGTATCAGGCATGAGCGCATTGGTTTTAAAACAGCGTTTCAAATATAAAAGTTTTGAACTTCAGCTTTTAAAAACGTGTCTCAAGACACCAGCATTCTGATCCGTTCATTGCACTGTCTGGCTTTTTTTAACACAAGAATACATTCGCTCTGAACAGCCACTTAGGATACATTTCAGGCTAATGTTTCCCAACATTTTTGTCTTTTGTACCCTTACAGCCTCATTGATAAGCTCAAGTATCCCTTGACCAACGAGAAACCAGACATGTGTTCCTTTACACCATTACAAGTTTTAGTGTGTTCCTGTAGCTGAACTGGTAGAGCATGGCACTGGCAATGCCAAGGCTATGGGTTCAATTCCTAGGGAAAACAATATAATGATTAATAATAAAATAATCAGGCAGCAGCTTTTTGCATATGACTGACTTTTTGCAATAGATGCTATTTACACTAAGGCCCCGATTTACTAAAGGTTTGCATGTATAAAAGCGTGCAAACTTGATAGCACGCTAAAAAAAAGGTCCAAGCTGATCTAATAACGTAGTCTTTTAAAGACTGCGTCTTTCAGATGTGCAAAAAATAGCACATCTTGGTAAGTTTTGCGTTCTTCCCCAAAATGAATATGCTATTTAGAGGCGTGCCTCCACATGTGTATGATAAAGGCCGGTTTAGATGCAAATGAATCAAATTGAACCCGCAAAGTGATTTATCAAGCCTGAAAGTCATTTCACAATCAGAAACTATGAGAGCAAATGAATACAACTGAAAGGCAGGTATTAAACTGAATTGCACTGTGCATCATGCTGTCATTGTGACAAAAAGGAGACTTTGAGAACATATAATATGTAGAACACCCTTTATTGACACACATTAATGAGAAATTAAATTAATACTCATGAAAAAACAGTTTTAACTGTTTTAGTTTTGGCTTAACGTTTAATATTATATTTTCTTTGTGAATTATGAACATTTCAAGTGAGGAGTGTCATGTGCATTCTCATCAACTACTCTTATACTTGTTAAATAGCAGGGATTTTACAATGATATCATACAATCCTATAAATAAACATATAAATGCCATATTGAATAAAAATAAAATGGTATTTAGTTAGAGCTGTACTGTAATTGCATTTTGTGCACGTACCACATGCAAAAGCCTCCTTTTTGGAGGGTGCGTCCAACATATTTGCACATGTACTTATTTGTGCAATTTTTCTTAGTAAATTGCCCGCAAAATGCCCACGCAATTTCAAAAATTGCACAAACAAATTAGCACCAGTTATTTGAGATCTTAGTAAATCGGGGCCTAAGTGTAAATAGCAACAAAATTCAGTTAAATGCTATTTGCATCCCAAATGAAGTACTAACATACAGTTTAGGGGCATCATTGAAGCATGTTTATTGTGTTTATTTAGAGTCTACAGATACCCTACACCAACGCTTACTCCTAAACCTAACCTTCTCTTACAAAAGTTAGCCATGGTTTTACTACAGAAACCAAATTATCGCCATGGTATTTTGTAGAAAAATAACAGTAACCAAAAAATTCAACATGGTTACTATATGAACACCATATTACTGTAACACCATGGTGAATTGCATTAAAACGATGGCTTCTTCCAAAAAACATGGTTTCTACAATATTACTATGTAAAACCATGGTCAAGTTTACTCAGATCAAACCTTTCTCTCAGCTCCCAAACTTCACCGTGACCAAATCACTGCGAGGAAATCAATCTTTATATTCATTTTTATTCAGTAGTATTAAAGGAAATATTAAGAGTGGAAACAGGAAACAGGATGGGAAAAATTGGGACAAAAGGCAGATTAGAACCCAGGTCTTCCCCAGGAAAAAAATCACATCCACACCAACGTTACACCCTACACCACTGCAATGCCGTTAGTGGGTGCAATTTGTCTTCAGTTTCTGTTTTTCCACCAGACTATTGGAGTGCAAATAGCAGTGCTGTGTGGCAGGTGCTTTTTGCACCTAGTGCAAATAGTCACTCAGATAAAGTATTATGATAGATATAATTTAGCAACATTAACTCTATTAAAGGGATAGTTCACCCTCATGATGTTCCAAACCCTTATGACAAATTTTACAGATAAGGAGATATACCTCATTCACTTTAAAGATGTAATGAGTGAATGATGACTGCGAACATCCTGCCTAACATCTCCTTTTGTGTTGCACAGAAGAGAAAAAAGTCATTCGGGTTTGTAACAACATGAGGGTGAATTTTATTTTATTTTGGGGTGACCTATCCCTTTAAAGACATGTTTAAACTAAAAGCAGTCAAACCTATGGTTGAAAAACAGACTCACCACATATATTTTGCTACATAGGTACAGCTTGCACACATTATTTTGGTTTATTTCCTTAAAAAGTAGCTGCCATAATATTTTTAAGTCACGATTTCTATTTCAAAATCTTTCCAAGAACCCCTGGTTGAGAAATCAAAGTTTAAAACTATTTACTTGTTTCAAGGAGTCGGCAAGGAACAAGATTACCACTATCTTTAGTGGTTTTTGTTCTAATATAAAGGCATAGTTACCATCTCCCCTTTTGTTGTGTTTAATTCCCCTTGTTCTTATACAAGGGCGAGTGTCCCAGTGAAATCAAAACCATCCCATGTTAAGAGGCTACATATTTTATTGACACTTTTATGTCAAATCTTTATGTCAAATCTTAATTAGCCTAGTGCTCATAACAGAAAAGGGAGCTTTTGGCCCTGTGTCCAAGGCATGGGGCGTGGCCATGGCCAATGAAGACCTGTCACTGGGCAGATTCAGCCCTAGCAGTGTACACCCACATCCATTAGAGCTCGCTCATGAAATAATTTTATTTTCCTGCGTTAATTAAAGCTCCAATAGCTATAAAACGTCTGCACCTCATACAAGGGCACCAAGATGTCCTGGCTGACTCCACTTTAAAGCGTAGCGCCCATATCTCTTTTCACAAAATTCTTATCAGGCGATCATAATGATTTATCAGGGAGTCGTTTACATAAGGTTAACGCTCTTCTTTGTCCTGTGCTCATTCATAACGCTGCTTTTCTGCACACATGAACTGTCACTCTCTGTCTTCCTTTCTGTCTTCCTGCCACAATGACCTTTTCTCTCTGAGGGTGACAAGATGCTGTTTTCGTGACCTCCCTCCTTCTCTTCTTTCACCCCATGACACCCTTTTCAACCCCCTTACATTCCGACACATCTAGTCGTCACTTTGGCAGTGGAAAGAGTTCGGATTGGAATGTAAAATTAGCCGGTGCCTTGTGCAGTCCCTGCATATTGCCACTTAGATCTATCATCTGGATTGATCACGGTGTAACTGGCTATTATTGAGGCTAATTTAACCCTATCTACAGAAACATCCATCTGCCTGCACTATTACAACTGACAATCTACAAATTACTTACCCATGCAAATTGCAACCCCACCTGACCTTTTGCGGCTCTTCCCGTGTAATTATACAAACAGCTCGTCTAGTAAATAAGATTACTTCACCTTTCCATGTGTTCATCTACTCCTTAATGAAGGTGAAATGTAATTTTCATGTAGATTCAGACCAGAGTGATTCTGTAATGGATGCTGATGTTCTTAATGACAGCAGGGCTTAGAGTTGGGAAGACTACTGACTCATCCAAGTAGTTGGAGGGGTAGTTTCCTTTTGCAAAAGGCGCCAGAGGCCGGCTCATCAGATGAAGGTGACTCCTCTTTAAGAGGAGGAAGGTGCCGTGTCTCCATTCTGTCTATCTCAGAATCAGTGTCTGTATCAGCTTTATACTTATTTTGGACTGCAGGTGTGAGAGAGGCCACATGTGTACACACCTGTAGCTTTGCATTCTGATGTTCCATCCATAAATGCACACCTATGCTCTCTTATCCATGCACAAACAGCTTTAGCACACAGTAGAGCATTGTAACAAACTGTTTGATCATGTTTAATCTGAAGAATCCTTATTTAGATGAAAATTAATATGCAAAGGTATTTCAGGATACATAAATGAAATGATGATGAAACACAAACTGAAATCCAAACCCTATACTTTGTGCCTTGCACTGTTGTGCTACAGTGCTATTTAAATAGCTCACTATTACATATCTATTGAAAAAGATTAAACAAACAAGTATTGTAGTCAATCGCATAATAAACCCCAACAGTTTTTAGCATTCTGAAGTGGTTTATTTTGCAATAATGATCAGCTTATTGTACAAAATCACGATTATTTTATGGTTACTTACCAAATAAGTAAATAAATTAACATGAAATATTGATTTGAGTTTTATTATGTGTGAAGAAATAGACCACAGAGTGATACAAGAGACATGAAACAAGCACAGCCATGTAGGAATTTGGTTGCAGAGGACAACTGTCAATAATATAGTTTGCTGCTCATTATACATAAGTATTTGATGGCAGAAAATAGGTATCGTTTTAAAACTTAGAAGCTGTACTTTACAATGCATGTAGGCATTATGATCAAAACTGAACAAGTGATTTGAAATTTGCATACAAATCAGAAGTGTTCCATTTTTATAATTTGTTAATAATTTGCACTGTACATAATACTGGAATCAGTAAAAACATCAAATTGATCAAACATCAATGTGTCATATGTCTTTGGAAAGCTCACAGACAAATATATAGCTCGTAATAGCTAAGTACATGTCTTTGACATGTTTGTTACATATAAAAAGGTGTTGCTTATATGCTGTGTTTTCACCTGTAACTTCACAAAATATAAACAGAACATAAATCTCATACCATTCCATAGAGGAGGTGATTCCCAGTCAGATTACTTCATCTGAAATGATGTAGTATATTGTCCAGCATCATGGAACGCTAAACCAATTGTATTAGGATTCAGATCCCTGCAACCAGTCATCCAAATATGGGCAGAGAGGATCATTCACTCTAATTACATATGGCCACCAGGAGATGGCACCAAGTACATGACAGACTCAATGATGGCTCAAATGACACAGAATGGAACTGAATGATATCTCGTTACACATGCCTGCATCCTTTAGAGAGAGAGCATACCTCAGTCATTTTTGTATTTGCATGTTTAATTAGTTCTTATGTACAATTATTATGTTTTATTTGTTTGAAGAGGCATTTGGACACTTGGAGACATTTTTGTACACTTGGATAAATTAGTTTTGTAATACTATAACTTCTGATTGCTTTGTCGTGCCAACACAAAACTTTACTCAGTTACAGGTGACATGATTGGCAATAAAACAAAATCTTTTTTGGAGCTACCTTGTTTACACCCTGAGATATATAATGTCAAATCAGAAAAATAAGAGAAAAATTTTTTTTTTGGCTCGTTTCTTTGTGATTATTCAGCAGTTTCTTAGGCTGAGAGTCTCAGAATTTAAAATAATCTATATAATTAAAAAAAAATTAAAAGTTTTCTATAAAATGATACCAAGAATTGACCCTCTTTGGATTTTTATTATTTTTTTTTTTTTTTTGTAGAGTTATAAGCCTTTAATTTTAGGCATGCCAATACAAACAGGTAATCTTTAAAAACATCTTCAGAGCTTAAATATCTGATTTAAAGTGTTGTGAATTATATCTTGTAATGTTATTTTGTCTATCAATCTAGGTGTGGGCCGTAAACTCAGCAGGTCGTACCGGAAGCCCCTGGGCTCAAGGTCGCACAGGTCCAGCTCCTCCAGAGGGGGTGAGCCCCCCCAAATTCCTGCACATCCATGCCACTTCAGCTATGGTGGACATCAGCCCACCCACCAAGCCAAATGGGATTGTCAGTCTCTACAGAGTCTTCACACAGAACAAGGAATCATACCAGATGGTACACAATATACTCTTTCCTAAAGATACAGTGTTTTTTATATAAACAACTAACATTGCATAGAACTAATTTGGAACTTTCTCCTCTATCGTTGAGTTGTCTGAGGGGACATCCCACCAGCAGACTCTTCACGGTCTTACACCCTTCACAGTGTACTCTGTAGGCGTGGAGGCCTGCACCTGTTTCCTGTGCTGCAGCAGAGGCCCCTTGAGTGAGCTCCACACCAAGGCCTCTGCTCCAGCCCAGCAGACCCCACCCCGTCCTGTCGCCCTCACCTCTCGCTCAGCTCTTGTGGAGTGGGACATGCCACTTCAGCCAAACGGCATCATTGAGAGGTAAAGACCTCACAGCATAATCATCAATCAATTAAATGTTATCATAATAGATAACACTGATTCTGAATCAGTGATATAATTCAATATTAACGGTTAATAGTGAAGTGTGTATTTTTTTATATTAAAATACTTTCTCCTATCTCAGTTTAATGTGCACAGTTTTCACTGAAGAGTGCAAACACTGTGGCTCTGTGAAGCAATTAAAACATTGCTCTGTCTGTTTCTGAGCATCCTGACCAAACCGACATAGCAAGTATACGTCTCTGCGGAACAATAATGAGTGTTTTCAAATCTGTGGGCATCTTCAAACCGGGATGGGCGTTTCTAAACTATCCAGTGAAAGTAGGGAATCTCAATGTAGTAATCAGTGGGCGTTTCCAAACCAGGATGAGCATTTCTAAACTATCCAATGAAAGTAGAGAATCTCAATGGTTTGAAAACACCCACTGATTGGGAAAAGCCCATTTTTGTTTTGCAGAGACATAAGTCTGCGACATAGCAACATTGGCTCAACCAATTGCATGAATTTGGGCCAGAATGTCTTATTTTACCATCGACCATTGGAAGACAAGGGAGTGTTTGGGAAACCAGTTTTAAAACAGTCATTATTTTTCCAGTTCCATTCAATACCACTAGTGGCGCTAAAATGACACACTGCAGCTTTAAGGGAAGAAAATTAATGGCTGGACATAATTCATATTTTACCACAAAATGATTAATGTCATATTTGTATACTGATATTGGTTTAATTTTTTTCCAGCATTATTAAAATTTCAGTATTTTCTAAGGCAGTGCTATATCATAAATATATGTCTTTTCCACTCCCAACTCTGTAGCTGTGAACTCCATGTACGATTAGCCTGTCCTCAGCCACTGCAGCCTGTCCCGGTACCCTGTGCCATTGGCCCTGCGGAAATCAAGTTCTTTGGGATGGGGCAGAGCTTTAACATAACAGGCCTACTACCCTATGCCAACTATGAGCTTTGTGTGGTCTCTTATAATAACATGGGCAGCACTGTGTCCGACTGGGTCTCCATCACCACACTCAAAGAGCGTAAGGACTCTCTCTCTCTCATGTTATCTTACTCTTTCTTCTCACACCTACCTGATCAATTGCTTACTATATAGCTATTATATTATAATGTGGACTTGACATTAATGTATATCATGTGAAATTCCTTAAAATGTTTTACTATATACTTCAGAATAATATGACATGTCTGCTCTCTTTTTGTTTTCGTATAGAACCTCAGTATAAGGAGCCATTTGTGGTGCACAGTAACCTCACCACAGTGTTTTTGGACTGGAGTGGCTCTTTCTCTCTGAATGGGCCTTTGAGAGAATACACTCTCACCGAGAACAACCTGCGCATCTACAGCGGCTTCCACAGCTCACTACATATCCCACGCACCTCTGACAAAAGTATGACCACACAGTTCAAATTTCCTGAAGCTCTGTTTTGGTCACAATTGTTGTCACACAGCTGTTTCAAAGTCTGAATTGCTTTCTCTCTTACTCCGAAACTCATTGATTCTCTGTCATTGTCCCCCTCCCTCCTCATCTCCAACCTCTGCTTCCTCTCTTCAGCCTTTGTCTTTCAGGTTATCTGCACCACAGACAGCGGCAGTGCCAGCTCCCCTGTCATTAAATACAACACAGCCACTGGTGTAGGTATGTCTCCTCAGGCCTGGCAGGTGAAGGTGACTCCTCATTATTATGGAGAAATTGGGCAGTGTCTCCACTCTGTCTGAGGAGAGCTGTTACTCTGCCAGTAGCACTGTTGCAAACTTACAGTCTACATCATAGTGCTTATGATGCAGCAAACAATGTTCTGCAGGGTCCAAAATTAACACTAATCAAGAGACACATAAAAAGTAAAAACCGGTTTTGGCAAGTAAGTAAAATGCCAGTTGACTGGTAACATTACTAGGAAATGCAAAGTAATGGGGAGACCGGTTGGTGGGCAGCAGGGGTTGGTTGGCATAGAGTTCATTTCTGGTAATATTGAAATTATTTTTACAAAAGTGTAACATCTAAATTTTCACTTTCTTGACCTACACTGATTGATTCTGTCAAGGCATCTGAATGTTAAAATCTGTTATTGTGAAGACAGCTTTTCATTTTATGTATGTCAAAACAAAAATTAAAATTATATGCTAAAAATGTTATAGAAATAATACCAAGAAAGATTTTTTAAATATATACATTGTAGTTAATAGTGATTAACATCATCTATCAAAAGAGTGTGTACTGTGGTTGGTTAGCACATTGATTTTGGGTGGGTTATCACACTGGGTATAAAAAAATATAATAATTCCTAACCTTCATACACAATATTTACCATCTAAATACCTGTAAATACACACATATATAACATACAATAATTTATAATATTATTATTATTATTATTATTAGGCCTATTACACATACACACGGTTCAAGCCAAGTCAATGATCCTTTCATTTACATTATGTGATTAAAACTGTTTTACATTTATATAAAAACAAGTGTAAGTAAAGATTTATATATTTATACAGCTTTATATAAGTATAAAGTGTTCATATTAATTCCAAACTTAAATTTTGTATATATTAATCATAATCATATTAATAAAATCATATTAATTACAAAATCATTACTCATAACAATGATAGAAGACAAAAATGTGTTGTCCTGGTTTAAAATAAACTGTTTTTTTTTTTTTCTGTGTGATGCTTCTCTCTTAAAACTAGAGTGTTTTAATTCTGTGCCAACCAACCCCACAACATGGGGTTGGTTGGCACAAATGCACAACATAACTTTGACCATTAAGTAACAAAAGTCAATAAATATTTGGTGACTGATTGTGTTTGTTTTCTACCTAAGAACTTAAGATTTCATTTGCACCTACTTGGGGTATCTTAACGTTTGTTCCACCAGAGATATTCAACGAAGTATGAAAAGTGTGCCAACCAACCCCGGTCTCCCCTACTATAATAGTTAAAGTCACAATGTACAAATAAAATTAAATGAAACTCCAGGTTTTGTTGCAAATTGTGTGTTGCAAATTCTGACAACTTTTACCTTCATGGAAAATGCACCCTCAGACGTTGAGCTAGCGTGCAAAATGTTTTTGTTTGTTTGTTTGTTTTTGCTTTTCTTTGCATTCCTTTGTTTTGACTTCATATTTTCAGAAATCCATGTGGTGAAACATTCCTGGTATTAATCGCCCAAAATGAAAATATAAGGAACAAAATAAAAATAGGTCTAAATGTTTTTGTTACAGGTGTTGTTTTCACAAACAGTTCTCAGCCAGTCATTTTTTTTTTCTAGCTAAATACAAAATTATGTTTTACATTTTACATTGTGTTGTACAGCATTCTGAAGACTTTGAAATTATTTATAACCATACAGTACATAGCAGTACCTTGTGAGTTAATACGGAAATAAATAAATGGCCTACTAGCAGCTAGTAGATGACAGACATTTAAAACTAAATGCTGTAAATATTCTATGAGTTTTGTCTGATCTGTGCATCTCAATGGTTCCCCACAGATGCTGTGGAGTCCAATTCAGGAGGTAAAACAGGTTTGTATGGGGTTGAATACAGGTTCTACTCCGAGCTGTGGTTTATCATTCTCATGGCCTTTCTGGGACTGCTGCTGTTGGCTCTGTTGATTGGTCTGCTACTTAGAAGAGCCCTGAACAAACCCCCCTTCATCAGAGAGAGACCTCCAATAGTGCCCCTGCAGAGGAGAAGTACCAAGTATCCACCTAATGACTCCTATCTGGTGAGAGAGCAGATACAGTTATTATCATTAAATCTTGATATACTTTATACTAGCATTCTAATGCTAACTATAGCAGACTTCTTTTCTTCTTATAACTATGTAATAACAGTCGCCTACACATTACAATAATATAGCTGGAATGCAAAATATCTAGATTTTTCTTTTAAATTATGCTTGCATTCAAGAAAAAAATTTACTCAAAACTGCAATATGTACTTTCTTCAAATATCCAGAAGAGGCAGTGCTAACATTTTTCTTGCTTTTGCCACTGTATGGTGATGTCATAGGACACTGAAAAAATTAAGTTCATGTATATTAAAATACAGTATACTGTAATATATAAATACTGCACTGTAAGTGTTGGGTCTGTGCGAGCCTTCTATTTATAGCTGTGTCCCACCCCCACACTTTTAAAATGACTGCTAGGCCCCTGCTGTGTAGGAAAATATGGAGGACTGTAACGTTCAGTGATATGTTTACCATGGGCACTAGGGGGCAGGCAAGCATTGTTATATTATAAGGTAACGTCATAGGGACACAGATAGGACAGGAGAATATGTTTACCAGGATAAAGCATTTTAATAGCTGTAAAGAGCATTGACAGTAATTGATTGTTGAAATAATCTGTGCAGTTCTGTTTAAATACTAATACTAAGGTCCAAATCATAAAACGTTGAATAAACATCAGCAACATATATGATAACTTTATCTCCTTGTCTGTCCTCTGAAATCCAGCTGAACACTTCTTCCCTTTTAACATCTCCTTTCCTCTTTAAATCTACCGTCTCCTCTTTTAACTCAATCTGTCCTGGCTTGTGCTTGCTGCTCCAGAGACCTTCCTCTGAGCTCTGCTCTAACCATGCTTCCACTGCTCTGCTTCAGCCTGATGGACTGGACATGGTAAGGACTCATGCAAACCCCCATTCCTCTCTTTTTTTCCTCTCCTTCCCAGTTTGACAGTGTACCGGACTCCTCCTGCAGGATAACGCTAAAGCGTTTTGCCATGCACGCCGAGGTACAGGGCTCTGATGGAACTGTGCTTTCTTCTCTGATGTGCATTTGAGAATAGATCATTACCATTGCATGCTGCATTGGCATGTTTTGACTTTCTGCTCATGAATGCTTGTGTTTCTGAATTATCTTCTTTTTGTATTTTGTTTAGCGTTTTGTATTACCCACAGTTAAAGTAATAGTTCACCCGATAAATAAATTTTCTTTCATCATTCACTCACCCTCATGCTGTTACAAACCTGTATGATTTTCTTTCTTCCGTGGAGCACAAAAGGAGAAGTTTAGCAGAATGTTGACACTGCACATTTCCATACAATGAAAGTGAGTAGTGACAAGGAGCTTTCAAGCTCCAAAAATTACAAAAAGCATCATAAAAGTATCATGAAAGTAGTCCACTTAAATTGTGCACTATATGCTACTGCCATACGATAGCTTTGTGTAAGAAACTGAGTAAAAATCACTGAAGACTGAAGTCTATATATGTCAAGGTGGTGTGTCAAGATGTGTCACACCTGGTTTGACATCAGTGATGTCAAACGTCATTGATTCTGGTGTGTCTTGTAACCGATTGTGACATGCCAAATTTGAATATCCACATATTCAAATAATTCAAATGAGATTTAAAAGCAACAACAGAGGGGAATATTTTCTATGAATAACAACTTAAATTACATTCTGTTAACATAAAGATATCAACTATGGCTACAGAAGTATACTTGAAATATAGAACAAGAGTCATATGGACTACTTTTGTGGTGCTTTTTGTGAGTTTTGAAGCTTGACGTCACCATTCACTTTCATTGTATGGAAAAGAGCAGCACAAACACCCTGCCTAATCCGTCCTCTTTTGGTCTACAGAAGAATGAAATTGATACAGGTTTGGAAAGACATGAAGGTCAGTAAATGATGATATAATTTTCATTTTGGGTGAATTATCCCTTTAAGCAAGTGGGATTTCTGGCAGAATGTGTACTACTGGTGATAAAGGCAGGATAAATTACTCTTATCATCGTCAGCATTGTTATTAACCTCACGATACATTACATTCCTCAATCAATGGCTTGTTTTTGATGTCTTCTCATCTATCTTAAACTCGCCGCTGCATGGTGATTGAGAGTGTATGCAGTGATGTGGGTATTTGGGCTTTGCTTTGGGTAACAGTCATTGTGAATCTGCATTATCAGGGTTTGACTGACACTAAGATCGGAGGCACCAACACCTGCAACAGCTACCAGGCCTCCATGTCTGTGCTGCGTGTTCCCAGTCAGAGCCAGCTCAGCAATGCCTATTCTCAGAATTCTTTGCATCGGAGTGTCAGTCAGCTAATCGACACTCAAGATAAGAAATCTCTGGGCGGTGAAGCGTGGAATGCTGACCTGCATGGCACTGACAGTGGCATGGTGAGATGATGGGGTGTTATATTTGTGTAACTGCCATGATACAATATGCATGTGAAAGTGATAATGTACCATGTTGTGCAGCTGAAGCCAACTGCACCAGTTCCTTTAAAGTGATAGTTCATCCAAAAGTTCAAATTCTGTCATAATTTTTTCACCCACGTAATTCCACACCCGTATGACTTGAATGCATAAGGACAAATTTTTTATGAATATCTTGGTGCATCTATTCAGTAATGGCAATTGTTAGTGATTCACTTCAAAGCTTTTTTAAAGGACCCAAAAGTATCATAAAAGTAGTCCATTTGGCTTGTGCATCACATTCCAGGTCTTCTGAAGCCAGGCACTAGGATTTAGTAAGAAACAACCCGAAATATAAGTCATTTTGAAAAAAAACGGACTGGGATATAGATTAAAGTTTTTCCTTTTGTGTTGCGCACAAGAAAGGAAATCATACAGGTTTGGAACTATATGAGGGTGAGTAAATTATGATGAAATTTTCATTTTTGGTTGAACTATTACTTTAAATGTAAGTCTTCCTGGTTGATGCATGCTTACTAGCAGTTTCCATTTAGCCATAATCAAACTGGGTTAGTTCATTTGCCTTGGAAGAAATTGTACCATTTCATAATGTCTTTTTACTGTTTTTTTTTTTGTGTTTTTTTTCAGTATGTGGGGGATGATGAGTTTGTGGAGGCAATGAAAAGCTACAGCTCGGTGAAGGAGCAGACCATGTTTACAGACACTCACTTGTAAAGCTTTCACACATGCACACACATACATTTACTTGGCTATTTAAATGAGGACATACGATAGACTTCTATTGTTTTTATAGAATGATAATTATAAATGATACAGAATAACCTTAACCCTACCTCTGAACGTTAACTTCTTATATGTTTTTATATATACAGTTGTTCTCAAAAGTTTGCATAACCTGGCAGAAATTGTGAAATTTTGGCATTGATTTTGAAAATACAACCACACCGTCTTTTTCCAGAGCAGCCTGTATTTCTCCTGAGGTTACCTGGGGGTTTTTCTTTGTATCCCGAACAATTCTTCTGGCAGTTGTGGCTGAAATCTTTCTTGGTCTACCTGACCTTGGCTTGGTATCAAGAGATCCCTGAATTTTCCACTTCTTAATAAGTGATTGAACAGTACTGACTGGCATTTTCAAGGCTTTGGATATCTTTTTATATCCTTTTCCATCTTTATAAAGTTCCATTACCTTGTTACGCAGGTCTTTTGACAGTTCTTTTCTGCTCCCCATGGCTCAGTATCTAGCCTGCTCAGTGCATCCACGTGAGAGCTAACAAACTCATTGACTATTTATACACAGACACTAATTGCAATTTAAAAAGCCACAGGTGTGGGAAATTAACCTTTAATTGCCATTTAAACCTGTGTGTGTCAACTTGTGTGTCTGTAACAAGGCCAAACATTCAAAGGTATGTAAACTTTTGATCAGGGCCATTTGGGTGATTTCTGTTATCATTATGATTTAAAAAGGAGCTAAACAACTATGTGATAATAAATGGCTTCATATGATCATTATCCTTAAATAAAAGACAGTTTTTTTGCATGATCAGTCATATTTTCAAAATCAATGCCAAAATTTCACAATTTCTGCCAGGCTATGCAAACTTTTGAGCACAACTGTGTATACACATTTCCAAATGTCCCTAAATGGAGGTTTTGTCAGATATAGTTAACTTTTGAGAATATTTTTATCAACATTTACTCCAATACTTACTCCAGTTTACTTTATTTACATCTGAAAAATGGATATGTTGAATATGTTATCACATTCACAACAACAAAAACTTTATTAGGGTTTGACAGTTATAAATATATTGTATCTTGGATTCAGAGAAAAACATAAATCATTTGTTTGGAAAGTGCCTTCATTTGGTTTGCCTGACCATGAAAAATATTGTAGTGGAATGTATCAGTTATTCATCATGCTGGAACTTTTTTATTAGTCAGAGATGTTATGGTCACTTATTAATGTGCATACTATGTTTCCTTTTCTCAGCAAATGTTGCAAGTGTTGACTACTTCTTAAAGGAATCGCTCAACCAAAAAGTTCATCGTTTACTCACCATCATGCCATCCCAGATGTGTGACTTTCTATCTTCTGCTGAACACAAACTAAGATTTTTAGAAGAATATCTCAGCTCTGTAGGTCCTCACAATGCAATTGAATGGGTACAAACATTTTGAAGCTCCAAAAAGCACATAAGGCAGCGTAAAGGTAATCCATAATTACACAAATATTGATCTGTTTCTCACCCACACCTATCATATTGCTTCTGAAGATATGGATTTAACCACTTGGGTCTTATGGATTACTTTTATGCTGCCTTTATATGATTTTGGAGCTTCAAAATTTTAGTACCCATTCACTTCCATTGTATGGACCTACAGACCTGAAATATTCTCCTAAAAATCTTAATTTGTATCCAGCAGAAAAGAAAGTCAAACACATCTGGGATGGCATGAGGGTGAGTAAAGGATGAGAGAATTTTCATTTTTGGGTGAACTATCCCTTTAAGCTATGTGCAGCTCTGACGTCCCCTCTTAATCTTAAGAACAACTTGTTTACTTTTGTTAAAACCCATTTTTATTAGTTTCAATCAACCATTGGCAATACTTACTCAGACACACTAAACTGAAATATTTACTCAACCATGCTCTTATAATCTCTTATATCATGTTCTCACAAGCCTTGACCTAATGAATAATTTAGGGGAGGTGAAGACTTGCAGGATGGAATAAATTAATCTGGCAATATACTTGGATTGAGATTTTTGTTTTATCCCAGATTTCATAATTTTAACTGATGT
Organism: Myxocyprinus asiaticus; assembly: GCF_019703515.2. Lineage (NCBI taxonomy): Eukaryota > Metazoa > Chordata > Actinopteri > Cypriniformes > Catostomidae > Myxocyprinus > Myxocyprinus asiaticus. The sequence goes on from NC_059360.1 coordinate 25,428,239, forward strand.
ATTAAACATCATTTATCTTTTCTATAATTTGTGCTTAGCATTGATGCACAGTATACCCTTTGGTAAATAGCACTACATTATTAAAGCTATAAATGGAAACTTTTGACTGGCTGTGTAGTTATGAAATATTACCGTAATCATAAAGTATTAATGTACACATAGTCTGACACATGAATGGGGGAGGTAGCTAATCCAGTAGACATGTCTTATACTGTCTGTGTTAATGGAAATTTTAGCTAATGTGGTGTTGTGCCTGTTAAACTGAGCAATAGAGTGTAAACATTTGTGATGATGCCAACGGATCAAGTGTCTTAAACGTGTGAGTTAAACTTGTTGTCAATGTCACATGTTGATGTTAGGTGTGTGTGGTATGTGTTTTTCAGTAACAGATGTTGTTTTAAACCTGTAGAGTGTGAATATATTTAATTGTACATTATAAGTTAGTATTATAAATTACATGTACATTAGCAAAATGAAACTGAATTATCCTATAAAGCACATTTTTTTTTTTTTTTTTTTTTAAGATTATCAGTATTATTTATTGTTGCAATAATTTATTTTTAATTGTTTTTATTTAATTAAAAGTTCTTCCTCAGAGGTTTTAGCAGTAGCTGTGGTGTATTGTACTCTGGAACAACTGCTCCTATAGTTGAACAATAATTGATATAGAAAGATGTGAAATGTTCAAGTTGTGTTTGCATTGTCGATGTGTCCATATTATTAAAAAAAGACTGAGAAGTTGCTACGTTTGGTTACTTTATTGTGTCATTGGAAATGTACAGATACTGAGTACCAATATGTAGAGCATGTACCAATAACAGTTTCAGTCTGATTCCACACCTGCACTTTTAGACATGCATCATGTAACATGAACTGTCATTTCCTGTAAGTCTATTCCAACTAGCAACATTATGATCCATGTGTAGCAGCAGGCAAGTGAGGCCAGTTAACCTACAACTATTCTTGTTAGATAAAACATCAATTCTGTATATTGACCCATCTTGCAGACAGTTACAGGCAGAAAACACAGAAATCAGGTTGTAACAGTATTTCTGAAAGCAAGCATAAAGTGTTACACTCTTAACAGACAACATGAAATGATCAATGACATGAAAAGCCTATATTTGATTATACTTTTATTTTTTCTTGACCACAATTATGTATATTTAAGACTTAAAGTCAAGGCCTTGACAAATCATTAGTGCAAATTAATCAGAAATTGTTTCAGGCTTCATACCATTTTAATAATTATAACAACCTACATGTAGGAGCTAAACAATCATAACAAATTAGGGAATTGTAAAATGACTTCCAGAATACCAGGATTCCATAAAATGTATAAACTACATACTGTATTTTTTTAAGAAGTGTCAAATGAGTATTATTTAATTCAGCTATATAGCCTACGATCAGCAATGTCACTATGGAAATGACTACTCTGATTGCATAGCATAAATTAGGAACTTCCTTCATATAATTTCAGTACTTTTTTAATGGCTATGATTCAGATATAATACAATAGAAACAATAACCTCACTTAGCAAAATATAGATTTACATTAATAGACTCTATTGGATGTGTATCATCGATATATAGATATATAATGTACATTTATCTCTGGAGGTATGAAACTTGTACACAAAGTGTTGAGGATAGTAAAGAAAGTGACTATGCTCATCTGTCGGCATAACAAAATTACCTTCATGTAAACATAATTCTTTACTATATATTCTTTACAATATGAGTGCTGAAAATGATAAAATGATGCTTTGTGATTAAATTATTCACAACCTGATGATTTAGGAGGCCTGTTCAGATGTACAGTAGCATTCTTAATGCAGACCCTAATCCATTAGTTCAAACTGTATATTATTATTTTGAAACTGGCAACTGTCTTCAGATCTTAATCTTTTATAATTTAACATGTCCTGTGAGAGGGCAAGCAAGGGTGTTATATCACAAGTTACCAAATTCAAGTTTTAATTAGGTAACACGTTTCAATAAGGTTGTATTCGTTAACATTAGTTAACTATGAACTAACAATGAACAATACTTTTTTGGAATTTATTATCCTTGGATAATGTTCATTCTAATATACAGTATACTTGTACATTTTTATAAAGTTATATATGTTAACATTACTTAATGCATTAGGAACTTACATGAACTAACAATGAAAAATAGTATTTTCATTAATGAACACTAACCAAGAATAATGAATGCTGTAAAAGTATATATATATATATATATATATATATATATAATGTATATACAGGTGCATCTCAATAAATTAGAATGTCGTGGAAAAGTTCATTTATTTCAGTAATTCAACTCAAATTGTGAAACTCGTGTATTAAATAAATTCAATGCAGACAGACTGAAGTAGTTTAAGTCTTTGGTTCTTTTAATTGTGATGATTTTGGCTCACATTTAACAAAAACCCACCAATTCACTATCTCAACAAATTAGAATATTTTGACATGCCAATCAGCTAATCAACTCAAAACACCTGCAAAGGTTTCCTGAGCCTTCAAAATGGTCTCTCAGTTTGGTTCACTAGGCTACACAATCATGGGGAAGGCTGCTGATCTGACAGTTGTCCAGAAGACAATCATTGACACCCTTCACAAGGAGGGTAAGCCACAAACATTCATTGCCAAAGAAGCTGGCTGTTCACAGAGTGCTGTGTCCAAGCATGTTAACAGAAAGTTGAGTGGAAGGAAAAAGTGTTGAAGAAAAAGATGCACAACCAACCGAGAGAACCGCAGCCTTATGATTGTCAAGCAAAATCGATTCAAGAATTTGGGTGAACTTCACAAGGAATGGACTGAGGCTGGGGTCAAGGCATCAAGACACAGACATGTCAAGGAATTTGGCTACAGTTGTCGTATTCCTCTTGTTAAGCCACTCCTGAACCACATACAACATCAGAGGCGTCTTATCTGGCTAAGGAGAAGAAGAACTGGACTGTTGCCCAGTGGTCCAAAGTCCTCTTTTCAGATGAGAGCAAGTTTTGTATTTCATTTGGAAACCAAGTTCCTAGAGTCTGGAGGAAGGGTGGAGAAGCTCATAGCCCAAGTTGCTTGAAGTCCAGTGTTAAGTTTCCACAGTCTGTGATGATTTGGGGTGCAATGTCATCTGCTGGTGTTGGTCCATTGTGTTTTTTCAAAACCAAAGTCACTGCACCCGTTTACCAAGAAATTTTGGAGCACTTCATGCTTCCTTCTGCTGACTAGCTGTTTAAAGATGCTGATTTCATTTTCCAGCAGGATTTGGCACCTGCCCACACTGCCAGAAGCACCAAAAGTTGGTTAAATGACCATGGTGTTGGTGTGCTTGACTGGCCAGCAAACTCACCAGACCTGAACCCCATAGAGAATCTATGGGGTATTGTCAAGAGGAAAATGAGAAACAAGAGACCAAAAAATGCAGATGAGCTGAAGGCCACTCTCAAAGAAACCTGGGCTTCCATACCACCTCAGCAGTGCCACAAACTGATCACCTCCATGCCACGCCAAATTGAGGCAGTAATTAAAGCAAAAGGAGCCCCTACCAAGTATTGAGTACATATACAGTAAATGAACATACTTTCCAGAAGGCTAACAATTCACTAAAAATGTTTTTTTTTATTGGTCTTATGATGTATTCTAATTTGTTGAGATAGTGAATTGGTGGGTTTTTGTTAAATGTGAGCCAAAATCATCACAATTAAAAGAACCAAAGACTTAAACTACTTCAGTCTGTGTGCACTGAATTTATTTAATACATGAGTTTCACAATTTGAGTTGAATTACTGAAATAAATGAACTTTTCCACGACATTCTAATTTATTGAGATGCACCTGTATGTGTGTGTGTGTGTGTATATATATACATATATATATACACACACACACACACACACATATATACATTATATATATATATATACTTTTACAGCATTCATTATTCTTGGTTAGTGTTCATTAATGAAAATACTATTTTCATTGTTAGTTCATGTTAGTTCCTAATGCATTAAGTAATGTTAACATATATAACTTTATAAAAATGTACAAGTATACAAAAACTTTGCCTTATCCTAGTTTAATTTGCAAACAGTAAGTTTAGTAAACTACATTACTACATTAACTATAAGCTTACTTATAAAACTATAAGTAAGCCATTCATAGAATGACCTCCCAAGAGTGTAAAATGTACCTTTGTAGTGTTCCCAAAACCAATGCTGTGAACCTGTTTAACCAAACAATGTGTGGGTCGGGTAGAATAAGGCAGTAGAAGTGTTTGGGAAACCAGTTTGGAAACAATTATCATTTTTGCAATTCCTATTTAAAGTATACACTTCACCTGTAAGTTATATCACCAGTAATTTAGTCAGTCTGTGATAGTTAAAATAATGCATGATGCTAATGTTTACATTTGGGAATTTGAATTTGTTACTCCAATAATTTAGTTATCATAATGTCCCTCTTATTTTGGTTTCACTTAAATCAGTTGCATAATGTAATGAAATAACCACCACACGTCTATGAGAAAGAGAAAAAAAATGGATATCACTCAAGAACAGAAGCTATCCAAATAAGAAAAAGGCACTAAATGGATAGAGCAAGCAAAAATCCCTTTTATGAAATGCAATATGAAAGGCTTATCATTCCTGCATCCCTCATGGCAACATTTAATTCTAATCTTCATTTAAAACCTGTTCATGAGTTGTAGTTTATCCGTTGAATCCTCATTTCATTATAAATGGATAAAAAAGTGCATTGCAGTGTTTACAAAGGTACTGTTAGTGGATAGTAGCATCAGCATGATAATAGTTTAAAAAAGCAACTTAAAAGAACTCGGAAATAAGTGATTAGCGTTCCATTATGCAAACAAATTGGATAAAATTACTTTTTGTAGGTTTTGTATTAAAGGTGCATGCATACAAACTGCAAATGTTATGTGATATGATCTTTTACAATTTTCAAAATTTCACAGCTTACATTATTTCCAATATGTAATCTAATTAGCTCAGCGTAAACAATTCCTTGCAAATAATTGCATGTATAGCTTGTTGGTAAATTTACATCAAGGAATGAAAAGTCAAACTTAAGCAAAGATAACTAAAGCCTTGGCAAAGCCAGGAAAATAAGTTTAAGGCCCAGGTGGTGCAAGTGAAAAAAGCACATGATGTTTTTCACAAAATGGAGTTAACCAACGACTTTTAATTGAGGGAGGGAACATGAAAAAAAAAAAAAAAGGTTCTGTGAAACATCTGTACTGTATATTTTCCCTTTAATTTTGTCCACAGTAGTTGAGTTTGTTAACTGCCAGGTGATATCCTTTCTAACTCATCAACATTCACATTTACCCCTATATACTGAACACTCCTGAAATCGTCCAACCATCTTCCTTATTTAACTTGTCTGAGATTACTGTATTTGGTATGACTTGTTTTTGATAAATGTGACTTGCTTCATAATTTTGAGTCACTTTGACCCAGAAGCACATTTGATTTGCACTATAGGTAAAAAGTCTCTGCTTTCTAATAATGTAAATACTATGTTTCTACTACAAACCACTGCTGAGATATAAACATTTAAATGTTTGCTGAGACTACTGAATAAAACTCACTTGGTCAAAGTGAGTCATAAATCTGTGTAAACCATCACTCACATGCAGTGTCAGGGCCCTTGCGATGGCGTGGAGATGTGGACACTTTAGTTGGTGATGGAGAGGCAGTGCTAGATGAGTCACTGCTACCTCCATCGGCTCCTGCTAGTGGGGAGCTCAATTGTGGAACCGGAGGTGCCTTTTTCCTGCCCAGAAAATTAGTTTCAAATGCCCCTCTCCTCTTCCCTCCCTCTGGTCTGCACTCCAAAGCCCCCTCCTCCATCAAATGGGCCCTCCATCGCTGGTCTCCAGGGCTGTCTGGGGGTTTGCATGCAGCTGCAGATTGGGTTTCAGACACTCTGCTCCCCCAAAGCTCTGTGGTGGAGTTGCTTTTGTCACCATCCTCAGCACTGCTCTCCCCTGCAGATGGGCGCATCTCGTCCTCAGTGGATCCACCCTGTCCGGTGTTCTCCAGCAGGGCCTTGCTCAGGTTTAAGCTGTGGAAGTCTCGGTAGCTGTGGAAGCTCTCTGTGCGTCGAGCACGGGCCAGTAAGGGGCTCTCTCGGTACGGGCGCAAGGCTCCATAAGTGGCTGTCTCAGGGATAGGCTCTTGACCCTGCAATTGGAGACTGTAAACCACAGAAATTGTAGCACTTTGTATTAGTACATGCTTGAAAATTTAAATTCTTAAATCTAAAGACCCATAACTACATTTAAACAATACAAGTTCTCTTGACAGCATCTGTGGCATGCTGTTGATGGCTACAAAAATGTATTTTGTCACATCCCTTAGTTTGAAAAATACACAATTTAAGTCTAAAAACAACATGAAAGTATAACATTCACTAAAAAATTTTAAAATTAAAATAAAGTGGCAAAATTTTTCATTCTCTGAAAAATTTTCCAATACCTGAATAAAATTGCAATGTTTTATTGTGATATTAACAATTAAAAATTCAATCTACCCCAAAAAACAAATGACTGATAATTGCAGTATGATATTTCAGACTTGGTATTTGGATTTCATATAGATCCAATGTGTCATTTTGTGCATGTTTTGTATGCTGAACAAGCTGATGGGAATAAGCTGTTAAGGCCAAAGTATACTTTGGTTTTTCCGCATGCCGCTACATTTCGCGAACAGTGCTTGTGAGGTAAATTTTATCATCAGCACTGACTTTGTGTGTGCAGCGCAGATTGTTTAGACACACGTTGTCTGCACATGCAACTGCCGTTAACTGTGCTGAAAGAGTATCACAAGGCAGTCGAAGTGAGCATGCATCGAACACAGTGGCGGGCCATGCATTTAAAGTCTTGGCCTTCAGTGTGATTCATGCCATTAAGAAAACACAGTTTCACAATGAATAAGACACCCTATGCCTTTGGGCATCATATATTATGTCGCAGCTAACTAATAATACCAAATTACATTTTAAAAACACGTCCACACACGAAAGCCAGAACTTGAAACGACGCTTAATGCTCAAGCAAGCCTAATTTTAACTGCAGCATGACAGTTTTATGAAATGAACGTCTCCCAAACAGACATTCAAAAATCATAATTTTTCATATGAATCTACCAAGGAGGTCTATAATACCTGGAAAAATCTATATAATAATATTTGCGATTTAAATGTTGCTTGAAATAAATTTAGTTTCCTCAGGGTACACGGTTATGCTGCATTCCATTCAAGTTGGATGTGCAATTTTCCAACTTGAAATCTCCGACCATAAATGCATTCCATTCCCCGATTTTCGGAACTGCAACGCTCCCGTTAGCTTAGCAGGGGTTTGACTCTCATTAGAGATGTCTCCTAGCAACCCAACGGATAAACAATGCTGCAGCGCTAGCATTTGTGCTTCAGGTGTATGAATATCAAAAGAGATTATAATGTTTTATACACCTGTTTCTGCAGGCATTTGTTAAACAAGCTTTAATATCATGTAATGTGGAAACAAACTCATTTATGGATATTACTTAATAAAGTGAATGTTTATCACTTATTTTGTAGATTATGTTGACATGTTTGTGTGACATCATTCACCTGCATCTTGGCGAAATTGGAGTTGAGAATTTATTTCTGCACAAGCCTACAAGTTGTAATTCTGACATAAAGATGCATTCCATTGCACTTTTCCTAGTAGGAAGATGTAAAATCCGACTTTCCAAGTTGAATGGAACGCAGCTCTACTTTTCAAAACTTGATCCGACACTGAATGCTCAAGCAGCCTAATTTACACTTAGAAACTCCTGATGTTGATATAACAATGCAAAAAGCACTTACCAATTTGCTTGAAGTGAAAATCAGTCCTCCTTTCCTGTTTAATAAATTAAGCAATCACACGGTCATGCAGCAAATCTCCTATTTTTAAATCCATAAGGATCTCTTTCTTAGTGGCGATAGCGGCAGTGATGACAGCCGACTCATCAGACAGCTTGATCGTATGCTTTTCGATCTTGAATTACATACATCACTTAAAGCGTGATTGCGTCACTCAAGGCCAGCTAGAAGGCCTCTACCGGGACATATCCTAAAGATCACACCCACCAAGAACAAATAAATCAATCTGATTGGCTGATGAATCTGACAATCTGACTTTAGTTGCCCATTAATTTGCACTGTTGAGGGATTCTGAAGAAATTCTGAAGGCCTGACGGGGTAGAGCTCAAACTCACACGCTGCTTCGGGCATGCGATTTGTGAAACAGTTGTCAGGCTTCACTTGTAAGCATCAAGGAATAAATTCTGACTGGATAAACTTTAAATTTTTCTCTGTTTGTTCGTAGATTAATTAAGAGTGGAAAGCGATTGTAAATACATAGGCAAAAAGGTGATTGAGAATGAAAGGATGAAAAATATGTATTTATTTGGCATGTTAGGCCAGCAGAGAAGGCTTTGCTGGCCTTGAGAATTCGCCAATGGTCGAACACATCCGTATGGGCTTGCGGTCAAAAGAGTGTACTTTGAAAGCCTAAGCGTTCGACCATGTGTGAGACGGAGCAGCACGCAGAAAAACAAAGTATACCCCAGTTCAGGGCATTTCAAACTGGGGTCCAGGGACCCTCAGGGGGTGCAATGGGGTGCTAGGGGATCCGCAAACAATTTCTGAGAAAAAAAAAAGTGTAAAAATTTTGAAATTATTTCATCCTGGAATCAGTAGATTAATCACAATTATTTTATTGTATTGACAGTCATAGTAAGAAATAAAAGCAGAAATAAAAATAAATTGCCATATAATTTCAAATATTATGAAAAAGTAAGAAATAAGTGTTGCAATCTGTAAAGCTGCTTTGAAACAATATTTATTGTTTTATTGTATACTCAAATGTATTTATATAGTGCTTTTCACAATAAATTTAAATATTTAAAATAAAATAAAATATAATTTTTTATTATATAGGGTAGTTCCACAATAAACTTAGTTCAGGTACTAGTTCCACCATTGTGTGGAAAAATGCCTTATTTCTCTCATTAGGACGAGCTTGTTAGGGATGAGTGGAGGATGTGGTCAGACCTGGAAGAGGACTCCAGTAGTCGGCTATGTTGCAGCACAGAGGGGGCAGGGCTGATATTGGGCGTGGCACATCGAGATGTGCTCAAATCACATTGGTCAAGCAGCTTCAGAAGCTCCTCTTCAGTTGGACCTCCCACCTCTGCAAACAGATAACATAACATTTGAATTAATTTCAACCCATCAAAATCCTGGAGTTCACATTTGCGATTTTCCTATATACTACAGAGTGACTATCGTCATATGTCAGAACCTGGCTCCCGCTTGATCTTGTCGTCAACCTTATTGACTGTGTCCATGGCTGTGCTTAGGTCCCACATCTGAATGCTTCCATTTGCATGGCCAGTGAAGAGGTAACGACGGGGTCTGGAGCCCATACGGCTGGAGCCCTCACACTCTCGCACTGTGAAACATGTGATGGTGGTGCCGTCTACCGCCTGAACCTCACAGATCCTGCCGTTCAGACAGAAGAAGATCTGTAATCTGTAATACTTTACTGTTTCCCACAAAGTCACACTGGTCTTTCATAGCGCAATGTTTTAGCATGTACCTTTTCCCAGTAGAGGAAAGGCGAACAAAGAGTTTGTTGGTAATGGGAATGACTTTCTGAATGAACACCTGCTGGTCGTCTCTCTCACCAAATGGACCTGCATGGAAACAGCACATCAAATACTTAATTGAGGCTGTTGGCTCAGCGAATTGTCCATGCCTTGAGCTAGATGTCAACTTCAATAGTGCAATTTTCAAAAAGCTATGTACAAATCTCACCAATGTCATTGCCAGAGGAATAGCTGCTGTGGCTCTCCGTCTCCTCCAGTGAGATGATTTTAAAAGATGCCAGTGGAGTAGATCCTGGTTGGGTGGAGATCATGCCTCTGAACCGTGTCACCGTCCATGTGCGTACGTGGTTATTGTCAGCGCACACTTGAACATGCACAGTGCCAAATTAATTAAATTGCAATCATTTCAGTCCATTTTTGGTATGCGATCCTCTACTGAATCAGCATACAGTATGAGAGTATTTCTTACCGGACACTAAGTGCTTCTCAGAGAGCATGATCTTAATGACGGGGCTGCGGTGGACAGTGAAGGTCTGGAAGAGCTGTGGTCCAGATCCTACAGTCTCTGGATGCTGTACAATAACACGCACAGCCCCTGAGCTAGTTCCGTAAGCTATCTCAATCCAGTTCCCACTCACGCCTGCAAACAGAGCAAGATCCCTGACCAAACTTGCTCCCAGAATTTCGAGAGAATACAACAAGAGCAGCTCAATCTCTATCAACAAGATGAAGAAAATTAACTCACTGGTTTTAGGAGTTAGGTAGACACTGAGGGCTGTAATGGCATCGTTCGATGGGTCGTGGTACAGCTCTGTCACCAGCAAGTCGTTGTCCTTCATTCTCAGTGGAAACTTCTGCACGTCTGAGAGTGGAGAGAATATAGTTAAAGGAATATTCTGTGTTCAGTACGAGTTAACCTCAATCGACAGCATCTGTGGCATAATATTGATTACCACAAAAATTATTTAGACTCGTCTGTTCTTTTCTTTAAAAAAAAAAAAAAAAGTAAATATCGAGGTTACAGTGAGGCACTTACAATGGAAGTGGATGGAGCCAATTTTTTTTGGAGGGTTTGAAGTCAGAAATGTGAAGCTTATAATTTTATAAAAGCACTTACGTTAATACTCCTTTTAAAACTCATGTATTATTTGAGCTGTAAAGTTGTTTAAATTGTAATTTTTACAGTCATTTTAGGGTTTTTTGACATTACATCATCATGGCAACAAAGTTGTTAAACTGGCCATAACTTTACACAAAAAAGGTAAGAAATGTTATCAGTCTAAAATCATGATAACACACATATTGTTTATGTCTTGTTGCTATACTTTTGAAACAGTGAGTATTTTAATGTTTACTGATTGGCCCCCATTAACTTCCATTGTAAGTGCCTCACTGGAACCTTGATTTTTGCTTTTTTTAAAGGAGGAACGAGTAAAAATTATTTTTAGTGGTGATCAATATTATGCCACAAATGCTCTCGATTGAGCTTAAATTGTATTGAACCCAAAAATTCCTTTATCGTTCTCATTTAATAAACAGTGACAACATTGTAATTCAAAACACATAATGGGCAAAACAATTTGTTTGAGCTCACTCCAATACATATAACTAACAATACTTTGAAAATTAGAAAATTATGAGGATGTGAATCACAGCAGCCCATTTGTTTAATGAAATTTACATGCATTTGTAACCTATTTACTACATGACATGAGTTGCACTGATGTCTTTATGCAACTGTAATTACATTTCAACACCGATTCTGTTACTGCCGTTTTCACATCTCATTAACATCTCACGTTAAACAAAAGGAACACACTGTAAAATAGGGGAAGATAAGCTGCTTACCAATATAATAAATTGAGCCATTGTTACAGCCAAGCAAGAGGAAGGAGCCAGCCGTGTCACAGCTTGTAATGGGCACTACATCCTGCACCTGTAAAATTGATAGTACACAATGAAAATATTAGAATCGTGTCAACACATCATTAACAAACCATATGGAATGTAAAATTGGCTCTTTAGTGATGCTGAAATATTTAATGTATTAAAGGGATATTTCACCCAAAAATCCCTCATGCCATCCCAGATGTGTATGACTTTCTTTCTTCTGCTGAACACAAACAAAGGTTTTTAGAAGAATATTTCAGCTCTGCAGGTCCATACAATGTAAGTGAATGGTGACCAGAACTTTCAAGCTCCAAAAATCACATTGAGGCAGCATAAAAGTAATCCATAAGACTCCAGTGGTTTAATATGTCTTCTGAAGCAATCCAATCGCTTTGGGTGAGAAACAGATCAATATTTCATCATATCATATAATTTTTAACTATAAATTGCCACTTTCACTTTCAGAATGTGAGAGTGAAAGTGGAGATTTATATATTTAAATATTTAAGTAAAAAGGACTTAAATATTGATCTGTTTCTCACCCACACCTATCATTTAGCTTCTAAAGATATGGATTTAACCACTGGAGTCATATGGATTACTTTTATGCTGCCTTTATGTACATTTTTAGCTTGAAAGGTCTGGTCACCATTCACTTGAATTGTATGGACCTACAGAGCTGAAATATTCTTCTAAAAATCTTCGTTTATGTTCAGCAGAAGAAAGAAAGTCATACACATATGGGATGGCATGAGCGTGAGTAAATGATGAGAGAATTTTCAGTTTTTGGGTGAACTATCCCTTTAAGAAAACATGTTTATCACCAAAATTAAAACTGGAGAGACTGTTGAAGTGGAAAAAATCTGACTTCCAGTACCTGCCAATGCTGGGTAACGGCATTCCACACTCCTACTTTCCCTGTGTGACTGGTGGCAACAAGTTGACTCCCAATGAAAAACAAGGAGTCAACAGGCACTCCAAGGCTGAAAACACCTTCACAAAAACATAGAAAAAGTGAATGATTATAACACATAACAATAGACAAGAGAATGAGATTTAATTACATAATGATATAATTTCTGTACATTTCTCCCACCTATTTCACTTCCACTCCCTCCATCCTGGATACTCCAGAGTATAATGGTGCTCTCAGAAGATGCTGCAACCATCTTGTCTTTATCTCCATGTGGGCCACCCACCACTTTAGCATTAAGGGCCACCCGCTCAATGGTCCTATCCAGGTATGGGCTGGAGAACACCTGCTGCCAGCCAGATGACTCCTTTATCCTATAGACCAATCACAGTCAACATTTGGTAAGTTACAACCCTTACTATTTAATATGTATTTATAAGTCACTGGTGTGACGTGTAGCTTTACCTGTAACAAATGACAAAATGGGCATAAGCAACTACAATCCAGTTATGATGGCCAGCGACAATCAGCACCTTCCTAGGGTCGACTGGTGATCCTGTTGTAATGCAAGTGAAATAAAAAAAATAAAAAAAAACATTTAAGAGTCAATTTTAAGACATTTGCCTATAAAATTTCACCAAATATACAGTTATCTTATATGACTCTATGTGGATGATTATTATTTCCGTATCTAAAAAAAAAACATCTAAGTAAAATACAAATTTTAATGTACTATATTCTGTATTGTGTGATACATTTTTTGGACTAAATTTTCGAGAAAAAAAGCCATGAAACAGTTGAAAAGAAAGCCTGTCCATTTACTTGTTTTCTCCACCTCTCTCTCATCATTCTTCTCATATGGCTTCGCTGGGCACTGAGGATATAAAAGGCCTTTTAAGATGACCTCACCCTGCCTACTGCACTACTGCATATAAGTGGCCTACTTTGTCTTCATGGGATTCCCCCTCCCTCTGTCCCTTCATTTTCAACAGCACCATACCAGAATGAAACATGCTGTTAATATATAGCAATAGCCAACCTCCAGCTCTTTCTCTGCTGTCTCTAATATAGCTCTTATTATGAAAATTTTAAATCCCACTTAAAGTGATTGTTCACCCAAAAATACAAATTATCTCACCATTTACTCACCCACATGCCATCCTAGATGTGTATGACTTTCTTTCTTCTGCTAAACACAAACAAAGATTTTTAGAAAAATATGTAGGTCCATACAATGCAAGTGAATGGTGGCCAGAACTTTGAAGCCCAAAAGCATATAAAGGCAGCATAAAAGTAATCAATATTACTCCAGTGGTTAAATCCATATATTCAGAAGTGATATTATAGGTGTGGGTGATAAGCAGATCAATATTTAAGTCTGTTTTTTACTATTAATCTCCACTTTCACTTTTGCATTCTTCTTCTTCTTTAGTTTCGTTTACCAATGTGACTAGCTTTGTTGTGCTAAGCAGCATTAAGGCGTGTCCAGTGGCAGGTAAGATATTTTAAACTGCGGGATCAGTTTAAAATATGATAGTCATTTCAGGAGAAGCAATCTATCTACAGGAGTCTGCAGTTGCATGTAAGTGTGTGTTTTTCATTGTTTCACTTTGTTTTAGAGTAGGATTCATCGCTAGACTTGTGCTGTTTGTTTACTTTGTAGTACTGTGTTGAACTCGCATCGCTTAAGCGTGTGTGCTACATTGTTTTGACTTGTCCTAGAGTATTCACTGCTAGATTTAGAGCTGTTTGTTTATTGTGTGTAAAACTAGCATTGTTTTTAGTGTGCCTCTAAACAGTGCCTCACTTGTTTTAGTGTATTATTTATTGCTAAAGTTTAGCATTGTTTGTTTACAGTGTACTGAAGTCGTGTTTGTTCCCACGTTTGTCATCTCGCGCAACCCTTAGTTTCGGTTACCCACGTGACTAGCTTTGTTGTGCTAAGCAGCATTAAGGCATGTCCATCTTTTTTCAATTAACGACCCGATAGCAGCGTGTGTATATTTGACGTGAATGCTGAGGTGGCAGCGGAAGTGGCAGCCCTCGTGTAAAGCCCTCCTCGTGTGAAGACCTACTTGTGTAAAGACCAGCGAATCTACCTGTGTGAGGACACTGACAAAGTGCCACTCATCATAGCACTTAAGTATCTTTTTTTATTTAATTTAATTTTTTATATTTTCCTTATACATTCCCATGTGTCTAATCTATGCATAACATGTGCCCTCAAGCACATCCCTGTTATCTGTTACAGACATTTTACACAATATAGACACAGGTCACAATGCAACCCACACAACCTATGGCCACTTTGCACATCAGAACCTGCTCTGCTCTCATTTTCGGTGAGACTCTGGAACTGTCAGTCAGCTGTGAACAAAGCTGACTTAATTCCAGCCTTTGCCACACAGTCCACCCTCAGCATCATCACACTGACAGAAACATAGATATGTCCAGAGGATACAGCAACACCCTCTGCTCTCTCCAACAACTTCTCCTTATCTCACACCCCTCGACATAGCGGTAGGGGTGGGGGAACAGGTTTGCTCATTCCAAACAACTGAACATTTTCACCACACTCCTGTCTATGTAACTAAACTTCTTTTGAATTCCATGCTATTACTACAATGCAACCAAAAAAAAATCCATGTTGTTGTCATCTATCAACCTCCAGGTCAGCTGGCAAACTTTCATGAGGAGCTGGATGTCCTGCTGTCCTCCTTCCCTGAAGATAGTAGGCCACTTGTTCTTGGAGATTTCAACATACACCAAGACGAGCCCCAGGCCACTGAACTTCATGTTCTTCTGTCCTCGTTTGACTTGGACAGACTAAGCAGGACCTCATTTTTACATGTAACTGTACCAACACAAATATTCTTGTTACTCCTTTACATGTCTCTGATCATTACTTTGTTCAATTCAACATGACTCTCCCATCTATTGGTTTCCATTCACCGTAACCTCCATTCTCTTTCACCCGCTCACCTTTCCACTGCTGTCTCTACCTCTCTTCCCACACAAAACTTATTTTCCACCCTGGATGTAAACACTGCCCCAGACACACTAGGCTCTACTTTAATAACCTGTCTAGACAGCATCTGTCCTCTCTCCTCTAGGCCAGCGCATATGGCACCACCCAGCCCCTGGCTCTCTGACATTCTTTGTGAACATCGGACTGACCTCAGGGCAGCTAAGAGGAGATGGTGGAAATCTAAAGAACCAGCAGATCAGGGTAAGTATCAGTCTCTGCTTGCATCTTTTTCAGATAACGTTAAATCTGCCAAAACTTCTTATTACCAGGTAAAGACCAACAGCACCACAGACACTCACAGCTTATTTAGAACATTCAACACACTCCTCTGTTCTCCTCCTCCACCGCCTGACACCTCACTGACAGCAGATGTCTTCGCCACATTTTTTACTAATAAGGTTAAAGCCATCACCAACACATTCTCAGCTTAAACACCCGTCTTCTGTATGCAGCTCTTCTATCTCTATGTTCTTTCCTCTGACTGTCACTGAGGTCTCTAAACTCCTCCTCTCCAACCACCCCACCACCTGTCACCTTGACCCCATACCTTCCCACCTTCTCCAAGCCATCTCTCCGTCCATCTTACCGGCACTCACACACATAATTAACACATCTCTACTTACAGGCATTTTTACAGGCTCAAGCAACCCCATTGCTTAAAAAACCTGCACTTAACCCCACACAAGTAGAACACTACAGACCAGTCTCTTTCATCCCATTCAAGGCGAAAACACTTGAAAGGGCAGTTTTCAATCAAATCTCTGCCTATATCTTGCAGAACAAGCTGCTAGATGACAATCAGTCAGGCTTCAAAATTGGACATTCCACCGAGACTGCCCTGCTGTCTGTCACTGATTCACTGAGATAGGTGAGAGCTGGATCCAGATCCTCCGTCCTGATTCTACTGGACTGTTCTGCAGCCTTTGACACAGTCAACCATCAGATCCTACTCTCCACCCTCTCTACTCTGGGCATCACAGGAACTGTGCTTGACTGGTTTAATTTCTCAGGTAGGTCCTTCAAGGTAGCCTGAGAGGTGAGGTGTCCAAGTCACATCAGCTACTTACTGGGGTACCTCAGGGCTCAGTGCTTGGGCCACTTCTCTTCTCTATATACACAACATCACTGGGACCCATCATTCAGGCACATGAGTTCTCTTACCACTGCCACACTGATGACACACAGCTCTACTTGTCTTTTGAGCCCAAAGACACAATGGTGACTGCTCAAATCTCGGCCTGTTTGGCAGACATCTCGGCCTGGATGAAGGAACACCACCTTCAACTTAACCCAGCGAAGACTGAGCTCCTTGTCTTTCCAAGCAATCCTGCTGTTGAACACAGCATCACCATTCAGCTGGGTTCATCTACAGTAACGCCTTCCAAAACAGTCAGAAATCTCAGAGTTACCATCGATAACCAACTCAATTTCACAGATCACATCTCAAAGACAGCACGATCATATAGAATTACACTCTACAATATCAGGAAAATAAGACTCTTCCTCTCTGAACATGCCACACAACTTCTTGTTCAGTCACTTGTTATAACTAGACTGGACTACTGTAACGCTCTCATTGCAGGCCTCCCTGCATGCGTAATTAGGCCCCTGTAAATGATCCAGAATGCAGCAGCATGTCTGGTCTTTAAAGAACCAAAGTGAGAGCATGTTACACCACTCCTTGGAAATTCAAGGCTCTGATGCTGGCATACAGAACAGTCACTGGGTCTGCTCTAGCATACTTCAAATCATTTCTGCAGAGCTACGTTCCCACCAGAAGCCTGCGGTTGGCTAATGAGCGGCCAACCGCCTTGTTGAACCAACACAAAGAGGCACCAAAATACTTTCTCGGACTATCGGTTTCACTGTACCACGTTGGTGGAATGACCTTCCCAACTCCATCCGTGAAGCAGACTCACTCTCTGTCTTCAAAAATCAGCTAAAAACACATCTTTTCCATGAGCACTTAACTGTTCACTCATAAAAAAATAAAAAATATATATATTCTTGTTGCACTCTAATCTGTCTTGGATACTACTATTCTGATGCTAGTGAAACTTTGTAATGCAGCACTTTTCGTTCCACTGTCTCCTTAAGATGAATCACATATGATGTATTATTCCTCGTTTGTAAGCCGCTTTGGATAAAAGAGTCTGCCAAATGAATAAATGTAAATGTATATATGTTTTGTTTTTGGCAAGTTGCATTCTTTGTGCATATCACCACCTACTGGGCAGAGAGGATAATTTATAGTAAAAAAGGCCTTAAATATTGATCTGTTTCTCACCCACACCTATCATATCACTTCTGAAGATATAGATTAACCACTGGAGTCATGTGGACTATTGTTATGCTGCCTTTATGTGCTTTTTGGATCATCACAGTTCTGGCCACCTTTCACTTGCATTAAATGGACCTACAGAGCTGAAATATTCTTCTAAAAATCTTAATTTGTATTCAGCAGAAGAAAAACAAATCTTACACATTTGTGATGGCATGACGATGAGTAAATGATAGGGATGGGACGATATTGTTATCTTATGATTCGGTTCGATATACGATATGAGGGTCACGAGTCGATATAATCTTGATTCAATATAATAACACTTAAATTACAAAATATTACAGAAACATTTTTATTTTCTGAAACTGAGCAAAATACACATTATAATTTATCATCAAAATAAAGTTCTTTAATACACAATATAAATGCTCAAAATTTAAATAATAAGAGTTGCTCATTTACCTTTTTCTATATGAAAAGATCACAAACAAATAAGCTTTCAAAAATAGTGGGGTACATTCAGGCTGATCAGGTGCAGAACAAGCAATAGAACTGAAAACAACCTGTCCTGAAAAAAGTATGTAGAAGTGAATATTTAATTTTTTAATCATTTGTTTGTCATCATTATTTTAATCACATTTTAACAGTAAAAATGCAAAAATTCTACATTCTATTAATTAATATCATATCACGAAATGGTATATATAATAATGATATGAGCTATCACTGTTTGAAATAATGTGTACAATTTACAAGTAATAACATTGAGTTTACATTCAAAAAGGTACTGTCACTTTAAGAGTTTCAACGTGCATTTCACACAGTGTTCCAGTTCAGCGAACATCAACGAGAATCTCGGTTTCTTTAGCACATCCATGCTGTGTGAGATTAAAATTAATATTTATTTTTACTTTTTTATCTGACTGTAAAGAACAGAAAGGATTATTATTTTATACAGAAAGACACATTATTCAATGAAAGTGGAGTCACCTCATCTTTGATGGACACATTACACGGAGGAAATGATCCGCTTTAATCTTAAGCACTTTTCATCAAAACAAGGCGGTTTTCCAGGTATTTCAGTCCTTAAATTTCTAAAAGCTAATTTCAACCACTTTAAGCACTTCAAGGACCTTGTGTTAACCCTGTAAACAGTGTAGAAAAAAGCACAATAGGCGTAAAATCAAGTGATAGAGAGGTTACGATGTTTGATGGGTCATTTCATTTATGATCACATGGTCAGAAAACAATGTTGCACATTTCAAAATATCGAGTTATGCCACGAAATGGTTTGTCATTTTTTTGGTTCACGATATATTGAAATTCAATATATTGTCCCATCCCTAGTAAATGATGAGAGAATTTAAATTTTTGTGTGAGCTATCCCTTTAAACTCCATACTAATATTGCATTGGTTGGTGTTGGTCTAATGAAAATGATGTCATCATTTACCCTTTTGAAGCCATACGATAGGATAGTGTGAGGATCAGACTGAAATCTATATTGTTATGCAATGAAAATCTTCTATAGATTTGGCATAGCTCTCAATTCTAATTTGAGCAAATCCATATTCAAATATGTACACATCAAGTTTGAATATTTGCAGAAGTGCGAATGAGAGCTATGGTGGAGGGCAAGATTTTCAGTGAATAATCATTTAAATTTCCATCTGTTCACTACACAAAGTTATTGTATGGCTTCAGAAGACTTGGAATATAGCACATGTGTGATATAGACTACTTTAATGTTACATTTTTGTCATTTTTGGAGCTTGACAGCCCCTAGTCACTGTGTGATTCATTGTATGGGAAAAAGCAGGATGAATATTCTTCTAAATGTATCCTTGTGTTCTACAGAAGAAAGTCATATGGATTTGGAATGCCATGAGTTTGAGTAAATGATAAATGAAAATTCAGTTTTGGGAGAACTATTCCTTTAAACCTTTAAATGTGCCCCTCAGTTTCAGTGTAACCACATCTTGGCATTGAAGGGATTTTACTCACCCAGTCTTTGAGGTCCATCTGCCCCACGAGGCCCAGGGAGAGAAGACTGTGGACAAGAACAGAGGAAACTCCCCTCTGGTCCACTGGGAACCAAACGCTCTTCCTGGCCTGCAGCCTGCCCACTAGCAGCGCTCCGAGCTGGGATAGCTAATAAAAACAAAAAATCTGAATGTTTGGTACGGAGGAAGGTTTTCTCTCTTTCTTTTGTGAACATTTGAGGTGTTTCTACAGATCTGTTCTCACCATACCTGGTGGAGGGAGGTAGCCATGAAAGAGCACACTTCCACATGAAGATCGTTCCAGTTCTTCACAAAGAAGTAAACGTTGTACTAACCATATCAGGGACGGACAGAAAAATAAGATAAGAATACCACAAAAAGCATTGATTTTAGGCACACTAGTAGTAATAGTTTTGGGACTAGGTTACATACACACATAGGTTACACCAGTGAATGTGATTTTTGAAGGTCAAATCAGGTAGAAATACCTAATTTAGGTCCTTAAATAGCTCCTAAACTGCCTGTGTTCACTGTTCACAGTGTAAAACTAGATAACTAATAAACTTTAAACAGACATGTCTGGTGTGGTTATGCCTTACCTAAAGGTGTAATACCATAGAACTCAGCTTCATGTCTTAGGATGCTTACGTTAACCCCCCTATCAGAGAAAGCAGGGAGATGACACACCTGCATGAATCAGTATTATTTGTTCAGTGTTGTTTTTTCAATATTTTTACCAATCCTATAAGTGATGGTAAATAAATTGGCATTTGTCATATCCTACCTTAAGTCCAATTCTTTTGTCCGAAGGAAGTTTAAAATAGGGGCAAATGTTGTTGGGTCTCTGTCAATAAATATCTTAAAAAAAAAAAAAAAAAAAAAAAAAAAAAAACATAGAAAAGTAATTTAGAGTCTAAATTACAGACTGGCTTTGAGCTGGAAAACATTTAAAAATTTTCTGGAATAATGGATTAGTTTGAAAGATATATATTTAACAAAAAACCCACAAGGCATACCTTTAGTAATCAGTATTGACATCATTTGTTGTTGTTTTGTTCATTTTATAGGTAATTACAGTAGGTTCATAGGATTTATGGGTAAATCAGAGCATGATACAATTTTCTACTTACGGCTCCAGTTTCATCCCGTAGTGTTGATATTCTCCCACTAAGTAAACTGGGGAGCAACAAACAGATAACGTTATAAAATGCTGGTTATAAGAAAAATGAGAGTGCATATACAATATATTAACAGAGCTCTCTGTGCAGCTTCAGAGATCTTATTTTACCTTGAGAAGAAAGAGTCAGGAATCCATGTCAGAGTCTGTCTTGAAGTGCTAAATCTGAAAGCATGCAAATAAAATGTTATATCATTTTCAATTTTTCATTGACTTATGAGATATGTTACTTCACAAATGATTGTATACAAAGAAAATGTTTTCTACATAATATGTGGGATAGTCATATTAGTTTTAAATTATAAGAAAGGAAGAAAGTGAACTGTAATGGCATTGGGTATGCGTCAAATTTAGACACTGCATTGACTTTCCTATAATCCACACAGAACCATACTGACCCATCGCTCTTAGGGACTAGAACAACCAGGCTGGACCAATCACTGTGGGATTCTTCTATTACTCCCATATCGAGCGTTGCATCTAATTCTTCCCAAACTACTTTTTTCTTGTGCTCAGGCAGTCGGTAGGGATGGCTACGTGCTAGGGATGCACCGATCTGATACCTGGATCAGTATCGGCTCCGATACTGACGTTTTCAAACGGATCGGGTATTGGTCCGAGGAGCCCGATCCAAATCCGATACTGTGTGTTAGTCATGTTCGTTACTGTCAAGCTCAAAAAATGATATAAAAGAACCATTAAAACACAATTAAAGTAGTTCATATGACTCATGCATTTTATTCAAAGCCACTTGAAGATATGCGATAGCTCTGTGAATCACAAAAGGCTGTGTTTAATAAGTAAATATATAAAATGCACACGCAGCTCCAGCGCATTATTGAATGGTGCTGCTCTGTTTACACACACTCGCAGCTATTTTTAGCCTTCAGAGCGGTGCACAATATTTGAGCGCTTCTCGAGCAACATCTCAGATGTAGATGCTCAATAGTTCGGTTCACTTATATGCATTTAGAACAGCACCGGAGGTGTATTTTTACCAGAATTTGAATAAGAAGTGAATTAAACTATTGTGAACTTGCCTACAGAGAGACACATACAGGACTTCCTGGAGAGTTTAGAATGTCAAAATAAAAGCGTGAGGGTTTAAAAGTTAAAGGTGTCACGGGGGCAGAGATATGAACTCAGTAGCAGGGTTTATTGAACAGATGATTGAAAAAATGATGTAAACACTGTGAGTAAATCCAGTTGAGCAGAGTGGCAAACAGCAGGTGAGTAATATCCAGACAGGGTATAGACACGATGAACAGTCTTGTGATACTTGCAGGCAATAATGAAGACACAGGAATGTTTGACATAGTAGAAAGGTGTGGAGTCTCAGAGATACTAACGATGAGAACAGACAAAGAGTGTGTGTGAAAGCGGGGTATATATGCAGTCCTTGATTAGCCACTAATGATATGCAGGTGCGTGTAATCAGAACTCAGGGGAGAGTGAGTGCTGACGGCAGTGAGGAAGAAAGAGAGAGAGAGAGACCGGTGGATCCGTGACAAAAGGTGCACGATTGAGATTTATTACTATATATTACTATTATAATATATTATTATTATCATTTGTTTACAAATTATAATAATATTTAAGTTGAATGGGTTCCAAAAATAACTGTGTGAATGAAAAGTGAGCTGATATCTTACAACTAAATTGAACAAAAAAGAGATCTGAACCCTTTAAAGTCCAGATACAAGCTGAACATTTTTTGTTTTACTGTTAATTTTGCTGCTACATTATCCAGTATACTAGTTAACAATAAAGTTTTTCTTAATAAGCTATACATTTATATTGAAATAATGTGGAGTTAGAGGTTTGTGTTTCTTTACATATTAAAGAGTACACCCAATTAGTTCCACACAATAATGTAAAGATATTCTAAACTGATTATGCAAAAAAACAACACTGGTATCGGATCGGGATCGGTATCGGCCGATACTGAGATTTCCAATATCGGAATCGGAAGAGAAAAAGTGGTATCGGTGCATCCCTACTACGTACCATTACCCGGGGCGCAGTCTCGATGTGGTGCTGAATGAAGTTTGTATGACCAGGCAGAGGGGAGAACATGTCTGCAAATTCCTTTTGCAACCTGGCAACCTCTGTGACTTGTGACCAGAGGTGTAGTCAAGACCAGACCCTCCAAGACCCAGACCAAGACTAGACCCCTTGAGACCAAAACAAGACCAAGACTAGACTCTCCAAGACCCAGACCAAGACCACGTTTATATGGTCTCGAGACATCTTAAGACCAAGACCACAAGATCAAGACCCCACCTCTGGAAAATACCCCTGTTCATTAACAAATCAAAATACTGTAATATGATAATAAGAATTGTCATTTTCATTGAAAACATGGCTGGCCTAAATTGCCTTGTGATGATAGTCATCACTAGTATGAAATCAAATATCATTTTACATAATTTCCATTTTAAAGAGTTTGCAGATTGGTAGGCATGGTTATGTACTTTAATATTGTTATATGTTAAAATTCTCATTTTAAGGAAAGTTAGCAGTCTAGCAAATGGGAAATAATATTTCAAAAAAACATGTCAAAGACAATGTGACTAACTTACCTATTGAATGATGATGTTGTACCACGTGCTTCACGTATTAACGCGTGATATATTTTACATGTTGCTCTCCATTTCTTATTTTCAGAATCTTCTTAAAAATTTTCAAATGCAAATTTTACCACTGCAGGCTCTGACATTTTCCAGACTGCTATATAGAGAAAACAGTCCAGTTTTACAAGATGCCTTCGTAATCCAAATATATATAAAATAATACAACTAAAGTGAAGTGACTTGAATTGGCTAGTGTACAAAAATTGAAGTCTGCATGGCATTAGTCTGACTTTCACTGCATGTACACTATTAATATGTATACTATTAAACTAATTCAAACAACTATGCATAAAGTTATGCACTGAAAATAACAGTGAAGAAACAAAGGAAGAAAAATGCAGATGTGAAATATACGCAATAACTGAAAAATGACATTTTGAACGAACTGAATAATTGACTTCCCAAAAGTATGGTTAATTGAGAAATGTGTTTCTTATGCATTATTATTCTAACAAAATAATACTGTTTATTTTTTTTTTTTAAATCAAAGACATGTCAGCTGAACACATAAATGCAACGACCAATCAGAGGCGTTTAAGTCACTGGCTCAGCCATTGTTCACAGACTGAGTTGTGTACGTGCTTGCTTACTGCCGCATTCTCAAGCAAGGAGTAAAAACGATGTAAATAAGAAATTTATTGTGCAATTACGACAGTTTTATTGATTATAATGAGAGGTTTGGGGAGAGTGCAGAACTCAGGGAGCTTGCGTTTAACTGAAGTGATTGACAGCTTCAGTGATTATAAATGGAGCGAGTTTTGCTCGCTTTCTGTATATAACTTAATCACAATTTAAATAAGTTTTATTTCATGCTGCCAAGAAGAGGAACATTGTAAAGTTGTCCGTTTGGACACTGTCTAAATTTAGGCTACTAATGAATAAATAGAATGAACTAATTCAGGAACACAGTTCTCAGCTTGTTTGGGATGTGTAGCTGCATAAATATGGCATGCAATAAAATTATAGTAATAGATCATATTAATAGCAATTACAATATCAGGGGAAAATATCTTTAATTATGATTTTAGTCATAATCATTCAGCCCTACTCCCACCAATAAAGAACACCTCGCAACATTACAAGCTTATTGGGTTGCGCGATTACCCCGAGTGAAGCCATGGCTTCTACATGGCAGATGTAATCATAAATCATTAATGTTTGCTTTGTGTTGTTAAACCACAGTTCTTGCACTTACATTCATGTGATGAGAGATGGTGCTTGCCTACATATGTGGTATGACCAAGGCAGAAGTACTGTGCTTGCAAATTCTCAATAATGGTAAAGATGCAGCACCAACTAGTGGCTGAAATAATAATCGCATTTAGTGCACTGGTAAATACACAGTGGTCTTGACCATCAAGAACATAGGCCGAGACCGAGATCCAGACCAAGACTTTAAATGTTGAGACCAAGACCCAGACCAAGACACTGGGTAACGAGACCCAGACCAAGACCACGTTTATATGGTATCGCGACATCTTGAGACCAAGACTACAAGATCAAGACCCCACCTCTGCTTGTGACGGTGAGAGCTGGTCCCCACAAGTGAGTGGGGTGACACGATTGGTTTTTAAGTTCAACTCCGGCCCGAGCTCCGCCCTCTCCGGGACCACCGCTGCCAACGTCAAAGGGACTGCCTCCCTCCATAATTTCAGGAGGTTGAGATGGTATATTTGATGTGCGTTACCTCTATCTGTTTGTCTTCCGTCTCCTACGCATCGTGTGACCTCAAAGGGCCCTTGCCACTTGGCGAGTAATTTAGAACTCGACGTTGGGAGTAACACAAGCACTTTGTCTCCTGGTGCAAATTCCCGTAGCCGAGTGCCCCTGTCATACAGTCAGCTTTGACGTTCTTGTGCTTGGAGCAAATTCTCCTGTGTTAGTTGACCCAAAGTGTGGAGATTTGCTCTAAGATCAAGAACGTATTGATTTTCATTTTTGCTGTTTGAAGGCCCCTCCTCCCAAGCTTCCCGCATGATGTCGAGCAAACCGCGTGGTCACCGCCCATACAGCAGCTTGAATGGGGAAAACCCTGTGGAGGCTTGTGAGACCTCTCGAACTGCAAATAACAGGGGATCGAGCCACCTGTCCCAATTTCTAGCATCCTTGTGTACGAATATACTAATCACTAATTTTTCAGGGTTTTATTAAACCATTCCACCAACCCATCTGTCTGTGGGTGGTAAACACTGGAGCGAATTGATTTAATACCCCATAATTCATATAGTTCACGTAGTGTACAGTTTATGTCAGAAGTTTACATACACCTTAACCAAATACATTAAACTCAATTTAAACACAATTCCTGACATTTAATTGTGGAAAACATTCCCTGTCTTAGGTCAGTTAGGATCACTACTTTATTTTAAGAATGTGAAATGTCAGAATAATAGTAGAGAGAATGATTTCAGCTTTTATTTCTTTCATCACATTCCCAGTGTGTCAGAAGTTTACATACACTTTGTTAGTATTTGGTAGCATTGCCTTTAAATTGTTTAACTTGGGTCAGAAGTTTTGGGTAGTCTTCCACAAGCTTCTCACAATAAGCTGCTGGAATTTTAGCCCATTCCTCCAGACACTCAGTTACTGGTGTAACTGAGTCAGGTTTGTAGGCCTCCTTGCTCGCACACGTTTTTTCAGTTCTGCCCACATATTTTCTATCGGACTGAGGTCAGGGCTTTGTGATGGCCACTCCAGTACCTTTACTTTGTTGTCCTTAAGCCATTTTGCCACAACTTTGGAGGTATGCTTGGGATCATTGTCCATTTGGAAGACCCATTTGTGACTGATGCTTCAACATATCCACATAATTTTCATTCCTCATGATGCCATCTATTTTGTGAAGTGCACCAGACCCTCCTGCAGCAAAGCACCCCCACAACATGATGCTGCCATCCCCATGATTCACGGTTGGGATGGTGTTCTTCCGCTTGCAAGCCTCACCCTTTTTCCTCCAAACATAACAATGGTCATTATGGCCAAACAGTTATGTTTTTGTTTCATCAGACCAAAGGACATTTCTCCAAAAAGTAAGATCTTTGTCCCCATGTGCACTTGCAAACTGTAGTCTGGCTTTTTTTATGGCGGTTTTGGAGCAGTGGCTTCTTCCTTGCTGAGCAGCCTTTCAGGTTATGTCGATATAGGACTCGTTTTACTGTGGATATAGATACTTTACTTACAAAGGTCCTTTGCTGTTGTTCTGGGATTGATTTGCACTTTTCACACCAAACTACGTTCATCTTTAGGAGACCAAATGTGTCTCCTTCCTGAGCAGTATGATGGCTGCATGGTCCCATGGTGTTTATACTTGAGTACTGTTGTTTGTACAGATGAACGTGGTACCTTCAGGCATTTGGAATTGCTCCCAAGGATGAACCAGACTTGTGGAGGTCCACAGATTTTTTTCTGAGGTCTTGGCTGGTTTCTTTGATTTTCCCATGATGTCAAGCAAAGAGGCACTGAGTTTGAAGGTAGGCCTTAAAATACATCCAGAAGTACGCCTCCAATTCAGTACACCTCCTATCAGAGTCTAATTGTCTAAAGGCTTGGCATCATTTTCTGCTTAAAGGCACAGTTAACTTAGTATCTGTAAATTTCTGACCTTCTGACCCTTCTGGAATTGTGATATAGTCAATTAAAAGTGAAACAATCTGTCTGTAAACAATTGTTGGAAAAATTACTTGTGTCATGCACAAAGTAGATGTCCTAAACAACTTGCCAAAACTATAGTGTGCTATTATTAAATCTGTGGAGTGGTTAAAAATGAGTTTTAATGACTTCAACTTAAGTGTATGTAAACTTCTGACTTCAACTGTATGTGACATGAACGTAGTGCCCTGATCAGTGAGGATTTCTTTCAGAATCCCCACTCGGGATATTATTCTGAAGAGTGCCTCCACAACACTACAAGCTGAGATGTTGTGCAGAGGCACTGCTTCCGGATATCGTGTTGCATAGTCCACCAGAACCAATACAAAGCAATGTCCGCCTGCCGTCCACTCTAATGGCCCAACAAGGTCCATGCCAATTCTTTCGAAGGGGACCTCGATTAACGGAAGGGGGCGCAATGGTGCTCTTGGGGTGGCCAGCGGATTCACCAGCTGACATTCACGGCATGCCACACACCACCTGCGAACATCCCCGTGAAAGCCTCCCCTCCCTTAAGTCATCCTGAAATGGAACTGACAAAGACCACCCCGGC
This sequence comes from Myxocyprinus asiaticus, assembly GCF_019703515.2. Taxonomy (NCBI): domain Eukaryota; kingdom Metazoa; phylum Chordata; class Actinopteri; order Cypriniformes; family Catostomidae; genus Myxocyprinus; species Myxocyprinus asiaticus. The sequence continues at coordinate 25,456,030 of NC_059360.1, forward strand.
ACTGCCTCCCCGTCAAGGGATCGCACATTTCACATATAATAATTTTCTCACAAGACCCATTCACACATATGCCCTTTAACAGTGTTTGAAATTCTGGCCAATTAGTTCCCCAAATTAGTGGATGGGTGAGGTGGGAACTAACTGCAGCCTCCACTCTATGCTTTTGCCCCCCAAATTTAATAATGAGTGTCACTACAGGATAATTGTGAATATCCCCATGCACACACCTCAACCTCACCTTTTTACCTGTGCCCAAAGCCTCGTCTTGAACCAAACATTGATGTATAGTGGTCTGATAGCAGCCAGTATCCACCAAGGCTTGATGTGTACTCCCCTTGACACTCACTGGTATTCTGTATGCTCCAGCTCAATAGGGGGCAGCCCGTGGAGTGTCCGGGACCCGTACCAATGTTCCCAGCTCCATCACTGGGCATTGGTCCCGGAAATGCCCGGGTTCCCCGCAACTCCAGCAGGCCGGCCCAGGCATTACGCCTGCACCTGTGTCAGTGGGTGTGACCACCTGAGGGGGAGAGCGAAGAGACATCGAGGCCACTGGCAGCAGGGAAAACCCCCGCAAACGGAGAGCCGGCTTCGGTAGTACATTTCCGCGCCTCCGGGGAACCGGGATTGGCTGGAAAAAGGGACAGAGTGAGAGGGGAGAGAATGGGGAAAGAGAGAGGGAGGGGAGAGAGAGTGGGAAGGCTCTTCCGCCCTCTGATACGCCGTCATATGGTCCTCAGCCAGTTGGACGGCCTCCTTCAGCGACGCCAGGCATCGGCGTCGCTGTGCTCAGCCAGCAGCCACTTCCAGCAGGCATCCCGGAGCTGTTGAGTGAAGGCAAATGGGCAACCACACACGTCCATCTTCATCGAACGGAAGTGTTGTCGGTGCTGTTCGGGGCTGTGACCGACCCACTGCAGGATGGTCTTCTTCAGTTCATCGTACACCAGGACAGTCGCCACCGGTAGATGTTGCGCTGCGAGCTGGGCTTCCCGGACAACAGTGGGATGAGTCTGGCTGGCAACTTTGCCCGTGGCCAGCTCCAGATCTCGGCCGTCCTCTCAAACAGGTCTAAGAATGCCTCCAGATCATCTTCTGCCCCAATTTTCATAAGGGCGACCGGAGGCATGGGGGCTGCTGTGTCCGGGGTCGAGGATGGCGCTTTCTCCTGGTGCAGTAAGCTCCATATCATGTGCTGGTCCTCTGCTTGAGCTTGGAGCACCTCCTGGAATTGGTGATCCTGGTTCTGACGCAGCTAAAGCAGGGCCTGATGTTGAGCATGATGCAAACTGGCGAGGGACTTCATGACTTCTGCCAACGGTGAGGACTCCATGCTGGCATATATTTCCTCCAAAATCCCGGGTTTTGGCACCAGTTTAATGGGGTTCGTTGTAGGGTGCAAGGAGGAAACGGGAAACGTGAGGCTTCAACTCAAAAGGTTGGTCTTTAATATGGTACAACTCAAAAATAGCTTTTCAGCTACAACATAAACAGACAACATTGGGGGTTGAAGCACGTGTGTCTCTCTCTCTCTCTGTTTTTGGCATGGTCTCTCCTTTTATTGCTCTCCCCAGTGCTTACTACAATCAAAAACAGGTGTTAGACATTATAGCGCTCAGTTGTGCACCCTTACCGCTTTCTCTCTCTCTGGATGAACGCTCAACCACGCCCCCGCCGCCACAATTATGTTTTGTGATTTCTCATACCTTCTTTATATAACATCCATCCCTTGCGCACTTTTGGCCTCTAGCGGGTGAGGCTTTTCAGACAAATAAACAGCAACACAGGGTAGGGAAAAGCAGTGCAGCACCATGAGCGAGAGTGTTACTCGCTAGGACAGTTTATTTTGAACAAGAGGGGCGAACGATTATGGAATTTAACACGGGAGTACAATACCAAACTGGTGCGGACTGACAGATGGTGCGATGAACCGGACAGCGGGAAAAAAAATAATGTTCAGTGAAAAGTCAAAAGAAAATCGCAATGTTTGTAATTGTAACTATATCAGATATTATTAAGAAAACAAGGGCATTTTTTGCCTCCATTTTTTGAATTTTGGGGATATTTTTGATCATTTTGGTGGCATTTTTGCCTCGAGTTCACGTTCATTTCCGACACTATTGGCACTGTATCTCTCTAAGGTGTTTAAAAGTTTGTTTTAGACATATAGTAGCAAGTAAACAAGATAACCCTACATATATGTCAAACTACATTGTGTTAATGTTTGACACAGTTAAAACATTGCCTACCTTAAAAACAAGTGAAGTTTGTTCAGTGGTTAAAACGTGTTCAGACGGTTCCCTCGTACCTGAATGAATGGCTCCTTTCCAGAATAAAATGAAATATGCAGAAAATCACAGTATTACAATTCTTGTATTGTGACAGGGCCGAAAGTCTTGGAGAAGCTAGAGAAGAGAGGACACCCGCAGCAGTTTATGCAAGCTGCTGTGCTCATGATGCTGTGCCCTGCAGGCTTCTGTCGTGCCGCGCACAGCGCGTTTTAGTTTATAAACAGATTTAGTGCTTATAACTTGCCGATTACTTCTTCCCAAAAAACTTCCCAAAAATTCTGAAATATTGTGGTGAAAAATAACTGAAGCGAAGCTGAATGCTTCATTTTTAATCAACACAAATAAAAGTAAAATAATTATTATTTATTTATACTTAAAGTAGATGTAAAATGTACTCATGTACTGTAACAAGAGTAGCTGTAATTCATTGCTTTCCACCTCTGTGCATCACACATTTCTTTGCATAATTGTCTGTTGTGGATGTTGTATTCTGTGAATGAAGACCTTTTTAACATCTATAATTACTACATATACATGCACGACTAATTCAGATACAAGGAAAACATTATTAGATGTAGTTTTTTCTGTTGTTTTCAAGTCTTCACTGAATTATTGTTAGATATGATGCATTAATACAGATTTGATGCTGCCGAGCTTTGACTCAGAAAGAGATCTTTAATAAAAATTTTACTTAACTGTTCATTGTATGCTTGTTCCGATTTCTATTGTGATAAACCGATAATGTTTTGTTTATTTTGAGGCAAGTGGCTTATTTTGAGCTAGGGCTGGGCGATATGGCCAAAAATATTATCACAATATTCTTTTTCATATCGTTCGATATCAATATTTATCACGATATACATTCACATTTGCACATTTTTTTGAATTTCCAAGTTGGCAGAAGAAAAAAAATACTAAACAGTCAAAATATACAAAACTGCACTGGGGGACCAGAGACAGCCAAAGCAGTGGTGTCTGAGGGATCTTCCACCAAAATATTTAAATATTTTATAGAGTTTATCAATCAAGTTAAGTTGGATATGAATGTTAAAAGATCCTCTGTTCATTTTGAAGCATAATTACAGCATTTAATTTTTACATTCAAAATGTTTTTTATTTTGTTACATTTTATATTTTGCATTGAAGCCCTTGTGACTGAGGAATGATACTGTATGGGGGTTCAGGGGTATCCCCTGAGAGAAAATTTAGAAAATGTAGAAGTCTGAATGGACCATTTTTATATTTTCATTAAAGTGAGAAAGACTAGGCTACAAACTAGTAATTTTATTGTCTTTCCTTGTCATGCATGACAGAGATGATGACATTTGATTAATTTCACAAAATTAGACCAGAAATATATTTGTTAATTACTAAAGGCTCATAACATCCTGATTAATAAAGCAACTTTTGAAGTAAAACATTTTATGGTCTAAAGACGCTCTGGAACCGCATTAACTTAATGCCCAAACATACTCTACGTAAGTACGTGAACCCAGACGCATCTTGCTACGCAAACTCGATTTCACGTGTTGTTACATTGTGAAATGTGTCAGAGTGCAATTCATAACCTAACGCAAGTACGAGCTGCATTCTCAGCGTTCCCGCAAGGGGCACGACAGCAGATTTTATTTTTCAATAAACACGTAATGTATGTACAACGGGACCACACGTTGGCCATGCGCTGGCGAAGCGCTCGCATCTGCATTTGCACCGCGGTGACTGGCGTAGCCTAATCGTGCTTCTCTTGTGAGATCTGGCAACGCTGCAATTGGTATTTAACCCACCCCTTAGCCCAGAGTACTGTTATTTTAAAAAGAACGTTATTAACCATTCTTTTTTGTTCTAGCCATTTTGAATTTAGTCTGCGGAACGAAAAAATAAAGTTTTTGCTCAGAACGAACCGATTTGAAAAACGTTTTGTTTTTAATTCCCTGGGTTAAAGGCAGAAATGTAAAGCTTATAATTTTATAAAAGGACTAACATTCATTATTTTATTAAAACGTGTGTATTATTTTAAATGTAAAGTTGTTTAAATCGTCATTTTTGCAGTCGTTTTAGGGTTTGTTGACATTACAGAACATCATCATGGCAAAAAAGTTGTAAAATCGGCTATAACTTTACAGCAGAAAAGGTTAGTAAGCAATCTGATCATACTAAAATCATGTTAACACAAATATTGTTTACATTTTGTGGCTACACTTTTGAAACAGTGAGTATTTTAACATTTACGGATTGGCCCCCATTCACTTCCATTGTAAGTGCCTCACTGTAACAGATTTTTATTTTATTTTTTTTAAGAAAAGATATACATTTTTGTTGTAATAAACATTATGCCACAAATGCTGTTAATTAAGCTTAACTTGTATTGAACCCGGAATATTCCTTTAAACATTTAGGACCATTAAGATTTTTGCATAGCCTACCACCACCCAATTCTCATTACCGTAACTCGTCCGGACGTTTTACTTTTACTGTCCCCATTGTTTTCAATGATGATTCTCATTACCATGACAGAGTCTTTTTTATATATATATATATATATATATATATATATATACTGTATTATAGTAAATAAGATGCAGTTGAACAATGTTTTTTTTTTTTTTTTTTTTTTTTTAATCAGTGAAAATGAAATGCAGTACCAAGAGTGTACTACTATGATGTACAATTTCAATGCTTTTTTTCACATTGAGGTAATGAAAATATCATAATATCCATCTTTTTCGTGTTGCGGTAATGAGAATTGGGGGGGGGGGGGGTTAATGGGCATGTCAATAAAATAATGTCACAATGTAAACAATCTTAAAGGCCCTAAAATATTATTCATTTTCTATATAATTTATAATAAAAATATAATGTGTTGTTTCTTTTAATTTTGAAGTAAAACAAGACCAGGACATTTGACAGGTTTTGTAAGAATCACTTTATGGGCCGTACGATCGCCCCACATCAAAGTTAAAAACTGCTGCGCTGTGACGTAGCCTTTGATCTCAAATAAAACAATATTTTGACGCCGAGTTTATCTAAAGAAGTCTTGACGTCAGCGTACCTCGTTCCTCCGACATTTAGTTGGATGATGTCACCCATTCCCGATGTTGAACCGTTACCAATTCCAGCCATCCTTTAATTCAGCACGGTTATCGAGGTGGAATAATCCCAATTTTATCCAGTTTGTGCATTTATCCAACCAGATTCTAGAAGATCTTCTTGATTCTTCCTCACATCCCAGCGAGCCCCATACATTATGCGTCATAAGAAGGGCGTGTTAGGTGGTTCATAGATTAGGCTGGTCGCACACAATGTCCCCCATTTTCAGAGCTTTAATAAACAATTGAAAACATTGCCTTCAACTAATGGCCTCTTTCTGTTGCCTGTGCGACACGGGAACGCTGGAGCTCTGTGGATTCGATCAGAGCGTCAGCCAATCGGATAGCGTCATTCCTGCCACAGGACGCAGACCCCGCCCAGTGTTTACAGGCAGTGCGTCTTGTCTTGAGCAGTAGGTTGGACACAGCTGAAGGCAGAAATGGGGTTAGAGGCTGATGAAAACATATTCTCCAGTCTATTCCGAAGGAACGATACGGGATCCGATTCTTCAAGGCATAGTCACTCCAACTTAATGATTTTAACCACTGCAGTGAAATGTGTGAATATAAGAATTTCAGTAGTCCTTATCAAAACATCGTGGGAAAAGGCAAACTACTGGAACTTTATACAGCATAAAATACTAATTTATATTATATTTTCAAATGTAAAATAATTTGATGCCTCAAGGACAAAAATTTCAGCTGGTTATGGAATTATTATTTATTTATTTATTTATTTTTAAATTTGAGCGTAGAAAAAGTGTACACAACATCACACTTTTAAGTGGGTCATTTTATTTTATTTATTTTTATTTTTTTATTTATTTTATTTTTTATAAATGCCTTACAAATAAAACAATAATGCCTCTACACCCTGTTTTGGACAACCATTTTGCTTACCATTGTTTATTTACAGTCGTGTAGGTCACTCTTTCCAAATCAGTTTTCAAGTTAGTGTTTTTAGGTACTGATATAAAACTTATGGATAATAGTGTGTCATTTACTTTAGCATATGTACAACAATTCTAGTGAACTAGGTAGTATGTATTACAAATTTTGTTAAAATAAAAAAACTGTCCTGTCCAGATATTTAATTTATAAGAATATTACAGTCATAAAAAGTGGAACATGCCTTTCATGCTTACTTATGTCAGAAGAGGTAATCACTGATGGCAGTTTTAAATACAGTATTTAATTTGGGGACTTCCATTCATTTAGCATGGAGGGTCTTTTTTATGTATGCGAGTCAAAAGGTGCAAATCATAAACAAAAACTAGACTAGAGCACAAAGACAAGTTTTGACTAAAACATTTATTGCAACAGTGTTAACCAGGAATAATGTTGTACAGTTAAGGCATATGTTTTCTCATTTCTCTTCATTATTTATCACCCTGTTGAAAGAATATTTTTCTGATGGCACAGAGGACTTTATTTTATCTTTGAACTTATTAAAATGAGCAGACAAATGGTAGGGTATTAAAAGAAAACTGTTGTTAATCTTAATGAAAGTTTTAACAAAACCATGCTTTATAGCATGTATTAATAACTTCAGACTTACTACCAAATATCAATTGAAATATCAACTACCAAATATTAATACCAAGATTACAAGATTTGTTACTTCCTTAGAAACAATTTTCTTTTCATCCATATCTGACCTTGTATACAAATATTCATAGTCTGTCATGAACCAGGCATAAGCTTAAAAGGGTTCCTAAAGCATTTTAAACAGAATTTCTTTCACATCTCAAGCATATTAATTGGCTTGAGTCTTTAAGTTATAAAGAGCATTATCGTATAGAAACTTTAAGCCTGCTAAAGTTTCATGAGGTGGTTAGCTATCTTAGTTAGGATGTGAAGGTGAGGTGAAAGGTGAAGAACATTTATATGGTACAAATGACTTATCATTACTGATACGAATCAGAATCTGGCCAAGAACTGCTTTATAATTAAAATTTGGAAGTATCCTAATTACTTATTGTACACAAGTACACACAAATAATCATGCAAAGATTTTCAGGGAAGCAAGCAGCAGGATAAGAAGGAACAGATACTGATAATGGAATGCTTTACACTAATTCAGTCGTGGAAATATAAATTAACGTGAACACAATTTTTCAAAATAATTCTGTAGTAAAGGGTGTTAATGTACACAGAAAATATGCTGGTCAAAAAAAAAATAAATAATAATTTTGTCCATACAGAAAACTGACACATATGGAACAAAAACAATGCAAAAGACTTGATGTGGTAAAGCCACTGGAGTCTGGTGATATTCAAAATATTACCTTATTGAATATAAATGACAAGAACAGTAAGTGTCAAGTGTGTGGAGTTTCACTAAGCCACAGTAATATTTTTCTTCATTTTAAAGGGGTCATGACATGCCCTTTATTTATTATTTTAATATGTTGCTTGAGGTTCACTTATAACATTTGTAAAGTTTTTTTTACACAAAAAACAGTCATATATTTGTAAAACATGATCATTTTCCACCCTCATTCAGACCCTCTATCAGAAACAAGCAGGTTTTGGTGGTGCTTTTCCTTTAAGACTTGACAGTACATGCCCACTGTTCTGACTGTCTTTCTGTTCTTGACTGACCTGCTCTCTCTGCTTACCATTTCACTGCTCACTGCAATTAAAGGTAAAGTAGGTGTTGATGTATTGTTATGGAGGCAGTCAGATGCAAATGTCTACCACAGTGTGACATCACAATGTGGAGGAAATTTCCAAATGCATCTTGGTTACAACAAATGCTCTTTTTTAAGTGAGGGGGAAGTTTTGAGTTCTGAAACTTACAGTATGTTTTATAGTACAATAACTTCTTATATGTCAAAAGATCAAGGGAAATTTGATTCCTCATGTCATGACCCCTATAAATATAATATAAATGTTATTTGCTGAGAAGCAGTATTCATTTGAAATTAGCATAGTCAGAGTAGATGTCGACAAAATCCTGTACCACTCTGTAGCAGAAGTCATACTGTTCCTGTGAAGACAGAGTAAAATACATCAAGTTTAAATTCACACAATGATGTGATTTAAGCATATACTGTATATCAAAAATATCTGGACACTTATGCAAAATGTACAATGTTTTTCATTGCATCTGATACAAAATATCAAACCAAGCAGTGTCTGCAAGTAAATTACTTCTCTGCTTTTCTCAGAACTAACTTTCCTTTTTTGAGCCATTTTTCAAAAAGTCAGTCTGACAACCAGAAAGTGTCCAAATATTTTTGTCTTCATTTTGAACAATGTGTCTATTGTTTTATTTTATTTTGCATGAAAAGTGTATGTGCCCTATCTTTCTTTAAAATACTGTAAATGCCACTTACTGTTTAAAACGGTTTTGGTTTGATATTTGATATTTTGCTAACTAATACTATGACATTCATACTGTAAATTTGTGACATACCGTACATTACATACAGTGCATTCCCATATTTTGGGGGGCCACTGTATGTATATCAGGCTAGTGTGTTAAATCCTTACCACAGTTTGGACCATATGTGGTCTCTGAGTGCGTAAACTCTTCACAGTCTGGAATACGTCTAGTAACCCCTCTGCTTTGACCCGCTCTAGAATGTTACTTAGAGCAATGAAGGTTCCGGTCCGGCCTGCACCAGCACTGATGTCACCCAGAAAGAAAGATTACTTTTATAACAGGTTTGCACACAAATCAAATGTATTTAAAAATAAATAAATAAATCATTCATTGCTATAATGCCTTTTCAAGTATGCATTATAGGAAGGAACATATATGGTTGTGTGTGTGTGTGTGTGTGAGAGAGAGAGAGAGAGTTAAAGAGATAGAGACTGTGTTTATACCTGCAATGCACCACTATAGGGTTGTTTCCAGACTGCTGCTGTTGTTTCTGCACTGCAGCAATAATATCAATCATTCCCTTTCCATCAGATGGGATTCCAATCTCTGGCCAACCATGGAAGTGGAACTGTCTGATTAGACGAGTCTGCTTCTCCTGCAAACAGAACAATATACAGCCGTAGCACGGTCAACAAATTTCACCATAATAAATTAAGCTCCTAAGTGAAGCATATGATGGGCCATAAAATGCTCAAATTCACTGCACATTTAACTCACAGGTGCATAGGACAGCAGCATGTCTCGAATGCTGTAAGTCTCACACAGTGTGTCTCTCTTCAGCTCCAATACATACTCTCCAAATGAAACACTGCCCTCTGCTGGCCAGTAACGGAAACATTTTTCCTGGAGTGAGTGTAAAAGCGAGAAAAGGACAGGAAGTTATTGTACGAATGTTTTAAGATTACCTCTCTTGTCCTTTTAATTAATGTTAATTATGTAAATTAATATATACACATAAAGATAAATATCTAAATACAAAAACTGTACCTGCTCTCTCTCTTTTAGCTCTGTAAGCATAACAATAGAGTGGCACTTCCATTCCCAAACCATGCGCCAGAAGTCCTGTACAGTGTGAACCAATGGTGCCTGAGTTGCTATAAAGTAATCCTTCTGCCTGTAACCCTGCAAAGGTAATGCATACTGTTATACGTCTATTTTATAATGCCTTCTATAACCTTGTACGACACGCGTAAACATGCGTGGACGTTGTATTTTGGCTTCGCTATATGAAACACATAATTTAAATTAATTTAAACCGACTGATCTCAGTTCAGGAGACTCTGTGCTGTCAGTAAAGGGTTAAACTTTTGATTTACTGAGTCATGTGAGAAAAACAAAGTGGCGCTGACCATAGCGGAGTTTGTCTATGGGAGAAACACCAACAAAACTACATCTGGTAAGAAACCGAATTAATTTTTTACATTACAACACAATGTACACTAATGTGTACTATAACAAAATTTACATTAGAAATCCTATATTTACGGTGTATTATCACAATGAGAATCAGTGGGTTCATCCAAAAGCTGAACATTTTTGCTTTCAGAGGCTTTATACTGTATATGGATTTAGGATGAATATGAGGTGCATTTTAAACAGTTTTGAGACCAGTGCAGACAGACAGCACACTGGAGGTTAAGTCATTATCTAAATAGGGAGCAAGGGAGCATCCCATAGCTCTCTATGCAGCTCTGTGCATTCACTCCTAAAATCTGACCAAAATTATGCTAATTTCTGATATAATGTCTGTAATGTCTCAAAAACATGAATAACTAACACTAATAAACTATTTAATACAAATAAAAAAAACTGACTTGTGGACCTGCTGTCCACATATGTTGCCATCAATTTTTAGGAAAACTATTTATTAAACTCCTCCTCTCCTACCACCCCACCACCTGTTCCCTTGACCCCATTCCTTCTCACCTTCTCCAGGCCATCTCTCCATCCATCCTACCTGCACTCACACACATAATTAACACATCTCTACTTACAGGCACTTTTCCCACTACATTTAAGCAGGCTCACATAACCCTGCTGCTGAAAAAACCTGCACTTAACCCCACACAAGTAGAACACTACAGACCAGTTTCTCTCATCCCATTCATGGCAAAAACACTTGAAAGGGAAGTTTTCAATCAAATCTCTGCCTATCTCTAACAGATCAAGCTGCTGGATGACAATCAGTCAGGCTTCAAAAGTGGACACTCCACCGAGACTGCCCTGTTGTCTGTCACTGAGTCGCTGAGATGGGCGAAAGCTGAATCCAGATCATCCGTCCTGATTCTGCTGGACTGTTCTGCAGCCTTTGACACAGTCAACCGTCAGATCTTACTCTCCACCCTCTCTTCGCTGGGCATTACATGAACTGTGCTTGACTGGTTTAATTCCTATCTCTCAGGTAGGTCCTTCAAGGTAGCCTGGAGAGGTGAGGTGTCCAAGCCACATCAGCTACTTACTGGGGTACCTCAGGGCTCAGTGCTTGGGCAACTTCTCTTCTCTATATACACAACATCACTGGGACCCATCATTCAGGCACATGGTTTCTCTTACCACTGCTACGCCAATGTCATGCAGCTCTACTTGTCATTCCGGCCCAACAACACCACAGTGACTGCTCGAATCTCTGCCTGTTTGGCAGACATCTCGGCCTGGATGAAGGAACACCACCTGCAACTCAACCCAGCCAAGACTGAACTCCTTGTCTTTCCAGCCAACCCTGCTGTTGAACACAACATCACCGTGCAGCTGGGTTCAACTACAGTAACACCTTCCAAACGGTCAGAAATCTAGGGGTAACCATCGATAACAAACTAAATTTCACAGACCACATTTCAAAGACTGCAAGATCATGTAGATTTACACACTACAATATCAGGAAGACAAGACCCTTCCTCTCTGAACATGCCACACAACTTCTTGTTCAGTCACTTGTCATAACTAGACTGGACTACTGTAAGGCTCTCACTGGGTCTGCTCCAGTATACTTAAAATCATTTCTGCAGAGCTACATGCCCATTAGAAGCCTGCGGTCAGCTAAGGAACGTCGCCTTGTTGTACCAACACAAAGAGGCACCAAAACACTTTCCGTGAAGCTGACTCACTTTCTGTCTTCAAAAAATGGCTAAAAACACGTGTTTTCCATGAGCACTTAACCAGTCACTTAAAAAAAAAAATCTTGCTGCACTTTAATCTGTTTTGAATACTACTATTCTGATGCTAGTGAAACTTTGTAATATGGCACTTTTCATACCACTGTCTCCTTAAGATGATTCGCTTATGTGTTCCTCTTTTGTAAGTCCCTTTGGATAAAAGCGTCTGCCAAATGAATAAATGTAAAATGTAAATTTGCTCTAGAATTATTTTTTATTTATTTATTTATTTATTTATTTTTGCATGTTTATTAGGTGCATGTGTATTAGGTGCTTACAAATCAAAGAGGGGAATGGAAAATGCACACAGCAGTCACCCTTGGGTCTCAGGAGGTTAAACAGTATTTACTAATACACGCAGAATGTAAGAACTGAACAAATAACATGTTAAATGCAATTGCTTTTCACTTGAGTGAACCAAACATACATTCTTTCCTAGGCCATTATTTGAAATTATAGATGTTTTATATTAGTAATTACAGTATTATTACATATTAATAGCACATTTATTTATTAAACAGTATACTTACATCTATGAAAGATGCATTAATGTAATCTGTGCATTCTTGCCCTCTCTTCATGGATAATATTACCCTGTTGAAGTCATCTAGCAATAAGACAGGATAATGATTACATTAGGAAAGTTATGGATACATTTTTGAAGGAAAGAAAGAAAACAAAAAGAAAGAAAGAAAACAAAAAGGACTGAAATGATACATTTGTATATATATATATTCTCACATGGGATGATCTGCAATACTCTGTTCTTTCTCATGTTGGCAGGCAGATTTCCGGTTCTCATGTTCTCCTTCATTATGCGAACATTAGTCAGTTTCTATGGAAATTCCAAACAAAAGTTCAGATCACATAAATTCAGGTCAAACACAACAACACATTCTGCCATTCAATTGTAACATTCTTTAAGATATCTCCTTTTGTGTTCCACAGAGGAAAGAAGCTCATAAAGGTTTGGAATGGCATGAGGATGAGTAAATAGTGATTGAATTTCATTTTTGAGTGAAGTATCCCTTTAAGATTTGTCATTCCATGTTCATAATCCTGTATGAGATTTGTGCATGCTCTCGCTTAGCAAACCAAATTGTGTATGAGCACTATAACTGAAAAGGGAAAACTGGTGACATATGCTGTTGAATGATGGGGAAAGTGTTTCTTACTCTAAATTCTTCCTCCAGACCCACTCGGTCCATGTGTGTGTGTGTGTTGTGGAGTTTGTGGAGGTGGCCCTCCAGCGAGGCAATGTCTAACTCAGTGTCACCATACAGGTAATGCTCCAAAAGTGCCTGGTAAATAAATGAATACTGCATCTGTGGGCGAGACAGAGCAATGTTAGTGGCTTTGTACTGCTGAAATAAAAATCTGCACAGCAAAACAAGGCTGCAGAATGTCCTTTACATCTGTTTGGATAAGCTGACAACGCTGCTTTCGTATTCTGGATACAAAGCCAAACACGTCCACCCTTCCTTCAGCGTGCATCATATCCATCATCGCATCAATCACAGTGAACGTCCCAGTCCTGCCAACCCCAGCACTACACACAGAGAGAAAGACATTGAGTTGAGAGAAAACTTTTTTTCCATTTGTATTACTATTCTAGGCTAGATCGTGTGCTCAAATAAATTAAAGGGATAGTTCACCTAAAATGAGGATTCTTTCATCACTGACACACCCTCATGTCGTTCCAAACCCCAAAACAGGCAAAATAGGCAGAAGGTTAGCCTCAGTCACTATTAACTTTCATTATATTGAGAAAAAAAAAAAGATGCATGAAAAGTGAATGGTGACTTATAGTAGCATATTATTCTGGCTATCATTTCTTTTTGTGTTACATGGAAGAAAGAAAGTCATAACAGTTTGGAACAGCATTAGGGTGAGTAAATATTGAAAGAATTTTCATTTTTGTGTGAACTATTCCATTAAACATGGGATCAATTCTATAATAATGGTCCTAAAGCACTGGATCATATATATATATATATATATACTGTAACAAAGTTTGTATAAGGGGTGGTTTGTAAAATGTATTTGTATGCCTGCTACAGACATCAACAACAACACATAATAACAAGAACAGCCTAGAAAAACTGTTTAATAACTTTTGAATTTGCATTACATAATTCTTAACAGATCAGTAGTAAATGTTAGATAAATTATTAGTAAACATGAACAAGCACATTATCTCATATTTCAAACTATTTGAATATACATTAACTAATGATCTGTTAAGCTTTGTATAATGTTATTAATGATTTATTAATGAAAGTTTTTATAAAGTGTTACCAAGTATTTTATTGTAACATCACACATCAGCTCTAACTAATTTTTCCTGCACATACTTGTCATATTTAATGTACTGTATAGTGCTTCACACCTGAAAAAAGTTATGCTCAAAGTTAAGTAAAACCCACCACTATTCTTTTACACTGGCTACATACAGGGAAGGACAAAGGTCTGCAACACAAAGGTTGGCTTGTTATTCCACCGCAGTAAGGGACTTTTCACACAGCTTTAATAAGTCAGTCTGTCATTCTGGCTAAAGTTGTTAACAGTTCCACATGAGGGGTCTGGCTTTTTAAAACAGCTGAGCTCTACACACAAAAGGCCACAAGACATCTGTGTTGGTGGTTGTTTCTGCATACTTAGCATTTCAGGCTGTTTGTTATAGTTTAAATTTTCAAGGGTTTCACTGAACTCACTAGCATTCTCACATGCCCCTTTATAAATCTAACTGACAGTAGATTTTTTCAAAATGATAGACAATAAAATGTTAGTTACATTTACATTTGGCAGACGCTTTTATCCAAAGGGACAAAAGAGGAATAACACAACATAAGTGATTCATTTAAGGAGACAGTAGTACGAAAAGTGCTGCATCACAAAGTTTCAATTACATCAGAAAAATACTATCCAAGACATATTAGAGTCAAGAATAATATATATATATATATATATATATATATATATATATATATATATATATATATATATATATATAGTTTTTTTTTTTCTCCCAATTTGGAATGCCCAATTCCCAATGTGCTTTTAAGTCCTCATGGTCGCGTAGTGATTCACCTCAGTCCGGGTGGCGGAGGATGAATCCCAGTTGCCTCCGCATCTGAGACCATCAACCTGCGCATCTTATCACGTGGCTTGTTGAGCGTGTTGCCACGGAGACATAGCGCGTGTGGAGGCTTCACGCCATTCACCGCGGCAACCACGCCCAACTCACCACGTGCCCCACCGAGAACGAACCACATTATAGCAACCACGAGGAGTTTACCTCATGTGACTCTACCCTCCCTAGCAACCGGGCCAATTTGGTTGCTTAGGAGACGTGTCTGGAGTAGTAGTGTATTCATCTTTGTGAAGTATGAAATTCCTGTTTTGTTTTAAGGGAGGGAACACACATACTACTAAAATGTATCCCTTGAATGCACTGTAGGGGGCCGTTCAGAGCAAGCAATTTCTTGCGCTAAAAACGCTAGACGCAGCATAACAAATATAGCAGAACGCAGGTGTCTCCAGACCCCCTTTTAAAAGTTTAAATTCTTATAGGTGTCTAAAGAACATGGCGTTCCTATGCGAGACACTGACAAAACAGCTAGTCATGCAGCGGTCAAAGACATAAGTCTATAGCATGTTTACATGGGAAAACAATTGAAAAACAGTACAGAGAAACACAAAAACATGTCGTTTTGGATAAAAGTGTCTGCAAAATGCATGAAAAGTTACATAAAAATCTATTTATTTACATACTGTTTGTATAATTAGGCCTATCTACAATCTCACCTACAGTACATATGTAGTAATCATATTTTAAACATTTTACTAGATGTGGTATTGCAAATCAGTTGTTGCCTATGGTGTTGATTTGTAATGAATAAATAAATATTCTATGGACACATTTTGACATTTGCCAAACCACAAAAACTAATTTGGAATCCATTTCATTAGTCTGTTGTAGGCTTTTATTGAGAGTATGAGCTGTCAGCAGTCTTACCTACAGTGCACTATGATTGGTCCAGCATGGGCAGGATTGACACTCTTGACTTTCTTGAGAAACTTAAGCATGCCAATAGAGGAGAGGGGTACACCAAAATCAGGCCAGCTGGTGAAATGCAGCTGAGTGACCAACCTTGGAGGTCTGCAACCATCAGCAGCATGCTGCAAAACCACACAGTCCACACAGGTGTAACCAAGGACACCACCTTGCATTCAAAACACTTAGCACATTGGAATACAATAACAAAATGTAACCCTTTAACTCAGATAAAAAAAATAATTGTCAAAAGTATTAACAACTACAGTCTTGACAAATACAAAATAGGTATCTTTTGAAATCTTAGAAGCTCTACTTTACAATGCATGTAGGTATTATGACCAAAACTGAACAAATACTTTGAAATTTGCATACAAATCAGAAGTGTTCCGTTTTGATAATTTATGGAAAATGTTGCACTGTATATATAGTAATCAGTAAAAACATGAAATTCATCAAATAGCCATGTGTCATATGTTGATGGAAAGCTCTCTAAGAGTAGAATACAACAAGTCTATTTTTTTACTCACAAATAAAAATATAGTGAGTAATAGCTAAGTATTTGTCTTTGACATTTGTTTCTTGTGAACAGGTTTTGCTTATATGCCACATTTTCACTTATAACTTCACGATAAATAAACAGAAGGTATCTAATTACCATTATCTTTCAAATGAGCCCACACACAACATAATCATATGCATAGATCATTAGATAATTGACACGAAGCACAATGTGCACACAACATATGGCTATCTGGCATATTGCAATCTGGCTGAAAACACTTTAGCTTTCCTGGATCAGATGATGTCATCGGAAATAATGTAGCATCGTGGAACACTAAACCAATCGGATTGGGTTCAGATCAGTGCAAAAAGTCATCCATATTTGGACAGAGAGACATGTGATTAGTGACTGTTACATATGGCTACCAGGAGATGGCGCCAAGTACATAACACAGACTCAACGACTCCTCAAATGACACTCATTCTGTGAAATCTCATTACTGAAATCATGTCATTGTTGTGTTTGAGTGTGTAATTAGTTCTTATTTATAATTATTATGTTTTATTTGTTTGGAGAGGCTATTAGATACTTGGAGATGTTTTTGTACACTAGGATAAATTATATGTGTAATGCTATAACTTTTGATTGCTTTGTTGAATCACCACAAAATTTTGTTCAGTTACAGTTGACATGACTGGGAACAAAACAAAAGCAGTTTTTCTGAGCCACTTTATTTACACTCAGAGATATATCATGTCAAATCAGAAAAATCAGCAGTTTCTTAGGCTGAGAGTCTCAGAATTTATTATAATCTACAGTATATCATTATTTATTTTTTAAAGTTTTCTTTGCAATGGCACCAAACACTTGACCCTCCTTTTTTTTATTTTTATAAGACTTTAATTTTGGGTATGCAGCTGAAATTGGAAATCTTTAAAAACACCCCCAGAGCTTAAAGGGTTAATGGGCTGATTTATTCCACAAGACTATGACATATTCTGTAAATTTGAGCTACTAAATAGTGGGCATGTCAAGAGCAATAGTATACACATTAGTATAGTATGCAGGGCATTTGATTACTTATGCTGTAATGTTTGGGAGGGAAATGACAACTCACATGCTGCACACAGAACTTCCTGATTGTGTAGTCCACCAAGACAGTGACATCTTCCACTGCCACCCTCACACAGCCATAGATCCAGCAGCCCTGCTCAGGCCAGTACTGATGGCACTTTTCCTGCAGGTCAAACAGAAACCTTAGACACTATATGGAGCAGAATTTGATCTTTGAAGGTATAGCTGCATGTATTTTTCTAAATACTTACTGCAAAACACTAGGAGGATTTTGACATAGACTAATACATACTTCTGAATAAACCAAGACCCTTCCTTTCCTGTTACTGAGCTATTATTTGCATGTTAACCCATTTGACGTCGAATCTGTCCCTGATGTGACTTTGCAATGTCCTCTCTTACTTCTTTTCTCTCTCTTGTGTTGGTCAGCATAACAATAGTAGTAGATTTCTGCTCCCAAACCATCCTCCAGAAATCCCCCACTGTCTCTGGCTTTGGACCTGAGTAAAAGAGCGAAGGTGAAACCAGTAAAAAACTAAGTAAAACTAAGGATTGTAATTATTGTGTTACATTGATAGCATTATCTGCTAAAAAAAATAAAAATTCTTGTTATGGGAAGAGAAACAAACAAGTGAAAAAATAGGCTTGCTTACCTTGAGCTGCAATAAATTTGTTCTTTTCTCTGTAACCCTAAAAGAAAGATAAATTAATCAAAATTGAGTCTCAAAACAGACAAAAACAAAAAACAAACAAACAAAAAAAAACACGTCTGTCACCCATGTAGAGCAGTTGTTCATTTACTGTACATGGGCATCATTAAAAGCTGTTCCTTATTAACTAATCGTAAGCTATCCTTTAAGCTATTGTTTATAAAATAGAAGGGTACTATAGGGTTCTATAATAGAGGGTACTGTAGTTTAAGAGAGGGTGAATGGTAGCTACAGTATAACTTAGCATTAATAGCGCTACAATACATTATATGACAATGGATTGGGTTGGAAATGGGGGGAAAAATCCTACTTATTGTTTTGAAAAGCACTGAAAAAAGTACTCACATCTATATAAGAGGCATTTATGTAATCTGAGCCCATATATCCATCTATGTGTGAAAGCAGCACTCTGGTGTGGTCATCTGTCAAGGAAATAAAAGTTTTACTATAGGTACAGTATCTCTGAGATTCAGAACTATTTTTGCACACATGATAGTGAACCTTTCCAGACATTTATCACTTCCTAAATGACACAAGATTTTCCCCTTCCAAATCTTTTACAAACCCAATGCAATTAAAGGTGAATTCAGTATTTTTTTTTGTTTATGGCGCGCTGGACACTATGGCAGTCGTCTTGGACACACTTAGTGGTATGGATGCAACATCTTGCAAACGTTTTCGGTTACCGATGGCATTGTGGAAATGCTCTATTCACAGTTAGCCATGATAATTTATTCCACAAGCAAAAGTGTCCAATAGCATTGATAAAGTGAGAAATATTCAACTGGTCATGTGATTTCAACATAGCAACCCCCATGAGGCGACCCACTCCATGTAAAATAAGTTTCAAAAGTGCTATTCATTTTATTGTTTATATTATTACGTGTAAAACCTTCTGAAAGAAGAAAAAACAAATGCTGAGTGCACCTTTAAATGAAGCAATAATACGGTAACACTATATATTTTTTACAGCATTTATTAATCTTAGTTAATGTTAGTTAATAAAAATACAATTGTTCATTCTATAGTTCATGTTAGTTCATAGTGCATTAACTAATGTTAACTATACAACTTTTGATTTGAAAAATGTATTAGTATATGTTGAAATTAACATTAACCAAGATTAATAAATGCATTAAAAGTATTGTTTATTGTTAGTTCATGTAAACTAATGTTGTTAACTAATGTTAATAAATGGAACATTAAAACTGTAAAGTGTTACCAATAATACTTGACACAAAACAAGCTTTTCCACAATATTTGCAAAGTTTGTGTGTGAGAGAGTGAGGAATATTTACAGGGCAGAACATTGGGATATCTGTTCTTTTCTCTGTTCTCCTCTCTGCTTGCCTCTTCAAAGGTGCCACAGCCGAAACCACAAGGCAAAGACTATAAAAGAGCAGCATAGGTAGAAAGAAACTATTCAAGAGTATAAGGTAACAAAACCGAGGAAGTGCATGTGTGGAGAATGGGTAGATGTGTGTGTGTGTGTGTTTTAGGTTACAAACTGGTAATTACAAGGGTATTATGTTATAAATGTGGTTTTTGAGGACATTTATAGTGTCCCCATAATTCAAATAGCTTAAAAAACATAATAAACGATGTTTTTTTGAAAATGTAAAAATGCAGAAAGTTTTTTGTGAGGGTTAGGTTTAGGGTTAGGGGTTAGAATCTATAGTTCGTATAGTGTAAAAATCATTATGTCTATGGAGAGTCCTCATAAGGATAGCCGCACCAACATGTGTGTTTGTGTGTGTGTGTGTGTGTGTGTGTGTGTGTGTGTGTGTTCAAGTTCCTACATTAAATTCCTCTCTGAAGAGTTTGCTATCATCTGCCATGCGTAGTCGAAATTCTTCCTCAAGAGAGTCGAGCGGGATGGGGAAATAACGCTTTGATGGAGAGGGTGACCTTGGGAGGAGCACCACTGTTTGTTCTGAGAGAAAAAGATAAAGAACAGAGAGGTATTCTAACAAATAATGAAGTGGCTCAAGTCCCACTATTTTATTTTTATCTCTCTCAACGATGCCTCCAGCTTCTAAATATTCAGTTCTAAAAATATACACTTTAAATTGGACAAACAGCAACAAACAGTGAGTGTACTCAAAATTTGAGGTAAGGTTACCTTGATCCTCCAAAAAGCCATTTGGCAACTTCTTGTCAACTGAGGCAACAAGATCCTTCCTTTGCTCTCTAAACCTGAAAGATTTTAAAATAGTCAAGAAATTTAGAGGTGGAAAAAAAACATAAAAAATGACTAAAAAGTTACACCAAAATCTAAAGTTATTTCTCAAGGAAGACTGCTTGGTTCTCTGATACCTCAGAGCAGCTGAGACAGAATGACTCCCTGACAAACCATCACAACTGCATTCAGATTTTACTACACATGCAGCTGCTGCTGGAGCAATTAGCCAGGGTCATAATCACCCCCCAACTCACACCATTGGTCGAGTCAATGTTATTTTCTCTCTTGAGACGGGTCACTAAAAACAAACAGATGAATTTTTATAATGCCACAGAGACAGAGTGTTCACAGTTTTCAAGAAAATGTACCTATGAACGGCTTACTTATGGCTGTCTCTGCATACCCCATAAACGCATTTTTTGGGCTGGCGTCTCAATTTTTCACACTCAAACTTAAAAGCTCACCATTCACACATACTGTGGACTAATTGCAAAACAAAGTGTCAAATCTTTTCAGAACACCCCCCAAATAAAAAAAGACTTGTATATAAAATATTGTATATGTTTACAAGCTTATGATGAACAGAAATTTCAACAACAACAAAAAAATATTTTTGTAAGCATGTAATTCTGGTTCTGTTCACTTTATCTCCCTTTAAAAAGTCTTATTTTATTCCACTAGATGGCAGCAACTACTATCACCTTCTGTCACAAAATGCAGATCTAAAATGTAGGTGGCGCTCTTACGCATTTAGCCCTCACAGATGTGCTCGTCCATAGACATTCAGTCTAATTTTAAGTTCATGCACCACCCCCATTGTTTCATTGAATATCTAGGCCTCTGAGTGGACTAAAGGTGTCATTACAAATCTAAGATTCTCCCCTTTGTGATAATACAAAATATGTTTATCACCAATAGACAATAAAAATAGTTTTCCGATGATTTGTTTAGCATGCTTTTCCTGCTGGACAACAAATTTTGTTGTGGTCATCTTGATATAACATTGGATTATTCACCCAAACAAACTCACAGACAAAAATGTAAAAAAATGGCTAATTTTTAAGAAAAAGGTAAAAGCAGATATAATGTTTTTGGCTACTTGGGGCCTATAGCTGCATTGATCAGCACATAAAACAGATGTTTGCATTTGATGTCTTACAGAAATCATATTTCTCTATGTGATTCTTTTGAAAATCTTTCAAACTGTGGTATTACGGTAAAATAATAACTGTATAACTGTACAGTCACATTCCTGAGAATGAGAGCTTTCATTTGATATATGATTTGTCCATTTAAGTGCTATACGAAAGACTTATATATTTACATTAATATTTCTACCAAATCACCTCTAGGAGGCACTTATTTGCAACGCAGATATTTTGGCCATTATTTTGTTATATTATGTAACATAAATGCAGAATTGATGGTATTCTATGGACAGTTCAGATTCTAAGCTTTCAAATGATACCCCATATGCATGAATTATGTGTCCGAGGACTTTAACGTTTTAAGTGTAAACTTACTTCATGATATATTCTTTTTTTTTTCATGTGTGTGTTTTTCACCTCAGAATGTAGGCGATGAGGAGAACAAAGATGACAAGCAGGAGAGAGGTGACGAGGCCTGTGGCTAACACGTGTGAGCCCTGAGGAGCTGGAGACTCTGAACAGATAAAGAATAAGACAATGGGAATAAGTGAGGTAAGTTTCTCCACACGCTTATCAGTGAGAAACTCTTTTGAGTGAGAAACAGAGGCATCTATAGAAGATATACCTGTGGTCAGGTTTCCACGAGAGGAACTATTTGAAATGAGAGCTGCTGAAACTAGAAACAGGACCATCATGGCTACATATAACAAGAGAAACAAACAAACAAAAAATGTGATAATGCAGAGAGAAGAGATTTAGGAATAAACAATTATAACTTTATTTACTGAATTTACACTGCAAAAAATGTGCTTTGTGTGATAACGTTGAATTTAACTGGGTTTATTCAAGTCAAAAATATTATTAAAGGAAATTTTAGTTCATCCAAAAAATGTAAATTCTCTCATCATTTTCTCACCCTCATGTCATTACAGATATGTGACTTTTTTTCTTCTGCTAAACACAAACAAAGATTTTTAGAAGAAAATCTTTGCTCTGTTAGTCCATACAGCAATTGAATGGGTACAAAAACTTTGAAGGTCCAAAAGCATAAAAGTAATCCATAAGACTCCAGTGGTTAAATCTATACCTTCAGAAGTGATTTGATAGATGTGGGTGAAAAACAGATCAACATTTAATTCTTTTTTTACCATAAATCTACACTTTCACTTCCTTGTCCTTTTGTTTTTGGCAATTCACATTATTTCTGTATATGCCACCTACTGGGCAGGAAGGATAATTTATAGTACAAAAGGACTTATATATTTACCTGTTTCTCACCCACACCTATCATATCTCTTCTGAAGATATAGATTTAACCACTGGAGTCGTATGGATTACTTTCATGCTGCCTTTATAAATGTTGGTACCCTTGCATTGTATGGACCTGCAGAGCTGAGACATTCTTCTAAAAATCTTCCTTTGTGTTCAACAGAAGAAAGAAAGTCATACACATCTGTGATGGCATGAGGATGAGTAAATGATGAGAGAATTTTAAATTTTGGGTGAACTATCCCTTTAAACCTCATTATGTTACACCAACAAATCTAATGTTAAGGGTTTGATCTGATACATAGCTCTTTAAAGTAGCAATTGCATGTTACCATTACTTAGTGTGTTTACAAGTTAAAAATCATAAATCAAAAATGTGCAATTCTGAGCAAATACTTTGACAAACCTCTGCAGAAAGTGGGATACACTCAAAAGTGCTCCTCAAGAGATTCATTAACCCATATTAAAAACATTACTTTTCTTTTCATCCCATTCACTGAGAATCTTTCCTCTATGTGAGAAAATCTAAAATTAATTTCAATTAATGGTCCAAAGAGTGACGGTCTCTAGAGATGTACCATCTACCGCACACAACCAGCAGCGGCTAAGAAACTGAGAAAGTAGGACAAGTGTTTTTACTCCAGATAGGATAGTACACTTTTACTTTTGAAAAAAGATTACTTGTACAATTAATTAATTAATTAATTAATTTTTAAAATGCTTTTATTAAAACAAAAACAAAAACAAAAATGTGGAAAATGGAAATGCATCTTACAGATGGTCATTTCCACAGAGGTGGGTAGTAATGCGCTACATTTCTCTGTTACATTTACTTGAGTAACTTTTTGGGAAAAAAATTACTTTTAGAGTAGATTAAAAGTGGGTACTCACTCAATTAAATTTCTAATTAAAAAAATTTACTTTGTTACAATGGGTGGCGTTCCTGTTGTTATTTTACTGGGTTTAATTTTAATTAATGTGTAATTTATTGAGAGATTATTGAATGGGACTTTTACAACAGCGGAAGTTCGCACAGCTGCGTGCGCTGTCACAGTCACTCAAGCCGAGTCCATCACTGCTGCAGCATCAAACTCTTCAAAGTGAAACACTTTCTTCGCTCCGCTCAGTGAAAAAAGAATAGTTTCATCATGCAATGCCTTCATTTAACACCAAGACAAGCGAATATTTCAAGATTAAATTCTCAGCTTCAACTTAAGGCAGCACGTTGAGGTAAGTTGTGGCTCTTATGATAATGCAGGCTTTTCTGTGACATGATGATGGTAATTTTCAGGGTGATTCTGTAAATATGGGCTCTTGCAACATCAGTTTTTAAGTGTACATTTTTAAATCAGTGCAGAAATATATCAGTGCACTTTGTCCTGCATCCTGCATGTCATAACCCGCATTTCCAAACCTCTATTCTTATTGACAAATTCATCCAGATCTGACAAGAGCCCTTAAAGGGATAGTTCACCCAAAAATGAAAATTCTCTCATTTACTCACCCTTATACCAGATGTGTGACTTCTTTTCATCTGCTGAACTCAAATGAAGATTTTTAGAAGAAGTTCTCAGCTCTTTTGGTACATACAATGCAAGTAAATGGGTGCCAACATTATAAAGCTAAAAAAAATCACACAAGTCAGCATAAAAGTAATCCATAAGACTCCAGTGGTTAAATCAATATCTTCAGAAGCGATGTGATAAGAGAACATGTGGATGAGAAACAGAGAAACTTTCACATTCTTCTTCTTGTGTTTTGGTGATTCACAGCAAAAAATGAAAAATATTGATCTGTTTCTGACCCACACCTATCATATAACTTCTGAAGATATGGATTTAACTACTGGAGTCTTATGGATTACTTTTATGATTCCTTTATGTGCTTTTTGGAGCATCAACATTTTGGCACCCGTTCACTTACATTGTACTACAGAGCTGAAATATTCTTCTAAAAATCATAATTTATGTTCTGCAGAAGAAAGGAAGTCATACACATCTGGGATGGCATAAGGGTGAGTAAATGATGAGAGTGAACTACCCCTTTAAAGTGATAGCTCAGCCATAATTTAATATTCTGTAAACATTACCCTACCCTCATGTTGCTCCAAATGTGTAACCTTCTGTATTCTGTGGAACACAAAAATTGTTAGACAGAATGTTAGGGACTGACACCATTCACTTTCAAAATATGGAGAGAATAAAAACACATTCACTGAAAGTAAATGGTGACCAAGGCTAACATTCTGTATAAAATCTCCTTATTGTGTTGCATGGAAGAAAGAAAGTCATATGGGTTTGGAACAACATATGTATTTCCAATAGTAATACTACTACTACTACTACTAATAATAATAATAATTCTGTAATACATGTTAAATGTGTATTATGTAAAGGAATATAAGGAAGTTAGCGTATATTATGTCATTTGTGAAAGTAACGAGTTACTACTTGAGGACTCTTTTAATTAGATACTTTCTTACTTTTACTCAAGTAATTATTTTCATTAGTACTTTTACTTCTACTTGAGTAATTATTTTTTTTAAGTAATTGTACTTTTACTTGAGTAAAATTTTTGGCTACTCTACCCACCTCTGCATTTCCATCATATGACATATAAGATAATGTATAACAAAAAATAAGGCTAGATCATTTTTAAATGTCTTCTGAAATGAATGGCACTAATTCAAAATGTGTCTCATTAAAGGATTAGTTCACCCAAAAATGAAAGTTCTCTAATCATTTACTCACCCTCATGCCATCCCATATATATTTATGACTTTCTTTCTTCTGCTGAACACAAATGAAAATTTTTAGAAAAATATCTCAGCTCTGTAGGACCATACAATGCAAGCGAATGTGACCAGACCTTTGAAGTTCCAAAAAGCATATTAAGACAGCATAAAAGTAATCCATATGACTCCAGTTTTTGAATCCATATCTTCAGAAGTGATTTGAAAAAAAATCTCCTTCCAGGCCACTAGGTGGCAATATGCACAAAGAATGCAAATTGCCAAAAACAAAAGAAGAATGTGAATGTGAAAGTGGAGATTTATGGTAAAAAAAAAAGGACTTAAATATTGATCTGTTTCTCAACAACTGGAGTCATATGGATTACTTCTATGCTGCGTTTATATGCTTTTTGGACCTTCACATTTCAGGCCACCATTCACTAGCATTGTGAGGACCTACAGAGCTGAGATATTCTTCTAAAAATCTTCATTTGTGTTCTGCTGAAGAAAGAAAGTCATATACATCTGGGATGGGATGAGAGTAAGTAAATGATGAGAGAATTTTCATTTTTGGGTGAACTTTCATTTTCAGTGAATAATTAAATATGTATTTTTGTCATTTCTTCTGTTTTGATGCAAATTAATCATTGCCCTGTGACCTTATGTCTCATCTGCCATAATGGTATTGTGCTCTCACAGGAAGAGGATTGTCTGTAGTATTTTTAGTACTTTGGTTTTCCTTGACTGCTCAGCTTTAAAAACAATTAGATCTATTAGATTGGGATTAAAACACTTAGAACCATTACTTTAACTGCAGTAAAATAATTCTGCCATTCTATAACTCTGCCACTCTTCATCCACTTTGACTTTTTTAATGGCAGAGCAGAGAAGAGGCGAGAGATTTCCGAGATATTAATACTCTCAAAAGCAGGAGTGGAAAAACTACCTGCCACCAAATGTCTATTGAGATTAAAAAAATAAAGCATGAAGGTTTAATGCAAGTTTACATACACACACACACACACACACACACACGAACAAGTACTCACCAATGTGAAATGTCTCACTTTCTCAATCCATAGCTTTCAAGGGAGAATACATTAATTATTATGATACTTTTCCAGAAAGTCTCCAGGAGTCATGATATCTGTGAAGGCACTTCTGTCCTTCAATAATGTATGAGTGCAGGTTTTTTCATTTTTTCCTGTCTGGATGGGCTGTCCTTAGATAGCCACTACCTGCAAAGAACAAGGCAAAAGGATACATTAGGAAAAAAGTGAGAGAATTGTATTTTGAAGACCTCATAAAATATGTAGAACATGGAAAAATAGAGTGGAAGGGAGATGAACAAACAGATCTAATTGTAATCTCTTCTCTGGCATTGAGTAAAAATTCCTTTGAGGAGAATTGCTTCTACTGAAGAACTTTATTCTGTAGCCAAGCATATAGCAAACCTTATTCCCACTGTCATCTCTACCAGTCATGCTTGAATGCCGCATTGAACTTCAGCGCATGGTCTCTGCAGTTGTTAATTAGTAATTCATATCACAGCAACACATTCCTGACACTTGGCTTTTCTTGATAAACTGATATCTGAGATTAAGTCATAAAGCGTTGCACAGGCTCTTACCATAAAATACACACTTCCTGTTTAAAACTGGGTCAGATATTGTAGGTCATCTCAGGGCCCTGACCAGGTCACAGGAAAGCAAATCAAATATGGAAAGCTGTCAATCAAAACAGAGTACCTGCTTGAAGGTTTAACAAGCCAACAAGAGATTCAATGTCTTTACATGCACCATTATCATGACTCATGACAGTTTCTAGCCATATATTACATGGATTAAATTTAGATGTAGAATCTGGTTACTGTCAAGTAGATTTTCATTCATTTCTTGTTGGCCTTGAATTTTGATATATGATAAATTTGATGACAATGTCAGTGAATTTAAAATGAAATGAGGAGAATGCATACCTGTGAATACTTGTGCATATCATCAAACCTTTATTCCAGACATGTAACCATACTTTATGTATTTTCTTCCTCCAAGAGCTAGTTAGTCTAGTTAGTCAACATACAAAGACTTCCACTCAAACTGTGGGAGTCTGGAAGCTGTTGTTAATTCATGAGTTAGTGCTTTCATGACAAATTCTTATGGGGAAAAAATCATACAGACAACACCAAATAAAACAGTGAGTCACCAGTAAGATGAAACAGCACTGACACACCACAAGTAACAACCAACATCTCAAGCAGTGAAACCTGATCTGATTGTCAATAAGACACTCAGTGACCTTGAGAAATGCATGTTGCTACTCTGCAGATCATTCATATGGAAACTGAATGCATACTGGTGCTCAAAAACTTTGAATAACACTACCACTGATGAATAAAGATAGGAGGAACCCGCTGTTCCATTAAAACTAGGCTATGACCAAGCCTCCACTTTGCTTTGTGAGCAACAGACCTTTTAAGCTCTAATTACAATTTTTAAATGGATCATTCTTATTTAAAAACATCACCTCCAGTTACGTAGTTCTTTTTTCAGACACGCACTAACGTTTTATTCCCTTAGAAGACAAAATAACTGACTTTTCTGTCTCTAAGCATATAAGCAATAGCTTCTCATCATACACTAACCAAATCCTGTGTATACAAAACAGGAAGATATTTTAGCTTTCAAATCCAATAGGCTTCCTGTGTTAATGGGTTCTTTAGATCTACAACCAGGATGTTGCCTCCCATTTCTCGCGTTAACTGATTGTTGCTACTAGTCAATTAAGAAAGCTGTATTTTCAATACATTCTAAAACAGGTTCATAGATTTACATTTGCTTACATTTGTATTCATTTACACTTTAGATTATACAAGTTGTAATTTGCCAAAACTACACCCAGAACCTTTTAAAATATAACTGTAAATTAGAGGATCCTGAGCAGATCAGAATATTACAGTAAATGTAAAGTGTGTAATTTTGCACCACTAGCATCAGCAATGGAATTGTGTGAATAATGTTTTCCAAAATGTTTCCCAAACACTCCCCCCAGATAATCCTTCCTCAAACTCACACCATTGGTTGAGTCAATCAGTACGTTTACATGCACAGTTAAAATCGAGCTACAGCAGATTTTGCGTAGTCAAGCTATAGCTTCGCCTATTTGTCAAAGCATGACGAACCTGCTCTCATAGAATCACATTACTATACCTACATTTTTGCAAAATAATTTTTTCCCCAAGGATTTGTAAATTATATTTACGTATCGCAGCAATTTTCAGATGAAATTAACACCAGAGGTGTTATACAAACAATGACTTTTTCACTGTTTTTTTCCCCACACAAATCACAAGTAAAACGGCAGATAATCAGTTAAAAAATACTTGTTTTTTTCCCTGTTTCTTAACATAATGCTGTCTTCTGACACAAAAACACTTTTACTATAGTGCATGACTTGTCAGGTGATACATTTTAACATTTGCATTACACAACCAACTACATTTACAAGCTTGTTTGAGTGAATTTAAATGATCTCATCTGATACAATGTTGAACTTTCAATGCAAAGGATCACAGTCCTGAAGAACATGCAGGTCTACATGTATACTGTAGGTAAGCTGAAAGTATCAAGAAGCACCGCAAATGGCGTGGTTGCTTCAGCAATTGCATTTTTCATGTCACACTTGCTTTTTGTGACACTATCAGTTAGGTTTAGGCTTAAGGTTTAGGGTAGGGATTAAAAACTCAACACCTCTGTATTTTGGAGCAAATGCACAATGGCAAGGCCAATTGTGGTCCGATTAATGTGTAGCTATACATGCTGGACGAAGCCTATCTAAAATAAAGTAATAATCAAGGTCCAGTTAGTCTAAAAATTGGACTAAAACATTACCATGACATTTTAAAAAGACTAATTTTTTTAGTCCAACTAAAATGTAACTTTTAAAGAGTATGTAAATGTGTTAAATGCTAATGTTGAATGTCAATGTGTTGAATGTTGGGCTGGTCAGGATTCTCATATAAACAGAGCAATGTTTTGATAGCAGAAGAGTGTTTACACTTTTTGGGAAAATTAAACAAATGGCTTCCATTAGTTGATTTTGTATATTAATCTGGGATATAAGAAAGTATTTTAACATCAGAAAAAGTACACACATCACCTTTAAACTGCTTAAATTTATTCTGAGCACATCCTAGCTAGCACACTATGTTAATTTGGATTAATTTCTTCATCAACTGACAAATGCTCTAAGCATATCATATGGATTTTAGCAGGAATAGTTGTAAAGATAACGTACACTGGAATAAGATGAGGACAAAGTAACCATATACTCTCTCCAAACGCAGGAACCAGATTGGATTTAGAGATGCTGACCAGCACACAAAAGACTGACTCCGCATAATGACTGACCTCTCTGTCAGAATGTGATTGCAAGTGTTTATTTTCAAGTTAAAGAGAAATATGTTTGCAGATCGAATGCAAATGCCTATACATAGTAAAAAGCCATCTTGACAGCTTCTACTTCTATGCATTTCTTAGATGCATTATCGGTCTATGACTTACTATAAATTAGCTATCTACAATTGAACCTTTGCAAATGTGGTTCACCACATCAGCAACAAACTCCAAAACTGATGTTGACTGAAAAATCCATAATCTTGACAGAATCTCCGGAAACAAAATTATTTGCAATTTCACATTGCTCCCGCATGAATGTCCTGTAACTAGATTAAATCAATGATAGACCTGAAGCATAATCACTTTAGTGGAAAAGGTCAGATGCATTTGTTTCTTGTGAAATATATAATTTGTAACAGCATTTATTTTGACCTCCTGGCCTTGTGAATTATGAGGGACTTAAAGCCAAAGTGTTTACCAACATCTTAAGCTTTCAGATTAGAGTGCTGTGCATAAGTAATTATGAAATTAATCTCCATTTAAACACGTTGCTTTAATCCTCCCGGCTGTGCTCTCTCTACTGGAAACAAGGTCACATCACACCATTGTTATACATAATGCATAACCTTCAGGCAAATGCATCTGTGAGATATGCTAATATTCTTAAATCTATTTTCCTAGACATTTATTCATAGCGATTATAAGATTCAAACATATGTGCTTTCTGTGGAATGCATTTGAGTTTAAACAGCTTTGGTCTCTCTTTAAAAAATCTCTATAAAAGCTAGAATATATTCAGAAAGAACAGGTAAATGTAATAAGTAGGAGTGCTCAATCTTAGCTCCAACCCTGCACTAGCCTCTAATTTTCAAGTGAACCTGAAGACTGTGATTAGATCTTTCAGATATGTTTGGTTAATGTTGGAACTAATCTAAAGAAGGCTGTGTGATTCTCACAAAACCTGTCAAGAAAATGATAATATACACTCACTAAGCACTTCATTAGGAACACCTGTACACCTACTTATTCATGTGATTATCTAATCAGCCAATTGTGTGACAGCAGTGCAATGCATAAAATCATTCAGATATGGGCCAGGAGCTTCAGTTAATGTTCACATCAACCATCAGAATGGGGAAAATATGATTTCGACCATGGCATGATTTTTCATGCCATATGGGCTGGTTTGAGTATTTCTGTAACTGCTGATCTCCTCGGATTTTCACACACAACAGTCTCTAGAGTTTACTCAGAATGGTGCCAAAAACAAAAAAAAACTCCAGTGAGCGTCAGTTCTGCGGACAGAAACACCTTGTTGATGAGAGAGGTCAACAGAGAATGGCCAGGTCCTTGTTTAGAATCCATCTTCCTCGTAGAATCCATCTTACGATTCATCTTAGTTTTGCAGCCTGTTTCCCAAAGCCATTGTAACTTAAGTAGTACTTGAAAATGCTCGTAGATTTACGAGTGCTCTGGAGTAATCGTACAGGGCTTAGAGCATTGTAAGGATAGTAGATTAATGCAGACACTTGCAGGACAATCGCAAAATTACACCTAATACAAATAAATACCTATAGCTACACTTTATGGTGAGACTTAAATAACAGGATATATGTGTTTTACTTATTTTTATTTAAACTGACAAGGCTAATAATAATAATAAATACATGAAATGGTTAGTCATAATTGGATGAACAGATAAATTTATTAGTAAACAAATAAAGTTAGTTGTGGACTAATTGGTAACAACAAAGAGGTGGAATGATTGTTGCAG
Source organism: Myxocyprinus asiaticus (assembly GCF_019703515.2). Classification (NCBI taxonomy): domain Eukaryota; kingdom Metazoa; phylum Chordata; class Actinopteri; order Cypriniformes; family Catostomidae; genus Myxocyprinus; species Myxocyprinus asiaticus. The sequence goes on from NC_059360.1 coordinate 25,487,794, forward strand.
AAAACTGTATAAATTAAAATTAGAGAGAAGGGGAAAAACCAAGGACTTGCATGGAAATTGTCTGTATATATCGGCTCATCATCCTTGTCTCCTCTTCCTCTATGACACCCAAGGGCATTCTCGGCTGCACCGAAAATGTTTGTGTTTTTGTCTTGTTTTCCATTTAAAATAGTCTAAAAATCCTTAAAACAAGATACATTTACTTGAGAAGCAACATATAAGATATTTAGACTTGCTTTAAGAGAATGTATCTTAAATATAAGTGTATTTTGTATGTAAGTGTATTTTCTAACTTGGTTATACTTCTGTGAGTACAGTAAAGACAAAATATACTAAGTATATAAATATACTTACATTCAAGATCTATTCTCTAAAAGCAAGTTTAAATATCTTATATGCTGCTTCTCAGGTGAATGTATCTTTTTTTCAAAGATATTTTAAAATATTTGTATTTTTAATATTATATTCAACATTCTCAGATAACAATTTTTTCTTCTGCAGTATAGCTGCTAAAGAAAATGAACGTTGTTTTAGATATTTATATTGGAAAACAAGCCAAAACAAAAACAAATCAAAAACGTATTTTGTTGCAGTGTATAATGGGGCGAAGACTACCCTCTCTCACCTTTCTGTTCACTTCAATCCATCTTTAACTCACAAAAAACAAACTCTCTCTTATTAATAAAGCTGCATATTGCCAATTTTCTTCATGATAAGAAATGCACAGTGATATATATTATGATTCACATTATAATCTAGCTGCATTAAGTGTGTGCGCTCGAGGGACGAGGGTCCCTGCGACAGAGTGTGCCTCAGCTGGGTGCATTTTTAATCTTAGATCAGGACACTTCACGCAACTCATAGAAGAGGCACTGACCGCACAGAGAAATGCCAGTTTCTGAGTTTGTAGTTATTTACATGATCTGCTTACGTATTATTTGAACTTTAATAAAGCTATAACGCATTAAATATAACTGCATTTAAGATAAAACGCCTTTAAAGAGCTCCGGCTCCGCTTATTCCACAATGAGATTGCTTCTACTTATTTGGTATTTTTGTATGATTCCCTCATTCTTTGCGATCTACATCACCTGAAGCTGTTTGGAAAGTTTAAAGTTCATCTGGACTGCGAACTGTGTAATTATTCCTCTCCTCAGTCAGGCTTGAGCTGCAGTGCTGCTCTCGCGCATCATCATTAGAGTTTAATGTGATCTCATGTGACGTTAAATGAGATCAAATGACAAAATTTTTGTCGACAATTTTTTATTGTCAATGATGTCGATAACGTCAACTAATCATTTCAGCTCTAGTCTCTTTATTTTGCACACCGCAATAATACGGTGAACCTCGTTATATTCAATTAATGCTTGTGATTTGCAGGACCATACACAGGGCCTCCGCTGTCTTCACTGATCCTGGAAGATTTCATCTCGACCCACAGAGCAATTTGTGAAAACAAAATATTACAAATGCACACCTGATGAACGAAGCATTGTGTATAAAAAATAGAATGTTGATTGCAAAATGTCTGCAAAACTAAATGTGATTATGTAGTGAATAAGGTTGTACATTTAAGAAAATATCTTTAAATATTTCCAGCGAGGTAAATTACAAACATTAATAAAGTTTAGCACAAATATAAAAAAGTTGCAATGACGAGCAGCACTACGGTCACATTTTAGAACTTCACGTATACGGACAGCAACTCTCTTAAGTAGCACTTAAAGCACGTCCATGGGGGCTTGGGTAGCTCAGCGAGTATTGACGCTGTCTGCCACCCCTGGAGTCACAAGTTCAAATCCAGGGTGTGCTGAGTGACTCCAGCCAGGTCTCCTAAGTAACCAAATTGGCCCGGTTGCAAGGGAGGGTAGTGTCACATGGGGTAACCTCCTCGTGGTCGCGATTAGTGGTTCTCGCTCTCAATGGGGCGCGTGGTAAGTTGTGCATGGATCGCGGAGAGTAACACGAGCCTCCACATGCGGAGTCTCTGCGGTGTCATGCACAGCGAGTCACGTGATAAGATGCACAGATTGACTGTCTCAGAAGCGGAGGCAACCCGGATTGAGGTGAGCACCACCACAAGGACCTAGTGGGAATTGGACATTCCAAATTGGGAGAAAAGGGGATAAAAATAAAAATAATAATAAAAAAAAGCACATCCTCGTGTGCTCATGTTAAGTGCAGTTTTGTGAAACGCATGTAAAAATAATGAACTTTAGTAAAATCACTCATAGAAAACACTCTTAACCACTAAGATCAATCATTATTGGGAAACGAGGCCCAGACTTATTCAAGCTGACAGAAAGGCTACGATAACTACAGTATCCACTCTGTACAATATATAAGAAAATTATACTGTACCTACATTTAGGACCATTAGGATTTATTGCATTGCGACATTATTTTCAGGACACTTAAGCACATTTTACCCCTAAATTCTCATTACCGTGCATCCAGACATTTTACTTTTACTGTTCCCATTGTTTTCAATGACAATTCTCATAACAGTGTAATTTATTTACTGTATTACAGTAAAAAAGATGCTGTTGTACACTTATTTTTTTAATTATTAAATAAGCGAGAAGTAAAGGCAGTACTAGGGGAGTACTACAATGAAGTATAAGCAGGGTTGGGGAGTAACGGAATACATGTAATGGGATTATGTATTTAAAATATTAAATATTAGTAACTGTATTCCACTCAGTTACAATTTAAATCATTGATAATTAGAATACAGTTACATTCAAAAAGTATTTGGATTACTGAAGAGATTACTTTTCATTTTATTGTCATTTGTTTCATTTAATATTTAGTCCTTTCAGATGGAAACATTTATCCATATAAATGATGCGATCCAAAGTGCATTTTAATAGCAGTGAAACACTTTCTTATGATGTGTTACATTCATACACGCAGACAGAGAAGTAAGTCTGAAGTAAGTTTGGAGCAGAAGAAATAGAAATAAACCTTGTGTAAATTGTCATGCTATAGCTAAAATGCTATTTCATGCACTTGTTACCAGGCATGATCATATTTATTTTTCTATAGTAAGACTTTTGATATTAGCGCAAAAATATTATTCTTAATGAGAATTTTTGTATTGTTTTTCTATAAAAATATTCTCTAAAAATTCTTTAAATTGTATTTATCTAAATTTGATTTAGAGGCAACACTGCATAAGATATTTATGCTTTTTTCAGAGAAAATATTTTTAACATGTGTATTTTGTTTTACTGTACTGGTAGATTTTAATAGCAAAAACAAGTGAAAAAACTGACCCCCCCCCCCCCCCCCCCCCCAAATTAAAAAATAAATAAATAAAATAAATACCTTTCAAAAATATCCTTTTTTCACATTACTTTAATGAGAATATTATAATGAACATCATTTTTGCATTGCGGTAATGAGAATTTAAGGGGGAAAAGGAAGATAATTTTCATGAAAATTATCTCACAATTGAAAAAATCTTTACGGCATAATATTCTATATTTAAAGTATAATTTTTTATATTTGTTTCTTTTTTCTTTTTTAGTAAAATAGGACCAGGACATTTTCTTGAGAGGTTTCGTGAGAATCACCCAGAAGCTGTTCTATAGTCAAATGGTTCAGGAATCAAGATGTGAATACCAAGAGCATCACTTGCAGGGCGCCACCTCCCTGTCTCAACCTATGGGCAAAATCTATCGGCCTCTATTTCCAAACGTCACGTCCACATAAATAGGTTCATGACAATAGTCTCATGCACTTTTTATGCTCCCTTAACATTTGCATAAAGGGATACCAGTTATAGAACAGACAAGACAAAAATGTTGGTCAACTGTTTTCATACGTGAAACCAGTGTGTAAACACAAGATGCTGATCCAATAATTCACAACACTAGACAGAGCTCTGATATTCTCTCTTACTGTATAATCTCAGTATGGGGACAACGGGCTGCCTAGACAGCATGTTAAGCATCATAGGCGTGTGTGCAGCATTTTTGAGCATCATAGGTGTGCTCCGAATCAGCTGAAAAAACCTTGCTGCGCGCGCAAATGATGCCCAAATATTCTGTCTAGGCAGTTTCTCACGAGCACATCGGCTAGATAAATCCATTGTAATTGCCTCCAGAGTCAACACTAAGATAAAAAGCGCAGACTGACAGGGGTTCGTGAAGTCTCTCGTTTACACGCTGCGGGTATGAAATGCAAAGCGCGATGCTGATCCACTGATTCAGTTTTAACTCATCGGCATCACGGACGTCAGGCCCGTTATAAAAAAATATTTCCCCCTTGCCGAAAATATATTTCATTCATGCTTTTGCCAATAGGCTACACGAACCACCAGTAAAGTAACAATGTCAATATTACCAGTGTGATGTCCCGGTCCATGTGAAGTCTCAGTATATCCCGAGCGCTGCTGGTTATTGAGGGCTTTTTTTTTTGCAGAATGGTGCCTGTAGTGTAGCCTAGTCCCTCCTCTACTCGCCGCCGGTGCGTCATTCTCATTTCAAGAGTAGGCTACAAGAAATTGTGCGTCATCTACATCTACTCTAGATACTGAGAATGAGATTATCGTTGATGCTGACGGACAGTCATTTTGAATATTTGAAAAAAATAAAAAAGTAGAGATTTGAATAATTAACCATTTCAGATGTGTGTGTGTGTGTGTGTATATATATATAATTATTATTATTATTATTATTATTATTATTATTAGATGATAGTTTTATCTGTTCACTTTGAAAAACACTGCGAATTAAAAGACAACAGTCTGACTGAGTGAATGAATAATTGAATGAATAAATAAATAGCCTAGTGAGTAAATAGCAATACCCCTGTAGCATCTCCTAGTGGTGTAGTGTATGAATTCTATACTGGTAACCACATTTCTCTGTAGAATGTATTCACATATGATGTAATAATCCTATGACTGAATGCTGAGTCCTTAAGTATTTATCCTGCCTTTCTGGTCTACTGTATATTTGTATTTAAAAACAGGATCACCCACCAGATGTAGTGTTCTGCATGTTACCATTATGATATGTTTGTATTTAGCAGCAGGATCAGGTACCAGATGCATTCAACCATAATGCTGATCTACAGTGCACCCAACAGAACTTTTGGGGAACAACAGTTTTGGGGAAAGTTGTATGGGGCTGCACCTTAAATGGGTGTTTTGTCAAACATTATATATCCAGGTCTTTAGAGACCCGGCACGTACTGTATATCTATCACAAATGGATCTACAAAATGCCCAGATAGTGTCAAATTTTCAAAACATTTTCGTGACAATTAGAAAATAATAGAATAGAATATATTGATATATTTATTCAGTTTTAGTTTAAAATAGTACATAGTTTTATAAATAGTTTTATTTTTCATATATCAAAGAGATGATGCAACAAATATAGAACAGGAATCATTACTTCCACAATGAAATTTAATGAGATGCAACTGGCTGTTAAACACATTATTTAGCTACACATAACACATAATCTACAAATAAGCTACACATAAGCTACTCATATGTATTTTCCCAGGCCCTTTTTGAGTCTAAATAGATGCGCAACTTAATTTTAGTAGTATGCCCAAATGACAGTAGCCAATACTGTTCATGTGTTGTACTTGCTATAGTTTACTTCCACATTGCTTCTTCATCAAATAGCAATGTCAAATATAAATCAAGTCAATCACTGAAACAACAGCGCTACCTTGAGTAAGAAATAACATGTATAATATGTATGTGCATATTCTATGATAGTAAACTTATATAGATATAAAATAATAATAAAATATGATTTATAGAAGCGCAAAAAACAAAAACAAAAAACAAAACAAAAAAACAACACTATTACATATCAATAGGTCTTTAATGACCCTATACACTTATAATCAAGCAGTTATAAAAATATACACTATTTAGAAGAGAAAGGCTGAGGAATTCTAAAGAGGTGTGGGCATAACTCCAAAAAAATGGATGAGGTACAGGGGGTGGAATGAGGTCCCAGGTCACTAAAGACCCGAGGTATGCATTAAAGGGTTAAATACTGTTTGTTTCACTTCAGATTAACCACTATCTGCCTGCTGTCTGTTTCCATTCACAATGGCCTATTACATTTCAAATCTGAAAGCATATCAGAGCTAATTAAATACAGGCTGGCCTGCAAACTTCTGACCAGGGACTAAATACGAAATATTTTTCCTTTTGTTTAATCCTGAGCAGGAACGGTATTTATTTATTTATTTTTCTGGTTCCACTGCCTCCTTTCCAATTGGTAACCGGTTAGAACGAAATTAAAGAATGGTTAATAACATTCTCTCTCTCTCTCTCTCTCTTTGTTTTAATAACAGTACTCTGCTAAAGGTGGGTGATGTAGCAGTTGCAGTGTTAATAGATCTCTCAAGGAATAAAAAATGGGACCAGGTCTGAAAAACACGCTCAAAATAAGGTATTTATCTCAACCAAAATAAGTGATAATAAGCAATTAAATTTTTTTCCCCATGTGGGGGAATTATCCACATAGAAATCATAACAATCAAAGGATACAGTAGCCTATAAGATAACGTCTTTTTAATAAATGGTATTTAATAATATTAAATATATCCCAAATATATTTACAGTGTAAAAAAATAAATAAAAAATAAATAAAAAAAAAAACATCTGGCCATCTAAAATCAATAAATAGCCAAAATCTCTCTCTCCTGCTGCTGCTGTTGCTGCATGCATACACACAGCTTAGGCATTTTTGGACTAAACATCATTTTATGCGGGCAGATTTGTAATTTTTATATTAAACATGTAATGATTATTTATTATTAATTATTTGATTTTAATTATTTGTTTTAATTACAGATCTGCTTCTTGGTCAGAACCCAGCAGCATCAAATCTGAATTAATGCATTATATCTAACAATAATTCAGGGAAGACTTGGAAACAACTGAGAAATGTACTTTTTACCTCAATATTTTTCCTTGCATCTGTATTAACCATGCATGTATGTTGTAATGATATATAATTGTATAAAAGATCTTCAGCATATCACAGCAGGCTATATCCATAACATGTAGTTTGGCAAAGAAATTTGTGATGCAGCAGTTTCCTTCGGAATCAAAGCACATGCTTATCATGTTCAACTAAAAAGAGAGCAGCCTGATTTTGGGGGCAACAGGAAGTGGTGTAATTCCGAAGATTTACTGTAATAAACCATTTAGACTTTGGTTGCATGAAAAAAATATATTCAGAGATATTATTTAGAATGTTTGTGTCATAAAATGAAAAGCTAGAATATGCCACATGGATTAATCTGGGTGCTATTTATCTACAGTTACATAGTGTGTAATTCAACTGCAACTACTACTGGATGTTTAAGTAATCTCAACTTCCCCCTTGTCAGATGAATACAAGCTGGACTAACACATGCATTGAAAGACATGACTCAGTCATGGACTGAAAAGGGTCAGTTTGCTTATGTTGTATAGGCTGCATGTAGCTAAGGAAAGGGAATGAAGTTTGGATAAGTAACCTAGATACAGTACTGTGCAAAAGTTTTAGGCACTTGTGAAAAATGTTGCATTGTGAGGATGTCTTCAAAAATAATGACATAAAAAGTTTTCATTTATCAATTAATGTCATACAAAGTCCAGTAAACATAAAAAAGCTAAATCAATATTCGGTGTGACCACCTTTGCCTTTAAAACAGCACCAATTCTTCTAGGTACACCTGGACACAGTTTTTCTTGATTGTTGGCAGATAGGATGTTCCAAACTTCTTGGAGAATTTGCCACAGTTCTTCAATCTATTTAGGCTGTCTCAATTGCTTCGGTCTCATTATGTAATCTCAGACTGACACGATGTTCAGTGGAGGGCTTTGTGGGGGACATGACATCTGTTGCAGGGCTCCCTGTTCTTCTATTCTAATTTTTTCTATTTGCAAAAAATGTTTGGGAGTCTAAAATGTATTTTTCCAATTGACACACTAAAGCTGAAGATATACATAACTATCTTAAGATAAATGTTTTTGTGAAACATCTTATGTGCCTAAGACTTTTGCACAGTACTGTAAACATTTTCTTATTTCAAATTTTCTAAACTAATTGATGATACAGGTATAATGATATACAGTATGTAGCTATTCTCCTCTACAGTGTATAACCTCACATTTGTTTTTAAGACAGAATCTTTCCTTTTTAATATTAGCTGCGCAATATACTTTCAGTAGAGCATCATGAATAGTTAATGTACATAATAGATAGATAGATAGATAGATAGATAGACAGACAGACAGGGTTGGGAGGATTACTTTTGAAACATATTCCACTACAGATTACAGAATACATGCTGTAAAATGTAATTTGTAACGTATTCCGTTAGATTACTCAATGTCAGTAACGTATTCTAAATACTTTGGATTACTTCTTCAGCACTGGTAGATTTTTTTCACTTGTTTTGACTATAAAAACTCTGCCAGTACAGTAAGACAAAATACACATGTTAAAAATTCATTCTCTGAAAAACCTAAATATCTTATGCAATGTTGTTTCTAAAACAAGATCAATCAAATTGATCTTGTTTTAAGGATTTTTAGATATTTTACAGGAAAACAATACAAAAATTATTATCAAGAATTCGATTTTTGCCATAACATCAAAGGTCTTACTAGAAAAAAAGAAATTATGATCCAACGTGAATTTTCTTAAAAAATATGATCGTGCCTGGTAACGTGCATGTAAAATGGCTAGAAATAGCATTTTAGCTTAGCGTACAGCTGACAATTTACACAAGGTTTATTTCTATTTCTTCTGCTCCAAACTTACTTCAAACTTACTTCTCTGTCTGCTCGTATGAATGTAACACATCATAAGAAAGTGTTTCACTGCTATTAAAATGCACTTTGGATTATATCATTTATATGTATAAATGTTTTCCATCTGAAAGGACTAAATATTAAATGGAACAAATGACAATAAAATGCAAAGTAATCTCTTCAGTAATCAAAATACTTTTTGAATGTAACTGTATTCTAATTACCAATGATTTAAATTGTAACTCTAGTGGAATACAGTTACTTATATTAGTTACTTATATTTTGTATTTTAAATACGTATTCCTGTTACATGTATTTCGCTACTCCCCAACCCTGTAGATAGATAGATTGATGTTTGGATGTGGCTCACAGAAAATTAAGTGATGCGTTTTTACTTCCGCTGCGGTAGGTGTCGCTGGCGTCGCGTTTCTGTCCCAAGCTTAAACAAAGAAGAAGTCACGTGTGATTGTCAACAAGAGCTATCTGTCAGAGCAGCAGAAATGTCAACAGATCGCCCTAATAGAAACTGTCAGATGATTACGGTTCAGAATTAATGAGAACTTTTCCCGGTGGTAAGTTTAGTCACCAATATCGAGTGAAAGCTCAAGTAGTTTACTGCATGTGGACAGCTCGCTAACTAGACAACCTGCCCATCTACAGATAACTGAAAACGATATGTATGTTTTGTACTAATATGTAGCTTCGCTTTAGAATAGAAACTGAACAATTGTATCACTGGCTTGCTTTCGGGAAAGGGAAAGATGTACACTGGTGTGAATAACTTCTCATTGTCACCCTGCCTGTACTAGTGCACAGGCCACAAGTAACAATGCAATGAAAGCGTACTGTCCTGCATAAACAAATGTATCATGATCAAGCCTCTATACTGTAGACCTCAAATGGGGGAAAGATGCTCGAGTGAATTGTGTGGTTAGAATGGTTAAAATTGTCTTGTGATTCTCTTTTCACCATGAACCTGTCACTGCACTGTGCTGGTAAATACACCCTTTTTGTTCTGATTGGTTAGCAGTGCATAGACATTTTATAATTCTGTATTTGAAAATGTATGCTATTTTATTTGCCCAGATTTCTCCATCAGTGGGAACACAGATCCATAGGGTAATCATGACAACCCATCCAGCACCACTCCCCTTGAGGGAGTTTTGCCCCCTCTACTACCTTCTCAATGCCATCCCTGCTAAAGTACAGAAAGGTTTCCGTACTGTGCTGGTCTACTTGACTGCTTTGGACAGCAACACTGATTATATTGCAATCGGCAGCAGCATTGGCATGCTGTATCTTTACTGCAGGAGAGTAAGCCAGATTAATAAATACAATTTAGAGGTAAGACAGCAGTGCTATTTCCACATACGTCTGCACTTACAGTTGATCTGAAATTAGGCTTTTGTTGAGGTATTGTTTTTATTTTGTTTTATGTAATAAATCTGATTTCTTTTGTAATAGGGCAAATGTGAGGCCATCACTACAGTGAAGTTGCTGAGTTGTTTTGATGATCTTGTGGCTGTTGGGACAGCGTCAGGCAGAGTTGTTTTCTTTCAGCTTGTGTCACCATTGCCTGGCAGAAATAAACAGGTACAGCTGAGTTTCTTAATATACACACCAAGTTCCAAGGGTTTTTTATTAAATGAGAGACATTAAAGTGGAGAGTCTATTTTTTTCATAATTGTTATTTATTTTACTTTATATTATTTAGACAAAGATTCCACGATAATTTCATTATATATAACATTTTAACTTTAAATGTGTGTAATTGCAAATATAAAGGTTAAAATGTGGTGTAACATCATTATTCAAAATATAGCAGTGGTTCAAAAATGTTTATTTTTTTTCTGTCCACTAGGAGTGGGCAATATGACCAAAATTTATATCGCAATATCGAAATATATCACAATATAGTAAAAGTTTTCTGGAAAATCAATTAAAATTGATCTATTAAATACATGTAAAAATTTTGCATGCTTCATTTTGAGGTCGTAAAACAGATTGCTTGTATTACGAGTGATAATCGTCATGCAACACAGTTTGCACACCACAGATGTCACTGTTTTAATAACATGCTCCTCTTCATTTTCTTTTTATTTCTTTTTTTTTCTCCCCAATTTGGAATGTCCAATTCCCAGTGTGCTCTAAGTCCTCGTGGTTGCGTAGTGACTCGCTTCAATCCGGGAAGCGGAGGACGAATCTCAGTTGCCTCCGCGTCTGAGACCGTCAATCCACGCATTTTATCACGTGGCTTGTTGAGCGCATTACCGCGGAGACATAGCGCGTATGGAGGCCCACGCTATTCTCCACGCCATTCACGCACAACTCACCATGCGCCCCACTGAGAGCGAGAACCACACATTATAGTAACCACGAGGAGGTAACCCCATGTGACTCTACCTCCCTAGCAACCGGGCCAATTTGGTTGCTTTGGAGACTTGGCTAGAGTCACTCAGCACACCCTGGATTCAAACTCGCGACTCCAGGGGTGGTAGTCAGCGTCAATACTCCCTGAGCTACCCAGGCCCCCGCCTCTTCATTTTCTTGACTTGTTTGGGAGTTGTCCCATTCTTTGGAGATCTCTTTTTCCAATAGGGTTTTTCATGGGTAAAAAATGATTGCACGAGTGATCCCGCTTGTTCTCCTGTCTTTGGAGCACAAATTTTGGGAAGCCTGCTGGACCCGCTCGCACTTGCGTGCTCCAGAAATAGCATGCCTCACACTCTCGTGAAACAAATGCGCGTGTCAGATGAGAAACATATGTATTGCTTTTGAAGAGCCTATCACAAGATTGGGGGCAGTGGTAGCTCAGCGGTTAAGGCTCTGGGTTACTGATCAGAAGGTCAGGGGTTCAAGCCTCAGTACTGCCAAGATGCCATTGTTGGGCCCTTGAGCAAGGCCCTTGACCCTATCTGCTCCAGGGGCGCCGTATCATGGCTGACCCTACACTCTGACCCCAGTTTAGCTGGGATATGAGAAAAAAAAGAGTTTCACTGTATATGTGCAAATGTATAATGTGTGATAAATAAATATAATTATAATTCAATTATAAGATGATGAATTTGCTTGGGCGACAGCAGAACAAACCCTGTCCATGTTTCATCAAGTCTCACGTGAAGCACATGGATTTTTACACACGCGATATACTCAATATAATCGATAATCTCTATAGATTAACACTTTATATCATCGCCACGATATCCAGTATATCGACATATCACCCAGCCCTACTGTCCACATAATAAAAGAGCATAAAGTGCAAAGACGTTTAACTGATCCAATGAAAGAAGATTGTAAAGTGATGAACTGGTAAAGCAGGCATGGTGTCACCCTAATTTTGTGGTCTTGTTGCAGCTGAGAAGGTTTGATGTGGTGGGCTTGCACAAAAGCACAATTACAGCTCTAGCATGGAGTGCTAATGGTATGAAGCTCTTCTCTGGTGATGATAAAGGGAAGGTGGTCTACTCTGCTGTGGACCTGGACCAGGTAAGCCTGATTTTGGGTCAAATGTCTTAAAGCATGTCTTTGCTAGGCCCAGCCCTTCTAAATATTCCTGGCATTCATATATACGCAAGTGACAGTTTTGGAGTGTAGAATTTTTCACAGTGTTTAATGGCTGAGAATGGGTGCATGTTCTGTGTTCTTTAGGGAGTGTGTAACCCAGTGATTCTCTTTGAAGAGCCTTCAGCAATAGTTCAGTTGGAGTACAATCAGAAAGTCCTTCTGGTTTCATCCCATCAGCGATCAATGCTCTTCTATACACAAGAGCAGTCGCATCAGCAGCTGGGCACTAAACCACGAAAAAGGTATAACACCTCAACCCATGTTTTCCTGAAAGTGACCGTCAAGTGTTAGAGTTGGAACGCGTCCTCGCACCTGAAAAAGATAGTTGAGTGGAGCAGAACGCAGGTGTCTCAAGACTCATTTAAATAAAAATCAAGTTCTTTTAACTTGGCACGGCGTCTTAGAAATGCATGGTGCAACTGTCAAAGATGTCTGTCTATCGCATGTTTACATAGAAAAACAATTGAAAAACAGTGCAGACGGACGTAAATGCATTCTGCGTGAACGGCCCCTTACTCATATTTTCCTCCCATTAGTTCATTAGTAGTGATTTTAAGCTCAGTAACTTAACCCACTTATGTACAGTTCTTGATATTTGTCTTTCTTTTTAAAGCAATGGCAAGTTTGGTGCCTGCTTCCAACCAGCTCTGTGCAAGCAGAGCGATCTGGTGGTTTATGCTGCCAGGCCAGGGTTGCGTCTGTGGAGGACTGATGTGAGAGGTCGTGTGGGGGAGACACATGTCCTAAAGCCCCTCTTTAATCAGGAAGTACCTCAGTTTGAGCTCTTCCCACGTTCAGGCCCCACCGGTGGCTACAGACCTTCAGACAGACAGTTGGGATTGGTTAGCTGCTTCCTGAAAGAGGGCTGGGTCCTCAGCTGGAATGAATACAGTGTTTATGTTGTGGACTGCACCAATCAGGTATGAATATTTATTCTAGATCTCTGTTTAAATAAAATTCAGTTTGAGTCATTCTATAACAAAATGTATATTGTTTCAATATGAGGATTTACTCACAGTCGGTCAATCAGCATCTAAACTGAAATGCGCTTTGAGTGTTTGTCAATGCAAAGATAATTTGTAATATTGTTCCTCATTCTTTCAAAGGTTATCATTGGAGGATTGGAAAGCAGTGGAGATATAGTGTCTGTGTCATGCACTGAGAATGAAATCTTCATTCTGAAAGGAGATCGGGACATTCTGCGGATCTCAAATTGCCCTGAGGGATTGGTTTCCAACTGTGAGTTGCAGTTCTGATGCCATAATGGTAGTTTTAGTCATGCACTCTGCTCCATCAGCAGTACTCAGACATTAAGGGGAAAAAGCATGTTTTGCCCTTGGCACTGTAATAATTGCTATGTTTTTACTTAGTCATGCTTCATAGAATGAAATGGTTTGAATCATACCTTATGTAGTGTTTGTTGATGCATTTCTCTCTCACTTTCTCTCCCTCTCACACACACTTAAACAAACATGGATTTTATTGCATGAGATACCATAAGTATAAAATCTGCAAAGAAATTATGCTTTTTCTCAGAACTTTTCTTAGCTAATTTTGCAATTGTTATAATTTTTGTCCATTATTATGATTAGCAAATCTTCTGTCCCTGAGTCTGACAGCCAAAAGTGTCCAAATAACTTTTCTGTAATTAAAAATCGAACAAACTTTTTGTGAAATGTTTTGCTCGAATAGTGTGCTTTTGCTTTCTTTCTTTAAAATAAATGTCACTTAGTTTGATATTTTGTTATCTAATGCAATGACATTCTTACATTTAAGTGTGACCTAAGTGTACAAATATATTTGGGGACCAATGTAGGTCCCTATGAAATCCATTTTATTTTTTTCCCAATTCCGTTTTATTTTTTCCCAAATTTCGTGTTTTCTGTTTTATCTTCTCTGAATTCTGGGTTTTAAAGTTAATTACATTTTATCATTAAAAAAAACAGTCTAATCAAATTAATTCATTGAATTTTAATCAAATGAAAACAGAAAAATTACTTTTCAACATACCATTGCATTATTGTTTATTGAATAAAGAGCGTCTATACTGATCATCACAGCACAATCCAAAACCCAAAATTGGATTTTTTAATTTAATTTTATTATTATTATTTTGTCAAATACAGTGCTGCACAGTAGAGCATCACAGTATTAATGAAAGCAGTGATGAAACTCTTGATTGAGATATTGCTTTAATATAATGTAAGTATTATTGGCATATAATTATTACTGTTACTAGATTGAATATTACATTTTACTATAAAGAAGTCATATACAGTATTTGTCGCATTTTTTCAATTTCAAGCTTCTAGTTAAATGGAGCTTTTATTTTGGCGTTTTGCCAGAAACCAGATGTTTTTGAAGGCTTCACTTCCCACCTCAGGAAAAGCAGTTTGCTAAATGAGCTAATTTGCTTATTAAACTGCAAAAAGCTATGATTAAATTATATAAATATAAAGTCTGCATGTGCTACGTGCTTCACAGTGAATAAAGTGCTCTGCTCTTTGTGATTAATACACACACTAATGATGTTAATGATGAAGTTAGTGTATAAGCAGTGGCTTCTCGCATTCACTTACTGTTGAAACACGCAGCTCATGCAGACCGTATATTTGTTTCATTAAATCTCAGCCTTTTGTGGTTTAATCATCACACAAGTACATATCACAATTTTAGTTTGATTAATTGTGCATTTATACATTAATTTAATCCCAAATATGTCAAATTCCGTGACATTCCGCATTTTATAATTAATTCCGTTTTTATGACTGGATTCTGCGATTCCATCCGTGTTTTCCACAATGTGGAAATCACAGGGCCCTACCAATGTATACTAATCTATCTTTCTCTTGATCTCTCTCTCCCTTTGTCACAGTTTTAGACCACTCCTACAGATCCCCTCTTTCCACACCCACCATTCTGCTGCCCCCTAACGGTGCCGTGGAAACAGCTCAGCCAATTAGAACCATGCCCATCATTACAGAGCAGGACACTCAAGCAAGTCCCAATTCAGAGGAGGTGCGTGAGGGTGTCCAGGAGTTGGAGGAGGTGCAGGAGGAGCAGCAGCATGAGGAATTCAGTCAAGCTGTCGAGGCTCTGGAGGTCACTGAGGACGTAGAGGAGCAGCAGCAGGTTAGCTTGGGTACACTGGAGTCCCGCAGTCGCAGCAGCTCCATCACATCATGGGAAAGTGCTCAGGGGATGTTGACTGCCACAGATGCCTCCACCTCAGAGCTCTCCTCCAACCGATACAGCACTATAACCCAGGAGGATTTCCAGCAGGAGCTGGTGGTCAAGGCCATTAAGCTGAAGAAGAAGGGCAAGAGGAGAAGGCAGGGTAAGAGTATCAAAGCTGTATCACATGTAGCACTCACCATGTTATGATATTATGCCTTCACATAAAACAACAATGATATATGGGAAGACATCAAAATGTGACAAAAGCACCCTTGAAAAGTTTTGAGGCTGAACAGTGCAGAGTCTAACTATTCTAACTGAACAGCAGACAACATGAAATTAAAATTGACCCTATAAATACATTCCTGGTCTAATTGTTATGATCCAATAAATTGCTGATGGATAAAATCCCACCTTATCTTTTTTCTTGTGAAATATTCTCTCAGAAATATGTCACAGTAAAATGTAAAATGGGTTGCAAATGCCATTTCAGGTTGACTTAAATTTTTCCTTCAAATCTAGTTTATATATCTTTGTGAGTCCAATGATCTTCTCCCTTCCTCTTTGTGACTTTGTAGAGAGTGGGAACTGTGTCAGTGAGCGCAGCAGCTGGTCGGAGAGCATGTTTAGTCAGGACGGTGCAGGCAGTGATGTTCTTTACACACCCATGAGCGAGCCTCCTTATGAACATATCAGCCTACTGTGCAGCAGCCTCGACCTCCACAGCACCAGCTCGCCCGACCAGGAGGGTTCAGTCTATGAAGAAACTCACAGTTCTGATGCCTTCCCACTTCAGAGCCCTCCAGAACCCTCACTGAACCAGAACCTAGAGCCTGATCAGGTTCCAGTTAACCAAACAGCAGAGACACAACCCCCTTGCCTGACATCTCTCCCTCTGCATGACATGGAGTGTCAGCCGTATATTGAAAACGGGGATGTATTTGCTGAAAATGAGCCCCTCATTGCAACTACTCCTGATGTGGACATACTCTTGGAATGCACCTTTTCATATATGCAGGCAGCTGATGATCAGGACATTATGGAGGAGCACATGAAGGAGGGCAAGAACCCCATGCAGGATTCTGCGCAACAATCTACGGAGAGTTTACATGGTGACTTTAACTTGGACTTGTCTTATGATCCCATTAGGCCACTGGGTTACTCTCCTGAACCTGAGCCAACGCCCTCTAGTGATGAGGAGGACATTTATGCCCACGGAGTGCCATCCAGTGCTAGTCTGGGCGATGGACTAAATGCTCTGAGTCTTCAGGGCTCAGCTGCTAAGAAGAAAGAGGATGAAGAGACGCAGCTCCTCAAAGCTGATCAGGTTAGAGACCTGACTAACATGGTTCTCAAGAGGGAAACATCTTGGGAGCTAATAAGTCCACAGACCAGTATCAGATCAAAATTGAGGCTCTTTTGCATAATATAGAGATTCTGCAAGTCTAAAAAAAATTCTGTCTTAAGTTGGAGCCAGATATCTTAGATTCATGATGGAACAGTATTTATTTATTTATTTATTTTTCTCCCCTTTTCTCCCCAATTTGGAATGCCCAATTCCCAATGCACTCTAAGTCTTCGTGGTGGCGTAGTGACTCGCCTCAATCCGGGTGGCGGAGGATGAATCTCAGTCTAAGACGTCAATCCGCGCATCTTATCACGTAGCTTGTTGAGCTTGTTACCGCAGAGACGTAGTGCATGTGGAGGCTTCATGCTATTCTCCGCGGCATCCACGCACAACTCACCATGCGCCCCACCGAAAGCGAGAACCACACATTATAGCAACCACGAGAAGGTTACCCCATGTGACTCTACCCTCCCTAGCAACCGGGCCAATTTGGTTGCTTAGGAGACCTGGCTGGAGTCACTCAGCATGCCCTGGATTCAAACTCATGACTCCAGTGTTGGTAGTCAGCGTCAATACTCGCTGAGCTACCCAGGCCCCCTATGATGTAACAATATTAAATGTTGTATATGTATATGCAACTTGATTGTATGATTTGTAGGACCAACAGATAATTTTGTAAGCTTTTAAATCTTACCATACATAGTATAACTGTCCATTTACATTTAAATATACAAAAAATTCTGGTATATTTAAGTTTAGTTGGTCTTAAAAGGGTCTTGAGTTTAACTTCATGAAACCTACAGAAACTCTGTAATATTATGTAATAAATGAGTAATAACATGTAACAGACAAGTAGGAAGGTTGTAACAAGCCTTGTCATAAATGTATTTGTATAACACTGTAGTAATGTCCATGGCTGTTTTCAGAAAAACAACTACATATAAAACATATAGTATGTAGTCATAAGTGCAAAAACATTATAAATATATTTCTTTTTAAAGTTGGCTGAAAGCTGGATGGGTTACAGTGGGCCTGGCTGTGGCATCCTCAGTCTAGTCGTGACAGACCGGTATATCTGGTGTCTGGACTGTAAAGGAGGTCTTTTCTGCAGTGGTCTTCCAAACAGTAGCTTGAGCTGGCAAAAGTTTGAGGAAAATGTCCATCAGGTGGCTTTGTCCCCATCAGGTAAGCAAGCACTTTTTGATGGTTTTGAGGACTCTAGACTAAGATTAGTCTTGGGATTTTTGTATTTTTTTTTTAACTTTTAATTATTACTTTTAATCTTTAGATTGAAATGCACTGAAAAAATGACTAGTAAGATTTACTTAACTTTTATTTCACAAGTTTTTGCACAGTTTTTTAAAGTACATTTTATTGGTATAAAATTAAATCAACTTTATTTTATGACATAATATTGATTAAAGTGAGTGAGTACATTTAACTTGAGTTAATACAGTAACTTTTACATACAAATCTGATGTACATGGTACTTAAATAAACGTAGCAAAATTTCAATGAACATTTCATTAGAGAACTTAACATTTTGAGCTTTCCTGTGTCTCATACCACATGACATACTTAAACCTTTCACAGGAAAGCTTAATGCATGCTATATAGTCTATTAGACAACATCACCTTGCATTACAGGTGATTGAAACAAGATACAGAGTTGCGCACTCAGACCTCAATACTTGGTGCACAAAACACAATGACGTAACAATCAGCAGATAATTTTTTGGATCATGAACATAGAGCTGCACAATTAGTCGAAAGAATTATCGAGATTACAATTACAGCTGCTGTAATTAACTAATCATGAAAAGTGTCAGTTACATCATTCAATTTAGATATATTCTTTTCTTGCAATAGACAATCAGAAATGTGCATGCATGCAATACACAATCAGAAAATCTGTTTAAATTAGTTTAGCATATCAGAAACAACAACCTAGTATTCTAGTATTGTTGTGTTGCACACTTTCTGTGTATAATTTATTCAAAATGTAAACAAAATTTGAAAACACTTGTTTTTTATGCAATAAAGCAATTCAGGAACAATTATCATCTTGTTTTGGATGTGTAGCCTACATAAAGAATATGGCATGCAGTTGCCCACAATATGTATTTTAATTGAAATGAATAATTGCAATTACAGTATCAAGTGAAATGATCATCAATTATGATTTTCATCATAATCGTGCAGCCCTAATGAATGGGCAATTTTGAGTAGAAAATTAACTTCAGACTTCACAAAACAAGCAGTTACCAAAGGTATCATCAAAACCAGCAATAAAAAATGGCTTAAATGAACATGCAAACAGTGAAACCATGCAAGATCATTAATTATTAAAGCCTGGCGAATGCTGGGAAAAATTTAAGTAAAATGTACTTATTTACATTTGAAATTTACTCAAATTAGAGAATAAATATGACAAGGTTTTCTATTTTAGGATTGGTACATCATAACGCATTGTGAAGATAACAAACAATCATAAATAATATTTACTTAGAAACTAGAGCTTACATTTTTAAATGTTTGAATTGAGTACATATTTAGAATTTACTTCATATTTTCAAGTTCACGCTTAAAGGGATTAGTTCACCCAAAAATGAAAATTCTCTCATCATTTACTCACCCTTATGCCATCCCGGATGTGTATGACTTTCTCTCTCCAGCAGAACACAAATGAAGATTTTTTGAGGAATTTCTCAGCTCTTTTGGTCCAGACAATGCAAGTGAATGGGTGCCAACATTTTGACGCTCCAAAAATCACATAGGTCAGCATAAAAGCAATCCATATGACTCCAGTGGCTAAATCAATATCATCAGAAGTGATAGGTGTGGGTGACAAACAGATCAATATTTAAGTACATTTTTGCTAGAAATTCTCCTTCCTGCCCAGTAGGGGGCATATACATGAAGAATGTGAATCACGAAAAACACAAGAAGAAGAATGTGAAAGTTAGGGTGCGTTCAATTCAGAAGGGCTCATCCCTTTTCCCTAATCCATTCAGAGGGTTTATCCTCCAGAGTGAGAGCTTCGGAAGGTTGAAGGATGTAGGGCTCAAAAATATCGGTAATTCGAAACAAACTTCAGCATCATCTTTCCAAGCCAACTAGCAAAAGGAGCCACTGCTGTCGCACAAAGGCTGACGCTAATGAACATCACCTGCACTTCATCAGAAATATTTAAATATGATTTTGCATCACTAACTGCTTTCAGAATGCAAACTGAAAAGAAATCATTTAAATCTTTATGACTTATGAAAAAATTAAGCTTCATGTTTAAAATTTGTTTTATTAATTTTTATAAAAAAATAAACCAATAAACAAGAAGTCTACTACAGTGCATTTATTAAATAAATAAAATGCCATTGTGTATTATTATTTTATTTTAACTCCTTTAGAATAACTAATCCAGCGAATTTACAGTAAAATAACACAAGCATTAGCCAGTTTCAAACAAAAAGACAGGGGTTTAAAATTTTAAATAGTTCATAGTAATATTTAAAAGCTTTTGTAGACTATGAAG
Source organism: Myxocyprinus asiaticus (assembly GCF_019703515.2). Taxonomy (NCBI): domain Eukaryota; kingdom Metazoa; phylum Chordata; class Actinopteri; order Cypriniformes; family Catostomidae; genus Myxocyprinus; species Myxocyprinus asiaticus. Next base: position 25,508,206 of record NC_059360.1, read on the forward strand.
ATGAAGGGATGTCACATGTTTTTGTTTATAGAAACATAATGCAGTTGCAGCTGGTTTAATTTACACTAAATTACACTTGGCAAACATCCAGATTTGTGACATATGCTCCGGTTCCGGTCTGCTCAGCAGCGAAGTGTTCATCAGCTATTTATGAGCCCTTCGGTTTGGAACAACCCTTCAACATGGCGGTCACAATCATTCCCCCTTCGAAGTGCCCTTCGGAGGTGGATTTATCCCATTTGGAATGCAGGGTTAAAGTGGAGATTGACTGAGCAGGGAGGAGAATTTGAAGTAAAAATTGACTGAAATATTGATCTGTTTTTTACCTAGACCTATCAAATCGCTTCTGAAGACATTAATTTAACCACTGGAGTCATATGGATTACTTTTATGCTGACCTATGTGATTTTTGGAGCGTCAAAATATTGGCACCCACTCACTTGCATTGTCTGGACCAAAAGAGCTGAGAAATTCTTCTAAAAATCTTAATTTGTGCTCTGCAGAAGAAAGTAAGTCATACACATCTGGGATGGCATAAGGGTGAGTAAATCATGAGAGAATTTTCACTTTTGGGTGAACTAATCCTTTAAACTTATTCAGTGTAGAAAGTATTTAATCTTCTATGCTATATTTACTTCACAAAATAATTTTTTACAGTGTGTGTTAAGATTTGTATGTAGCAACATGGTCACATAAAAGCTACCTTTTATATTGCTATTTCAACCCTCTGTTTTCAATTGGTATTTTACAACAATAGTTTATCTAAATTGAAATTTTGTAAATAAAAACATGTAATTTGCTGACAACAATAAACCTTTGGATCTGATCCCACTGTTGTGTTTTCTCAGGCTCATTGCTTTGGAAGGTGGAGCAGAAGACTATGACTGCTTACGCTTGTGGGAAAGTCACCATCAAGGGAAAGAGACACTGGTACAAAGCCCTGGATGACACGGCTTTCGTTGCACTTGGTGATGACACTGCATGGCTCATTCGCACCGATGGTGACCTTTACCTACAGACAGGTGTGAAAAATGATGACCTCAGGTTATGATGACAGATCCCTTCTGAATGATTACTTAAAGCTCATCGTTGAGTGTTTTGCAGTGACTTTGAATTTATTATAATTTGTTGTTCTGTAAATAAATTCATAATTTGCCATTTTGTAATATTTCGCTATGGTTTGACATAACTGTAAGGTACAGAACCGCAGGTGAAATCAAAAGTTTTCAGGTGCCGTTTCACTTTTTGCCCACTAGATGGTATAGTATGTACTTGGTTAATAGCCCATTGTGTTTGGAAAGCTAAACTAGCAACAATGGCATAAGCAATAGTCATGCTGCATATGGCATTTGTATGTGCATTGTTATACTAGGTTTTTCCCTGTTTTTCTCCCTGATTTCTTTACTCTAAAGAAGTGTTACTTTGGGCTGGGCTCTGCTTTGGCTCTTATGTAATAGTGAAGAGCATAATCAAGGGCAGCTAGCCTCGTGCTGGCGGTGCCAGTTACCTCACAGCTCTGTTAAAGCCTTATCATCCCAAAATGACATCTGCCAGTCCAGCAGAGGTCATAAGCTGCAGTACTGTGTATTACTGTAATAATGAACATATACAGTGGGGTTCAAAAGGGTTTTGAAAAATGTAAAACAAAGCAATGACATAAATAATATAAATTAATAAGAAATATTTAAGATTCTGCTCTATATATCTATAGATCACTAATCCGATAAGAAAATGTTAAATTTTAAAAGTTAAATTAGAAAACTGAAGTGGATTCAGACTTTTGAACTCCACCTCCTGCAGGACCTGTTGTTTACAGGAATCATGTATTAGAAGAGTCATGTTTTTGGAAATGTGATGTGAAAGTTCTCCTTTATGCCAGTTCTCAAATAGTTTCGGATTTCATCAGAAAGTTTAACCAACCAGACTAATTTCATACTTGTATATATATACCATTCATTTAAAGTATACATTTAAATAGCTGAAATACTATTGCTGCTTTTTATGTGTACTCAGGGCTAAGTGCAGACAGGCCATGTGCTCGGTCAGTGAAGGTGGACTGTCCTTGCCCTATGGCGCAGATGGCAGCACGGGGCAGTGTGGTGTGGGCACTGAGCGAGCAGAGGGGGGTGTTTTACAGAGAGGGTCTCAGCAGCTACTGTGCAGAGGGGGAGCAGTGGAAGTATGACACCGTCAGGTATGTCTTTGATCCCGATTTTCCATGATCAGATTGTGGACAGATATAAAGGACTGTAAGCTAGATCTAACCTTATCCATTATAACTGCATTATTTTGAATAGAACTGCTTTATATTCATAATGAATATTTTGTATATAGGCTGCCAAATTTTAGTTCTTGTCAGATGATAATTGATATATTTAAAGGCATGTTGATATCTTTTGTACAGAAGGGCATTAAGTGAAAGTGAAAATACTGAAGTGAAAATACTGTATATTCTAATGTTGTTTGTTTGTTCTCAGTGAGAGCCAAGGTCTGGAACCTATCTGTATTGCTCTGGGTGAGAACAGCACAGCCTGGGCACTAGACACCAGTGGCAGCCTATATTTCAGAACAGGGGTCACAGCTAAAAAGCCCCAGGGTGAAGATGACCACTGGTGGCAGGTACATACTGTATGTTAAACACTACCTTTTGACAAATCTCTAGATCAGTGGTTCTCAGTGTTGGCCTGCTTTTTGGATAAAAATAAGACACTAAAGACTACAAATATGAACCATCTCGTGGTTGCAATTTTCTTCAATATCTTTCCTAATAGGTAAGCATCACAGACTATGTGGTGTTTGATCAGGGCAGTCTGTTCCAGACTCTGATCCAGGCTACACAGAATGTAGCCACGGCTACTAGAGCTCCAGTGGAGCGGGTGGCAGAGCGTCTTCGTGTGGCCTTTCTCTCCCAGCACTCCCAGTGCCAGCCCAGCCTCATCAGCGTGAGCAGCAATGGTGTCTGGATTGCTTCTGGACACAATGAGTTCCATGTGGCCAAGGGCAGCCTCATTGGTATGTCACGTGTAGCACTGGTAGCTTAAAATTTAAATATTCTGTTTTATTGGCTGATGTCTTTTAGACTATTTATATTTTTAAATATCACAAAGCCCCTGTCAGTTTTATGCTGACGTTCATTATTTTATATTTATTTTCATGCAGGTACATTTTGGAGGAATGTTGTACCCAGAGGAACAGCCTCTGCCACGAAATGGTCCTTTGTGTTCTCCTCTGCTGTTCCAGCCAAAGAAGGTATGTAGATATCCCACCTCTTCACATTCATGCCCCTGTGGTATCTGGTGTCCAACAGGAAACCATGAAACATAGTTGTACTTTGGTTGCTTACATCACAACTTTGTAGACTGCCTATGTATGGTCATTATTTCTACTCTCTAGCTTAAAGGGATAGGTTACTTAAAAATTAAAATTCTCTCATCATTTACTCACCCTCATGCCATCCCAGATGGCAAAGATTTTTAGAAGGATGTCTAAGCTCTGTAGGTCCATCCAATGCAAGTGAATGGTGACCAGAACTTTGAAGGTCCAAAACGCACATAAAGGCAGCAGGAAAGTAATCCATACGACTCCAGTGGTTAAATCCATATCTTCAGAAGCGATTTGATAGGTGTGGGTAATCTGTTTCTCACCCACACCTATGATATCGCTTCTTAAGATATGGATTTAACCACTGGGGTCGTATGGATTACTTTTATGCTGCCTTTTTCAAGGCTTGACATTAACACCCACCCACCCGCCAAATGCAGGTAGAAATCGGCAGTTGTGGGTAACTCCGTCACTCTTACTAGCCAATTTGGCAGGTAGCCGCAGCCAAGCAAATTTAATTGTATTCATCTCACGTTCAGTGCTTTATAAGCAGTAAATATCCTTCTCATATCTGACACGTGCATCTCCACGAGGCGAATGAAGCGTGGTTTTGCATGAACCGCCGCAGCGCACATCAGCGTGCTCCAGAGATAGAACCAGAGCTCTGGGACAGCGCAGACTGAAACTTGCGTGATTCAGTCGGGCTTCGTTATTGCGGCAGCTGGCGGAGGCCTCTAAACTTATGTGACCCGTTTGAATTCTACAAAGAACGTTCTAGTAAAAAGCTCTGTATGGAGGAAGTCGAACCTCTCAAACTGCTAGATAGCCTTGACATTATAAACAGTACTGATGAGGTAAAGAGATAACAGTGCGCCATGCATCGACATCTATTACAAGGTTTTTAAAATACACATCATCATCCAAAATAAAATGATTTAACTGCAGTAACGCTAACTGGTATCTGCTATATATGCATATTAAATTGATTAGGGTGAGTCCATAAGACTTCATTTTTATTAATAATAATTATTCAGTCCATGAAGGAAAAAAAGATTCATGTATTTTTCCTTTTTTGGAAAAAGATGCAATGAAAGTAAATGAAGTTTAATCTACCCAATATCTCCTTTTTTACTTCATGGAATTATTAACTGTGAAAGTTGTAGTTAAAGGTTTCAAGGCTATTAGTTTTTCATTAGTTTTTATATTTTCAAAAAATAAACTAGAGTATTTTTTAGAAAGACTATCTACATTAGCCTAACCGCAGTATTGTGGTTCCATTCATGGTCTGACCTGTGGTTATGGCCTGATTATTACAAATGTCTTTGTTAAAAAATGGTAAACATTTGTATAGGCAAGTACAATTTAGAAAAGTTTAATCTGGGCTTCCATGGACAGATGGAAAAATTATTGACAATGTTTTCCCCTTGTTCTATCCTACTCCTGTTCTAACTGTCATGTTTGCATTCAGGTATTCTAAATATTACTTAAATCACTAGGCCTGTGTACTGCTGAACTCATATAATTCTTGTTCAAATAAAATATCCAAAATAAGTGCATGCAGTTACAGTCTCCATTTTGGCTAGTGAAAATTCTGAGTGGCCAGTGACTTTGGAATACCTCTAGCCACAGTGACTGGTGAGCCAAAAAAGTTAATGTCAAGCCCTGGCCTTTTTATGCTTTATGGAGCTTTAAAGTTCTGGCCACCATTCACTTGCATTGTATGGACCTACAGAGCTGAAATATTCTTCTAAAAATTTTGTTTGTGTTCAGCAGAAGAAAGAAAGTCATACACATCTGGGATGGCATGAGGGTGTGTAAATGATGAGAGAATTGTTATTTTTGGGTGAACTATGCCTTTAACTTTAGCCCAACCACATTTGTAAGAACCAGCTTAGACTCTCTGATGTCTTCAAAACTCATCTCATAGTATGTCTTGGTGTCTTCACAGGGAGTTTCCTGTGGTTAGGCCAGAGCAGGAAAGACCTGTTCTGCATCCAGGATCAGGACCTACAGATGCGGCCCTTCAACATTCAGTTCCCTCCAGATGTAGAGATGGTGCAGCTCTCGGCCTGCCGTGATGCTCTGTGGGGCTTAGATCACTATGGCCGTGTCCACATCCGCTCTTTATCAGCCTGTTGCCTCACAGGAATGCACTGGACACTGCTGGATCTCAGCCAACTCGGTAAGAGAATTTTCTTTCCATAGACAATGGTTTTATCAGTGGGTCACATGCCGGCTAAATTTAAACTCATGAAATGTGAAAACACCAAACTGAAAATCTAGATTAGATTGATCAAGTAAATACCAAAAAAAAAAAAAAAAAAGTGTACATAGTTTACAATTTAAACAGTGTTACAGTAATAAGAATTCGATTGTTTTGCATAGTGGTACTGAGGAAGGGGGTGATGGTGTTTAATTGTCATGAAATATTTGTTATTAAATCAGTATAAAGTTGATTGAGGACTTAATCTGCTCTAGAACAACACTGTCTTTACATGCGTTTTTAACAGACTTTTCATGTTTAGTCCTTGCTTACATTGCAAAAAATGGTCCCAAATGGGTTAATTAGTTAAAATGGTTTAAATAGTTCTATATTAATGGGTTAATTATCATCATAATTAAGGTAATCCTAATTCTAAAAATTGCCTTTTTTATAAGCAAGATATATTTATTTATTTATTTAGATTTTGGGGTGACCCGGACATATTCATGACACACTTAGTAAGATTCACTTGATCAGGCTGTAAAGCTGATTTTATTTACAGTATATCATCCTCATGAAAGCGATCTTTTGAAATAAAGAGAAATATCTGCCACAATTATTTTTGTGCTTATGTGTGTGCGCTCACTATGATAGCACTTAAAGGGATAGTTCACCCAAAAATGAAAATTATCATCATTTACTCATACTCATGTCATCTCAGATGTGAATGACTTTCTTTCTTCTTCTGAACACAATGAAGATTTTTAGAAGAATATCTCAGCTCTTTAGCTCCATACAATGCTAGTGAATGTTGACCAAAACTTTGAATCTCCAAAAAGCTTATAAAGGCAGCATAAACGTAATCCATATGACTCCAGTGGTTTAATTAATGTCTTCGTAAGCGATAAGATCGCTTTGGGTTAGAAAAAAATCTATATTTAAGTTCTTTTCACTATAATTGTTTACTTCTGGTCGTTCTCTAGTGCGTGTTCATAAGATGAGTTCATGCATTTGGCATGTTCAAATGAAAGCAAAACCAATGAAGCTTGTGAACAGCGTTCTGTTGTAAATAAACCAAACCGCACTTCCGGTTGTATTGTGTCACTTCTCGCGTGAACATACCAACGCGCTTACTTCACTCGAGAGGCTGTGTGAACTTGGTCCTCTCATTTACGTTCATTAGAGAGCAACTAAAAGCAAACACTTATAGTGAAAAGGACTTAAATATTGATCTGTTTCTCACCCAAAGTGATCATGTCGCTTTAGAAGACATTAATTTAACCCCTGGAGTCGTATGGATTACTTTTACTATGACCGTCTGTGCTTTTTGGAGCTTCAAAGTTCTGGTCACCATTCACTTGCATTGTATGGACCTACAGAGCTGAGATTTTCTTGTTAAAATCTTCGTTTGTGTTCTGCAGAAGAAAGAATGTCATATACATCTGGGATGGCATGAGGGTGAGTAAATGATGAAAGAATTTACATTTTTGGGTGAACTATGCCATAAATAGTCGTCCTCATGATGATGTGTTTGACACATGATTCTGATTATTTGGTTAGATTTTACTGCTCTTCAAGTTCTCAAGTGTCATTTGCACAGGTCATGTGTGACGGAATGATGCATATCACACATACCTCACAGGGGACCCTCTCCTGTTCCCTCCTGCTTCAGATTTCCATGTCCCCTGCCTGTTCACACAGTATGCTGCTGACCAACTTATGTCGTATTCATGAGCAAACAGCCCACACCCACTGAGGATATGCTTTTCTTAAAGACACTTAGCATTACTTCTCTTTCACTTTAAGAGGTTTGTAATGAAATGTACATTTAATTCCTCCTTTAATTACCATTTCTTGGGATCAGTGAGCTTCCAACAAGTTGAAAAGCAAGCAACGGTTTCATGTATCAAAACCGCCTGTTACTAAGGGTGCTGTTTATATTTTTAATTGGAGCAGGTGGTTCTTGCATAACACATGTTTTGTAATAAAGCCGGAAAGCTATGTGTCAAAGTTCATGAAAGAAAGAGATTGAGTTTTGCAGTGATTAGACATCAGGTATGCACTAAACAAACACTCACTCAAAAAATCAGCATATTGGAAAAAAGTTCAAAATGTCAACCTGTGTCGAACGTAAACAATGCAACCATCCATACACCTCTATTTGTTAACTGTTCGGGTATCCACTGTGAAATGACAATGCAGGCTGATGTAATCCGATTATATCAGACATATTTTAATTACATGGCTTGCACTGCATTACAATCAGTGTTAAATCAACAGCATGAGGCATTTGTTTATGGAATGCAAGTGTGTGTCTGTGCATGTGTGTTTGTGCTGTGAGAGGATGGAGACACAAATAGGCAGAGCCATGTGATGGGAGCAACTGTAGCTCTGCTCGTCTCGGGTTGTTTGCGTTGGGTGACAATATGAAGGACAAGTCTGGGGCTAGTCCTGGATGTATGATCATTTTTAGACTGGGTACAAACAGACTGAACACATGATGTTTCCTTCATGTTTCCTTTAAACCAAGACACATGTGTTGTTGGACTTCAGTTGGTCTAATGAAGTGTCTGGATAAACATGCAGATTCTTTGGATGTTAGCTAAACAGTTAGCCAAAAAAATAAATAATTAGAATTATGGCTGCCATAATTAAAGCTGACTGAGGTGTGTAATTTCTGCGTCACTAGCATCAGAAGTTTAAATTAGTCTATAGGTCTATCAGTAATGACTGCCGAGTTTTATGCAGTCAACTTTACACGCATTTACACTCACTGAGCACTTCGTTGGGAGAACTGTGGTCCTAAAAATGTGCCAGACATGGTCTTCTGCTGTTGTAGCCCATCCGCCTCAAGGTTCGACGTGTTGTGCATTCTGAGATGGTATTCTGCTCACTATAATTGTACAGAGTGGTTATCTGAGTTAACCTAGACTTTCTGTCAGCTCAAACCAGTCTGGCTATTTTCTGTTGACCTCTCTCATCAGCAAGGCGTTTTCATCCACAGAACTGCCGCTCACTGGAGGATTTTTGTTTTTGGCACAATTCTGAGTAAACTCTAGAGCAGGTTCCCCAATTAGTTTCACCAAGGGCAAAATTCTGTCAACAATACAAAGTCAAGGGCCACTGCCATCAATGTAATGATACACTTTTTTGTGCTGCTGCTATGATTAATATTATTATTATTATTACTGTTGTTGTTTTTATTATTTAAAGAGTCACACATAAAGATTCTGATTTTTATGTGTACTTTTTCTCAGTATTAGTAGACTGTTTTATTTATTCAACCAATTAGGAACATTTTGTTTGTATACAGATACAAAAAATTACACAACTTTGTCTGCTGGAAGAAAAAAAAGTTTAATGAACAATCTGGATCTCCATGTCCTCCATGCGAGTCAACTGTTCCTGCACATCTCCAAACGGAATCTACTCCCTGCACTTTCCTTAATTGCAGATTCAATTATTAGACCTATTAGCATTAATATTGTTATTGTTCTTAAGGATAATATAACAAAGAATTGCAAAAATTTCAATAAAAAAATATTGTGATTATTGATTGTGATATTATTTTTAATATTAGGCAATGCATTATATTTTTTTTCTGTACAATTTTATTCTTAATGTGCACTATTCCAAGTGTATTTGTATTATGTTATCCAGGCATTAATCCAGACATTATAAAAAGAGTTATTGACTTCAGAAGTCCGTTTGGAATATACTCGAAGCAAAATACATGTGCAAAGATAAATAGGACTTATATTTATGCAACTGTGCTCTTTACTCATCTCACTTGCATAAAAACACAGATTATATACTCCTCAGAATGCATTGACACCATGGAAAGAACATAATGAAACAGTCATTCCAAATTAGGTAAACAAATGCTTTAATAGCGTTCAATATATTAATCTCTAACAGCTGAAGGTGCGGGCATAATGAGACTGGTATAAATGTTTGTAGAACAGCAACAGCGCCACCTACTGTACAGGGGTGAAATTGTTTTGAATTTTTCTTTTTTACACACTCTGTATATAGACCTTTTGTTGGAAGTTTGTCTCACAAAATCATCACGGATTTGGTGTGAACAGGCCTTAAGCGTGGGCCAAACATTTGGCCCGCGGGCCACCTTTTGAGGAACCCTGCTCTAGAGAATGTTGTGTGTGAAAATCCCAGGAGATCAGCAGTTACAGAAATACTCAAACCTGCCCATCTGGCACCAACAATCATGCCATGGTTGAAATCACTGAGATCAAATTTTTTCCCCATTCTGATGGTTAATCTGAACATTAACTGAAGCTCCTGACCCGTATATGCATGATTTTATGCATTGCACTGGTGCCACACAATTGGCTGATTAGATAATTGCATGACTAAGTAGGTGTACAGGTGTTCCTAATAAAGTGCTCAGTGAGTGTATGTTTCACTTTTGTTCGTGGTTGCACACAAAAAAATGTGCTGAAGAAACAGCACCTGAAGAAACATTAGAACCACACTGAAAAGCATTTTTGGTCATTTGGAATTGTTTTGGATTTGCTAGATGTTGTGCCACTTTAAAATCTATATTTATTTAGAGTTTTTATGCCTCGCAAATTAATAATTGCAATCACAATTACAATCAAAGGAAATAGTTATGGTTTTTGTAATAATCATGTGGCAAGAGTCTAAATCTCATGAACCTTCAAGTGTACTGTGTCTCTTATTCTCATTAAGATGTTTCAGGAAAGCCCTTAAAATGCTACTAAATAAAAAACACTAATGGCTTTGAAAAAGTCCATCCTGTGAATTGAAGTGTCAGCTTTGCTTTATCTTGTTCTATTCATAATGATTCAGCACAGCGTGCAAAGAGCTCTTGTGACCAAAGGCCACGGGTGTGATGACATATAAGCAATCTATTGTTTTCATTCATTGTGTTCATCAGACCCCCACAATGTTCTTCCTATTGATTTGGTAGATAGGCGTGTTTAATACTATCAGCCCAGTGAAAGAATGTGAAACACAACATCAATAGGAGATAAAGTAGATTTTAGGAGTTTTTCAGTTTTGGATTGGTGACTGGAAATATATTCAGTTTGAAATAGATTCGTAGTCACAGTGGCCACCAAAGAATATTTGGAGACTTAAGCCACACACAAATGTATGAATTTAATTGCTAGAGAACAAAATATCAAACCAAGTGGCATCTGCAAACAAACTGCTTGACCTTTTCTACATTTGTTTAACATTTATTATTAATTTATATTGTCTGACAACTAGAATGTGTCCAAATAGCTTTATTTTGAACTGTATATCTATTGTTTTAGAATGTATAAACAAAATTATTTTTTGTGAAATTTTTGCTTTATAAAGTGTATCTTCTTTAAAATGAATGTCACCTGATATGTAATACAATGATATTCATGCAGCTTTCTGGGGCCACTGTATACGAACAGTGACATTGCAGTGTCCATATTACATATTGTTAATCATAATTATAAAATATTAAGCACAATCATATTACTTAGTACTTACATATGTAATTACACTGTAACAAACACTAATAGAAAATGTAATGACATGGACAGGACAGTGTTGATATGGAAAGAAAAGAGAAAATTTGTGTCAGTGTATCGCATGTTGTGTTAAGATTAGCTATCTAAGTCCTTAAAACAAAGCCGTCGTTATGCTCTATGACGTCAAAGAATAGCTGCGTACAGTTCTAGACTCCCCCCCACTGTCCTGCTAAATGTAAGCTACTCTCCAAATGACATTGCTTTATAATCACAGGGTTTTAGTTTGGAAAATTGGCCATGGATGTCCTTGGCATATACATTATTGAAATGGTGCCAAATGTGATGTATGGTTTCAGGAGCTTAAGTCAGACACACTGCACAAGGTCACGGTGTGTTCTGTCAGTCACCACCTGATGGATTGTGATGGCTGAATATTAACACTTACCCTAATATTGACCCTAATCCTAACCCTTAAACTTGTTGTTTGTGTCCCACTGGTCATCCTTTTATTATGGCAAAACTTTATGTACCTTACAGTTGGGTTTAAACTTCCTGGGGTTTCACCCATCTGGTATGTGTTAGTTGACCTGTCTATACTGAAATCTCTCTCTGTCTTATTCTCTTTAATGCCCACTCACAGGGCACGTGCGGTTTCTCAGTTTGTCCTGTGGCAGTCAAAACGTTTGGGCATGTGATGCTAATGGCATGGTGTATTTTCGGGTTGGAACTCAACCTATGAACCCCAGCATGATGCTCCCTGCATGGATCTGCATTGAACCTCCTGAGCAGGTAAACAAACAACAGTTTCACCTGTGCTTGACTGTACTGGCTGCATAATAAACTTTGCAATGTAGACAGGCTTACTGTACATGCATCCAGTGGTATATTACTTGAAGACAGATCAAACTTATATCACATTTATTGTCTGTAGTAAGTTTAATGTCGGTTTTCCTGTTTGAGTTGCTATCAAATCAGCTCAATTTTGAAATTAAATTAAATAAATATGTACATTTAAATCTCTTCTGATTCTTCACAATTGAGAATTTAGTAGTTATATTTCACTTACTGTAATGCAGCCTCATACTGAATCTACATTTGCATTATTTTTAACAGTGATTGTAATTTTTTGATGAACAGTCATGTAAAAACTTACCTTTCATTTGGTATAAACCCAATGTTGGATTATTTGACCCTTTGAAAAATCATATAGTTAACCCAAAAATGAAAATTCTGTCATAATTTACTCACCCTCATGTCGTTCTTTGACTTTCTTTCTTAAGAGGAACACAAAATGAAATGTTTTAATAAGGGTTGGGAAATTTAATGCAGTAGCGGGGGTTTTTTTTACTTCCTAAAAATTGGCATATATAAATTTCCAGGATGTACACGCTCGACTCGACTGCACATCCTAGCACAGAAACTCTTTGTGTGAAGCAGTGCACACTTATTTATTATGTGCAACGCATGTCCCAGGCATAATAAACACAGGAGCGGATTTACTGTACAGAGAATGGAGACTTCACCTGCAAGAGGTGAGCCAGATGTGGGAGCGATACGGGCAAGCTTTCGCACTGTATTTCTTTGCATTGCCCGAAAACACTGTCTCACTGTCATCTGAACCAGTGTCAAAACTGCACGAAAGAGACCTAGCGTGTGCTTGATAGAAAATAATAGTTGTGAGATTTTAAACTACAGCAAATTAAACTTCAGCATTCAATTTGTTTTGTATCTGTATGTGTAGTATCTAATAATGCATTGGAAATGTACACTTAAATTGATCTTTCCAAAAAAGCTTGATACGTATTAAATCTGCCCATTTGATCCTAGTATTATAGTCCACTGGAAAATGCCAGAAGATTTTGCCCAACCTTTTTTTATTACAGCATATCCACTGATTTTATGGCATGTGTACAGATATTTGTATTAAAGATTTATACCTGTAAAAATGTGTCTAATTTAACTCTGTCTGCAAAAAAAACATATTTTAATAATTAAAATAAAAGATGATTCTTGCAAGTTCTTTGAGACAAAGTATAAAGTAAATATATTTATGATTATATTTTAATGTTTGTTTTCATGTACCTTGATTAATTGATATTAAACAGAAAACTGCGATTAATTAGTTTTAAAAAATGTATCGATTCACATGCTTAGTTTTAATGAATAATGCAGGCTGTCTTTTTTAATACAATACCTATTGATAGAGACTCACTTTAAAGCTTAAAAAAGGGCCCAAGCGTATCAAAAAAGTAGTCCATGCAATTCCTGTGTCATATTCCAATTCAAGTGATCACGAGAACAAGGCACTTTTTGATAAAAACATAAAACGAGTCCATGATATTCTTTAAAACATCTTATTTTGTGTTCCGCATAAGAAAGAAAGTCATACCGGTTTGTAATGACATGAGGGTAAGTAATGACAAAATATTTATTTTTGGGTGAACTATTCCTTTAATTCTCCAGTTGTAAGTGCTTTTTTTCTAATCCCCATGTTCTTTTGAGCAGCCTGCTGGGCTTCATCTGATGAAAATTCAGACCAGTCCTAATGACCGCATGCTGTGGGCGCTGGATAACAGAGGCAATGTGCATGTACGCATTGGTATCACGGAAGAGATGCCTGTTGGGACCGCCTGGGAGCACATTCCTGGTAAATCTTAATTACACAATCTCATTGTTTTGTCCATTTAATATGTTTATTATTCCTGCATTGCGATTGATGGCCTGATTCAAAAGGTAAACTCATTTACATACAGTAGGGGTTTAATTAGAACAGGAATGCATTTACTTAGTTGTCAGTTCAAGTTTAAAAGAAAGTTAAACTTTTATAGGACTTCAGGCGAGTCAACTGGTATTGAGCATGAAGACTGCTTGGGTTCGCCTTCCTAACGGTGAAGTGGCTCGGCGATACGGTATTACAGAGAAGAACCCTGCTGGAGACTATTGGAAAAAGATTCCAGGATTGGTCAGCTGGCTTGCTGGTGAATATTTACAATCAAATAGAGCTAAAATGTCTACTAATATGATTGGCTATTGGCCAACTGATCCTCTAACACAGAAATTAGTAGAACTGACCAAGATGCCCTTCTTTTGCAGTGAGTCCTATGGATGAACTATGGGCAGTTACTCCTGCTGGTGCTCTTAACCAGCGACTGACCAAGATTCTGCAACTCAATAAGGGTGAAAACCATGGCAACATGGGTTCTCTTAGTGGAGAGGAGCTGGAGGAAGAGTGGGAGGTGATTTAGATGCCACAAATGGTGTCATACCCCCCAGAATCACTGTTCTGTCAAAGCTGTTTTATTTCTTTGTAGGCACTTTAGGATACATTAATGCAAAAGGATTGGTAATGTTTTCTCTCATGAGTGTATGACACACTTCTGAAACCTGTCTGCAGGTTTGATGTCATAGATAAAAATTTAAAAATGCCACTTTGCAAACTTGGTTTTACCCATGTTGTTTTATCCGACCCACATTTATTATGTTTTAATATCCACATGCACAGTTAGTCCAGTTATTTCGTTATTTGTATTGAGGCTCCGTTTACATGCTAATGCACTTTGCTCGCTACATAGTGAAAAATTTAATGTGAATCCGTTTTTAGTTGTGGTCTACTGCTTTAGATGCATACGTTATGTAAATATCTCTATATTGACCAAATACACTTGAATACATCATAATGGGTACAGGAAGCATATATATCACAATATAGTTCATACTAACCAACAAGTGGGCATTTGGAAAGGCAGAGTCTTTTTTTTTTACTTGGTAGGCATAAAATCATGGTAACATTTGGCACATAGATGTAACGTGAGTCTTAAAGAGAAAATGGTCTCTGATTTACCTCCAACTGCACTGTAGTGGTATGTTGCAGTTAAATGTGAGGTATTTTAAATGGACAGTTTGACTTTTAACAGTTAAAACAGAAAACAATATTACAATTTACTACTTGGTTGATAGAATCTATCATAGCCTGTTATGAAAAAAACTGTATTTTTATGCTGGACAAGCATTCCTTAAATACGTCCATATAAAGAATGCATCTTGATCAGTAATCTATCATAGATATCTAAATATTAATCCAGTGCAAAGTCTGATGTTTAATTTCCTCTCTCTCTTTACTGTCTGACTTTGTGAAGTATTTGTAAATCTTCCTTTTGACACCTCTGTAATGCATCATCTGCAAACAGGAGATTGAAATGGCCATGCAAGCACTTGCAAGTTGTTTTTCCTGTCATTTGGTTTGCTTTTGGCTATTCGTACATTACATATGCCATTGCGTTGAACTTGCCAGACCAGTTCTACCCCAAAAGATTTTCAGTTCCTCATTTATTTGCACAGACTGTATTGTAAGTTGGATTAAAGTGATAAATGTGGTACATTGCTGCGCCATTGTGGTGAATATGCAGCTGAATGTGAACACATATTCACCATGAACCTCTGCAGTCTTTACTCCATGTTTAGTCATGACAAACTTCCAAAATTAAAATGTTTACAAATAAATGTCTGCCTATGTTGATATGCATGTTTTTGTTGTTTTCTGAACTCTGAACACTGTTGAGAGATTTAAAGGGATAGTTCACCCAAAAATGAAACTTCTTTCATCATTTACTTACCCTAGTGCCATCCCAGATGTTTTTGACTTTCTTTCTTCAAAGAAAGATTTTTAGAAGAATATTTCAGCTCTGTATGTCCATATAATGCAAGTGAATGGTGACCAGAACTTTTGAAGCTCCAAAACAGGGTTCCCACCACTGATATATAAATAGAACTGGATCGCTGATGCAACGGTAAACTGCCAGCAGGAGGTGAAGCCACCAGAAGTGTTTGAGCGGCCATCTTAGTATACCCAACCTCTCATAGATCGTCAATGACTGACAGGAGAAAACACCCCAGTTTCACCATCTCCGACCTGCAGATAGTTGCATTTCGCCATCTAGTGACAATCATGTTTAATGTTTAATTAGCTGTTATGGATAATATTCGTTACAAGTGAGAAGATATATGCGGATCGTGATATCAGAGTATTCACCTGCCCCAGTGTTCAGTCTACCAGTGCAGTACAACGATCACCAAAGGAAGCAGGAAAACTGTCCACAAGTTGCAATGTAAGGAAAAACTGTAATATTTGCTTGTTTAGGGTGACAATACATCCTTACCCCCGAAAGGGACTTTAAAAAAGTCAGACCGGGATTTTTATATCGCCTTAATTTTTTTTTTTTTTTTTTTTTTACATTTTTTTTTAAACAAGCAAAACAAGCAAGGGATTTGCTTGTTTTCACATTGAAGTTCTCTCCGTAGTCAGTTGAATTCATTGTCCTCCATTCGAACACTTATCAGTTTAATTTTAACCAGCTTTGCTTTGCATGTCTCCCTCAATCTCAGTGCCCCCTGCATGTGTGATAGCGGGAGACAGCACACGCTCTTATTCAAGTGATCACGAGAACAAGGCACTTTTTGATAAAAACATAAAACGAGTAACTCTGAACAAACACTTCGATTATCACAATAAATAAGTCAGAAAATGTCTGTTTGTAACCTACCTCAGTTTCAGTGAACTTGTTTACATTCAGCTGATCTGTTCGCCGATGAATTTGGTTAAAGTTGGATACTGTTTGATATACAGTAGATATACGTAACTCACTCTGGCCTTCAAGAAACAGGAAAAATTCCTGACTTTAAATAAATAAATAAATACATGTGTAGGACATCTGCATTGTAGGGATGTACATGCAGATTTCAGATATAAAATGACTAATGTTTACTCGCTGAAATTAGATGATTTCCTATTAAGTGAATAGGGACATTGGAATGTTTGGGCATAGCAATATGGCGGCGCAGTGGCTTCACTGATATGACGTCATGAGCAATCTAGTTCTATATATATATATATATATATATATATATATATATATATATATATATATATATATATATACTATATTGCCAAAAGTATTCGCTCATCTGCCTTTAGACGCATATGAATTTAAGTGACATCCCATTCTTAATACATAGGGTTTAATATGACGTCGGCCCACCCTTTGCAGCTATAACAGCTTCAACTCTTGTGGGAAGGCTTTCCACAAGGTTTAGGAGTGTGTTTATGGGAATTTTTGACCATTCTTCCAGAAGTGCATTTGTGAGGTCAGACACTGATGTTGGACGAGAAGGCCTGGCTCGCAGTCTTCGCTCTAATTCATCCCAAAGGTGCTCTATCGGGTTGAGGTCAGGACTCTGTGCAGGCCAGTCAAGTTCTTCCACACCAAACTCGCTCATCCATGTGTTTATGGACCTTGCTTTGTGCACTGGTGCGCAGTCATGTTGGAACAGGAAGGGGCCATCCCCAAACTGTTCCCACAAAGTTGGGAGCATGGAATTGTCCAAAATCTCTTGGTATGCTGAAGCATTCAGAGTTCCTTTCACTGGAACTAAGGGGCCAAGCCCAGCTCCTGAAAAACAACCCCACACCATAATCCCCCCTCCACCAAACTTCACAGTTGGCACAATGCAGTCAAACAAGTACCGTTCTCCTGGCAACCGCCAAACCCAGACTTGTCCATCAGATTGCCAGATGGAGAAGAGTGATTCGTCACTCCAGAGAACGCATCTCAACTGCTCTAGAGTCCAGTGGCGGTGTGCTTTACACCACTGCATCCGACGCTTTGCATTGCACTTGGTGATGTATGGCTTGGATGCAGCTGCTCGGCCATGGAAACCCATTCCATGAAGCTCTCTACGCACTGTTCTTGAGCTAATCTGAAGGCCACATGAACTTTGGAGGTCTGTAGCGATTGACTCTGCAGAAAGTTGGCGACCTCTGCGCACTATGCACCTCAGCATCCGCTGACCCCGCTCTGTCATTTTACGTGGCCTACCACTTCGTGGCTGAGTTGCTGTCATTCCCAATCGCTTCCACTTTGTTATAATACCACTGACAGTTGACTGTGAAATATTTAGTAGCGAGGAAATTTCACGACTGGACTTGTTGCACAGGTGGCATCCTATCACAGTACCACGCTGGAATTCACTGAGCTCCTGAGAGCGGCCCATTCTTTCACAAATGTTTGTAGAAGCAGTCTGCATGCCTAGGTGCTTCATTTTATACACCTGTGGCCATGGAAGTGATTGGAACACCTGAATTCAATTATTTGGATGGGTGAGCGAATACTTTTGGCAATATAGTGTATATATATATCAGTGGTTCCCACACGTCATGGAATACCTGGAATTTTGCAATGCAGTTTTCCAGTCATGGAAAATTAGAAAAATAAGTGAATGTCCTGGAAAATTATTATTTGTCCTGGAAAATATTTTAATGCGGTGCTAAAAAGGTTTTTGTGACGTACAAAAAGATGGTAAAGTTTGGGACTCTGAATATCATTTTGTCACTGCCAGCGGCTGCGCATTGTGAAACAACATCAACGGTTGACTGTCATGAATGAATCCCTGTTACATACTTTCTATGCTCATCTGCTGAAATCTCTGCTTTGCTCTGACAAAATAGTATAGGTATTTATGTAGTACGAAAAAAATAAATGTTTCATTCCAACATTGCTGTTGTGTTAACCACAAAAACATTTGAGTTATAAACTACAGACAACGATGACGGCCGGACCACTTATTTTTTTGAAAACTAATTCACACCCTGAGATGGTTGTGTGGTGATTTGGCCTTTACACCTTTTTCAATAATTCAACAATCAGAGTCTGCTCATACCACAGGTACCACATGTAGTATGCATAAAACCGCGTCATGATAATCACACACGCTCTTGTGTGTATGAGATTACAGAGAGCAGAGTACTCTGAAGTGTGCTGCACACATATCGACTATGTATTTATTACATTTAATCAAAGCTTTAATCAAAATGTTTATCTGGATGTGAGAAACTACCATCAAAAACACACGGAAACGGCAAAATAAATGATTGATTTAAATAGATGCATGTGTTTTTGCTTAAATATTACATTTGTTGGGCACATAAAATGACCTGGAAATGTCCTGGAAAATGGTGCTTTGAAATAAGTAGCAACCCTGCAAAAGCACATAAAGGCAGCATAAAAGTAATCCATAAAACTTCAGTGGTTTGATCCACATCTTCAGAAGCGATATGATAGGTATGGGTGAGAAAGAGATCAATATTTAAGTCCTTTCTCTTAAGTCAGTTCTCCTCCCTGCCCAGTAGGTGGCAATATGGACAAATTATGTGTATCGCCAAAAACAAAAGATGAAAGTGTAAGTGGAGATTAATAGTAAAAAAGGACTTAA
Source organism: Myxocyprinus asiaticus (assembly GCF_019703515.2). Taxonomy (NCBI): domain Eukaryota; kingdom Metazoa; phylum Chordata; class Actinopteri; order Cypriniformes; family Catostomidae; genus Myxocyprinus; species Myxocyprinus asiaticus. The sequence goes on from NC_059360.1 coordinate 25,527,484, forward strand.
ATATTGATCTGTTTTTCACCCACACTTATCATATCGCTTCTGAATATATGGATTAAAACACTGGAGTCTTATGGATTACTTTTATATTGCCTTTATGTGATTTTTGGAGCTTCAAATGTCTGGTCACCATTCACCTGCATTGAATGGCCCTACAGGGCTGAAATATTCAACTAAAAATCTTCATTTGTGTTCAGCAGAAGAAAGAAAGTCATACACATCTGGGATGGCATGAGGGTGGTGTGTAAATGATGAATTTTTGGGGTGAACTATCCCTTTAAGTCTGCTTGATGAAAATCTGAAACATTAAACTTTGACACAGACAAAATCAAAGGAACAACATAGTTGCAAAAAATATATAATTTAATAAGTTTACATTTCTTTCAAAATTGCATTGGCATTGAAAACAACCTAGTGTGCAACACCAAACTATTCACATATTTATACATTATACATACATTATAGCCTGAAAATGTCAAGATTATTACAGGAGTCAAACAGTGTGCATTATTGCATCATCTGTTGTGCATATATTAAACTTGATCCAATCTGAAGTCGAGGGGCTTCAGAAAGTCCGGCAGTGAGTCCAGCTGGTCTGTGGGAATGGACTGGCTGAGCTTCTGCATGGCCTGAACGAACAGTGAAGGAGGGGATGATCCGGAGAGCCACTGGAACGCCTGCTCTCCAATGAGACTCCTCCAAAGATTTGCATTGTCCTGCAGCTGCCCCTTCATCTGGAAACGACGTTTGGGCATGAATAAAATGAGGTAACCAAGACAGATGTGCTTCGTCCGCATGTCTAAGTCACTCTGGCAGATCTGGCGGAGTAAACAGTCCAAGGGGGTGTTCCCTGTCATGTCCGTTGCGTAAGGACATGCGCCGTGTCCTAGCAACAGTATCAGACACTCCGGACGCACCAGATCACACGCGAGATGCAACGCGGTCTTGCTGCCGTCCGTGTGAATGCAGCCGTGGCGATTGAGATAACTCTGTCTCTCACATTCTGTAAAGTCTTTGATGGTGTCCATGATCATTTTGAGGATGTTTACGCGATTGTAGCGGACCGCTATGGCGAGGTGAGGTGTCGTAGATGCCTGGCAGCAGCAGAAACTTTTGCTGGGCATCTCCAGCGCGCGGACTGAGAATCTGTTGAGTAAGTAGCGCGCGTACTGCTGGTGGTCGTGCACGAGCGCGTAGAGAAAAGCCTCTGATGGGGAAAACGCGTACGCCCGTCCGTCCTCTTCCCAGTGAAACACCTCCATAGTCCGCATGTCCTCCAGGACCCACACCGGTAACAGGTCCCGCACAGCCTGATAAAACGCAAACGAAGTTTTTTGGCATTGTTTTTGGGACTTGTAGTCCGCGCGACTCTCGTACATCCCCAGATCCAAAGGCATGGCCGTTATAGCTCTCTATATTAAACGTGTATGGGTCTTTGGATATAAAGGTCTTGTCTGGATTTAGGGTTTTTCGTGGATTTTTCGTTTAGCCACAGCTGAAACATCTGTCAGGGATTCACTATAGCCAATACAGACGTCCTACCCATAACAATTTCAGTGTCTGGCAAATTTACGATTATAAATACGACACCACTAGACCTTTCACTCTTCGGTTAGTTCAGGAGACCAGGCGGTAATCTCTGACGATACAGTCTAAACCTGCTCTCAGTTCAGCCCGCCTTCAAACCCCACCACAAACTAAGCCGAGAGTTTATATACGCTGGACAGCCCGTGTCAGTTTGCGTGTATTGTCGCGGTCTGTCCCATTGGACGCAAGCCCAGGGTACAAAGTGTCTCCAACTTTTCCTTTTTTAGTGTAGATCGAGGCGCTATCGAGTGACCCTCGGGCATACAGAACATTCAACACGACTCATGTTACATAATATTCCACAGACCGAGCAATGCTTTCAGGATGCTCTTGCAGACCTGTTTTTTCAGGATCTGGAATCATAATTTGTAGTGATAATACTGTCTAATTAACGCCTTCTACATTCTCTAGTGTATTGAAAAGGGTTTCATTGCTGCAAAGACAACTACTGCTTCAGAAAAGCAAGTTTTGGATAAACAAATACAGGGTTGAGAGGGTTACTTTTAAAATGTATTCCACTACAGATTACAGCAAACCTGCTGAAAATGTCATTTGTAACATATTCCGTTAGATTACTCAAGGTCAGTAATCTAAATACTTTGGATTACTTCTTCAGCACTGATAGATTGTTTTTACTTGTTTTGACTACAAGTTAATAAACAAGTACATAAATCTGCCAGTACAGTAAGACAAAGTACACATATTATAAAATACATTCTCTGAAAGAAAAAAAAAAAAAAAAAAAATATATATATATATATATATATATATATATATATATATATATATATATATATATATATATATATGTGTATGTATGTATGTATCTTATGCAGTATTGCTTCTAAAACAAGATGGAGATAATTTATCTTGTTTTAAGGATTTTCAGATATTTTTACAGGAAAACAATAAAAAAAAAATAAACAGCAATTAAAGGGGTTCAAGCGGTTTAAGGCCTTTAAGCACATGCGTAAAAAGATATGTTTTATTTAGCAAGCATGTAACCACCTAGATCATAGATGGAATAGACCATTTACAACCAATACAGGCAATTTACTAAGGAAATATATGGTTTTTAAAGCTTTTTAAAGCTCATATCGCCACCTATGGTCCGATCTCCATAAAAGTCTGCATGCTTTTTGTTTAGGAATTATGGGCTTATTTGTACACTTGACCACACCCATTTTCTAAATGACACTGTTATAGCTACCAAAGGGTAAAGGGTGTCCAATTTCTTTCAAATTTCTCACAGACCTCTAGGGCCAGGAGTTGAACAGGCCCACCGAGTTTTGTGCCGATCGGCCTCTGTTAACCTTGTCTAATAAGTGCTCAAATTCATTGGCCGATGGCGGCCATGTTTTTTGAGATTCGCCAATGTCCACATAGACAGTCATGGCACCTTGGACAAAGACACTGCATGCCAATTTTCAACTCAGTCAGGCTAATGGTTGCGTAGTTAGAGCTGTTTTCATGTTTTTTTTCCCTGTTATAGCGCCACCAAGTGGCCAAACTCTGCGTTTTTTTTACTGTGACCTCAGATCTCATTTCGTTCGGGTGTTATAGCCATTTTAGTAAAAATGTCCCGCCCTTTTCGAACGTTTTGGCACCTCTTAGCGACCGTGAGTCAAAATGTCAACTTTTTTTTGATCATTTTTGATAATCAGACTCCAGAGTATATTTCTGCACAGGTTTACTTCCGCTCGGGCGAAAAACCTAGGACTAGTTTGCAAAAGTAGCTTTTTAACATTATCTGAAATATTTACCGAACGGTTTGACAGACACCAAATGCTTCTTGAGGCAAAGTTGTTTAGAATGAGAAGAGCTATCAGGTGATATATATTACTTGTGTTTTTTCACAACACTGCGTTATATACAACCATTAACATCTACAAATATCGTGATAGCACCACCTAGTGGCTGATTTTTTTTAAAACTTTGCACAACCCTCTCAGACCAAGAGTCAAATAGGTCCACCAAGTTTCGTTCCGATCGGTCATTGTTAACCTTGTGTAATAGCTGCTGAAATTTGATTGGCCGATGGCGGCCATGTTTTTCAACATACGTGAATGTCTATATAGACAATGATGGCAGCTGAGACAAAGACAATGTACGCAAATTTTGAAGTTAATAGGATTAACAGTTTCGTAGTTACAGCCAATTTCATGTTTTTTTGGTATTATAGCGCCACCATGTGGCAAAACCGTGATTGACCTCATACATAAGCATGCCAAGTTTGGTGAAGATACAGTATCTCATTTCCTTCAAGAGTTATAGCCATTTACGTAAAATTGGTTATGCCTACTGTATTTTCTTGATAGAAAAGAATATAATCGTGCCTGGTAACAGGTGCATGTAAAAGGGCTAGAAATAGCATTTTATCTTAACATAAAGCTAAATGTGCACTTGACAATTTACACAAGGTTCTCTATTTCTGCTGCTTCAAACTTACTTCAAAACCCCACAGAGTGTACACAACAACATCTTATGATCGCATAATTGATCCCTTTCAGGCACAGTGCTTACTGTGCGAAACCACCTCTTCTTTTTTTCATTTATATTTTTGCATTAGAGTTTAAAGTAGGAACATTTATATTTTGTGAAAATATTTGATGTTGTTTAAGGGAGGGGGAAGAATTAGCACACAGGAAGTGATGTAATAGCTGTCGTTTCTCTGCAAAGCTGGGTCCACATGGATGATGCTGGTGCTCCTCGAATTCTGCCTTCCACCTGAATGTGGCATTTTCTTTACACATTCCTACATGTTACTGAATAAGAATATATTAAAATAATTATACAATTATAAAATATATTAATTTTATAAGGTGAAATGTGGTGGTTTTGCACAGTAACCAGTATGCATGTATGCATAATAGATAGTCACATGGACAAAACATGGTGGTTACTCACAGTAACCACAATACAAATACAGAAAACACTAAATCTAATGGAAAAATGGTTCTGCTATCTAATTTTAGAGAGCCATACCATCAGGTTCTTCAAGTAGTGAAAGTGAGTGCAGTGAGGAAGATGATGAGGAAGAGCTGAATAGTGATAGAATGCAGGGAGATGGAGGCAGCGATATTGAGGGTAGTGATGGAGACCAGAATACTGTTGAAGATCAGGAGAGTGAACATAGAGCTGAATTTGAAGGGTTGAAGCAAAACATATGGCAGTGAAAAAAAGATGCAGTGAACAATCTTCTCCCTGAATGGCAATCAACATACTCATGGGTGTTAAAAAAATCACTGTTGTATAGAGACCACTGGTCCTCCCATGCAGAGATGCGAGACACATATAATCTCTAATGTCATCTCTAGTCCTTTATTGAGCGGTGGTTACTAGCTGAAACCACCTAAAAAAATGACCTTTGACCCAAAACCTAAAAAAAAATCTGATCCCACATTGGTTTTGTTTTGAGGATTTGTAACATGATCATGACAATAAATAAATAAATATTAAGTTTAAAAGAATTTCTGTGTCTGAGCCTGAAAGGGTTAAACGGATAAATGTTTTCCAACTGAATAGACTAACTACAAGAAACAAATAAGAATAAAATGCATAGTAATCTTTTCAGTAATCAAAATACTTTTTAATATAACTGTATTCTGATTACCAACTATTTCAACTGTAACTGTAGTGGAATACAGTTGCTAATATGGACGGGTTATCCGGGGCTTGTTTAACAAATGTGGTCTTACTCCAGCAATTTCGGCATTACAAACACCATCCATGTGATTATTTGTGAATCAATGTCTCAAAAGTGATCACAAAAGCACATTCTTGCAAATTTTTGAAGCAGAGTACAAAGCAATTGACGAAATTGAAACTACCATTCTAATGCAGTCGGTTTGGCATGTATCCGTGCATTAGATTGTGAATCCGAAATGACGTGTTTTTGGGCATTTTGATGCATTTGATGGACAAAAGCTTTCCAAAGACACAGTGAAACATGGTTATTTGACATACAAAGTGATAATTCAAATGTGTTCTTCAGCAGTTGGTTAGATATGCAATGTAAAGTTGAGAAAACATGCAAGCATAACTCCAAATTCTTTTTTAGATATGATACAAATGTGTGTGTGATTTCACAACCCTCCTTCTCCCCCCCCCCCCTTCTGAAAACACCCAGAGAGACTTACCGAATGTGTATCAACAGTAGGCTGATTTAGAATGTAAAACTGAACAAATAAATGATGAGCTATTTACTGTCGTGTCTGATAAATATGTTATCACGAAATCCAAAAGTAACTGTAATCTGATTTTAAATATTTTAAAATGTAATGTGATCTGATTACAAGTACTTTATATTTGTAATTTGATTGCATAATACAGCACTGGGGGTAGGTAAGGTACCCCTAAATCTCAGCTGTAGGATCTGAATGGCAAGTGGAGTCAATATCAAGGGATGACTTTGGTGAAGATGCGTATCATGAATGCCATCTAGTGTATAAGTATCATGATTGCATGTTTTTTCTCTCTTTGGAAAACATTATTAACACATTACTGGAGGTAATTAAACGATGGGAAAAAAAAAGGATTCCCTTTCTAAGTAGATAAAGTTTGCCAGTCATTTATGAGGCCAACGTTACTCTTTGCTAAGCATATTTTTGACATGTTTTGTCTCCTACTTGTCAATGTATTTAAGTTTTTCTCGATTGCCAAGACAAATTTCATGAAACAATTCACCATTTTCTCGAAACTATAAAACAGGGACAATAGGGCAAAATTTGTCAACTTAGGTAAATACTTTTGAGACAGCAAGGTGCTTTTTTTAGTAACAAATTAAGATCACTACTTTAGAAAATGCTTAACCGTTTTCCATTCATTTCAATCACATTTGGCATTTCATAACATCTCAAGTATTTTATAAACAAATTAATCTCCATTGTAATTGGATCAGTCAATGTGAGCCCGCTTTGAACATTTTTCATAACAAATCTATTCGTCTCACTTACAGTTTTTCCTCGATTGCTTAACCTGATGATGTGCATGCCCAGAACTGATGTAACTTTGCTTAAATTAGTTCACATATACTATATAGTCTAGTCAAAAAAGAGTTAATAATGTTGACATATTATAAAGATGTATAATTTGTCAACATTTTGAACAGCACACTATATGGTAAATGTGAACTAATTTAAGCAAAGTCAAGTCAAACCCATGGGTGGGGTCAATGAGCATCAACAGGTTAAACACTATAACCAGGCTTTTGAACTAAAATTTCAAAACCATAACGCCATTTATCAAAAAGCACACCTATTTCCCTAAACTATAAACACTATTCCCCTGTTTTGACACGAGTCAGATTTGTTGAACTGTCACTGCAAAACTCTACACACAAATCCATTCATTTCTCATTGCCTACACCATGTGGTCATTTAGAAAGCACTAGCATTCAATATTGTTCACTCAAGTCAGCACAGCTTGAGCTCAATTAGCAAACAATTACCCAGGTGGAAACACAAAGGGTCAAAATTGTTCACATACCAATCAGAACCTTCAATAGATACAGTGCATCCGGAAAGTATTCACAGCACTTCACTTTTTCCACATTTTGTTATGTTACAGCCTTATTCCAAAATGGATTAAATTCATTATTTTCCTCAATTCTACAAACAATACCCCAAAATGACAACGTGAAAGAAGTTTGTTTGAAATCTTTGCAAATTTATTAAAAATAAAAAACGAAAAAAAAAATCATATGTACATAAGTATTCACAGCCTTTGCTCAATACTTTGTTGAAGCACCTTTGGCACCAATTACAGCCTCAAGTCTTTTTGAGTATGATGCTACAAGCTTGGCACACCTATTTTTGGGCAGTTTCTCCCATTCTTCTTTGCAGGACCTCTCAAGCTCCATCAGGTTGGATGGGGAGCGTCGGTGCACAGCCATTTTCAGATCTCTCCAGAGATGTTCAATCGGGTTCAAGTCTGGGCTCTGGCTGGGCCACTCAAGGACATTCACAGAGTTGTCCCGGAGCCACTCCTTTGTTATCTTGGCTGTGTGCTTAAGGTCGTTGTCCTGTTGGAAGATGAACCTTCACCCCAGTCCGAGGTCCAGAGCGCTCTGGAGCAGGTTTTCATCAAGGATGTCTCTGTACATTGCTGCATTCATCTTTCCCTCGATCCTGACTAGTCTCCCAGTTCCTGCCGCTGAAAAACATCCCCACAGCATGATGCTGCCATCACCATGCTTCACTGTATGGATGGTATTGGCCAGGTGATGAGCGGTGCCTGGTTTCCTCCAGACATGATGCTTGCCATTCAGGCCAAAGAGTTCAATCTTTGTTTCTCATGGTCTGAGAGGTGCCTTCAGGTGCCTTTTGGCAAACTCCAGGCGGGCTGTCATGTGCCTTTTACTGAGGAGTGGCTTCCGTCTGGCCACTCTACCATACAGGCCTGATTGGTGGAGTGCTGCAGAAATGGTTGTTCTTCTGGAAGGTTCTCCTCTCTCCACAGAGAAATGTTGGAGCTCTGTCAGAGTGACCATCGGGTTCTTGGTCACCTCCCTGACTAAGGCCCTTCTCCCCCGATCGCTCAGTTTGGCCAGGCGGCCAGTTCTAGGAAGAGTCCTGGTGGTTCCAAACTTCTTCCATTTACAGATGATGGAGGCCACTGTGCTCATTGGGACCTTCAATGCTGCAGAAATTTTTCTGTACCCTTCCCCAGATCTGTGCCTCGATACAATCCTGTCTCGGAGGTCTACAGGCAATTCCTTGGACTTCATGGCTTGGTTTGTGCTTTGACATGCACTGCTAACTATGGGACCTTATATAGACAGGTGTGTGCCTTTCCAAATCATGTCCAATCAACTGAATTTACCACAGGTGGACTCCAATCAAGTTGTAGAAACATCTCAAGGATGATCAGTGGAAACAGGATGCACCTGAGCTCAATTTTGAGTGTCATGGCAAAGGCTGTGAATACTTATGTACATGTGATTTTTTTTTATTTTTTATTTTTAATAAATTTGCAAAGATTTCAAACAAACTTCTTTCACGTTGTCATTATGGGGTATTGTTTGTAGAATTTTGAGGAAAATAATGAATTGAATCCATTTTGGAATAAGGCTGTAACATAACAAAATGTGGAAAAAGTGAAGCGCTGTGAATACTTTCCAGATGCACTGTATCCCAGACCAAAGACAGGATGCTGGGGCAGAATAATTTTGTTGTTGTTGTTTGGTGTATTGTACAGTACATTAAGGAATAAAAAAATGTGCAAATGTATACATTTGTGTCTTTTGTGTTCATGTGAAAAGGTTTGAGGGGGAGAACCACAAGCAACATAACTTTATTATTTTTGTAGTATTGTTTTGAATTTAGTCTTACACACTGGTGAGATGTGTTTTTGAGGGCTTGTGTGTCATGTCTGAGGGCAAAGTTTGGTTTTTCAGCAAGATTGAATGGTTTTGAGTGGAGAGCTTCATTCTGACCTGAAAATAGGAAGTTTGGGGAATTGGGTGAGAAGTTATGGATTTATGTTTAGAGTTTTGAAAAAAGGAGGCATAATTTCAAGAAATGTGTTTAAGAAATCGAGGAAAAACTGTAAGAAAAACAATGTGATTTATGGGGGGCCTTTTACCCCAAATACTATCCTTTCACTTATTGGACAATTAAAAACTTTTGATTTACTCACTTTAAACAAAACTGAAAATTACAAGTATTTTTCACTAAAAATATGATAATTTCAGGGATTCTCATTAGCTACCTAAATTTGCAACATTTTAAAAATTATTAAATGCTAGATCAAATTACCTCAAAATCAAACTTTACTTTTAGACATTACACAATTGTTTCATGGATCAGGAATATTTTGTAGTGTATAGTGACAAACAGGTGTTTAGGAAAGTACTGTGGTACTTTTTTGTTGCTATTTAGTGTTTTGGGAGAAAATACAATTAAAAGTGTATTTTACCCCTGGGGGCCTTTAGCCCTGTTGTACTCTACTATATAAAATATGGAAGTGTTCAAGAAGTTTATTTAAGAGTAAGACTACATTACAGTAATGTAAAGTGATGCTAGGTGAAAAGAAAATTCAGTGACTCTAACAAATAGTTTCAAAATACAGATAACTTAGCATAAATTAAGGAATATAAAATACTGCAAACTGTAAGAATTGGCACAAAAAAAAAAAATCTTACTACTCTGCATTGTAAGATGCTCATCAGTTCTGCAGAAATACATTACAGCAGAACAAGTTCTGTTGGTTTAGAGAAAGTAGACCATTTTCAAAAATTTTCAGTACAAGTGTCAAGAACATGTGATAAACACATGGCCTCTAACCTGCAGTACTGTTATGTAGTATAGAAGTCCTGTAGGCATAAGTTAGTTTCAGTAACTGCAGTTACTACCTGTTTTCTTGTCATACGTTTTATGTAAATGGTAGATGTAACTGTAAAATGACTTGACCAGCATTGTTGTACCATGCACAAGAACAGTCAACCAGAATACTGTTGAGAAAATATCATAAGGGACAACTGTCCTTCTGCCCTTTCATCTTCCCCTCGGCCTCTGTCTGCTGTCTCTCTGCCTTCCAGCTCTTCAAATATTGTTAGAATCCATTTTTCCAAAGCACATAATCACTGGCCATTTTTATTTATTTTGAGATTCTGACTGGTGAGTGAAAAATGTTAGTGTTTACACATGGAGAAATGTGTGTTAACTGAGTTCAGGCTTTGATGCATTTTTTGAGTGCTCGTGCTTTCTAATTTAGAACATGGTAAAACCTGTGCAAAATGAGGGCATTTTTGTGTAGAGTTTTGCAAAAAATATTAAACAAACTGGAATGTGTGAATGGGCGAATTGTGTTTTAATCTATACAGTTTTGAGAAATGTGTCCTTGCTTCAAACATTAAAGTAATGGTTAGGGGAATTGGGCCAATAGAATCAGTTATAGTGTGTTAGCAATCGAGCAAAAATGTAAGCAGCAACCAGTCATAAAGGACTGGTTATGATTGGGGCATTTCATTACATAAAAATAAATCAGATGTTTTCAGATGGGAATCAGTTGATTCTGAGGACAGTGCTGCTGATATCAAAAGAACACTAGACCTATCACAAAATATTCAGCATCTGTTTTAATGATCAAAATAACAGACTTGTTGTAGCAGCTGGCTATGTATATAGCGTATGGTTCTTGTTAGACTTAGTTTCTGTTCATTTAGGCCAGCTACTTGTTAAAGCATGTGTAAGAGTGGATGCATATGTTATAGGATATATTTGCAAAAATGACCTTAATGCAAATTGCAGACATCACACTATGCTAGAGGCTTTGGGAATAATGAGACAAAGAGGCTGTACAAAGAAGCCAGTGCAACTCAATATCACAGGTGTCAATGTGAGTGACTTCATTCGAATCCCAAGTGCTGAAAGGGTACTATCTGCCAATTCAAATATTAGACAATGTAACTTGAGATTGGAATGAGATACGTATAATAGAATATATACTACTAATACTACTAATAATAATTATTGCATTTTACTATAATAATTTTCAAAAGTTTACTGCTTTATTGCCTTGTTTTCCTTGCATTTATTTTCTTTTTTATTGTTTATATATATATATATATACTCAATATTTCATTATTTTGTCTTTTTTTTTCACTGTGGGCCCTGAAAACATTTACTTTTAATTTTGTTTTTTATTCATGTATAAATTAAGTAAATTTAAAAACTGAAATAAAATTATAATCATGCATATTATTACTAAAAGTGTTGTTACTATTATAGTAACTGATTATTATGATCATACGATTATTATCAGCAGGTAAGTTACTAAAAAAGTAATCCACAACAAATTTTTAACTACTCTTCTATCAAATTATAATCAGATTACTTAACCGAAAAAGTAATCTAATTACTTTAAGTTACTTTCTAAAACACTTGTCACAATCATTTTTTTGTTTTTCCGCACAACATAAAATAATGTCTATTTTGTCCTTGTTCATTGTCGCACAACCATCAGCTGTCACAGAAGCACAAACAGATGTACATATGAACATATTAATTAACATTTTTTATTATATTAACACATTAATTGTATTACACATAAATACTATTTTTTTTAAATATTTGTAACCCAAGTAATGTACTTAAAAGTAATTACTTTCATTCAAAGTCAGTAACTGTAATCTGATTACAAGAATTTAAACTGTAATGGGTTACGCTACTTTTTGTGCCTAAAAATAATTATATTGCACTAATTAATTACTTATTTCAATTACACCCAACACTGATTATTATCATAATTGGGCTCCACTTTGGTGATCATATTTGTACTTTATTTCCCCTTTGTTTCATTATGAATTACATCTTACTTTACATTTCTGACATTATTATTATTATTATTAATATTATTATTATATGCGTCTCAATTGTATTTCTTCCCTCTCCCTGTTCTCGCTGTGATAACCTGGCAAATTACCATTAGTGCTGTGTGAGAGCTGCTGGCTGATGCATAGATGCATTCATAAGGAAGGCAGGCTTTTCGCTGAAGTAGTCCATAAGTTCCGAGTACCAGCTGATGTAGCTGCTTATAGTTGTCAGGAGTTGTTTTGGTAGAAAATTGATCTCTTCTAGATCAACCCTATCTTGACTCTTGGGCTGGGGGAAAACAATCACATTATTTTTTATTTGCTGGAGAAGTTTTTTGTAATGAACATTTTTTATTGATTCAAAAAGAAAGCACAACAGAGAAAAACACAACATATACACACCGAATCAACATTTAACCTTTAACACTCATTAACATCCCTCCCCAAACACCAACCCCACCCTACCCCAAATAACATCCCTGTGGTCACTTAAAATAATACACACACAAACAATAAAATAAAAAATAAAATAAATAAAAAATAAAATATATAATAAATATACAGAATTAAACTAAACATCTCCCTCCTCATCCCTTCCCCTAGAGTCCTCCAAAACTGCCAAATACCTACCCCACTTCCTGAAAAATAAATCCTCCCGCCCCAGCCTTCCATCTATCATCCTCTCATAAGCCGCCACTCTCCCCATCTCCGCACACCACTCTGGAAATGGTGGCGCTCCATCTGACTTCCATCCCCTTAAAATAATTTGTCTACCGATCATCACATTAGTCAGAACCCAATTTTTTATATATTTGTCACCCGAATTTATAACTTCCCCATCGCCCAAAATGCAAAGTCTGGGGCAAAGTAAAATTTGAGTGTCCAGAATGTCACGCAAATAATTCTGAATCTTTAACCAAAAATCTTGGATCTTAACGCATCCCCAAAAAACATGGGCTATGTCTCCAACTTCTGATTGGCATCGCCAGCATGTGGGTGTGTCTTTAAGACCAAGCCTGTATAATCTAGAGGGGGTCCAATAAAATCTTTGTAAAATCTTAAATTGCATAAGGCGAACCGTTGCATCTCTAGATGCAGACTTGACATTTTTCAGAATCTTAGTCCACACTCCATCCTCCAATACCAAATTCAAATCTTTCTCCCATAATTTCTTAATAGAAGTTAAAGCTCCATCCCCCATACTCTGAATTAACGGGGAGTAATACACTGATGCCTTATGACCTTTTCCAAAAGCCGCAATCACCTCTCCCAAAGCATCTGCCTCCTCAGGGGGGTGTGTGCTACTCCCAAAAATAGTACAAAGCAGGTGGCGCAATTGTAAATACCTATAAAACTGAGGTGATCCCAAAATGTTGGACCAAGTTTTCAAACAATCTCAACACACCACTTTCATATAGGTCACCGAGTGTAGCAACCCCCCTCACAATCCACTCTGGCCAGCAGAAAGGGGACTTGCCAATACACAATCTTGGGTTCGGCCATATGCTCGAGGCAACATTTAAATAAGTGTCCGATTTAAACAATCTGGACACTTTCGTCCATACCGAGTGTAAATGCGAAATAACGGGGTGTAACTTAACTTTTGACGCTGTCAGAGCCAAAGCTTAGGATTTAGACCAATTAACTTTGTATCCTGAGAACTTGGAAAAGGAATTAATAATTCTGTGGAGGCAAGGCATAGATCTAGTAGGTTCAGAGACAAATAATAATATATCATCTGCGTAAAGCAGAAGTTTATGCGCCACACCTCCCGCCACCACCCCTGGAAAATCATCGTCCTTTCTTATCGCAGCTGCTAATGGTTCCAATAAAGGGGAAAGAGGGCAGCCCTGCTGAGTTCCCCTATCCAAAGTAAAATAATCTGAAATTAATCCATTTGTTTGTACCGCTGCTACAGGGTGTCTATAAAGTAACTTAATCCATCCAATAAAAGTATTTCCGAACCCATACATTTCCAAAACCTTAAAAAGATAATCCCATTCTACCATATCAAATGCCTTTTCGACGTCAAGTGAGATGGCAGCGACCGGAGACTGATCATTCGCCACTGACCACATGATATTGATGAGACGCCTGATGTTATCAGAACAGCTATGGCCCCGAATAAACCCCACCTGATCTATATGTATAAGAGATGTCATAACTTTACTTAATCGATTAGCCAGAATTTTTGACAATATTTTTACATCTAGTTGGATCAGGGAGATTGGACGGTAACTTTTACACTCACTTGGATCTTTGTCTTTTTTAAGAATCAGACTGATCCGGGCTTGTGTCATGGTTGGCGGAAGCTTTCCATTCTTTAATGATTCCGTATAAACTTCTAACAAAAGTGGAGCCAGTTCTGTAGCATAAGATCTAAAAAATTCAGTGGCAAAACCATCTGGCCCCGGAGCCTTGCCAGTAGGTAGGGACTTAATTACCTCATCAAGCTCCTCCAAGGTTATCTCAGAATCAAGAGAGTTTTTTTGCTCAGTCGTCAGTTTAGGAAGTTCTAATGGTTCCACAAAGTTTCTAATATCTTCATCAGTAGACGAAGACGTGGAACTATAAAGATCAAGATAGAACTCTTTAAAGGCATTATTAATATCAATGGCTGAAGTAAAAATTTCACAACCAGCAGATTTCACTGAGGGAATGATAGAAAGAGACTCTCTCTGCTTTATATATCTAGCCAAAAGCTTCCCTGCTTTGTCACCCGACTCAAAGTATAACTGTCTTGCCCTGAATAACCAAAACTCCACTTTCCGTGACAAAATAGTATTATATCTGTATTTCAATTGGGTCAATTCTCTGAGGCCATCAGCTGACATACAGTGCTTCAGCTCTGCCTCTGCACTTTTAATATTCTCTTCCAACTCCACAAGTTCTTGTGCTTTGGATTTTTTGATGAATGAGGCATACTGTATGATCCGACCCCTAAGAACTGCCTTAAGTGCCTCCCAAGCCACGCCCACAGAGGATACCAAGGACAAGTTGGTCTCCATATAAACATTGATTTCAGTCTTTAACATTTGTTGGAAATCAGGATTTTGCAAAAGGGACACATTAAGGCGCCAACTATATGATTTCTTTTTCTCTATATGTGGCATCACCTCTAAACTCACCAGGGCGTGATCTGAGACTAAAATGTTTCCTATTCTAGAATAAATCTTATGGACTGATGAAAAATGTATAGTCCCTACCAGATGGGTTCAAAAGTCTCCAAATATCCATAAGACCAAGATTTTTACACATCCTGTGAAGCGTCAATGTTGCTCTAGGGGGCTTACACACTTTTGCTTCACTATGATCAAGGACTGAGTCCATCAAAAAATTAAAGTCTCTTCCCAATATTATATCATGAGGGGTGCCAGCGGCTTGCAACATCCCTTCAAGATCTATAAAAAAGCCTTGATCATCAACGTTAGGTGCGTAAATATTAGCCAAAATCAACCTTTGCCCTTGAATTTCAACTAACACAATAATGACTTTCCTAATTTATCTTTAATCTGTTTGAGACATTTGAATTGTAGATGTTTATTAATCAATATAATGACTCCCTTGCTCTTACTTGAGCCAGCACTAAAAAAACATGTCCACCCCATATCTCCCCAAATTTTTCAGCTTCCTGCGGGGAGAGATGTGTTTCTTGAAGAAACACTATATCATATTTCTTACGTTTAAGAAAAGATATAACCTTCCTTCTTTTTATGGGGTGCCCCAACCCATTTACATTCCATGTGGAGAGAGATAGTACACTTATATTAACAACTGACATATTGATATAATAAAAAAAATTAATTGTGTGTGAAAAACAAAATTATACAGACCACATTCCCCATTAGTGAAACAATCAACCCCCGAACAAAACAAACAGAAAAAAGAAAAACGTGCACTTTAACCCCGCGCACGACAGCGCCAACCGGCGACAATCCCTCTAAACTCAAAAGGTCCATGAACGCCCACGTGCCTCCACGACAACTTTGCCATCGAATTGCTCAATTTTGCCTCACAAATTACATAACAGAAAATACTTTGTAAAATAAACCCAGCAAATAGGATGAACGAACACAAAGAATGTGTAGATTCATTCACAGAACTGTCTCAATGGTGTGATCATCCACAAAACAAATTCCAGCTGATATAAAACCGTTCAGATTCCTCAGACAGACAAACGAATGTTCAGTGAGCCAGCTGTTATGAGTTCAGCGGATGATGTAATCATTCCAATGTCTCGTAAAAAAAACACAACAAAACAAACTACAGCCAGCAGGAGGAATAAGCACAAAGAATGAACAGATGAATCAACAGCTGTTCCAAAGGAGTGTTATTCAATAGAACAGGCTCCAGCCGCTAGGCGGAACCAATAAAACAATTTAAAAAACGCCATCCCGGTTCCCCGGATGGTCAAGTCAATTCACTCAGAGGCCACATGAACGTATATACCATGACTTACACAATCTGTCAACTTTATAAAAGACATCCTTTGTGTGAGCATGTAGATATTTTGCGGTCATCCGTAATGTCCACTCTCGATCTGTCCGGGAACTTCAATGCAAATGTAATCTTTCATCAATGCAAAAGTTTCTTTAAGGAAAAGTGTTATTCACAAAACAAGCTCCAACCGCTAGGTGGAGCCAACGCAAAAAACCCAAAATTTCACCCAGCTTCCTCAAGAGTAAGTACAGCGAGTCAGGCCCACTCACATGAGAAACATCCAATGGTTTACTGAGACATTGATTCTATAAAAGATATTGCCTGATTTGGACATGTAAATACTTTGCGACCGACCTTCGTTTCTATTCTCAGTTTGGCAGGAAACATCAGAGCAAACGAGATCTTTTTCTGATGTAAGAGTTTCTTGCATTCCTTGAACCGATCGCATTTCTCTCTTGTCAAACTCGCAAAGTCCGGGAACAAGAAAATATTCTGGTTCTTCCAAGAAAGCTTCCCTTTGCTCCTCGCCTGGTGTAACACAAGATCTTTATCGGATGATCTCAGAAATCTGGCCAGAATCGATCGGGGCCTATCTCCCTCAGCAGATCTGTGAGCTGGGGCTCTGTGAGCTCGCTCGATTTCCAGCTTGTGGCCTGTTATGTTGAGCAGACTCGGGGAAAAACTCGTCTAGGAATTTCACCATATCTCTGCCCTCCTCATGCTCAGGAATTCCAACAATTCGAACGTTATTCCTGCGGCTTCTATTCTCAAGAATAGAAGCTTTTCAAAAAGATGTTCCAAATCAACTTTGGTCTCGGGTGGATTAGCGGTTAATTCCCCCTCCGAAGATTCCAGAAAATTGATTCGTTTTTCAACATCAGTCACTCTTGTACCTAACTCAGAGAATTTTATTTCCATCACCGTAAACGATCGACGTATTACAGCGAGATCCTCCAAGTCAGCAAGAATCTTCGTCAACATCACTGACATGTTGGACAACTGATGCTGGATCTCCTCTCCAGCCGCGCCATCTAAATCGAGTCCCCGGTCCGTAGGCCTGTCGGGGCTTTCATCCTGAACACGTAAGTGTCTTTTAATGTCTCCAGAGCCTGAGGATTTTGACTTCTTTGCCATGTTTTGCAACAAAGGACAAATGTGTAACTGGGTATTTCAAAATTCACCAGATTAAAACATGAAAATAATCGAAAATTTAGCAAAGTGCGCAGAGCTCGTTGCTCACACGTCTGCTCCTTGCATGGCGTCACGTGACCCCCCCCCCATTTGCTGGAGAAGTTTGAGCAATTTGTGGTTTGAAGAGGAGCTGACGTTAGCTCGAGCTCCAGCAGGTCAATCAGAAAGAAAGAAAGGAAAACATTTCTAACCGGCTGACCAAGATGGCGGAGTAAACAGATGGATTTGTTAGTACTTAAGCTAACTTTTCGGGTATTTCTTACAAATCGTAATAAAGGACTCAAGTCACAGTTACAATAGAATATGTTAATCTTTTGGACAGACATACAGTGAATTATCAGTTCTGGGGCGAAGTTTAATGTTTGAACAGAAGAGATTGAAAATGTCATTGCCCAAAACAATCATCATGGATTCGTCAGCCCCTGAAGTGATGGACACTGAAGCCCAAAAAACAAAAAGATTATCAGCAAAACACACTCCTACCCTTGTTAAAGCAAAAAGGGTGGTGAATGTGATTCATCTCCAAATACTCCATACAAAACATTACCCCCACCGAAGAAGCAAGCATGAGGTAATGAAATGGAAGATCTAACAGAAAGTCAGGTACAGCAAAGCATCATCCAAATTATAAAAGTCATCCGACGATATAAAAGATATGGTGAAAGAAAATTCAACCAGCATCAACCTGTTGAAAGAAGCTCTGGAAGTGGTGCATTCTGAAATATTTGACATTTGGAAGGAGAACGTTGTTTTGAAAAATAAAAATGAAGCGATGGTGAAGCGAGATTCTGAATTGGAGGACAGAATAAACTATCAAGATCGGTGCTGTTACAGATGGAATCTTCACTTGGAGGGGCTCTCAGAGTGTACGAAGGATAATGTAAAGCATTGGTTACCAAGGAAGAACGTAACTTTGTGGCACACAATGTGAATATTGCTCATCGTCTTGGAAGACCCAGCACAGAAAGCAGCAAAAGGAAAGAAACAGACCAGTGATAATAAGATTCGCCTCTAGAACAGCACGGGATCTTGCATGGAAAGGAGCCAAGGGAAATGACTTCCTTAAGAAAAACAAGATGTACTTCATAGAAGACCTCACGGTGCAAAACAGAGCTACATATAATATCTTGTGGCCAGTAGTTGACAAAGCAAGAAGAGAGGGAACGAGAGCCTTCTTTGTGAGAATCAAGGCAATTATAGACGGTAAAGGACTCAAAACTTAATCTACACACTCTACTTGAGAAGGGTTTCGATTTTCAGGTTAAATAGACATAACCTATTGGGATACAGCATTTTGTTTTTCTGCTGTCACTAATAATGTAACATTTTTATTTATCACGACTGGAGACTACTTAAACGTATTTGTAAAGCACTTTGTTACTCAAACTCCAGTGAACAGGGGTCTCAAGGCCGGTGACTTCGACTGAGGAGAATATTACAGTAAGATTACCCTATATACACTCTCAACACTTACAACACTAATTCCTTTCATTGTTCACAAAATTGTTCTGTTAAGGTCAAGTTCATGTCAATTCAGATTTATTCTGTTAATGCCAGGGGTATACGGTACGTTAAAGAGAAAAGCATTGTTTTTGCTTTGCAAAGGGAAAGAAGCCAGTTTTATTTAAGAAACTCATGCCTGCAAAGAAGATGTGCCTTTTTGGAAAAATCAGTGGGGTTCTGACGTTTGGTTTTCTTTTGGTGCTTTAAGTAGAACAGCAGGTGTCGCTGTTTTAAGGGTAAGTTTTCTGGTCAGATATTGAATAAAAAAACAGATAGTCAGGGTGGTTGGATCATTCTTCTAATTGAGATAAATCAAGTTAAATTCATCCTCATAAATATACTGTATATGTCACTGTAACAAGGTTAAGGTTAGGAAAGGAGGAGGTGGAAACTGGCTGGACAGTCAAAATAATATTTAATTTAACAAAAAGCCAAGACACAAACACACACATGGCAGCTGCATGTGGCTCTCTCTCTTTCCCGAACTGCCACATCCCACTGCATTTATCCCTCTCCTCCGCTGATTAGCCCAGTTGGGGCTGGGCGTGCATAGTCATGGCCCGGCCCCGCCCTCCTCCTCGTCACAGTCACCAACAACAAAAGAACCAATGGGATACTTTTTCAAGACACTGAAGACAATATCAGTCAATTACATTCTAAAATTCCCTCTGCTGAAGTAATTTGGGGTGGTGACTTCAACACGGTTTCCATTACATGCAAAAAATTATCAAGATATTTCAAACAATGATTTACTTAAGTGAACAATTTTACAAAACCAGCTAGATAGAATTTATGAAGAGAAAGCTAGAGGTGCCTTAGTTAGGACAAGGCGGAAATGGATTGAAGCAGGTGAAAAAAAAATACCAAATATTTTTTTCAGTTTAGAAAAAAGAAAAAGAGAAATAGCTTAGGTGAACAAATTAATAATAAACAATGCTCCTAATGGGAACCCCAAAGATGTATCTAACTTTGTAGCTCAGAATTACTGTAAATTGTATAGCTCAGTTAACCAATCTCCAAATAAAGATAACTTCCTCAAGAGTCTGTCAGACAATATCAGTAAGATAACCACAGATTTCCAAAGTTCATGTGATAAAGATTTAGGCATTCAAGAAGTTATAGGTAGTATAAACAGTCATAAAGACAACAAGTCTCCTGGAAATGATGGACTGACAGGGGAGTTTTATAAGTTTTTTATTTTTTTGCAATTACCTTGCACCCTTTTTACTTTGTGTCTTTAAAGAATCAATTGATTTAGGAGAACTTCCTGCCTCATTGAAACAATAATTACACTTACCTATCAAAACCTAACAAAGATAAGTTATAGAGAATTGGAGACCAATCAGTTTAATGAACAATGATGCCAAGATTTACTCACTATTACTTGCAAAAAGAACTAAAAAGAGTTTAGATACAATAATTGATGAAGAACAATCAGGCTTTATGAAGGGTAGTTACATTGGTACTAATATTAAATTAATTTAGGATTTAATTGACTTCAGACATCTTATTTTAGATGAAAGCTATGTATTATTTATTGATTTTTATAAAGCATTTGATACCATTGAACATTCTTTTATTTTTAAGGTCATTGATTGAGGTCTTTTGGTTTTGGAAGTTTCTTTCAGAAAGTTATTAAAACACTTTATAACAGATGTAATAGTTCAGTACAATTGTCACATGGTACCTACCTGTCAGAGATTTGACATGGGCCATGGGATAATGCAAGGGTGCTCGATATCACCTTTTCTTTTTTAATAGTTACACAAGTAATAGCGAAGCATATTAAGCAAGCAATGTTTCAAGGAATCTCAGTGTTTGGCAAATAAATTAAACTAAGCCATTTAGCTAATGAAGCCATTTACCCTTTTGGTAAAACGTAAGGAAGACGTGGAGTAAGCCATTAGGTGTATAAATTAGTTTTCTGAGGTTTCTGGGTTAAGGATG
Source organism: Myxocyprinus asiaticus (assembly GCF_019703515.2). Classification (NCBI taxonomy): domain Eukaryota; kingdom Metazoa; phylum Chordata; class Actinopteri; order Cypriniformes; family Catostomidae; genus Myxocyprinus; species Myxocyprinus asiaticus. The sequence goes on from NC_059360.1 coordinate 25,548,464, forward strand.
AATAAGAACTATACTTCCCTCTTAAAGACTGTGTTTTGAAATAAATAAATGGGATACCAATTAAAGACATACTGTAGTTACGTATCTGGGTATAATAGTGTGTAAAGATCTTAATCAAAGGAAAACACTGAACTTTAAACCTAGTGTAGAAATTATTAAAAACAAATTTAATATGTGGTTAATGAGAGATTTGTCCTTATTTAGTCGTACTTTCAAAAGCAGAAGGAATTTCAAGGTCTGTTTATGTATATATGTCCATGAATGTTCCTGAAAATGTTATCAAGGAATTGGATACTCTTTTCTTATAGACTTAACTACTAGCAGTTAAGTCTATAACCACAGTTTCTCAGCAAATCGATATATTTGGTTTGGAATAACAAGGATATCTTGTACAGAAATAAAGCCATCTTCAATCAGACATGGTATGATAATGGGATACTCACTGTTTGTCAGTTGCTTAATGCAAAGTAAAGTTGTATCATTATAACGGAATTCTGGATATTCTACTTTTAATGTAGACCAACAACTCAATACATGTAGTGATACAATCTTTGTTGGTGATATCAATGTTGTTAAAGAAAAATGTAGTAATACATTTATTAGGAAGGTGTTTAAAAATAATTATGTACTATGTTCAACAGTATTTTGGTCATCTATATTTGAAAATATTAATTGGAAAAAGTCTGGACATTAACAAATACATTCTTTATAAATAATAAAGTTAAAGAAGTATCCTTTAAAATACTACACAAAATGTACCCTGTTAAGCAGTTATTTGAATGATTTAATTTGGATATTCATGTGAATTTTGTTAGTAAGGAATCAGTCATGCTTCTTTTCTTTCAGTGTGTATACTCAAGAATTTTTTGGACTGATATCTTTCTTTCTAGGACCTTGGGAACATTGATACAAATTTAATTGTATGATGTCATATTATTTTTTTGAACAAGAGACCATTGATTGTGATTGTAAGAGTATTATTTTCTTTCTTGTACAACTTTTTATATTACTTGGAAAATATCACATTCATGTGAGAAAATGGACTACATCTAAGCCAAACTTTGAATTTTTTTTTGAAAGAGGTTAAGCAATGTGGCATTTCTTTGGACGGTATTAGAAATCAAAAAGCAAAAATGACTCATGAAGCACTTCTCTTTAAATTTTTTGTAGCTTTCATTTTCATCTCTACCCCTGGCATAAAATATATTTTTTTCATTTTAATTTTAAATCTTTCATTCACATTGGTTGTGAGTTGTATATGTGTGTATGCATTTTGTATATGTAAAACAACAATAAAAAAAGAAGAAAAAAAAAGAGAGACACACACACACACACACACACACACACACACACGAGAGAGAGAGAGAGAGAGAGAGAGAGAGAGAGAGAGAGCGAGCTAGCGCTAAAGCATTCGCACAGTTAGCACTGCAGCCTAATGTGCATTTATCTGCTTTCGTAGCCAACTTTGACTTATTTAAGCGTTAGTGTAAAAGATCATGCATTCGATACACCTTCTCAAGTTTTCATAGCTTTATATTGTCAGTTGGGTGAGTTTGCATCAGTGCAGGACGGTGTTTTTGTAAAGAGCTGAGTTAGCTTAGCTGTAGCGCGAGCAGCCAGCGAGTCGAAGTTCCCTCAAGCTCCCTTTGCGTTTATCCTTTAAGATGCCTGCAATGTTAGAGAAGGGCACAACCGAGATATCGGGTAAAAGAAGGGGCAGAACATCTGTAAATAACCCGACCAAAAGTTTTACTTCAAACGGGAACAGTAACAATTCATGGGAGGAAGGAAGTTCGGGTTCCTCAAGTGATGACGAGCATGGTAAGTCATGGTGGTAGCCTCGATCCTTCATCACAAGTTCATACACTTGTGATAATAATAATTAATTCATCTCGTTTGTTCTCTTGTTGTTTGAAAGGTGCAGGAGGGATGCGAGTTGGATCGCAATATCAGGCAGTTGTTCCCGATTATGATCCAGGTTTGTGAAATTTCATTGTTGGAAGCTTTATTGACAACACAGGGTGGAAGGCGTAATAGCCTCAAACACTGTCCGTTGTTGGAATAGTTTGTCTAGTGCAATTAATCTTTAGCAAGAGTATGGGCTTTATATTCTTTGTGGAAAGTGGTCTTTTGTAGTAATGATGGATTAAGATGATCAATATAAAGATGAAAAAACTTTGTAGCTGGCTTACTGATGTTTGAAACTTGACATGAGCACATGATCTTTGTCAATGAGTGACTAGATCTGTCAAGACCAAAGCATTCATATGTTTTTATATTTGAAATATGTTCCTCTGATGTATTATAATTTCATCATGTAGTAAATTTAACTCCCCACATTACCTCTTATATATGTGTGTGTGTGTGTATATATATATATATATATATATAAATATATTGTTTCATGGATTCATTAAAGCACTGTAGTAAAAAACTTAGAGTGGACAATTGTCATTAGTTGTACTAGGTTTAATTTGCATACAGAGAATTTCCCATAACAGTATATGAAACAAAAATAGATTGGTGTGCTCATCTAATCCACTGATGTCTTTTTTTATTTTTTTTTCATCATCAGAAGTAGCAAAGGCAAGCCATGAGAGAGAGAATCTGGGTATGCTTGTGTGGATTCCAAGTCAGAGCATATCAGAGGCCAAATGTGAGTAATTATAAGGATGCTAATTATCAGTTCACTCAATTGTAAAGATTTACATTCCTTGTTATTTTACAGTTTTACAATGTGTCTGATTTTTTTTTTTACACTTCAATTTAAATGTATGCTTAAATAAGTTGCACAGTAGCATTTAGCAATGCAATTATAAGGAAATAATCATTTTTTAGGCTATTTTAGATATTTGTCTCACAGTCCAAAAAGAAGTGTGTAATAAATGTAAAATGTCTATCCTTCAAGGATTTTTAGCATTAAACATTTAATTTAATTCTGAACATTTTTTGAGTGTTTTTTTGTTTTTGTCTTATTTTTATTACAGTGGATGAATATATTGCAATAGCCAAAGAAAAACATGGGTACAATATGGAGCAGGTAATATAAATATATATATTTTTTAAATGTTTAAGCTATACTTGAGTCAATGACGTGACGCCATTTTTTGTCCACATCTACTAAATTATTCAAAAACACATAAAAATGCAATTTAAACAAAACAATTACTTCAATACACATCTTCTATGATGAACATGTTTTAAATTTCTGAGTTCAAAGTCATTTTGATATTTTTTTTCTGGGGCTTGAAGTAAAAAATGTCATGTAGTGTAATGTCATGCGGTGACAGTAGATAAAATAAAAGTCTCATTAAATACCTAAATTATTGAGAAAAGTAATTTTGGCATGAGTGCAGAATAATCTTTTATGAATATTTCGTAAAAATAAGCAGTGAAACAACTGTGTTTTAAAATGTGATACATTTTTGAAAAACTGTTGTCCACCAAATCAAAGTCATGTGATGTAACCAACATGAAGGTTGCCATTTTGTTGTTTATGTTGACAGAAACCATGTCAACAAAACCAGAGAGGAGCACTTTAGAACCTCAAAACTGAGTGTGAAGTTTAGAAAAGGAAAAGAAAATACCACCCCCAGATATTTTGACATTTTTATGAAAAGGCACTTTTGGTTCAGGGTTTTTTCTTTAAGTTGTGTGCACTTTAGGGGCAAGGAAAGTACTTTAAGGAAAGGATAATCCATGGCTAGGTGTGCGGTAAACAAATTTAATGCATGATGCGGAGGCGAAAAAGTTTGAGTTTTTTTAGAGACCAAACACTTAAAAAAAAAAAAAAAAAAAACTGTGAAATTAAATACTCAGTCTTGAAATAATAATAGCCACATAATGTATAAGGGTTGGCACTCGACTTGCCACTGTAGCATAATTTTCGCTCCGGTGCGGTGTTCATGTTCAGATGAACAAGATGGGCTACCGGTCAGGTATTTTCGCATTACTGCTGGTTGGATGCTAGGTGGTACAATTGTGTATTTTTTGTTAAGCAATAGCCTAAACAATAACGCAAGGCAGCTTGATTTCAAACTTTGAACTTGAATTTGTATTTATTTTAACAAAAATGTCAAATGAAACTGAAGTGCAGTTAAAATGTGTGTTGTTCAACTTTTTGAAAGATGGCTTTTCGACAGTTGTGAAGGGCAACATCTCTTTGGCAACCAATTTCATCTGTGCATTCTCTCCATCATGGGCTACCGGTCAGGTATTTAGTTGTCCGGGCAAATACATCACTTATTTTGGGTTGTTTCGGGTTTAATGTTGGTGTTTTATTACCTTTCATCCTTGGACCAAGTTTAGCAGCTTCGGAAGAGTAATGACTTTGTGTGAATAAATTCGTTTTGTTCCCTCCTAGAGCTGGGCGCTATGCAAGAAATATTTTCACGGTATTTTTATTCAAAATATATATATATATTACAATATCCAATTACATCGTCAATCCTCCGGCTGAGGGATCGTTGAATATTCTTGCTTTAGTGATTTTGCATTGAAAATTAAATTCATTTATTTAAAAAAACTTAAACCAAAGACATTTCTAAATTCAAATTGCACTTCAAATGAAACAAAAAAGCAATGAAAATAATGAAGTGGTAAAAAAATCATATAGAACCACCTTTCCATTTACCGTCACGCAAGTATCCGTCTATGACAACAGGCGGAAAATTACTAATACAAATTAAGATCTAAAAGCAATTATAAATGTAAAAATAATTATAATGATGATAATAATCACTAAAATATAAATCATGGTTCGAGGTGAATGTGTTTTTGGATTATTTTATGATTTAATCACAGATGTAAAGGCTATATATAAAGTGACCCTGTAGAGTTGCGCTCACAATGAACTGCTCTGTGGAAATAAAGCGAACTGAACTCAAAGCACCTCCTGAGGTGAGATGTCTGAGGTCATTTACAGCATTTTTATAGATGATACTATTCTTGCAAAAAACTGAAACAAAGAAAGAGTGAGAACCTTTTACATGTGTGTGTTCCACGAGACTGCACGCCTCCGAACAAACAGCATGTCAGACATGCGCATAGACGGCTTTTCTGTCATCTGTTCTTAAAAATACAATATAGTGTGTTTCTTCAAACACGTATCTTTGTGTCTAACAGCATTTCTTGTGTCATTGCAAATCCGAGACATCTTACAGTTACCCACCTTGCACATTATATTTGCTACCTGCAATTAAACGTCTTCTGTCAGTGCGCGTACTTTGCTGCGTAATTTGATAAGTTGGTAAAGAACATCTGGCTTTCAGTGCGTTATTTAGGTTAATTTATCATGGATCACAAACTCTTCATTAGGTATAAAATTTCACACCGGTGTTGTCCCTTGTACCGAGTAAAACTGGTAACACCGTACACCGTGGCAACTCTACTCAGAACATGTAATATCTATTTATCTCTTTATTTTAACATTGAGGGAAAATCGGCATTGTGGACGTGACAGTTGTAAAAGTTTCACTCACTGTTCATGATGAGGAGAAAACCATCCAAAACACTTCAAACCTGTAGACTTTGACATCTAAGACATCCATATAGTATCTATTAAGTCTTCATGATTGGATTAAGAATGTAATTGCGATGTGGCCTTGCAAGATTACAAAACCACAAAACGCTGTGTGTTATGAAACATTCACATCTCCATTCACAGCTTCAGTCAGCGATGTGTGATCGCGGGGCTCCCTCTAGCGCAGGGGTGCTCAGACTTCTATGGCATGAGATCTACTTTTTGATAATGCCATAATAGTAAGATCTGCAGTGTATTGTAGGCATTGTTGTCACGATACCAAAATTTCAGTAGTCTGTACTTGTGTACTAGAGAAATTTGACAATTCTCGATACCAAAACTAATACTAAATATAGCTGCAAGCAGCCATTACGGGGCCAAGCACCATCATGGCAACCACTGCACAACACTAAACAGAACCCAAAGATAAGAGCAGGCACAGATCATGTCACCTCAGGACGGATTTGAACCCACAACTTTATGTTGTAGAGTTTAGTGTGCTATCCACTACACTACACAGCCATAATCAACTTTATATTCATGTAACTTTTCAACAAAGGGGAAAAAAAATTTGCTTGGGGTAAATCCCAGCAACCATTCAGTAAACAGAATGCTAAATCTTCGATATGGTAAGCATTACACCATAGTAAGCACAACACATTGCATGAATATGACATACAAAGCAACCCCACACTACTTCACAAGTCACCAAAAACGTTAGAGAAACAGAAAAGTTTCACAGGTGCTAAAGAGACATACCAAGCTGATAGTCAGCAGGTTTTTAATTTTTTTTTTTTAATTTAAAGTGGTGGTGTGCTGATATCAAACACAACAGCAAAAAGAACAAACCGTTCATGATGTATTTTGCAGTAAGTTTTTCCAGTTGTCCCAAGCTGGTCTTGAACCAGCAACCTTTTGATCGCTACAGCACACAGTTATGGTGCATGATCCCGCTGGACCTCATTGCCACAGGTTTTGCAGTTGCTGAAGAAACATACCAAGATGTGTCAGCATGTTTTAAATGTAATAAGTATTCAAAAGTGTGGAGGGCTGATATCAAACACAGCAGAAATAAAGAATAGACTGATCATGATGTATTTAACTGATTAGCATGTTAAACTAATGTTCCCTATGGATAGCATTTTGACCAAATAGCCTTATAAGACAGAAAACCCAACAGTTAGCATGCTAACTGATTAGAGTGCAAAGCTATCATAGCATTTAGCATGATAACCATGCTAAACAGACCATGTTCTTTTGAACTACATGTGACGTTGTCTCCAAACTTCTCAATCCTTTCAAAATATATCACTTCCATAAACTTGGGTGACCATATGTCCTCTTTTTCCCGGACATGTCCTCTTTTTCTGACCTTAAAAAATCGTCCGGCTGAGATTTCTAAATTTGCGAAAATGTCCGGGATTCAGCTTTAGTTGCATTATGATGCGCATCTGGTCTGATACTTAATTGTGTGTGCGCGCATATGTGCATTGCTTTAACCCCTCTTTGTAAGTCCCGCCTTCTTGCACACCAATTGGTCGATTATAAGAGAATTGCAGCAACTACTGGCCAAATTCCTTCCTGTCAATCTGTCAATGAAGCGCTGTTGTGTTCGGCATCAAACAGTTGCTTGACAGTAGCAGCAAATGACCGTTAAGTGGAAACAATGCCCAAACGAAAGTGCAAATTTACAGAAGATTTGCACAAAAAATTCCCATGCTTTCGTCCTGGTCGAGATCCGTGGGAAGCAGAATGTATGACATGTAAAGCTGGCACTTATGTGTCTGTTGCTAATAAATAGTGAATTAGAAGCACACATTAGCTCTGCGAAGCATAAAGGGTCAGCAAAAGGTGAAAGTTCATCAGGTAAATTAACGGACTACTTTTTGCGACCAGGTAAAATTGTTATAACGTTGCTTCATTTTCCATGGCCATTCAAAATAATAGTAAAAGTAGATGAAGGTACACTAATGGCATCAAATATTTTATTTTAGTACATGGACATTCAAAAGAATGTTGGACATTTTTATTTATATATTTATGTTATGCTAATAGAGTGTCTTTTTCACTGTATTAAAGTTTTGAACCGTATTATTCAACATAACACCCCCCACCCCGGCGAAAATGGAAAACCAGAATATGGTCACCCTACCATATACACCGATCAGCCACAACATTACAACGATTGGCTGATTGGATCACATGGATGATTGTTGGTGCCAGATAAGCTGGTATTTCTGTAACTGCTGATCTCCTGGGATTTTCACGCACAGCAATGTTGAGAATTTACTCTGAATGGTGCCAAAAACGCCTAGTGAGTGGCAGTTCTGTGTACGGAAATACCAGAGAATGGCCAGACTGGTTCAAACTGACAAAGTCTAAGGTAACTCAGATAACCGCTCTTTACAATTGTGGTGAGAAGAATAGCATCTAAGAATGCTGTTCTGAGATGCGGGTTAGTGCTGTTTTGGCGGCACGAGGGGAACCTACACAATATTAGGCAGGTGGTTTTAATGTTGTGACAAAGAACAAGAAGTATACCTTCAAACAGAAATTATCTGTGTTAAGCCCTGCAGCTATTCAGTAAACAATAGAAAGATCTCCAGTACAGTATAACATCATCTCTAACACTGGTCCACCTGGGAATCGAACCCACAACCTTTCGAACTATAAATCAGTGCTTTTGGAGTCATGTGACGCTATGCAAGGGTTGGTCACTTAAAGGCGGGCTCCGCTTAAACTTTGCTACAATTATCCATTTAAGCAATTTTAACCAGTGAGAACTGTAATAGTTTTGTTTATTAAACTGCAGGGAAGGCAGGATGTCAAAACATTTTAAATCGTCAGTCTGTGGGGACATTAAAAAGCACTTGAGCTCTCATGCATCGGACGCCTCACAGGATCAAGATGGCAGAGGTCCAGTCGATAGTGACGGCAGCGAGCTTCGTGACGTAGGTCAAGATATCTCTAGCATTTATGGAGCGCTTACAAAAATATCGACTGACATGGAGTGCCTCGCAGAAATACGTCGAGTGATCATATCTATGGAGGCAAAACTTTCCACCCTGATCACAAGAATGGATGATGTTGAAAAAAACGGGTCGAGTTTCTGGAGTCGGCTGAAAAGAGAGCTACAGGCTAACCCTCCTGCTTCCAAGGCTGATGTGGAACGTGTGTGGGAAAAACTAAAGGATATGGAAAATCAGAGCAGGCATAATAATGTTCATTTCGTTGAAATCCCAAAGGGGAAGGAATTGTCAGGATAAGATGACGTTTTTGGCCAGGCTTATTCCGAATTTAATCCAGACAGCGGGCTGCCGGCTCAAGATAGAGCACGCCCACAGAGTTTACAGTCAGCTTCCTGCTGCAAGTGACAGACCCTGATCTATCTTGGCAAGATTCTTGCGGTCGGCTGACAGACTTTGTTCTACGAGCGGTGAGGATAAAATAAAGTTGTGCTGGGAGGACCACAACATCATGGTTTTTCCGGACTTTGCTAGATCGACTCAAGCGAAGCGGGACGGATTCAAAGAGTGTAAAAATTGCTGCGCCAACAGAAGGTAAGCTTCGCACTGCTCTACCTAAGCTGAGAATTGATGGCAAGTATGGGCTTGAGACTTTTACATGCCCATGACAAGCTATGGCCTTCATTAAATCAATGGAGTGAGTGGGTAACTTTGCCTGCACTCGATCAACAATTAATTAGATCATACGGTTCAAAAGTTATGGGCAAAAAAGCAGTTTTTCATAAATTTTAGGTGGCGCTGTCACGAAACTCTGCAGGTGCCCTCAGACCATGGTCCTCATGAGACATACAAAGTTTCATTTTGATAGCACACAGTGTTGCCGAGATACAGCCTCAAATTCTTTTTCACAGCCACCTTGTTAACTGTGTTTGCATAACTTTTCAACAAAGTCAAATATCAAAATTCTGTATCATTCATTCTGTGCGGATCGGTCTGGAAATTATTTTGAGCCATTTTGTGTGCAAATCAGGCCAAGTTTGAAGGAGCAGAAGTAAAAAAACGGGCTATTCATGACCACCCCATCAGTGTGCCAGATTTCATCATTTTCCTATGTACGGTTCTATGGGCTGCCATAGACTCCCATTGGGAAGGAATAATAATACAATTAATAATACTAACAAAAATTATAGGTGCCACTGCATCTTTGGTTCTTGGCCCCTAATTAATTTGTTAATTAGGTAAACATTGTTTTAAGTTCTAAAGTAATTATTCAGGACAAAAAACAACATTTAATAAAATAAAAAACAAAGAAGCAAATTAAGAAAACAGTGCTTACATTTTCTAACAGCTATATCAATATGTATTCAAGTACACATTAAGAAATTGAAAAAAACAATTCTAATTCACCATAAAACTTAATAGATAACAGGTTTGGTTTTCACTGCATTATTGTAATACAAAAACATTTTTAAAGCTAATACATTTATCCAGCCAAGAGCAATAAATAGTCTTAATTTCTTGTTATTGTTGTTTGATATATATTAAAGTCTAATATTAATATGGGCAGGTCTATCATGCTTGTACGTTTACTTTAGACATAACTGATTGTGTTTTAATATCTCACACAAAGACAGGCATTTTGCAGTGTACTGTCACACTGGCACGTATCTGCGAGCGCTCTTACCACACACACACACACAGATACAGACATAAGCACGCACAGAGAAAGAAGGCATTTGTCAGTTAGACAGTGTGTGGGGGAGAATGTCGTAAAACCGACAACCGACCGAAATCGACATAATGAGCACCCCTGCTCTAGCGGCTATTGGCGCACGTTGCATTTAAAAGATCCCGGAAACCTTCTCTCCCCCTCTGTGTAAAACAGCTGAATGACAAACCATGCTTTCCTTACAAGTGCTTTGGATGAGTAATAAGTAGCTAATAAAAACTGTTGCCTTTTCCGTGTTTCCTGTAGCGCTTCACAGTTGATTTAAAGACAGAACTGTATGACTTGTTGATGCTGTTTTGTGATGCGACAGTTAATCCCAGATCTGAGATTATATTTGAATATAGAACTGTGATTAAAACGGACTGACTTTGACACATGATTTTAAAGATTTCTTATTTTTATCAATGACCCATTTTTCTATTGATTTTGAGGCCCGTGAAAATTATAAACTTGACAGTTTTGTTCTGTTTTTCTAAAGTGAAAAGCAATTTTTGTTAACACATTAATATTAACTAGCCTCTGTTCATGTGCCTTAAACTTATAGGATAAATTAGATTTTTTTTTTGCCAGTAATTTAGTATTTTGTCACTTTATTATAATTTGCCTGTCACTTGTAGTTAATAGTGGCAAAAGTTAAACATAACTTGTTATTTTAGGGCTAACATTCTGAATCTACTTTGGTGCAATTCTAGTTCAACTTTTTGTTTCCTGTGTAAACCAGGCATTGGGCATGCTGTTTTGGCACAAACACAACATTGAAAAGTCTTTGGCAGATCTTCCCAACTTTACCCCTTTCCCAGATGAGTGGACAGTGGAGGACAGGGTGCTGTTTGAACAGGGTTTCAGCTTTCATGGAAAGACGTTTCACAGAATCCAGCAGATGGTGAGTGAGATGGCAAAAACACTTACACTATTACAGCAAAACATGCATTAGAGAGAATCAGTCTTCACAGATTGAAGTGACAACCAATCACAAGGAGCCTCAGGAATTCTGCTTCTTGTAGGACAGTCACTGGTGCATATGAAAACCAAATGGGTTCTGTCAAGTCCTGAATTCCTAAATTCAAATGCATTGACTGAACTACAATTGAATCAGTGTCATCTTTGATGATGAACAATGAGGTATCGATAAGGCATATCAGATGTTTTCATTGCTTATGTGGTTGACTTGTCAAATGTTTAATTTATATCAGCTACCAGACAAGTCCATTGCAACTCTGGTTAGATTCTATTACTCGTGGAAGAAAACACGCAGCAAAACGAGTGTGATGGACCGGCATGCCCGCAAACAGAGGAGAGACAGAGAAGAGAGGTTAGCCTTTGGCATGAATATGCCGATTGGATGTTTGTTACTGCCACTTTTTAGTGCTTTTTCTTTGATTTTTAAGAATCTTGATCAAAGATTATTTGTGCTGTCATGGAATGCTAGTATGATCTATTTTAAGAGTACATTGTCATTGATGAAAAGGAAATATCAGATATCAGACAGACTTCACCTTTTTTTCCCTCTAGTGATGATGAAGCAGAAGAAAACCGTTGCAATTCCCCAGGGGATGCTGAATTTGAGCCAAATAAGGAAGAGAAGAAAGAGGTAATACACACTGACATGTTCCCCGTTTCTGTGCATTATTGCCCCACTTTTCCTGCAGCAGAGTGTCAGTTTGCATTTGCATAATTTAGATGAAGGATTAGTCACTGTTGTAAATAGAAACTATGATGAAGTCATACATTTATTGTTGTCACACATTTTTTTAACCAGTGCTGATACACTTTACATGTAGGATGTGCATAAAACATTCAAATTTTAAGAAGCTCATGCACCAAGTGCTGAATTCCTATTGTAACTGTAAGGTTTCACATGTATTATTATTGTTCTCCACTAAAACTTATCATGGAGACCAAACCATAAAGCCCTGGGTATACTTCCTTTTTGAAGCGAACGTTTAGCGCCTGCGTACCGTCGAACGCGAGCCTGTCAAAGTATACTCCATATAACTAGGCACGCATACACAGGCGGTTAGCGCGTGCACGCTACGACTGCTATGAGACACCGGACTTTCTCTTCAGGAGTTTAGACCCATAAAGTTTTCTTTATATTCCTTCAGACTAGAGTTATATAAATGCAGGTATTGCCAGACCTCCTCACACATGCGCTCTTGACTTGTACATCCACTGTTGTTGTTTTTACCTTCATCTCCTTATGTTTAGTGGCAATTACATCATTTAGCGCTTTTTCGTGACAGCAACAGCTCAGAGTGTAAGTGTTGCCACCTTGTGGACCCACTAATTACGGCTAATAACTCCATGCTATGGATGTAAACAGTTAACCGATTGACCGGCATTGACAGTTTGTTCGACTTATACTATCAGTTAAAAATTAACCGAGAGGTTAAATAGAGAAACAACAGGGAGGTATTTTGATGGGATAGTCACGTAGGGCATGTTATGTACACATGAGGGCGCTGTTAACAAGTAAACCACTGTCTTCCTCTCAGTCTGGTAGACAAGGAAATATGAAGTGTGTGTGGTGTATGTGGGACCATTTCATCCGTGAAGGCGACATGTTACGATGCAAATAGGAGTTAAGTAGTAGCACAAGTACAATGCGGTACGATTTAAAAAAAAAAAAAAAAAACATCTGCAAGCCTCGACATCTAAAAGTATATGTTTGTAGCCATAGTTCCACGGGAGTGCGATGTGCAGTGGGACATCAGTGCTTTTGGAGCGGGTTTCAGTCACTGCGCTTACCGTCAGCCAGCTGCGTACCATACTGACCCCTGCCCTTGTAAATGTTGATTAGGATTGCCCAGCAGCATAATTTAGGGGTAGGCTAAGACTGTTTTATTCTTCCATTATACTGTTAAAGAGCACCTATTATGGTTTTTATACGTGCCTAATTTGTTTTAAAGGATAGATACATACAAAAGATTTACATGCATCCAAGGTCAAAAAACACTTTAATTTGCTAAATTTAAATTGCAGCATGACCTTTTTTCCCCAGTGTCAAAAACGACTCGTTCAATGATCCATTCTAAAGGATTCATTATAAACTCCTCCTTTCCAAGAGCCTACTCTGCTCTGATTGATCAGATGTCCCAGTCTGTTGTGATTGGTCTACTGCTTAGTGTAGTGTTTGAGGGCAGGTCAAAGCTGTTCGCGAGCTGCCAATGAAGACCAGAGGTGGGGTTTTTTGTTACCAAATTACATAGGTTAGTACAGGAAGTAAGTCTGGAATTACTAACGACTCGTTTCAGGTGTTCAGAATGGGTTCTTTCTTTTGAGAGTCAATAACTCAGTTTGTCGTACACTTTGATTTTTGAAACTTTTTTTACATTCACAAACAGCTATATAACACTCTACATGAAAGGTAATATTTGAAAAACCATAATAGGTGCTCTTTAAAGTTATCACCTCATAGGTTAATTTGGCATGCAAGTGATCCATTCAAAATGTGTTTGTTACGAAATATAAGGTTGTTCATTCAAATGTTGATGTAATAACTATTGCTAAATATGCACATCTGTCATGTAAGCCTGTTTTGTTTCAGCCAGTATAGAGCTTTGTCATGCCTGTTTTGTCACTGGTTTGATTCGTGGCTTATCGGTTAACCAGTTAACAACCGGTTAAAACTCTCAATTAGTCGGTTAAAAGAATTTGCCAAAATTTGCATCCCTACTCCTTGCACATTCTGCGCGTTCAAAGACACGCGATTAGAAAAATCAGGCTGCACTCATTCAGTGCTCGCACAGTCTGCTGATGACGAGATTTGCGTCATGCATCCCGTATGTTCACATCTGACTGAAAAATTAAGGCCTAGAGACATGAAATTTGGTGAGATGGTAGTACTATTTCTCACAACTCGGGTGCATAGACTCACCCCGATTGGCCAATCAGGGGGCGCTATAACAAAGGGAAATGCATTTCGAAAGTGTATGCCACGGACTCATCTGCCTTATAACATTGGAATCTTAGGCTAAAGACGAACAGAATCTCCCATTTCATTTCAGCCATAAAAATGTTCCGCCATATTGGACCACTACTTTGGTGAAGTAGTCCTAGGCCGTTCACCGATCAGAAACAAACCAGTGCAGAAAGATTCTCTTGAGTCCCATTATAAATAATTATCCAAAAAAAAATTAACTTTCCATTCAATATGGGGACAGTACACCAAAATGTAACAAGTGGGCGTAGCAGCTTTTACTTAAATGGCTTTAACTCTTGAATGGAATTAGATGTTTTCACCAAATTTGGGACACATGAAAGAATTTGGTTGCGTCGGCCACTTGGTGGCACTATACCAATGACTAACCTAAAAATAGTTCTTACTGTGGGACCGTTAGTCCGATCGAAAGCTGTGTCTTTGGCCAAGGTGCTTTGAAGTTTTATGAGGACAATCCTATATCTTGAAAAACATGGCTGCCATCGACCAATCAACTTTCAGCAGCTATTAGACAAGGGCTGTGTCTCGTTTGGAAGGCTGCATGTTAGGTAGGATGCGTCCTTTGAAGGCTGCAGTATACCGAGCGTCCTCCTTTAAACAAATCTCATTTAAACAGAACGGCCTTCGTAGGACAAATGGAAACGGAACGTAACATGGTTGCTATGACAGCATGCCACTCTTTAACAAGCGCGAGCGCTTTCAGTGAGAAGGGAACAATGTCCCTCTGGAACGGAATGTATGAGGTACATTTTAGGAGAGTTATAATAATGTAAAGAGAAAAGAAAATAGATTTTACAGGTGTACTTTTAGTCTAATACTTTACTTTAATCATACATTAATCTAATTATACATGTTATATACTCTGCACCCATCTACTGAGGTACTTCAACTTGGGAATTAACATTCCTTGCGTTTGAACATCATAGTTTCCGGCAAATTGGCATCATTTTTTTTTTTTTACATTTCCATTGAAGCAAAGAATTGTGGGCTGTGAGTGCCCACCAAGGATACACCTCATGCATCATCCGAATTCCCGTGAAAGTAGGTCGCATTTGAAGGCTGCATTCGAAGTATCCTACTCGCTTTTCTGAAACGAGACAGCCTCGATGACATATGCGGCCGACAAATGCGACCCCCGGAGGACACAGGCTTCCAAACGAGACACAGCCAAGGTTAACAAAGGCCATGGTTGTATATTTTGCTGTTTCACACAGTCACGTTATTCACATCATATGATTGATCATCTCATTCTGAACAACTTTGTCTGTGGAACTATAGGTGTCAATCAAATCGTTTGTTAAATATTTGAGATAAAAAAAAATAAAAATAAAAAACTCCTTTTGCGAACTAGTTCTAGGTATTTCACTTGACCACAACAAAATCAATGTAGTACAATTGTCTGGGATCCCTAGATCTTAATTTTTATTTTGCATGGTTATAACAGGGTAAATTAAAATATGGGCGTGGCCTTTAACTCCTAAACTGATTTTCATCAAAGAATGCTTACGCAAGATATGATTCTGAAGAAGCATGCAAAATTATCTTGAGATTGTACATCAGTGGCATTATAACAGTCAGAAATGTTAAAAAGGCTTTAATTCTATTGTAATTTACCTCATGTTGCTGAAAATTATATTACTTTCTATTTTAGGTGCTTTGGGGCTATCTGAATAATGCTTAATATCTTGTAACACATGCACTTAAAGGTCCTAGGCTGCTTGAACTCCTATAATTGCTGCTTGCAGCTATATTTTTATATTGTTTTTTTTAGGGAACGTCTGGAGTTGAAAAACAAGAATCAAAACCAGCAGTTGTGCAGAAGGTACAATGCTACTTTAAATAACAAGTCTGCTGTCTTTTTAAAAGTGGTGTGTGTAATTAATTGATTTTGAAATACTTTCTCCTATCCCAGCTATAACAGGTTGCTTTTCTTCAGTGTAAACATTGGCCATGTGGTGCTATCAGAACATTGCTCTGTTTGTTTGAGCATCCCGATGATGAGCATCCGATATGATGAGTTTATCATATAATATGATAAACTCATTTACAATACTGTAAATACACCAATCAGCCACAACATTAAAACCACCTGCCTAATATTGTAGCTATTACAGCATTCTGAGATTATATTCTTCTCACCACAATTGTACAGAGCGGATATCTGAGTTAACAGTCTCTAGAATTTACTCCGAATGGTGCCAAAAAAAAAAAAACATCCAGTGAGCAGCAGTTCTGTGGACGGAAATGCCTTGTTGATGAGAGAGGTCAGCAGAGAATGGCTAGACTGGTTCGAACTCACAAAGTCTACTGTAACTCAGATAACCACTCTGTACAATTGTGGTGAGAAGAATAGAATCTTAGAATGCTGTTCTGAGATGCGAGTTGGCGCTGTTTTGGCAGTATGAGGGGGACCTACACAATATTAAGCAGGTGGTTTTAATGATGTGCCTGATCGGTGTGTATATATCTCTGTCTTATTCAATAAAGGTTGTTTAATTCAAAGGTGCATTTAAATGGCAGTGTATCAGCAATTCTCTATACGTTTCCACTCAGCCAGCAAACACTGCCGAAAAATCAATGCATATTAAGAAGGAAGCACAGGGACTTGCTGGGAGGAACCTACACAGAGCAAAGAAGAAACCTCCAAAGGGAATGCATTTAAACTCCAGTGATGTGACTGCAATCTCCAGCAGCGGCCCGGCTGCAGTTAGCCTTCTGAGACAGCTAGATATGGAGCTCATCGGTATAAAACGACAGGTGAGAGTTTCATTATCTCTCCACTTAAAGGAGCATTTTTTACAAATAAAGACATGAATAACACTTTTTAGAAATATGTTTAGAATGATGTTCACACACATTAAATGAAGACTCCAGTCATGTCAGTAGCTCATTAAAAGCTTTTATTTTTACAATGAGCTCGATTACATGGACATCGGATATCTGCTTATTTTCAGAGTTTCCGTTTACATGCACTGTGTTAGCGGAGTTGTTTCCTTAACTTTCCATCATGACCTGCAGCGGAATTGCACTGCAATATTGGGGTTTCCCCTCTTACATCAAACTCGGGGATTCCCCCAATGTACTTGAGTGCATATACCCGGATGTGAGCGACTGTAGTCGTCTAGGTGATATTTAAAATTGGTGTGTTTAAATTGGTATAGTTTGTTGTGTGTGTGTGAGACTTGTGTGAATTTTTTTTTTTTTTTTTTTTTTTTCTCCCTTTTCTCACTGTACTCCCAGAAATGTTGAATCTGTGTTGACTTGTTGATATGATGTAGGGCAACATCCTATGATGTTAGTCATTTGAAAATCAGAACGCCGCTTAGGCGCTTACATGCCCACATAAGCTGTGTTCTCTGGGAGAAACCTAGGTGTGTTAAGCCGCTTTCTCTTAATCCCTTAAATGCCATAACAAAAATGGCATTCTCGTTTACATGACGTTTCAAAAAACCCTGGAGTTAACCATTTTCACAAGTGCGTGTAAATGGAGTCATTGAGCGGGTCACCCCCTAATGGGCACTGCCATGTTGACATCACATGACAACCTGTGACATGCATTTCACAGAGTTACTACAACTAATAATAACAATAATAATGATGTTAACTTTATATAGCGCTTTCAGCCAATGCTCAAACATAACTACATGTAAACCAAACATTTTAACAATAAACACAGTATACATACTACAGACAACAACGGAACCTGAGTCAGCAGTGTAGTTCAGAGTGATGGTATGGAGTGTGATACACCAAACAGAATGAGTGCAAGTGGTAAAATAAAATGTCTAAACAAGAGGTCCCTGCTGGAGTAATGAAACAAACTGCTACGACCTGCAGCTCTCATGCCACAGATCATGGATAAATGGGGCAACATCAAGCGGCCAGTGTGAATACACAACTGTCACAGCCGCCAGAGAGTGCGCAAGTTGCGGCAGTCTGGTCATGGTCCAGTGCACAACTGCACAAGAAAATATGTTTGGATTGAATCCAAGAAGGTCCATGCAAATCTGACTAATTTAGAAGGAAGTGACAATCTAAAGCTGAAAATTTTGATAATCCTAACCTATTTTTACAGATTCAGAACATTAAACAGAACAATAGTGCCCTGAGAGACAAGCTGGAAACAGGTGTTGATGAGTTCAGGCCATCTGAGGTAACGATATTCACAGAATCATCAGAATTCCTTATGGACAGATAGAGATGGCCATCTTTACAATTTTTGTGTATGACTGGTTATTCACAAATGAATATGAATGTGCGTTTTTCTCAGGCTAGTCAGAAATTTAATACACGCTGGACCACAGAAGAGCAGCTGCTTGCAGTACAAGGTAATTTTCACCAAATTTCTCAAAATGGTTATAGGGCTTACTTAAATGTGAAATGTTCATTTTTTTTCAGTGTTAAAATACTTGGAATTGTTCTGGAAATCACTTTTAAAGTTCCATTTGGTGACGCTAGCGGCACAGAAATGATGCACTTCATCTTTTAAGTTCTTTTTAACTTAACAAGTGCTAGTAATCACAATACTCAAAACTGTACAATTTACATAAATTTGCTCTGACTCTTTCCTTGTCTCGTTCTGGGCAATTCTCTTTTCCCTCACTTAGCAATAAGGAAGTATGGACGGGATTTCCAAGCTATTTCTGATGTGATCGGCAACAAGTCTGTGGTTCAAGTGAAAAACTTCTTTGTGAATTACCGTCGACGTTTTAACCTGGACGAGGTGCTGCAGGAGTGGGAGGCTGAGCACGGTGTGGAGGGAAGAGAGGAAGAAAAGATGGAAGTGTCTTCCGAGGAAGGGAACAACCCTGGGCCTGCAGAAAGCCAGACAGAGGTCAGTAGCTGTGTGCTTCCCACCGTTTCCCATCAGTACCTCTTTGTTAATAGGCCATTACCATTTTTCCTGAAATGATGCTGGAGATGGTGCTTGGGTCAGTGGATCTGTGAACCTCTCTCAGAACCAGCTCACTTTTCCACTGACTTGAGAGCTGATAAATTATGCAGCTTGACCATTTAACATAACCCCATTTCTACCAGGTATTACGATGCATCTTGGGTGATCCAATCACATCTGGTCAGGTGAGACAGATCCGTGAAGCTCTCGTGATTGTGTATGTATCCCCTTTTTTAGATTTTCTGATTGGACCGTTATATCCTTTTAAAGCCACTCGTGAACAGCAAAGTTTAAACTCTTGTTTAAGCTCAGCAGTTGATTGACAGGTGAGGGGCGGTGCTTCACTGCTGCTGGTACACATGCAGGACAGATTAGCGTTTACACCTCAAATGCAATTTGTTCACATGCGTTTTTTACCACATTTGTATGTGGTATTTGAGATGCGATCAAAAAATGTTTTAGACCCTGTCAAGACCTGTATTTTGGGTTGACCACGTGATCGGATCACCCAAAACTCATCTTAATACCAGGTGGAAACGGGGTCAACATGACCTGTCCACAAACAAAAAGGGTCTTTGTTTAGGAGTCATACTTTTTTTTTCTTTTTTTTCTTCTCCCCTTTTTCTCCCCAATTTGGAATGCTCAATTCCCAATGCGCTCTAAGTCCTCGTGGTGGCATAGTGACTCGCCTCAATCCGGGTGCAGAGGACAAATCTTAGTTACCTCCTTTTTCTTATCAGTAGCAGTCTCTGCATTATCGCCATCACTTGGTCTTTTCCTACCTCCTCCACTAAAGAAACTTCCGAGCGTTGTTTGTTTCACGCTCTTTTGGAAGAGTGGAACCGATGTTTTCTGAAATTGCACATTTATGTAAATTTGGATAGTGGCTCTTAAAGGGTAATGCGCACAACAAATAATACAGTGGCGTATATCAGTGCTGCACAGACATTTTTCCCAGAACGTTCTTGGGACCCGGTAGCAACTCTTCCACGGCCCAGTACTGGGTCACGACCCGGGGGTTGGGGACCTCTGGTTTAAATGATACTGTGTTGCACACTGGTCTGTTATTGTAGTAACAATGGCATGTAATAACAAAATGATCTGTGACTAGTAGTTTACAAGTTTCAGTCGTTTCACATGCAAGCAGGCGATTTTCGGCGCCCTAAAGAAAAAAATCTGGCCAAATGGTAACATTTATCGGCCGATGTGATAATGAAAAAAGTCTGAATTTCGCCCAATTTATCAGCCTCGGCAATATATCGGTCGACCACTAATCATAGATACTAATGATTTCTCTCTGGGGATGTTTTGGAGCTTGAAATGAATATCTCTCTTATTTTTGAATGCATCTCTGCTCTGTGCGATGATCGATATGGTGTTTACTGGTAGCCAGTATGTCACAATGAATTTTTATAGTGACAAAAGAACTATTCAGACTTGCTTATAATTTGTAAAAGTGTGGCAGGGGGCACTTTAAAATAAATATGGCTGATAACAATGTTAAAATACTGATCATTGGTATCAACTTCAAATTTCCTGAATTGATGCATCACTAATCATTTTAACTTTTATTACTAATCAGTGGTTTAATAGTAACTGGAAAAATAGGAATGGAAATTCTACTGAATGCCTGTCACATCGTAAATCGCCGCATTGAGCCCAAGATTATAATGGGAGGTATCTAGTTTTGTTTTGTAGAACATTCCAGATTTTACATTGGCACCCCATCAGTGCAAAAAGGCTATGTTGGGCTGGAAATTTTAATTGAAGAATTTTTTCCCAACACCTGTTTTTTTGTAAATGTTTGCTGCCCCTTTTTTGTATAATCATCAAAAATGTTTTGTTCAGGAACCAACGGCAATGGAAACACAGAATCCTTCAGCTTCCTGAGTTCTCAACCAGTGGTCAAATGAGGTCAATTCAGTTGATATTGCAGCTGTGCATAAGGGGCATTAAGGCTTCAAGGCCTCAAGTGTAGCCTCTTCATAATTGACATTCCTCTTCCCACCAAATCCCACCACACAGCTGAATCCATGTCTCTTACAGATGCTACCACATGGGAGCGCTAACTCAAGCAACCCTAAGGAACCAGAACTATCTTCCTCGATTATTGCCACTGCCAACAGAAGTAGAGTCCATGTCTTGTCTCTACTAGATTGGTGCTCCTACAGTCATGTTCAGTTAGCCTTTTCCACATAGGGTAAATGAAACTAATAGTCTGTCAAATGGGACGAAGAAACAATCTCCCATCCAAATGTAATTGGTTAGTGAATTGTGCTCTTGAAATATGTTTCCAAAGGAGCTTTTTCATGGTGTTTCTCAATGTCACTGACCATCTCTCTTTTTCTTTCTGTATTCATAGGACTTTGACTTGGTCCTAGTCACACATCCCTTCCAGTTACCTTTTTGTTACTGTAGTATATCTTCTAGTTATATGATTTGTTCTTTGAAGTAGAATGTAAAGAGGGTTAGATGATCTCTGGTTGGATTATGTCAAGCTATTTATTTGCGTGAATTAGGAGAACTGCGCTGTATCAAGAGACAGAGTAGATTCAGTTTTAATATTAATCTGAAAAATTAGATGGTTTGCAGCGCTTATATATTGTTAAAGAGAATTGGTCCAGTATTAGGTCAGAATAAATGTTTAATCATGGACCCTTGTATATGGTGAATTTTAATTGAAATGAATTTTATCTTATAAGTAAGTACAGGCAAATATAGTTATGGAATGGGAAATTGTATTTTAAGAATGTTTGTTTTTGCTTGTATTTTAAAGATATCATTTCGAACAGTTTTGCATGCATGAACATTTTCTTGACACAGTCTCAGTGCCAAGGTTAAGCTTTTCACCCTCTTGGGGGTGTCTAAACAAAAATTTGATATGGTGTTTGGAGATATAAGGTAGATGAGTTCCTATTATAAGGGTTATTTAAAATACATGCATATCTCACCTGTTTCAACCAACTTTTTCCCCTCTAATAACTGTACCAGTACCATATACTGTATGTGTGAACTCCTTTTAGGCATATGAGTGCTGATAACATGTATATGGTTGAGGTAAAAATTTGTGTGTCTGCGTGTGTGGGTGTGATCTAATGTGGCCATAGACTTCATCTGTATATGTGATCAGTTTGTCACATTAGTCATAATAAACTTAAAGAGATACTGTATATACTCTCCAATGCATTGTTACAATTTTTTTTTAACTAAACACATTTTGTTACATTTAGAGAATTCATGCACTATATAAGTTATAATTTGAGATGTAAAGCTTTGTAAACTCTTGGTGACAACATCATTCTTGTTTTGCAGTGGGTAATAAATCAAAGGAATTAGTAATAAGTAAATAACAGACTATGAAGGAGATTTTTTTTTTCAGTGTTGTGTTCAGAATAACAAGAACAGACAATGCTAGAAACATTTTATGAGTTGTTAGAGGGGCAGTGACTCCTCATTGCCTTCCACTTTCAATTACACAACACTGTAAACGCACACACACACACACAAAAAGAGCCAGACTGAACAGCAACCAAGAATGGTACAATATTGTAATAAATGCATATATCTACATATGTTTGGACACTTAAAGGGATAGTTCACTCAAAAATGAAAATTCTCTCATCATTTACTCATATGCCGTTTCTACAGAACAAAAATGAAGATTTGTAGAAGAATATTTCAGCTCTTTAGCTCTATACAATGCAAGTAAATGGTGATGACCAGACCTTTCAAGCTCCAAAAATAACAAAGGCAGCATAAAAGTAGTCCATATGACCATAGGTGGATTATGGACTGGGCCAATGGGGCCAGTGCCCAGGGGTCATTGACTACCATGGGCCCTGGGCTGCAACAGGGGCATGTGACTATGAGGGCCCCCAGCCTTCTTATAGGACCCTTTTGCCTTCCTATTTCTAATTCAATTTTAATCTTATAACGCTGCCTGGTGAAAGTTTCCATGCTCTTCTGGAAGTACAAGACCTTGTAAAATAATTTCCAGTAGCTAACTTCATATTTTGATGCATGCATCTTTTTTATATGAAATCTTTTCTGATTTTGATAAAGTAAAATTAAAAATAATGTTTATATTGTTACTGATATTTAATAATGAGTATTTATTGAGTATTTATTGAATTCAAGCAACGTGCTTCAATTTCATTATTTTACAGAAAAATAGGTTTAAACAGGCTTTATATGGTTAAGCTTTATTCTTTGTACAAAAGGGCTGTTGAACAAAAACATTTATTATACTATTGATTGCTATAATTGCCTGTTTGCCCTACATTACAAAAAATAACTTTTCTTAGGTGGTTGGGAAAAAGACAATATTTATATTTTACTTCGTGTGGTTCAAAAGTACTGATTAAACTAAATACTTAAAGGTTGTTGAGACAAACTGTAATGTTGGTCTGACAAAACCTTGTCTGAAAGTTAAAAATAGTTTTAAATGATTGAAGTCAGACATTTTTACAGGTTTAACAGTAAGAAAGCAGAGAGCACCTTAAAGCATATTAAAGGGCTTGTAAGTTTTGACAGCTGAAGTTTGAAATTATAAACATTCTAAAACAGACTCATAGCTCATTTATATATTCTGTCAATGTAATGTAATCTAGGGGGATTTTGGACACTTTGAAAAGGCTTAAATTATGCCTTTGCTGGGCTTTTCGATGGAAGAATGATAATGGTAGCTAAGCTGTAGGGTCGTTCCAAAAAATGACCAACTGACCACTATTTTTGAGGCCTACACCTTTCAGCCCTTCAAAGCTCTCACAATGGAGGGTAAAGTCTTTGAAGGAAATAGGGTATAGGGATGATCGCTTCTGAATGGAATGCACTCCATCATTCATATGAGTTAGAAAAGGTATAACAGCATGAGCCAGAATTACCTGAACTCTGCCAAATTTCACCAAACCTTTGCATAGATAATGTAGGAGCCAGCTGTATTTGTTAAATTCATAAATATTTAAAGTGTTTGATGAAGTTAAAATATTTTATAATTTATTATTATGGCCCCTTTAAATATATGCATTTTGTATGCATAATTTGTAGTATTTACACTGAGTTCACATTATGTATTTCAAACGTTAAAATGGTATTGTCTCTATAAGAATAGTGGCTGTTCAGCGAACGTGTTTCGGTTGAGCGCTTTCTTTACCACATCCGCTCTATGTGTTTGAATTTATCTGACTGTAAATAACAGAACAGGTATTAAAAGAGACTTAAATCACTGAAAATTGATTGCGTAGATCTCAACTTTAAAAGATAATTGGACTGGGGGGGCCCTAAAGAAAATTGGCCCAGGGGCCCTTGCTAGTCATAATCCGCCCCTGCATATGACTTAAAAAATATTAAGAGACCACTGCAAAATTATCAGTTTTTCTGGATTTACTATTTATAGGTATGTGTTTGAGTAAAATTGACATTTTTGTTTTATTCTATAAAGTACTGACATTTCTCCCAAATCCCCCCTTCCCCCGTGATGCCGCGTTTTCAGACCTGGATTAATGCAAAGAAAACAAGTTCATGTTCACTTTTAAACAACACAATACTAATGTTTTAACCTAGGAGTTCAGAAATCAATATTTGGTGGAGTAACTCTCAGTCACAGCTTTAATGCGTCTTGGCATGCTCTCTACCAATATAGTAACAGAATAATATTTCAATCCTTTTCAGAATAATATTTCAATCTCCACTTTCAGAATGTAAAAGTGAAAGTGTAGATTTATAGGGGGAAAAAAGGATTTAAATATTGATCTGTTACTCGCCCAAATTGATTGCATCAATTCTGAAGACATTTTAAACCACTGTAGTCATATGGATTTATTTTATTCTGCTTTTATATGATTGTTGGAGCTTCAAAGTTCTGGTCACTATTCACTTGCATTGTATGGATCTACAGAGCTGAAATATTCTTCTAAAAATCTTAATTTATACTCTGCAGAAATGGCATAAAAGTGAGTAAATGATGAGAGAATTTTCATTTTTGGGTGAACTAATATATATATATATATTATACAGTACTTTGCAAAAGCTTAGGACCATAAGATGTTTCACAAAAGCATTTGTCTTAAGATGGTTATTTATATCTTCAGCTTTAGTGTGTCAATAGGAAATATAAATGTTAGACTCCCAAACATTACTTTTGCAAATAGAAAAGATTAGAATAGAAGAACAGGGAGCCCTGCAACAGATGGCATGACCCACAAAGCCCCCCCACTGAACATCGTGTCAGTCTGAGATTACATAATGAAACCGAAGCAATTGAGACAGCCTAAATAGATAGGAGAACTGTGGCGAATTCTCCAAGAAGTTTGGAACATCCTATCTGCCAACAATCAAGAAAAACTGTGTCCAGGTGTACCTAGAAGAATTGGTGCTGTTTTAAAGGCAAAGGTGGTCACACCAAATATTGATTTAGCTTTTTTTTATGTTTACTGGACTTTGTATGATGTTAACTGATAAATGAAAACATTTTATGTCATTATTTTTGAAGACATCCTCACTATGCAACATTTTTCTCAAGTGCCTTAAACGTTTGCACAGTACTGTGTGTGTGTGTGTGTGTGTGTGTGTGTATATATATATATATATATATATATATATATATATATATATATATAAATAATATTAGCAATATCTAGTGGAATGCAATTCATACACTTTTAGGAGTGGTATAAATGTCCAAATAACTTTTTGGGCCACTGTACTCATTACACAATGTACACAATATGCACGAATGTATGAATCGCACAAATACAGTAAATTGCAAGTCAAATGTAATCAGAATCGTTGTACATGTGTTCTGTAACAGAATCATTATCATAATTTTAGGCATTTTCTCATCTCACCTCATGTGTCAGCTGTCGGTAAATTTGAAAATTGATGAGTACTTGTTTCTCACAGTCGGTCACCAGAAACACGTGGAAGACCTGCTGAAGTAAAAGTATGGAGGGAACTCCGTGCCGAAACATAAGCGTCCGACAGACCGACTGAACATCTTGTGCTTTGAGCATCTTAAGCCTTGTTTATACTTTCGCCTGGCTCCACACTGCAAGCTTCCGCTGACTGTGTGCGCACCTCCCCAAACAGACGAGGCGTTTATACTTGAAGCGCTCACAGTTGTACTATTCTTTGAAATGAAAGGCCACGACTCAGAGTAATCGTCCTCTAAACCAACAGGAAGTAGCTGTGAGTAGTGTTCCTCTTCCAACAATATGTACAAAACAAATCTTAGCCAATATTTTTTTAAATCCTATGTAAATTAATTCTTATTTTAACTAATTAACTTTACATAAAAAAAAGTACTTTACTTAAAAAGTGTCAGATAAAGAGTCTATGGCTTTGTCGTCCCTCAAAAAGCACCTGATGGAGTTTGAACTTCACATCAGACTTCTCTGGGTCCACTTTTGCCAGCATGTCAGCCATAACTACAGCAAATCTGTAGTCTTCATTGTCCTGCTGCATGGCACTTTCCCTCTCCTGGTCCAGCTTCTCCAATCTCCTCAGCAGGGCGTCTTCGGTGTTCTGTTTTCGTTTACGCAACGAGCCTGTAGAGATGGAGATGATGACTGGAAGGAATGCTGTGCAATGCCTCTTGGTGACGGTCCATGCGAGTAGGGCAACGATGGAGTTGGAGATGCTGGAATTTGGGATGTTACAGGAAGTGGGGAGATGGGAGGTGGTGATGGCGTAAGGAACACTGGTGAGGAGCTGTTGGAGGTCACAGTGTTCTGTGTTGCAGGCGAAGATGCAGATGGTGACCGTGGAGCTGCTTGTCTCTGTATGTTCCTCTCTGTTCACGTTATCCACCTCCTTTAAAAAATGCAATAAGTAAAAAAAAAAACAATTAAAAGCACACTCTGTGAACACAGAAACTATATTATAAACAAGAATGCAAAATCTACCAATTAGTCTCCAGTTGTTTTCTACTTTTTCAGCAAAACTTTAAAAAGCATGGGTACACAATTGTCTTCACCCATAAAACACCAACCAAATGAACTGATTTAAATCTAACTCAGAACAAATTGTTCACTGATCATTCAATGTGCTTAAAAAGCATTAGAAATTGGGAGGGTTACTTTTGAAACGTATTCCACTACAGATTACAGAATACATGCTGTAAAATGTCATTTGTAACGTATTCCGTTAGATTACTCAAGGTCAGTAACGTATTCTAAATACTTTGGATTACTTCTTCACCACTGGTAGATTTTTTTACTTGTTTTGACTATAAAAACTCTGCCAGTACAGTAAGACAAAATACACATGTTAAAAATACATTCTCTGAAAAACCTAAATATCTTATGCATTGTTGTTTCTAAAACAAGATAAATTCAATTGATCTTGTTTTAAGGATTTTTAGATATTTTTACAGGAAAACAATACAAAAATTATTATCAAGAATTCGATTTTTGCCCTAACATCAAAGGTCTTACTAGAAAAAAATAAATTATGATCCAACGTGAATTTTCTTAAAAAATATGATCGTGCCTGGTAACGTGCATGTAAAATGGCTAGAAATAGCATTTTAGCTTAGCGTAAAGCTGACAATTTACACAAGGTTTATTTCTATTTCTTCTGCTCCAAACTTACTTCAAACTTACTTCTCTGTCTGCACGTATGAATGTAACACATCATAAGAAAGTGTTTCACTGCTATTAAAATGCACTTTGGATCGCATCATTTATATGTATAAATGTTTTCCATCTGAAAGGACTAAATATTAAATGAAACAAATGACAATAAAATGCAAAGTAATCTCTTCAGTAATCCAAATACATTTTATAATGGAATACAGTTACTTATATTTTGTATTTTAAATACGTAATCCCGTTACATGTATTCCGTTACTCCCCAACCCTGTATATATATATATATATATATATATATATATATATATATATATATATATATATACACACAACAGCAGTAATCAGTAATATATCTACTCTATGTTCCAAACAGCGACCAACCAGGAAGGTCAGACTACATTCTGGCTATCTGAAACGTTCATTTTGAATGAATCTTTTATGTGACTCAGAAGAACGAGTAGTCTCAGAGAGTGATTCGTTCATTTTGTGGTGGCCGCGCATGTGCATTGCGCAACCTCCGTTCGTTTGTTACGTGAAAACCGCATAGGCGCTGTACAGGAAACAGAAATGATTAGTTCACCTCTCGAGTCTTCTGGTCGGAGTCGTTCGTTCTTTTGTCACATGACAGCCGTATACGCTATGCAGTGACAAAAGAACGAACGACTCCGACAAGAAGATTCCAGAGGTGAACTAATCTTTCTGTTTTTCATAAATTGTCCTTGGCTGCATTATACATTTTCCTTATTGGGACTATAATCAAAGTTTGCATAAGTAGACGTGTTGGGGGGGATTTGATTTGACAGTTGATTTTATTTATTTAATTATTTATTTCACACTATATTAGCTACACATTGAACAACACTTATGCTGCGTGCCATTTGTCTCAGAAGATGGAGCTCGGGACTCGGATCAACGTCATATCCATTAAAAAAAACAAGAAATCTGAGTTGGATGCGTTCCTTTTACACACAACATGACAAGTCGGAAAAAAAGATGGACACCTCCAGGAAAGTAATTGTTGCACTAGCTCTTTTGGAGTACAGAGAGCTAAAAAATAAGTATGCCCTTCACCTAAGAGACCTCGAGGAAGATGACAGAAAGCGGAGAAAGTATGTTAATGTTTCTGAAACATGTTAACCATCGAACCAGCGGTGTAAAAAAAGGGCAATGCTCTATGGAAGTACAAACATATATTTGCAATGTAAATTTGCCAAACTGTGTTATGTGTAAACGGTTTGTAACGTTAGGCAGTGTTGTTGTAGCAACATTGACCATTGTTGTTGTTAGCAGTAGCGACCTAGACAATTTTAGCTGTACCAGTTTATAAACAACACATTATGCGGTAATTCACGCATAACAGGATCATAGCAACATGCCTATAGGCAATGGTAATACAGTATTGTGTATACGACTTACTAAATTGGACACAAAAAAGACAAAAGTGCTAAAAAAAAAACAACTTTAAACCCACAGCATACTACAGTCGATGCTCTTCGCAGCCATCTTGCTTTCTGAACTCGGGGTCCTCTGAGTTCGTCCGACTTTCCGGGTAGGAATTCCGACATTGGGGGGCGTTCCATTTGTCAGTTCCGGTCTCGGAACTCGGAAAATAACTCGGAGCTCTGACTTCCGAGACAAATGGAACGCAGCATTAATTCTAAGAAAGTTAATCCATACATATGACCACTAGAGGCCACTACAGTCTTGTCACTATAGAGACGAAAGGGCCAACATTAGGTTCTATTTGGAGTCGCTGTTTTTTTTTCAGTCATCTTTAAGGGTGAATTAATGGTGAGAGTGGGGGATGATAACCAGTCCCCTGGGCTATCACCATACAAAGTTTCAAACATATTTACTGTGGTGTTCATACTTTATTCACCTGTGAACTTGGTATAAGTGAAATGTGATTTTTTTTTTTTTTCGTTTTTTATTTTTAATAAATTTGCAAAGATTTCAAACAAACTTCTTTCACGTTGTCATTATGGGGTATTGTTTATATAATTTTGAGGAAAATAATGAATTTAATCCATCTTGGAATAAGGCTGTAACATAACAAAATGTGGAAAAAGTGAAGGGCTGTGAATACTTTCCGGATGCACTGTAAATTGATAATATATATAGCCCTATAATTGACAAACTACAAAAAACTGTAATGAAACATTAAACTTAACATGACTTGTTCACAATCATCATTAGGAAAGACCAGGTGATACAAATTTCAAAGCTTTATAAATGTCCAAACAATCATGGGCTCCTCTAAGCTGCTGCATAGCACTATAACTGATGCTGTCTGGGAAATTTTCCTATTAGACCGATCCATTTAATTACTCTGTCTGCTATGTCCAGGCTGTTAAGAGGAAATAGTTGCTCATGACACTACCCAACATAAAAAAAAGCTTTTACTGACAATATAGCATTTAAAGCAACTGCACTATGGGTCATCCTCATTTATAATGTTTGCAGATACATCAGAATACACTAATACATTAAAGTAACATTTAAAAAACAACAATACAGAATTAACACAGAAGTGCAAAGAAGAGGAATCAAGTATATTTCAATAAAAACTTATTAATAATCTATATGGTTCAACTGATATTGAAACCTGCTGTATATGTAAAGTTAATAAATAATAGAAGAAAGATGCATGGTGATAGTCCAGGGGACTGTTTATCAACCCCCAGTGTCACCATCAACTCACCCTTAAAGATGACTGAGAGGAAGCCTCTCCAAAATGGGCCCTTTGTAATCTCATTCATCTCTATGGGCTAATATGCCAAGTTCATGGGTGGATAACGTAGGAATGCCACAGTAAAAATGTTTGGAACTTTGCATGGTGATAGTCCAGGGGACTGGTTATCATCCCTCAGTGTCAACCATCAGCTCACCCTTAAAGATGATTGAGAGGGAGTCTCTCCAAAATGGGCCCTTTGTAATCTCATTCATCTCTATGGGCTAATATGCCAAGTTCATGGGTGGATAATGTAGGAATGCCACAGTAAAAATGTTTGAAACTTTGCATAGTGATAGTCCAGGGGACTGGTTATCATCCCCCAGTGTCAGTTTTAAATCACTCTTAGAGATGACTGAGAAAGAGCCCCTCAACATGGGCCATTTTTATTCTCCATCTCTATGGGTCAATATGCCAAGTTCACGGGTGGATAACGTAGGAACGCCACTGTAAAAACATTTGAAACTTTGCATGATGATAGTCCAGGGGACTGGTTATCATCCCCCAGTGTCAGTTTTAAATCACCCTTAGAGATGACTGAGAAAGAGCCCCTCTATATGGGCCCTTTTTATTCTCATTTATCTCTATTGGTTATTATGTCAAGTTCACAGGTGCCTTACTTAGGAATGCCACAGTAAAGAAAGTTTGAAAATTTGCATGGTGATACTCCAGGGCACTGTTTATCATCCCCCAGTGTCACGATCAACTCACCCTTAAAGATAACTGAGAGGGAGCCTCTCCAAAATGGGCCCTTTGTAATCTCATTCATCTCCAAGGGTCAATATGCCAAGTTCACGGGTGAATAACGTAGGAACGCCACAGTAAAAATGTTTGAAACTTTCCATGGTGATAGTCCAGGGGACTGGTTATCATCCCCCAGTGTCAGTTTTAAATCACCCTTAGAGATGACTGAGAAAGAGCCCCTCTATATGGGCCCTTTCTATTCTCATTCATCTCTATGGGTTAGTATGTCAAGTTCACAGGTGCCTAATTTAGGAACACCACTGTAAAAAAATTGAAACTTTGCATGGTGATAGTCCAGGGGACTGGTTATCATCCCTCAGTGTCAGCTTTAACTCACCCTTAAATATGACTGAGAGGAAGCCTCTCCAATATATATATATATATATATATATATATATATATATATATATATATATATATACACACACACACACACACACACACACTGGTGGCCAAAAGTTTAGAATAATGTACAGATTTTGCTGTTTTGGAAGGAAATTGGTAATTTAATTCACCAAAGTGGCATTCATCTGATCACAAAGTATAGTCAGGACTTTACTGACGTAAAAAACAGCACCATCACTATTTGAAAAAAGTAATTTTTGATCAAATCTAGACAGACCCCATTTCCAGCAGCCATCACTCCAACACCTTATCCTTGAGTAATCATGCTAAATTGCTAATTTGGTACTAGAAAATCACTTGCCATTATATCAGACACAGTTTGGTTCTTTAAATGAAGCTTAACATTGTCTTTGTGTTTGTTTATGAGTTGCCACAGTATGCAATAGACTGGTATGTCTTAAGGTCAATATTAGGTCAAAAATGGCAACAAAAAAAAAGAAACAGCTTTCTCTAGAAACTCATCAGTCAATCATTGTTTTGAGGAATGAAGGCTGTAAAATGCTTGAAATTGGCAAAAAACTGAAGATTTCACACAAAGGTGTACACTACAGTCTTCAAAGACAAAGGACAACTGGCTCTAACAAGGACAGTAAGAGACGTGGAAGGCCAGATGTACAACTAAACAAGAGGATAAGTACATCAGAGTCTCTAGTTTGAGAAATAGATGCCTCACATGTCCTCAGCTGACAGCTTCATTGAATTCTACCCGCTCAACACCAGTTTCATGTACAACAGTAAAGAGAAGACTCAGGGGTGCAGGCCTTATGGGAAGAATTGCAAGAAAAAGCCACTTTTGAAACAGAAAAACAAAAAGTAAAGATTAGAGTGGGCAAAGAAACACAAACATAGTTACACAGTTAGTTCCGGTCCTCGAATCTGATTGGACAAGAGATGCTCCATGAGTGCTGATGGTCTCACACCATAAGCACTTCGGACGCTTCACTGTGTGTATCACTCCACTTGTGTTCATGCTAAATTAAAGAAAAAGCCACTTTTGAAACAGAATAACAAAAAGAAAAGGTTAGAGTAGGCAAAGAAACACAGACATTGGACAACAGATAATTGGAAAAGAGTGTTATGGATCTTAACCCCATTGACCCCGTGAGAAGTGCCCGACAAGACAGCCACATCTATGGCAAGTGCTATATGAAGCGTGGGGTGAAATGTCACCTGAGTATCTGGACAAACTGACAAAAATTACATTTTTAGATGTAAAAAGTATGATTTTCCTGTATAATTAATGGCAGAAATTTACATTATGTTTAACAAGAGAGTACATGTACTTGTTACAGTAAATTATTGTTAAAATTACAGTAAAAAACAATAATCGGGCGTTCCCACAATTCCCTACATAACCCATTATATTTCATTATATTTTATGGGAATAGTTATGTTTCTTCTTATTTTTAATATCAGTTATGTACATTGGGGTGTTCTGTGTTATATTTGATGTAGTTTAGTTAATGTTTACTGCATTATTTAAATTTCATATGTGTTACTCTGATGGTGTTTATTGTTTGTGTGTCTCTACATGTTTATTGGTCATTGCTCTTAGAAGAGCCACTGTTGGTGAACTTCATGTCATCATGTGCTCTTCTGTCATTTTTACGGTGATCAACAATACATTATAAAGTAAAAAGCAGATTGTTACAGTTTCAGAAGGTTAATATCAAGATTATGAAATGTTTTTTTACTGTAAATTTAACAGATTTTATTTGCTTTATTTTTTACAGTTCTGGCATGGTCATGTAAATTACAGCAGTTTTTAACTGTAAAATGTACAGATTGTTCTGTAAAGTTTAAGTTGTTTACATTTTTCCTTTGCCTTAAAAAATACACAAATTCTCCTAGGTACACTTGCACAAAGTTTTTCAACAGTGTTGGCAAGTAAGGTGTTCCAAGATTCATGAAGAACTTGACACAGTTCTTCTATGGATTTAGGTTGCCTTAATTGCTTCATTCTCATCATATAATCCCAGATTTATAGTATGGCTTCTTGTTCTTCTATTCAATTCTATGTGCTAAAGATGTTAAAATCTAAAATTGATATTTTATACTGACACACTAAAGCAAAAGATAGAAAATAACCATCTTAAGACAAATGTTTTTGTGAACCATCTAATGTGCCTGAGACATTTGCACAGTACTCCAAATGTAAACAATGATAGAAACGCTTATTATTGAGAAGAAAACAGAAATATTCATCAGAAAATGGGGGTATATATGAATATGTTTTACAGACAAAACTTCAGAAGCTCAGAAGGAAGAGATCCAGGAGAAGGAAAGGTCGTCTGGCCAAGAAACTGTGAAAGAAGGCTCTAAAGGCTCTCTTTAAGCTGCACATGACATCATCTGGAGATTCTCTAGATTTCCTGGAAAGAGGGATACAGAGACTAAATATATAAGGAATGATGGATTGATAGGCATCAATTTGAGATGTATAATCAGTATGAATACTGGTGTCTGTGCAAATAACAATAATCAACCATTTATTCATTTGGAGTGTTTTGTATGGAGTGTGAACAGTGTACAGTAGGCAGAAATCTTGAAATTAATGTATGGATTCAGATGGGAAAATATTATTTGTATTTTAAATGTTATCTATTTATTTCTTTACTTAATTTTATTAACGTATCCTTATCCTGCAATTCGTTCACTCACCGCCTATGTATATAGCCTAGACAAAGATGTGATGCCATGTACAGTACTCAGTGATATGCTTAGAATATGAAAACATGAGAGGCAGTGCTCACAAGACCTCTCTCTCTGTCAGAAGATATCCATATATCAGAGTTCTGTCTGATATCCAAAACCAGTCAACATCAACAGCTTGTTGTTAACTCACTTTCCTACCAGCCCAAGAATGAGCAGAGTCAGCAGGGGGAATATAGCAGAAGGCAGGAGACGAAGTGATGGTAAAAATGAACAGAGCTTATTGAATAATCTTAATTGCATCTTTCTCAATGCTCAGTCTGACTTTGTCTGACCAGCACTAATTCAACAAGTGTTACTATATCATGCAAAGTCATTGGACAATTACTTCTTCACAACATCGTCCCATGACATTGAAGACCTTGAAATTTAAACTCTTTATCTCTGACTTGTGAGACAATATAGCACACAGCATCAAATTAAGCAATTTGACAGATAACAATATGAAAAATTAGTAAAAAATAAAAAAATACAATTATTATATAAAAATGATATATGTGTGAATAATAAAATAATATGAAAAAAGTAGAAACATGAATTAAGACTTTGTAAGAATGTATGTATGCACAGTATGTTTGCTCTCTTCAAGTAACACACTCACAAGCACACACACATTGCCTTTGAAAAATAAAAATAGGACTTTAGATCATTGTCATGGAATGGGGTATGTAAGTTTCGTTAAAAATGATCAGAGAAAGACTTGATAGACAGGTAGATCAGTTCATCACTCAGAATGACTTAGAATAGCCTACAACACCTTTCTCTAAATGCTTATTGAGGGAAGTACAGCAGGTTGCAGGAAAAATGGTTGAGTACTGTTTTAGGTATAAAATATCTACATCTAGTGCCTGTATTGTCCATATATATTCTTTAAACAACAGCTTCTTCTTCTTCTTTCTGTAATGGCCATCCACTCCTTGGAGTATTACTGCCACCTACAGTATATCTGCTCTACACTATATCTTCTGCCTAGAACCTAGATGCTCCACCTAGCTCCCATATATGTGTTTAAGCATCAGATTTCAGATGGTGCTGCATGTTCAGCTCCTCCATCGTCCACCCAATCCCCTCACAGTCCAGACCTAGGTTTTGCACCTTACTATATTCTATCTTCTAATCCTGTATTCCATAAAAAAGTAAATAGTGCTTTGTATACCTGCCCATCCACATTGTCTGTGCCCAAAAATCCTCAGCGATCACCGGCCTCTTCTCAATACATTCCATTAAACATCTACGAGATGTACTATATTTACTACACTCCAACAGTATGTGCTCCACACTTTCTAAGACCCCACAGCTATCACACATCCCATCCCCGTGTTTACCCAGGATGGCCAATGTTGAATTTAGTCCGGTATGTCCCAACCTTAACCTGGTTAATATTACTTCTTCTCTTCTGTTCTTCCCTACATGGATTATGCTTACCTTCATACTTTTATAAAGCATCTACCTGTATTGCCACTGTCCCACTTTTCTTGCCACTCATTGTTTAATTTCTTCCAAATTATAGCTTTAACCGAATTTTTCACTAACGGTACTTGAACATCAGTTTCTCTTTTATCGAGTACTTTTTTGGCTAATTTATCCGCTACCTCATTCCCTACCACCCTAACATGCGCAGGTACCCAATAAAAGTATATTATCACTCCAGTTATTTTTACCCTGTGCAACAATGAATACACTTCCATTAGCAAGTCTTCTCTTTCTGACCTTGCAGATAAAATACTATTTAGCACCGAAGAAGAATCAGAGCATATCACCACTTGGTCTGTTCTATTTTGCTCTATTCATTGCAGTCCTACTATTATAGCAATCAGCTCCGCAGTATATACGGATATGT
Source organism: Myxocyprinus asiaticus (assembly GCF_019703515.2). Taxonomy (NCBI): domain Eukaryota; kingdom Metazoa; phylum Chordata; class Actinopteri; order Cypriniformes; family Catostomidae; genus Myxocyprinus; species Myxocyprinus asiaticus. The sequence continues at coordinate 25,584,534 of NC_059360.1, forward strand.
TTTTGCTTAATTTCTGACTCATCTTTATCTTATGTTTTTGAACAAATACTCCTATCCCTACCTCTTGACTTATTGGGTCTATAGATCCATCTGTAAATATCTGCAAGCATGACTGATATCTCTCTTTCAAGAATGCACTTACCAAATTTCCATAATTACTTTTCTCTTCCATGTCCCCTCGATCTTCTAATAGACTCATAACAACCATTGGTTCTGGGGTTCTCCAAGGTGGATTACCATTTAAAAGCATTGCAGAACAAATTGGTATATTCTCTATTCCTATCTTTCTGGCCCTCTGCCCACAATTCCTCCATTTTATTTATACTCCCAGCATACTTCTGTTACTCAACGGTTAGCTGTTTAGCCCCTGCTCCTTGTAGGCCCTGTATGTCATAGCCAATTTTTCCCTTCTTAAATCCAATGGCATTTGCCCCATTAACACTCTAATCGCATTAACTGTGGAGGATTTAATTGCTCCACTGCAGATTCTTAGAGCTTTGGCCTGTATTACATCCAATTTCTTTAATACTGTTTTAGATGCCGAGTTGAAGACCATACAACCATAATCCAAACTAGACCGTATCAAGGTTTGATACATATATAATAATGTCTCACAATTGGCACCCCAATGACATCCAGCCACCACGCGTAAACTATTACAAATTTGTTTACACCTTGATTCTAATTTACTAATATGCCTTTTCCAGCTCAATTTCTCATCAAACCATAAACCAAGATATTTAAACACCAACACTCTTTCCAACGGTTGGCCATGCAATTTAAAGATGCTCTGCCCTTTAAGTTTCTTCTTTGTAAATACCATGTAGTTGGTCTTAGTTACAGAGAATTTAAAATCCCAGTTCAAGAACCATTCCTCAGCTTCTCCAATTCCTTCCTGCACTTTTTTGACTACAATTTTGAGGTTTCAACCCCTCTTCAATATTGCTCCATCATTTGCATAAAGAGCCATTCCCATACTTATTTTAATATTATCAAACACATCATTTATCATTAAATTAAATAGTATTGGGCTGATTACACTACCTTGTGGTGTCCCATTAACAATTTGATGTTGAGCTGACAATTCCTCTCCAACTCTTACCTGAAAGGTCAGTTTAAAAAGAAATCTAATACCCAATTATAAAGTTTTCCATTCAATTACAGCTTTATTTTAATTTTTTATTTAATCAACAGTCCCTCCCTCCATAAGGTATCGTAGGCCATCTCTATGTCGAAATATACCGCAACCAGATATTCTTTCATTACTAGCGCCTTTTTAACCTGATTCTCATATAATACTAAAGCATCCAATGTGGACCTTCCTTTCCTAAATCCACTCTGATATGGTGACATAATTCCTGCTTTCTCTAAAAGATAGTTAAGTCTTTTTACAATAATTTTTCCCATGATTCTGCATACATTAGAGGTAAGGGCTATTGGCCAATAACTATTAGCTTTTTCCATATCTTTCCCTGGTTTAGCTCACGGTATCACTATTGCCCTTTTCCATTCTATTCTATTAAGTATTGTGCCTTCATTCCATATTTGATTATATACTTTCAGCAAAATATTTAGACCTATCTCGGGTAAATTCCTTAATATTTCATAACTTATATCTTCGCCTGGTGCAGTATTTTTTGATTGATTAATGACTATTTTTAACTTTTATTATTATGCTATCGGATTCTTTACTTTTTTGACATACATTCCCATACATATTCAGTATCTGTTGTCTTCTTGTTAAGTATTCATCACTTAGATTCTCAATACTATGAACTATAGCAATTTTTTTTGCCAGTAACTCTTTAGCCTTTTCTTTCTTTGTAAAACTACTACACCATCATCTTCACGGACAGGTATCCTTTTAAGTCCATTCGTTCATTTTATCATCCGCCGTATCACATCTATTCCAACCTTGTTTCCCAATGTACTACAGAATCATTCACAAGCTTTCCTATTAGCCTCCTCAATTACCCTCCTTGCCACTGCTCTTTTTCTTTGATAATCCATGACTGCCTCAGAGGATAGCATCTTCCTTACCACTTGAAATGCTTTCCTTCTTTCTTTTATTGCTTCTTTACATTCCTCCAACCACCATGGTATATTCTTCTTTTTCCTCATCCCTTTTTCATATGAATAGATTCCTTTGCTGCCAAAGTTATCCCACTTATTACTTGACTATAGTTTTAGAGTAAGGGTGTAACCCCGGTGTCCTGGCCAAATTCCCTCCCATTGGCCATTATCAATCATGGCTTCCTAATGATCCCCATCCATTAATTGGCTCTATCACTCCACCCTCTCCTCTCCACCAATAGCTGGTGTGTGGTGAGCGTACTGGCGCACTATGGCTGCCGTCGCATCATCCAGGTGGATGCTGCACACTGGTGGTTGTTGAGGAGAGTCCTCTGTTCACTGTGTAATGCGCTTTGAGTGTAGTGTCAGAAAAGCACTATATAAATGTAACGTTCATTCATTTCCTCCAACATTCCCTTCCAGAGTCATCCTGCTAAAAGTTTTCTCACATATCATTTTAAATTTTACCCAATCTGCCTTCTTCTAATTCCATTTTATACTTAGGCACCTTTCTTTATACTGTGGCTTGACCTGTATCTTACATGACACTGGGAAGTGATCACTACCCAAATTGTTAGGACCGACCATGTGCATTTCCCAGCTAAGCCTGCCAACACTAATGTTAAATCTAAACATGACTCTCTTCCTTTATACACATCTATCCTTGTAGTCTTCCCATTATTCAAACACACTAGAGAACAGTCTTCCATAAATTCTTCTATTATCTTCCCATTATAGTCTGTTCTGCTACCCCATAAGCTATTGTGAGAGTTGAAATCCCCGCACACAATTAACCTGCTCGACATATCTCCAACAAATTTCTTTAATACATCTGTACTTAGCTTTTTACATGGATTGTACACATTAATAATCTTAATTTTATCCTGTTCTGTCACTACTTCTATATTTAAGCTCTCAATATCACTTTCGCTATTTAACTTCCTATAGATCACATTCTCTTTAATAAAAATAGCGCATCCACCTCCTTTTCCTTTATCTCTCACTTTCCTTATCACTTCATAACCAGGCACTTTAAAACTTATAGATTGATATAACCACCTTTCTTGAACACAAATTACATCTGGGGTTTCTTCCAGATCCAGTATCATTTTTTTAAATTCCTGCCCGTTAGCATCTAAGCTCCTAGCATTCCATTGAAGTATAAGGAAATACATAACGATACTATATATCACTGCACTGTGATATATCATCTATTGTGACTTTACTTTTATCACTGCTCCCTTATTTAGATTTCAAAATCACATGAACCTGTTCTGCAGACACCCCAGATAGATTTAGGAATTTATTTGCACAGCCAACTACTATTCTCAGCTTACACGACTTCCTTTCAACTTGTGCTGTTCCATTTATCACTGCACAAATAAAAGCCACAAAATAAATTCTCTTCACTGTCAGAATTTCTGCTTGTTCTACCCTTGATTGAATTTCACAATTTCCATGTATTTTTGCCACATCCGTTAACTCCTTGCGTTTCATTGTCATCATTTCAGGGGTACCCCTGACCCTATGAGCTGCTTCTGCATATGTTAGATTCTGAGATGTTTTAACGTTTTGGACTACTCGTGCTTGCTGCATTACTGGACATCCTGCATATGCAGCACTATGCCCTCCCCCGCAATTTCAGCATTTCATTCTTGCTCCGTCCTCACATTTACCATACTCATGCACGCCCCCACATTTCGCACAATGTATTTTTCCTTTGCACACAGCCGCTGTATGCCCCATATGTTGACATTTAAAACATCGTAAGGGTGGAGGTACATATTCTCTTACCGGGAAGTTAATAAATCCTAGTCTTACATTCGATGGTAGTGATGGTTCATCAAATTGAATCATAACTGACAGACTTTTGCATTTCTCGCTGCCTTCCCTTCTCATCAATCTTCTAGCTGTCATGACATTACCCCCTACCAAACTTCCTTTAATTACTTCCATTGACACACTAATGGGCAGTCCACTGATAACCCCTCTTCTTTTAACGCCTACTTCAGTACACATAACCCTGCCACCTGCTAGCGTCTTCATTTTTTAAATCTTCATCTTCTGTTTCTCATCTTTACACTTGACTAACACTCTCCCATTTCTAAGATATGATGCCTCTTTCACCATTCCTATTTCTTTCTCTATTGCCTTAGATAGTTTAACTGGATGTTTAAACTGTTCTGCCTGTTTGATGAAAGTGATCATTTCTTTAATCTCATTCCCATCATCCTCATTCGTATACTCATTCCTAACATTCCTGTTCTTAGCATGTGATGTTTGTTCATATTCAGACTCATCTCCTATATTAGCTCCTTTTTCCTTTCATTGTATCTCACTTCCTTACAATACATGTCCATATCATTGCCACCATTTGATGTATCTTCCATATTAAGGGTTTTAATCAATAAACTTGCTCTTTGTTTGTTTATTGCTCCTGCAGGACACAGCTCTCTTTCCACTTCTGCCTCCGGTCCAGCCGCGTCTTGTCTGAACCTCCCTCAGCCCAGCTGCTCTGTCATCCAAACAATAGCTTCTTCTTTTCTTCTTGTAGTTATACGGTGATTCGCAAACCCATTGGTGCATTACCGCCACCCAACTCCCATTTGGACCATCGACACTCTATTTACAAATAAAATACCTACACCACCCTATCTACCTTCACATCTAATTTCCTGCAGCTTCAGCTGGCGCTGCATGTTCAGCTCCTCCAGCTTCCACATGCAGCCTCAAAAAAATTTTTTTTAAATAAAATAAAAAATCCACCTTTCATCTTATATTCGATTAACTAGCCTAGAACTTTCCAGATATTTTATCACTATAGATCTTTTATTACTTCCTATTTGTGGATTTAACAAATTCTTTCATGGAAGCTGTTCTCCCTTTTGCTTAACTCTTCTATTACACTCTTTCTTTCTACTCTATATTTCCTACACTGAATAATTACATGCTCCACCGATTCACTGACACCACACACTTCACAAAATCCTGTTGGATGTTTGCCTATTAAGTATAATGTACTGTTCAAACCTGTATGACACAACCTTAATCTTGTTATTATATTCTCTTCTCTCCTTCTCCCTCCTGATAACCTCAAACAACAGCTTGGGTCCTTACCTAGTTAAAAACCAGCTAATTTCAAGACGTTGACGTCACATCAGGTCGTCACGTGACGTCATCACATGGGTCACTCGCTGTGTAAGGGTGAATGCCAATCGAAAGTGATCATCCCTATGCCTTAATCACTATGAAGGACAGAGCTCTTGATGTGGGTACTCTGAATTGAGCATGGCATTACAGTTTGAATGTACCCTTCACTAAAAGTGCTGTGAAAGGGCTCTTTGTGAAAAAAGTACTTTATTACTTTTATTTGGAATGACCCTTCAAGTGGTGTCCCCTTCCCCAAGTGCCCTTCAAGGGCGCAAAAATGCTGTTTGGAAAAACGCCTAAGACGCTCAAAGCACAAGACGTTCGGTCAGACCAGTGCCGTTGAAGAAGAGATTTGCGACACTGCCATAGACTTCTGTTGTAATCGGAGAATGCGGAAGTGACGTGTCGTGGGGCAACCACTGATCTATAATATAGTTATACTGTATATATAGATCAGTGGGGCAACCGATAGTTCCAAACACTGAATAGTTCCAGCACTGAACCCCATTCATTTCAGTGTTTCTCAAGCACACTTGCTGGTAAGTTCATTAAATGACTGCATTTTTTTTACATTTTAATGCATTAGCTGACCTCTCATGAATCTAGTCAATAGTGGTATTTTATGTAGCCAGCTCTAGTTAATGTTTATCGCTAGATAATAGCTAGTTAGATTCTAATTGCAGTTAGCTAATGTGAGCAACACTTCACTAGCTACCATAACCAGGTGTCAGTTGGCCTACATTTACTTCACATTAATTGCAGCTATTGGCGTTCGTTAACATACAAAGTTATCTTCAGTGATTAGATCTGTTGTGTACAAGTACAAGACTGTACCATATTAGTACACCTAATTTCAATTAATTGTAGCTAGCTCAACTAGATAACATGGCTAGATTGTATCTAGCAAGGTTGTTCCTTGGTTAATTCAGTCATTACACACATCGTTTGTTTAGACAGTGCATCAGTGACGGGTGATAAGATCAGCAGCATAAATGTGGAAGATCATAGTAAAAAGAAAGTATAACAGCAGATAGCTAATTACTTAACATTTTTTTCTGTTGAAGAGCTGACATGTGAAACCATGGGAGACTGACTTTGATGACATAACAAGCCAGTTTTCTACAAATGATCTAAAAAGCAATAAGGTATGTAATTGTCAGAAACAGCTGTCTGTATCCTCCAAAATAATCATAGAGCTGAATCAATGCCTCTAAACAACAAAAACTGAACATTATAACCTTCATGAAGGTAGGATTTATTGCAGGACTGTTAGACAGTTTTAGTTTTAGCTCAGTGTACCTAATAAACTGGCATCTGTATATATGCATAAAGGCTTCAAAGAAATACCAAACAGAACATAGTCATACATACAATAAAATTTATAAACACTCCCCCACCCTCAACAATGAACATTCAGAGGAAAAAATAAATACAATAATAATATATAATAGTAAGAGGTAAAGTCTTTTTTTTATAGGTGCTGTCATTTTATTTATCAATTTCAACCTAATCACTTTCCAGGAATTGCATAAAAGTGTCCCATATTTGACTGAATTTATTTAATTTCCCTCTGACCACATAAGTTAATTTCTCCAAAGCAAGGCAGATCGATCTATGAAAGTAAGATGTTATGAATACTACTTCAGTTTCCAGAAAAGGGGTGCCAGTTAACCCCTCCCTGCCTTACATTAATTCTAGGGTGAGTTTTTCCCTATATCCTCATGCTAAAATTGACTGTAAATCCACATTTTAAAGCTGATATTTAAAAAGGTTTCTTCCCGGGGGACCATGCCCCCAGACTCCTGATGAGTTTGTACCCCTGATAATGAATTGTTTCTGTGTTGTTACATTTGTTATTAGGCAGATTGCTTGTCACCAGGCACATCCGCATGGTGTTGCCTAGCAGTGGTCACGAGTAGAGGGAACTGCTGAAATTTTGCCAGGGATTAACCCCTAATTCCTGATGGTGAGGAACACACCCCATGTCCACAATGTTCGAACCCTTGTAATTGTAGGAAGGAGAAGTTTAGGTGTTGGGCTAGCCTACAGGTCTAAGGTTGGTTTGGGATTTAAACAGATTGGTCAATGTATTTGGACAATGACACAATTTTTGGTTATTTTGGCTCTGTCCTTCAGCACATTGGATTTGAAATTAAACAATGATTAGGAGTTTAAAATGCAGACTTTCAGCTTTAGTGTGAGGGTATTATTTGGTCATCAAATTCAAAGAATCTGCAAGCAAGTACTAAATATGATTATTTTATTTAGGTTTATAGGAACTTGTGCAATAACTTTTGGTCCTCTGAAATTGGCAGTCTGTCAGATGGCTATAATTACTACATGGTTCACTTGATACATCTGAAAATACCCACAAATTTAAGCTGAGAGTTTGCACTTGAAGTCCATAGTCATTATTTAATTTCAGATTCAATGTACTGGACAGAAATCATGCCAATGTCCAAATACGTATGGACCTAACTGTAGGTGTGTACTCTCACTTTTGCAATCTCTACCTCATTAAATATTGGCTTTAGATGTGTATTTAATCTATGTCCTTCAATGTATTAACCTTAACACAGTTTTATCTTTCTTTACTACTCCCAGATCTCTCCAGCAGCAACAGGCTCGACTTGATTCAAGACCCGGTCTCCTCTGGGGCCTATGACATCGTCTGCTTCCAGTGTTGAAATGTAACTAAATACATTTACTCAGGTACTGTACTTAAGTACAAATTTGAGGTACTTGTACTTTACTTGAGTATTTCCAACTTTATTATTTTACTCCACTACATCTCAGAGACAAATTTTGTATTTTTTACACCACTACATTTGTCTGACAGCTTTAGTTACAACAGTAGTTACTTCTCAGTTTATAATTTTTCATACTATTCCTGTCCAGTGAAAACCATGTATCTCCAAATGTGGTGTGTGGCAGGGAGGAGGGCGGGGCCGGGTCGTGATGCTGCACACTAATCAGGCTAATCAAGCCCTTGAGAGGGATAAAGGTGACCGGATGCGGCAGTTAGAGAGAGAGAGAGAGTTATGGGCAGCCGCCCTGCATGTGTTTATGTTTGTGTCTTTTTGTTTAAGTTAATCATTAAATTATTATTTATACTGCCAAGCCAGTTCTCGCCTCTTCCTTTCCCTTTTACCTTGCTACACTGGTGCCGAAATCCGGGAAGGAGGAGGAATGCGCCATAGTAGAATCCTCGCCACTACCATCCACCCCAATGGAGCAGCCTCGGCCATCCGCCTGGGGACAGAGGAGCTTGGCCGCCTGAGAGCGGAGGAACGGCCGCTGACCATGAGGGGAGGAGCGGCTCATAGCCGACCGCCTGGAGAGGTCAGGGCCGCTGCCAGGGGCGGAGGAGACCCCTACCGGCCGCTAAAATGTGGCGGGGTGTTCCGTCCGCCAGGGGCTCGAGGACTGCCTCTGATAAGCCCGGAGAGGCATGGCTGTCATCCAATAGATGGTGGAGGAGTGGCCGAGGACCAGGCTACGGCGTATCGGAAAACCGGCAAGTACGTTTTTTCTCTCTCTCTCTCTCTCTCTCTCTCTCGCTGTTGCTCCGTGTTGGCCTTTCCCTCTCGTTTTTTTGTTGTTGTTGTTTTTTCCCTCCCCTTGTTACCCTCCCAGGTCCAAAGAGGCGGGGATGACCTGCCGGCAGGCGGGTCCGGAAGGGGCTCCCCAGCCTGAAGGAAAGGAGGGAGGAGTGTGGCAGGGAGGAGGGCAGGGCCGGGTCGTGATGCTGCAGACCTGGCCCCTAATCAGGCTAATCAAGCCCTCGAGAGGGATAAAGGCGACCGGAGGCAGCAGCTGCCCTGCATGTGATTGTTTGTATCTTTTTGTTTTATTAAAAGATTATTTATATTGTCAAGCCGGTTCTCGTCTCCTCCTTTCTCTTTTACCTTGTTACATGGTGATTTTGAATGCTTGTGATAAACTGAAAGATTTAGTGTTCCTTTATGGGCTGAGAAAATTCTCCTACTTCTTAAACTAAATAAACTATTTAAACCCCCCCTTGGATTAGCTAGAAAATGCATTGTCACAAAGATGAAAACAGGGCAGTTTTTCTGAGATCATGAAAAGTTGACTTTTTTAGATATGTGGTTCTCACAGGACAGTGAAGCTACAAACATATGATGATAGAATATGATGCATTGCTGTAGATTAAACTACCCAACAGTATAAAAAGTAGTTAAAATTAGCTCAGCCTTAAACATCTACAGCAGTAAAATGCAACATACACATTAATGCAGCAATAATATTAATCCAAAAACATCATATATAATAGTAAAACACTGACAGGGAACATTTTTTTGCAAAGTACTTTTACTTTTGGTACTTTAAGGAAATATTGCTGATAATACTTACATACTTTTACTTAAGTAAGGTTTTGAATTCAGGACTTTTACTTTTAGTGGAGTATTTTCACAGTGTGGTATTAATACTTTAGTACTTAAGGAAAATGAATACATCTTCCACCACTATCTGCTTCTGGCAGTGGAATGCCCTCACCCAAAAATGCAAGTAACTGTAGCATTACTTGTGGCGTGGAGTTTGAATGTTTTTGCTATCATTGTATGGATAAAAATTTGACTCAGTGTTTCCTGCATGTGTGTCTGGAGATGTTTTGAGCAGTCATCATCCAGTGAAGTTTATTGAGTGCTCATGGCCAGGTGTCCAGATCTCCTTTTCTTCCTACTGTTGCAGTGAAAGAAAGAATGCAATGGCTATTTTGAACATTTTATACATTTCCTGGCCTGCTTTCTGCCATTTTTCTCTCCCTGTGGGAGGTCGAATGAGTTTCTATGATGACTGCCCATTCAAGGAAAAATGTATCTACCCTCTCCCTTGATATATTATATAATAAAATGTTTTGTTGAATGCAGCTGTTTGCCTTGTTTATTTTGCACTATTGACCAAACTTCTTTCTTGGGTTAAACTGAGCAGTTGCTTGCATTCATTGACATTCACTTGTTGTGCATGCTTATGTGAATGTCTTAACATAAGATAACATTAGGATGTGAGTAATTATGACCATAGAAGTGCGAGAAAAATATTAATACATACATACTGTAAATGTCCTTCCCTCCAAAATTAAACACAGAAAAACTGTTTAATGCTGTCTCTCCATCACTCCCCAGAATTTATTTTACTATAAATGTAGTCAGCGTAGTAATCAATGCACATTATGTGTTAATATTTACCGAAAGTTGCAGCAAATATAGTCGCTGATGGTGTCTGTCCAGCTTAAACCCATTCAAACAGGTTGACAGTGCGGATTTGTTTGGAACTATTGAGAGCTTCATGAACCATGTAACCGCTGGGGCAGACGTTCGGTCGCTTGGGTTTTGGCACTGAGTTCCCGCCATAATAAAAGAGGTTCTAAAGAGAGCTCTGGCGCCACCTTGCGACCAGACGTCGGGTTACAGCCTGCCCTTTTTCTATGGCGTCCATTTACAACCTACATTTTTTTTTTTTTTTTTTTCATGACGGGGATTTCCTGAGGAAGTCAGACCAAGGGGGCTTTCCAGTTACTAGACTTGATATCAACAGCTCCCTGCCACAGTGGCGGCTTCTCTACCTATTCGCTTACCTTCACCGAGCCGTTTTTGAAACATTCCGATTTAAAAATGAAAGGATTTTATCATATGGCCGTTGTTGCTTATTTGAGAAGCGAGGACGGAGCTGTGGCCGCGTGAATTTGTCTCGGCGTCTGTCATATGTGTGGACCATTCGTGGCTCCATTCGTGAAATTCTTCAGAGAAACACGGTTGGATCATCGGACGACATCGTTGACCAACTGATTCATGTAAGTGGATTGCTATTTAATTTAGCCTGCATGTAACATATCATGTAGCTCATATAAGTGAAAGGTATGGCTAGGCAAACCCAAAGCACTTTGTGCTGAGGTGTATTGGGTTCACCCTCTATGATCAAAGTCACATCTTACTCCAGTCTAATGTTCTGCTCTCATCTGAGATGTTCACCTGCTCTCTCAGCTGTCTCCAGGACAAGAATGGATCTTTTTGGTTCTGATTCTTTAAGTTATAAAACAAACAAGGCAATCAACATGTTTCCAGATTAAATCCTGAACGGCTCCTTTACAAATTCATGATAGATGTGCAAGAACTGCTGCCATTAGAAGACCTTAAGCAGCCTCTAACCTTTGTCTTTGTGTGTGTGTGTGTGTGTGTGTGTTTTACACTGTTGCTGTGTTTGTGTGTGGGTGTGTGTGTGTTTTACACTGTTACTGTATTTGTGTGTGTGTGTGTGTGTGTGTGTGTGTGTGTGTGTGTGTGCGCGTGCGCGTGCGCGCGCGCTTATGATCATAATTGTGATTATGACTTTACAAGGATTCTTACTTTATACAGGCTTTGGAACTGAAGCCTCTAGACTATAAAATTAAATATCACACTGTATGAAAGTGTGTGTGTGTGTGTGTGTATACACACACACACACACACACACACACACACCCCTTCATACAGTGTGATATTTAATTTTTCTTCACCCTTTAATCTTCTGTGGTCTTATTCCTTGGGGGCAATACCTAACTTGCAAAATTCTTGCATGATTTAGGTCTGTGTGTACGCTACTGATGGAAAAAACCATGATGGCATACTGTATTCCACTGTTGGATGCAGTTTTTAAGATAGAGAAATGGGTGTGCTGCTGTGTTTATTAATATGATAATATCTTTTGATCTGTTTTGTTAATTTTTAACACATAGATGCTACTGTATTGATATAGTTTGAACATATTGACAGGGAGGAAAGTAGTTTGAATTCTAAAATAAGTTCAACATGTGCTGCTCTGTGCAGACCAAAACTGAGACTGCTTGAATCCAGTTTAGTTTCACTCTCAGAATAACACAGTAAAGTGCTCTGATATGCTACAGGGAACACACATTTGGGGGATTGATTTCATCAGAAGTTGGACCATGCAGATTGTATACATTCTCCTGACGGCAAAGGCGAATAAGAGAACGAAAAAAGCCAGACTTCTGTCTTTGCGTTTTCTCATGTAAAGGGATAGTTCACCCAAAAATTTTAATTATCTCATTATTTACTCACCCTCATGCCATCATATATGTGTTCGACTTTCTTTCTTCTGCAGAACACAAAATAATTTTTCTAGAAGTGTATCTCCGCTCTGTAGGTCCACACAATGCAAGTGAATGGTGGCCAGAACTTTTAAGCTCCAAAAAAACACATAAAGGCAGCATAAAAGTAATCCATTTGATTCCTGTAGTTTAATCCATGTCTTCTTAAGCGATCCAATTGGTTTTGGGTGAGAACAGACCAAAATGTAACTCATTGCAGTCTCTAGGCACGATCACGATTTCAAGATCAATTACACTTCCTAGTGCTTGGCATGCACAGAGCATTAGATGGCGCTAGTATGTGTAATCAAGCTTGAAATCATGATCGCCAAGGAGACTGCAGATGATTTATAGTTAAAAAGGAGTTGCATTTTGTTCCGTTCTCACCCAATATACATTAGATCACTTTAGAAGACTTGGATTAAACCACTGGAATCATTTGAATTACTTCAGTGCTGCCTTTATGTGTCTTTTGGAGCTTCAAAGTTTTGGCCACCATTCACTTGTATTGTATGGCCCTACAGAGCTGAAAAAATCTAAAACATCTTTGTGTTCAGCAGAAGAAAGTCATACACATCTGGGATGGCATAAGGGTGAGTAAATTATGAAAGAAATTGTCATTTTTGGGTGAACTATTCCTTTAAGTAACCCCTCGACAATGCATTTTACCCATCACAATTTTACCATATGTTCATATGTGAAATGGCTTTTTATTCCTCTAAGTGACTTATGGTAGTCACATATGTCTTCCTCTGGTTAAAGGTCAGATGAGAATGAAGCGATATTCCCCTTCTTACTTCTGTTTCATTTTTGTTATGAGATCTCCTGCAGTGCAAATACATTCAAAGAAGCTGTATTACCTTGATGCTTCTCAGCGCTAAACTTACAGTCTGACATGTATTGTGTTACACTTTTCACCTGCAGCTCTTACTGGTTTTAAATTCTATATGACTTGGATGTTGGCTTTATGTTAGTATTTCTTAGTCTTTTGTTATTTTCAGTCTCTCCTTGAGTGATGGTTTAATTTTGTACATTTTATTTTATGGTCCATTGGATTGAATTATAATTTTTGAATTAGATTGTTATTATTTTCTGTCTTTCATCTAGTTTCTTTAGGCATATACCTAAATTATAGATTTAAACCTTTGACTAGTTCACAAAGGCCTTAATAGATGTTTTTAAGGTATAGCTAACTAACACCATGCAATTAACCTTAACTGTATTGTGTGTCATTAAAGTCAAGCAATATTTGTGTACTGTTGTTTGCGCACATAAAAAAAGGGATAGTTCACCAAAAAATTAAAATTGTCATCATTTACTCACCATAATGTTGTTCCAAAACCATATGATTTTCTTCAGTAAACACAAAAGGAGATATTACACTCTAAATATAACTGTAAGATTTATGCATTTTAATTCCAAAATTCAAGCATCTTTTTTCCATACAAAAAAAAAGTGAATGGTGACTGAGGCTAACATTCTACCTAAACTCAAAATTCTTTGTCTTCTTTTTTACAAATTTACATGAATAAATGAAAAATACACAATTCATTTTGATGGAATTTTGTTATGAAATTGAAATGCGTAAATCCTAAAAATAGGATAAATAATTTGAGTGTGGGTAGAATGTTAGCCTCAGTCACCATTCACATATATTGTGCGGAAAAAAGATGCTTGAATTTTTCTTTTAATTTAGGGTAACTGCATAATTACTTATATACCAACTGCTTTTCCATAATGAGTGTGTGTGTGTGTGTGTGTGTGTGTGTTTGAGAGAGAGAGAGAGAGAGACTATGAGTATGGGTGTGTATGTGTATTGTCAACAGTGACAGAGAGGGATGAGGCAGCAAATGGAAAAGCCCCTTAAATATTCCTGGAAATCCCTAGAGAACTGTACATACTGGTCAACCAGTACAGGGGGTAGATTCTTATTTTCACTTCGTTGTAAAGGAATGTTTCTTTTTGTGCATTTTTTCTTTCTCAAAGTTTCAGGAACAAGCATACTAGTTTAGGGACAGTTTTATTCTCACTTGTAGGAAGTTTAACATTTGAATTCATTGTAGTGCAGTCTTATACAGTAGGATATACTGTAGGTAGGCTGATACCTTAAAACAGAAAAAAAAAAAAAAAACTGGCACAAGCTCCACCAAACTTTTCAACAAATTTGTAATGGGGTATATTTGCTTGTAAGTTACAGTAAGGAAAGGGTTGGAAAGAGTTATTGTCATTTAATTTTATGTAAGGTGTCTTGAGCCATGGAGTGTTTGTGAAACGCTCCTCACTAAGGCTTTAACTTGTTTTATATGTCAGATGGGATTTAAAAGTTTTGCTGAGTGTGTGAATAATTGGATGGGTGTGACTGTGTGTGTCTGTATGAATGTGTGTGTATGAGCATCCAACATGGCTGTCATTGGCCTTCCAATAACCCTCTTTTCTGGGCAACCAAACCTTTGAGAGGCAGCAGAAAAATCAAAAACTATATTTTTAGCTGTCAAAATTAACACGTTAACGCATGCGATTAATTAAAAAAGTTTAAGGTGTTAATTTTTCTTAATCGCAATTAACGCATTTACCATTAATACAGCATAAACACTCGTTGGAAAGGCAGAAACTTTTCAATTTTTCCAACTGGAGTCATTCCCTGATGCACACACCACAAACACACACATCAGTGATTTAGTGTTAGTGATAAGGTGATGGGGAAAGGCTCTTAACGCTATTTGTTGTTCATAACAGGCCTAGATGGATCTTGTGATAGAAATCAAGTATTTTTCTGCCTAAGTAAGGTGCATTTTAATTACCACAGAAGTACGGCACGTCTTAACTATCACCAAAATGCAGAATGAGATTTTGTCTGCAAGCGCTTTTCATGTGGAGTTCAAAGCAGCGCTTGACTCTGGCGTTGATGCCCTGACGCGAACCATGAATGCGGCTGCACGATTGCTGTAACAAAGCAGATAGCCACAGTCTGCCTGCTGATTAATATTGTGGAGGATGACAGTTTGAGGGATTTAATGCCCATTGCAATGAATATGAAACCTATGTAGGGACTAGTTCTGTCAATTAGTCAAACTCCCACTTAGACTTTGGGAAACATTTAATGTTACTTGTATTGGTGCTTTTTTTTAGTGCATTTCTATCTTTATACTGTGGAAGGCTTTGTTTGGAAATTGTAAATAAAGCATAAAATTGTTGCATAATTTTTTGTTTTCTTTCCTAAGAAGGAAATAAATAAATTTTGACAGGAATAGAATATATTTAGCGATTTATTGCGATCACTATGAAAAATTATGAGATTAATCGCAACTAAAAATCGACTGACATCACTAATTTTTACATTTTCTAAAGAAAATGGGAGGGGTTCTTGCCTATGCAAAACTCACTGCCATGGTGCAAGGGCGGTTGCTAGGGCTTTCTAGCTGGTTACTAGCTGGTTGCTAGAGCTTTCTGGCCTAAGTGAAAAGAGCCTGACCGCAAATAGCATATTCTGCTTGCTAGATATGGCTCAGGTCCCTCTTTGTAAGTCTATACTATGGGATTTTTGTGCCTGTTTTTTTTATACGCTCTTTAAAATTTTAAGTCAGATCACTTAGAAATGTAAGAACACATCTCTCCTTAATAAGCCACAAAAAATTGAGGTGTCATTCATGTCTGTAGCACAAACAGTTCAGGAAAAGTTAGGGGCTGGTCAGACTGAACACATTCTTGCACTAAAAAATGCTAGACACGTGTTTTTAAAAGTTGGCACTCCTGCACAAGATGCTAAAAAAACACCAAGACAAGGTGCAATGGTCATAGATGTCCGTCTAGTGCATGTTTACAAATAAAAACAATTATTGAACAGCGCAGGTGGACGCACAAACGTGTTTGGTGTGAGCTGCCCCTTATGTGCCGAAGTTTAATACTTAGGGTTATGGATTTGAACAAACCCCTAACCCTGAAGTGTAAGCAATAGTAATAGTGATTACTATATTTATACTAATTAATTTCTTGAATGCAAAAAAATAAAATAAAAAAATAAATAAAATAAAATGCTTATGATACAGACACTGTTAATGGTTGTGATAAGGACAGGAGGGTCAAATTAGTTTTCCAATTCAAATAGTACTTGTTATGAACCAGTTGCCTTTAGGTGAATCTCACGAAAAAATGTCCAGGCCCAATTCATTCCAAAATCAAAAGAAAAAAAGATTTTATGCAACATGTCACATTATTTTTAAGATAGTAAAGTACATTTTCCCCCAAATTCTCTTTACCATTATGTGTCTGGACATGTTATTTTTTTAGGTGATTATCGTTAGATTCTTCTTACTATATTACAGTTTATTTTAACTTTATTACAGCAAAACAAATAGCTAATATAATAAAAAAATATTTTTTAAATCAGCACAAATGAAAGCCAGTACAACAAGTAAGTATGTTACAATAGAAATAATATATCATTATTGAGATGTGAATGAGATGTGTTTTTCATTACAGCAATTTTAGGAAAAATATGACTGATTATCATTAAAAAATAATGTGAAGATGCAAAAAACAACAAAAAAGTTGTTTATAAAAGTTTTTTTCCATCTGATTTTGTGGTGAAATGTGACAAAGACATGTTCTTGACAGGTTATGTGAGATTTACCCCTTTACCTTGGATGCTAGATCTAAATCTCACATGTCAAAGAAGGTATGGCATACTGATTCAAGTTTTTTGACTGATTCAATTGGTTTATGCACTCTGCTAATTTCCCTTTTGAGATTTTTTTTTTCGAGGTTTGCCTCGGTTCACAAAAATGTACCATAAATTGATATAATTTGAGTTTCCTATGGTGTCAACATCTCCGTACTGAAGGAAAGGCATCTGCGGTGGGCGCTCTTGTGGAATAACTGTAATATCCACTGCACTGAAGGAAGTCTAGCAGCAGTCAGTGGCAGAACCGGGACTCTTCCTGCATGTGTGGTTAATGTGTAGTTGGCTCATAGGCGAGATATTATTAGAGCTAGAGAACTATGCATGTTATGAAGGGATTTCCCAGCCTGAGAGCTGCCGGTCAGGAGCTGTTGATGTGGCAATGCAAGCACAATGGTAAAGTGTTGCCTCGATGCCAGGCATCAGCATATGAAAATGTAAGGCTTGACTTGAGATTGTTTGCCGTAAGACTGATAGATAGAAAGACAGAAGTTGAGCAGTTGTGATATCAGTCGGTGTTTGAGAGTGTAATATACTCACTGTTGCCCTCGTGAAGTACGCGCAGTCCAGATGAAGGATGCTGAAATTTAAAAAAAAATCCACTTTTCCAAAAAATAATTTATCAAATCATTGATAATCATTTCTAGATTAATAATAGTAGAATGATACAAGATAATATAACATTAAAAATGGATTTATATGTACAGTTGAAGTCAGAAGTTTACATACACCTTAGCCAAATACATTTATACTCAGTTTTTCACAATTCCTGACATTTAATCATAGAAAACATTCCCTGTCTTAGGTCAGTTATGATCACTACTTTATTTTAAGAATGTGAAATGCCAGAATAATAGTAGAAATAATTATTCAGCTTTTATATCTTTCATCACATTCCCAGTGGGTCAGAAGTTTACATACACTTTGTTAGTATTTGATAGCATTGCCTTTAAATTGTTTAACTTGGGTCAAAAGGTTTGGGTAGCCTTCCACAAGCTTCTCACAATAAGTTTCTGGAAATGTGGCCCACTCTTCCATGCAGAACTGGTGTAACTGAGTCAGGTTTGTAGGCCTCCTTGCTCATGCTTTTTCAGTTCTGCCCACAAATTTTCTATCAGATTGAGGTCAGTGCTTTGTGATGGCCACTCCTATACCTTGACTTTGTTGTCCTTAAGCCATTTTGCCACAAATATGGAGGTATGCTTGGGGTCATTGTCCATTTGGAAGACCCATTTGTGACCGAGCTTTAACTTCCTGGCTGATGTCTTGAGATGTTGCTTCAATATATCCACATAATTTTCCTTCTTCATGATGCCATCTGTTTTGTGAAGTGCACCAGTCCCTCCTGCAGCAAAGCACCCCCACAATGTGATGCTGCCACCCCCATGCTTCACAGTTGGGATGGTGTTCTTTGGCTTGCAAGCCTCACCCTTTTTCTGGTCATTATGGCCAGAAAGTTCCATTTTTGTTTCATCAGACCAGAGGAAATTTCTCCAAAAAGTAAGATCTTTGTCCCCATGTGCACTTGCAAGCTGTAGTCTGGCTTTTTTTATGGTGGTTTTGGAGCAGTGGCTTCTTCCTTGCTGATCAGCCTTTCAGGTTATGTTGATATAGGACTCGTTTTACTGTGGATATAGATACTTGTCTACCTGTTTCCTCCAGCATCTTCACAAAGTCCTTTGCTGTTGTTCTGGGATTGATTTGCACTTTTCGCACCAAACTGCTGTATGATGGCTGCGTGGTCCCATGGTGTTTATTCTTGCATACTATTGTTTGTACAGATGAATGTGGTACCTTCAGGCGTTTGAAAATTGCTCCCAAGGATGAACCAGACCTGTGGAGGTCCATGATTTTTTTTCCTGAGGTCTTTGCTGATTTCTTTTGATTTTCCCATGATGTCAAGCAAAGAGGCACTGAGTTTAAAGGTAGGCCTTAAAATACATCCACAGGTACACCTCCAATTCAGTACACCTCCTATCAGAAGCTAAATGTCTAATTGTCTAAAGGCTTGACATAATTTTCTGGAATTTTCAAAGCTGCTTAAAGGCACAGATAACTTGGTGTATGTAAATTTCTGACCCACTGGAATTGTGATAGTCAATTAAAGTGAAAAAATCTGTCTGTAAACAATGGTTGGAAAAATTACTTGTGTCATGCACAAAGTAGATGTCCTAAATGACTTAACAAAACTATTTCGCTAATATGAAATCTGTGGAGTGGTTCAAAAATGAGTTTTAATGACTTCAACCTAAGTGTATGTAAACTTCTGACTTCAACTGTATATGTTCCGCAGTAAAGTGGCTGGTATATTTACATTTATTTTTTATGAAGGGAAAGGGTTTTTTCTCCCATTCATTCTTTATTAGTTCTGTTCACAATTTACAATAATATTTAAGTCATCAAAGCTAAGAAATAACACAAATGGAAATATGGGAATTGTGACTAAATAATGTTAAACAAATCAAAAACTGTCCAAAATCATCTTTTATTTTAGCCTCTTCAAAGTAGCCACCCTTTGCCTTGATATCAGTTTCTTCAACTCTTGGCATTTTCCCAACTAACTTTATGTGAAGCACTTTTGAGGGAGTTCCATACTGTGCACTTGTTTTTTTGGCTTACTCTCCAGGCCAATTCATTTCAGATGTTTTTTCCCCACAAATTATAATGTATTTTTGTTAAAAAAAAAAAAGAAGTTATAAAATTATAAAAATTATAATCATAATTGGTTTTTATGAAAAGCAGCCATAATGAACAAACATTTATCGTTCATTTGACTTGATTGTGTCATTATTAGCCTATATCGCATTATTATGAATAGTCCATTGTGTTTACAGCGCAAAATAAACACCAAAATGATATGACTGGACAAACGTTATCATTGCTGGACACTTTGGCCTGCACAAAAATGTGCTTGTGTAAACTCTGATATACAGGTATGCGACTACAAAAATAACCAAAGCATTTGAAGTGTACATAGTATAAGTGATGAACTAGGCTTACACCTGTTGTCACTTTGCTAGGACACCTATGTGAAATTGAGTAGAATTATTCTCATGGTGTGTTCAAGTTCTCCTGGGAAGTTCATATTTACGAGGTTGGAAATCGTAAATACGATGTGATGTTCGTTCAAGTGATTTTACTCTGAAAGAACGGACCTGTTTTGCAATGTAATATTTCTTTCTCTCTTTTTTTACTTACAACTGAAGGCAGGAAGATTTTATTAGCACCAGAACAACAAAATGAAGAGCAAAGCCACGCATTAATTGTGTAATAAATGCATTATATACCTATTGTACATTGTGTGGCCACATATAATGATGGGACATGTAGTTTTGTTTCAAACAATTGTCACTGCATTAACCAGCTAAATGAGGCTTATTTCCTGGCAAGTTTTATCATTATTCTTCATTCACAGTATAAAACATGCATTCAAACTGAACTGCACAATCAAAATCCTCAAGTAAAACTGAATTATTACTAGGGCTGGGTATTGATACAGATTTCCTGTTTCGATTCTGTTTCACAAGCTTTTGATTCAGTTTCGATTCGATATCGATTCATATGGGTATATTTTAATTGAATGTCTCTTTTGCTTACATATAAAAAATTATCTCCCAGTTTATGCTGTTAATTATACAGCGGACCTTCTAACTAGGTACAATATGAAAGTATTAATTTTAATAATTATATTTGATTCGTTTTCATCATTTGTCACATTTAAGCTTTTTAAAACTGAACAATTCAATGTACTTAATCAAGAAATATGATATATTGCATATATTATATTTTGTTAAATGTTTATTGTTTAATTGCATAATTATTTTACAGGTATTTACATTGATTTGTTGAACACATGCTAAAAACCGGTACTGTCTCTAAGGAAACTAGGCATTTCTGTAAACAGTGTCTTTAAATTAGCGCATATTAACGAGAGAGACATGAATGGCTTTATCTCATCTGTGCCATGAATGATTAGACTGTAGGTGGTAACCGACTGTAGAGAACAGAATTAAAAGAGACATTATTCAATGACAGATCATTTGCGTGGATCTCGTATTTGGACACACACACACATTACACAGAAAAACTTTTACTCTCAACACGCAGTGAAAGGAACTCGCTGCTGAATACTCCTCCACTATACTACACAGTTCAGTCACTGGTGAGTGAAATCTGAACATTTACCAGCCAGTTGCCAAATACATGTATTTTTAGTCACATAGAATGATTTCCTCTCATTGTAGTGGAGGGTTGCACATATAGAGTAAAAGATCAGTCTTGGGATTTAAGAATCGATATCGAGATGAAGATTGCGATGCATCGGGAAATCAATATTTTTACCCACCCCTAATTATTACCAATAACAATTTGCTTCCGCCATGATTTTTAAATTGACATGCCCCCATCTCGGAAAGTCAAGGCTCGAAGAAAATCCAGAGTTTCCCCACTCGTAATTACAACTTTGTGGTGCCATTCAACTCATAAATACGATCATTTTGACATAACTTGAACGCACCATCAGCCACGGATGGCGTGCCCACAGATCGCACACAATCTGTGCACTAACTATCTGATGCATATTGCACACAAAACTCTAAACTGCATTCTTGATTTACTAAATGCCAATTTTGTTGGCTGATTTGATGGAAATTCGATTTGATGGAGTCGTGTTCACAAGGTTCTAGGTTGATATACCGAGCACTTTTGAAGCAGATGTAATCATAGAATTTTCCAAAGTTTTCCAGTTTAGTGACATAAAATCTTTTAGGGTGTGTTCATACTTGGCAGGTTTGGTTCGATTAAAATGAACTCTGGTGCGATTGCTCTGTTAGTGCGGTTCATTTGAACAAGTGTGAACACTGCCATCTGAACCTTGGCGGTGAACAAGCGGACTGAGACCCCCTGAATAGAGGGTCTCGGTCCGCTTCCAAACGAACCCTGGTGCGGTTCGACAGATATATGAACGCAGCATGGACCAAAGACGTCTAAACGGACCAATAACATGATGTGATGTCACAAGATGCGACCCTAAAAATCACGTGATTTGATAACATAGAGCGGTAAGAGCGGTGTACGCAAAACAAAATGAGCAGAGGGCAAACATGGAGCAATGTGGAGGTAAAGTTGCTTATTAACATTTGGTCCGACGAGCATATTTCCAGTATACTGGAAAAAACGCACAAAAATGCTCAAATGTTCAAAATGTTCAGTGATAGGTTAAGGGAAAGTAGTTCCAATGAGCACATTTAGCCCAGCATTGTTTTGGATGTTTTGCAAGTTCAGTCGCAAAATATACGTCATAAAAGCTGTCCAATCAAGTTGTGACCTTATCCTTATGCCTTTTGTTTTGTCTCTTTAGGTTCGGTGTTAAAAATGCCAGTGTGAACGCTAAGTGAACCAGGACTAAATGTATAATTTTCTTTTTTGGTCCAGACCAAGAGAACCAAGAGAAACGATCTACAAGTGTGAACACACCCTTAAAGGTGTTTAGAGTTTCGTTTGAGGCTCATAGTAGCAAGTAAAGTAGACATCCACGAGCCGAACTTTATATTCTCTGGAATAGTCTTTACTGAGGTTTTCTGTGCTGTTCTTGAGACTTTCCACTATAGAGCTGTTAAGGTTGTAGTCCAAAAAATGGAAGTAAATGAGCATTTTTGAGCCATGGGTTCCTTCTGAATTTTCCTATGAATTTTTATATGCAAGTTTTAGATTTATGAGTAAAATAAGCTTTGTGATAAATATTACTTGAAGATACTTGGACTTGGATACCCCAAGCCACAGTCATACCCCAAAGGTGAATTTTTATACAGCAGTTTTTGTATTATATTTTTTAAAGTATGTTGCTAAAATGTTGCTATATAAGGACCACAATGGTTTTCCGTTATATCAGGCATGTATACTCATATGCTTGTGGTGTAGTCCTTATTCAGCAACTTGTTAGCAACATACATTTTTAAAAAACACAGCGGCATAAAAATTCACATTGAGGTATGACTGTGTAATTTATGTTGAAAAATAAAATGTCCACGCATCGTTAAGTAATGTTTATCACAGACCTTATTTTATTATAAAAAAAAAATAAAATAAAAAAAAAAACAACATTATAAAAACCTATAGGAAATCCAGAGGGAACCCATAGTGAATTAGCCTTCCAGGTTCACCTACAAATTGACATCATGGCTGAACAGTTCTATTTGTCTGTGTTTTCTGTGCAATCACTCATTGGACACTGCCGCACCATTATTTTAATTCATTTTCCCAGGCTTTTATTGTTGTATATTATATCTCGGGTAACCCTGCCCCCAAACAGCATGTAATGACTAAACCGATTGTGATTGTTCGCTTATATCTAAATTAAATTATATCTAATATCTAAACATGATTTAAACAAGATCCATTTACTTGAGAAACATAATTGTGCAGAGAATACATCTTATTTCTAGAATATATCTTATTGTTAGACAAGCCTATATTATTTAAATGTCTTATTCTGACACCATTGGGAAATTATTTTTGAGTGTATTAAGCATAAACCTAACCTAACTTATGAAATGTTGTTTCTTATGTCATTTTTAAAAATCGTTTTTAGGATGTTTTTATAGATCCTTAAAAGTTAAATAAATAAATAAAATGTGTAATGTTTAAGCATTTTTTGTTTCATAGTCCTATGGCATTTTTCATAATGTTTTTCAGTAACACAAATGGGGTTGTCATTGCATTTTGCATCAGGATTACCGGTTGAGGGCAGGCAGGACATTTTATGCTTGTGCAGTGCTCCGTATTTCTGATGAGAATTTTGCTGTGTGAGACTAGAAGGGATCTGACTTCATACATCCACTATAAATTACCTTGGGACCAGTGGTAAAAAAAATAATAATTACAAATATTTATACACTAAGACATTTTTGTTCTTGAAATAAAAATTTTTAGGAAGAGCCGCAGAAAGCATGGGATGAAACTTGACCTGATTATCTCAATAAAATAACTGCTAGAATAGAATGCCTAAAGTGTCTGCTGCAAGTGGAGGACTCTTGGATGAACAAAGTTTGAAGATTACAGCATTTATTTAAATAGAAATGGTCATTTTAACATTATAAACATCTATACTGTAATTCTTGATCAGTTAAAGCATCCTCTGTGAATAAAATGATCATTTAATTGAACAAATATAGAAATGTCATAGTGTTTCCAAACTTTAGTGGTAATGCAGTATAATGTATATATTACTTTTTTATACAGTGTTTTGTGTAATCCAATTACAAAGTAATTATTTACTGTAATCTAAATACTTTGTCAAAAAAGTAGTGTAATGCATTACATTTTAAATAATTGTAATCAGATTACAGTTACTGAGGGTTAGGGTTATTAATTTAATTACTTTTAAGTATATTATAGGGTTATGCTTACTTTTAATGTAGTTTTTTAATGAAATATTATTCATATAGAATGGCCCCGTAATGAGTCATTGTGAAGGAGAAATGTGAGGTGCTGTGTGCATGACTTGTGTGTAACAATAAACAAGGAAGAAATAGACATTATTTTGAATTTGTTGAGTGGAAAAGTGTTTTAGAAAGTTATTTTTAAAGTAATTAGTGAAGTAATCTGATTACAATTTTTAGAGAAATAATGAGTAAATTTTAGTGGATTACTTACTATTTTAAGTAACTTACCTAACACTGATTATAAATACACTGATCAGCCACAACAGTAAAACCAACTGCCTAATATTGTGTAGGTCCCCCTCGTGCTGCCAAAACAGCACCAACCTGCATCTCAGAATAGCATTCTGAGATGCTATTCTTCTCACCACAATTGTATAGAGCGGTTATCTGAGTTACTGTAGACTTTGTCAGTTCGAATCAGTCTGTCCATTCTCTGTTGACCTCTCTCATCAACAAGGCATTTCCGTCCACAGAACTGCCGCTCACTGGATGTTTTTAGTTTTTGGCACCATTCAGAGTAAATTCTAGAGACTGTTGTGCGTGAAAATCCCAGGAGATCAGCAGTTACAGAAATACTCAAACTAGGCCGTCTGGCAGCAACAATCATCCATGCGATTTTTCAAATCAGCCAATCATGTGGCAGTGCAGTGCATAAAATCATGCAGATACGGGTCAGGAGCTTTAGTTAATGTTCACATCAACCATCAGAATGGGGAAAAAATTTGATCTCAGTGATTTGGACCGTGGCATCATTGTTGGTGCCAGATGGGCTGGTACCTGGGGAAGATATGGCAACAGGATGCACCATGGGAAGAAGGCAGGCCGGTGGAGGCAGTGTGATGCTCTGGGCAATGTTCTGCTGGGAAACCTTGGGTCCTGGCATTCACGTGGATGTTACTTTGATACGTGCCACCTACCTAAAGATTGTTGCAGACCACGTGCACCTCTTCATGGCAATGGTATTCCCTGATGACAGTGGCCTCTTTCAGCAGGATAATGCACACCGCAAAAATTGTTCAGGAATGGTTTGAGGAACATCACAAAGAGTTCAAGGTGTTGACTTGGCCTCCAAATTCCCTAGATCTCAATCCAATTGAGCATCTATATGATGTGTTGGACCAACAAGTCCGATCCATGGAGGCCCCACCTTGCAACTTACAGGACTTAAAGAATCTGCTGCTAATGTTTTGGTGCCATTGCCGAAACAGAGCTGTTTTGGTGGCACGAGGGGGACCTACACGATATTAGGCAGGTGGTTTTAATGTTGTGGCTGATCGGTGTATATATAATATGGTATGGTATAAGTAGTCATAACTTAAATCCATCTGTCAAACTCTTTAGTTCTGAAAAGCATTCTCACTAATCACTTAAAGGAATAGTCCGGGTTCAATACAAGTTGAGCTCAACTGACAGCATTTGTGGCATAATATTGATTACCACAAAAATTCATTTAAACTCGTCCCTCCTTTTCTTTAAAAAAAAGGCAATGTAAGTGCCTCACTGTAACCCAGATTTTTGCTTTTTTTAAAGAAAAGGAGGGACGAGTCTAAATTACATTTTGTGGTAATCAATATTATGCTACAAATGCTGTTGATTGAGCTTAACTTGTATTGAACCCGGAATATTCCTTTAACACCACTTGTGTTTTGAAAAAATGGCAGCCCGGCTGCCACTCAGATTTGTTTCTGCCATGGGAGTCTGGACCCAATCAGACAACAGCCCATTCTGCTTTAGTTTCAGTTCTGTTCTCAGACAAAGCAGAATTCATGACAGCTACAATCTGGATGAGGAGGGAAATGAATATGCCAAAGATGACAGTAGAGTGCTCTCTGTGTATGCCTGTTTTCAATGTATTATCTCAATTTTGTCTGTGTATGTAAATGTGTGAAATCCATTATGAATAATCTCCTGTTATGAAAACAGGATCTACTATATATTCGTAACTTTTGGAAATACTTGTAAGTGTTGTCTACAAACAAAGATATGCACCGTATTCATGTCAGGAGATCATGATGTTTGTGTAATTCTTTTACATTTTGACCCTAATTGATCTGTTTGTTTCTTCAGGTCATGTCCGCAGGGCGTAATGTGGAACAGCAGATTCCCATGCAGCAGCGTCCTCCCTCTCTTGCCATGCCCTCCATGGCCCAGCGGCCTAGGCCCGAACCAGGCTTCCAGCCCCTGCATGGCGGCTTCAGGGACCACTTTGTCACGACACCTGAGCACAAGTACTGCTGCGAGTCCTGCAGGCTAGTGCTGTGTAACCCTTGGCAGACTGAATGTGGACATCGCTTCTGCGAGAGCTGCATCAAAGATCTGCTTAGGTGGGCAAGGGTTCTGTAGTAGTTATAATAAGGCAGAGTTCCCACAGTCATGAAAAAAAATAAGGATTTCCAGGCCTGGATAAGTCATGGAAATTAGGTGCACTCAGTAAAATATGTGTTTGTTACATTGACATCTTGCGGTGTTGATTCAGCATCACACACAAAAAAGAGGTGTCCATTTCCGATGCCATTGTTAAAATGTGCTGTTGATTAAATAATTCTGCAAGTGAAAGTGTCTAATTACAAGGGATTATTGAGATAAAGCGAGCAATATTTGGTGGGTCATATGATCTCAACATGGCAGCACGCATGATTGTGCGCCCAGCACCATTGGTCGAATATAGCAGCTTTTTATCTAAGATTGATATAACCAGAGTCTTTATCTTATGTGAGTGTACATCTTTTTAAACCTTTTTTTTTTTTTTTTTTTTACATAAAAATATATTACATTCTTATTTAGCTATTCGCCAAAAAAGCACCTTTTTTTTTAAATCATGAGAAATCAGAGGAATTTCTATAGACAATATACAATTTCCTAGTTAGACGCAGCTCAAAAATGTATATTTGGCAATAAATTGCTTTTTGTGAGGGCAATCTGTATACAATTATTTTTATAATTAGAATCCAATAATCATGAACAACTTTAAAGGTAATAGAAAATCATGGAAATTCAAACTTCAATAAGTTTGGGGAATTAATGTAGATATTTTGTCACAAATCGGATGTTTAAACTGCTGACAGTGAACTCCTCTCATGCATGTTGGTCAAAACCAACACAGAATGCTTAGTCTTACAAAGCCAACATTATTGAAAGTGGTCTACAAAAAAAGTGTTGCTGGATATGTTCTATTCAAATGTCGTAGCAAAATAATGTTGGGTATTTCCAGTATTTCTCTTTTTTTTTATTTCATAATGTAGATTTTTTTGAACTACGGATACAGTATGCTTACAGTTGGATCTGAATTTATTTTTCAGTAAGCCTAACCCAGTGTGTCCAGCTGATTTAGAACCACTCTTTGAAGATAAGGTAAGAAAGTGAATTCAAAAGAGTCAAGACCACACCCACTCTGTTTGATATTAAGTCTCACTCACACAGCTCCAAGTGAAAGTAATGTGGGCTATAAATAAGGCAGCACACAACACATCTGTATTTGACAGGCCAGGTAATGGATTTCTTTCTTTCTTTGTCAGATATTCCGGGATGTTTGCTGCTTTAGGGAAATTATGGCTCTGAAAGTCTACTGCCGGAGTGAGAAAAATGGATGTAAAGAACAAATGACTTTACAACGGGTCATGGTAAGTCATATGATTCTTAGCCACAATAGTCTACATATACATGAAATTCCTCCCATCTAGAATCTGCAGGAGTTGTCCATGCACAAAGAAAGAGGAGACAAGATTTAAACTAACTTTCTTTTTACAGATGTCCTTCATGTAGAATGTGAATTGTATAAAGATTTATGCTGAATATTAAATGTCATTGTATGTAATGTAAGAGCAGAGCATGCTCAGTTAACCATCCTATTGTCCTAAGAAACACCTGTGATCCTTGTGTCAAATTTGAGAGAAATTTGTATGTATGTAAAATATTCTAATATCAAATTTAATGAATAGATTTACAACAAATAAACACAATAGATTGTATTATGTATACTATATATATGTGTATATGTATTTAAAACTGAATAACTTGCTGAAAGGCTGTAACTGGTTCTTCAAATATGGGTCAATTTGCACTTTTTTATTTATTATTTATTATAAATTAGTAATACAAATAAAGTTTATAGAGTTTTTCAAAGATAATCCGATTTTGTCGCTTTTGAACAGGATCACTTGGAAGTTTGTCCATACTTCGAGGTGCCGTGCCCCTTGGGAAAGTGTAAGGAGAAGATGATGAGGAAAGACATGCCCGAGCACTTGAGCCGCAAATGCAAACACAGAGAGATCACCTGTGAATTCTGCAATCACAAGATGGCCCTCACCGAGTTACAGGTAACACATATTTCCCAAAATCCCCCCCAGTTCCCATAAAAGGGACCTGAAATGTAATGGAAAGTACTAAGAAAATCATGACAGTCTTTTGAGTCTTTTTCCTTGATTGTAATTAGTGAACCTCTCAGTTCCTCTATGAGAAATATTACCCTTGTGTGCTGTCATTAATGTCCCATGACCTTTAGTTTCACATTTGTACAAGGAACTTCGGGGAATCTCCCGTTATGTTGACTGTCATTTAGAGAGTGACTGATGTATGTTTTCAATTCAAGAATGCTTGCTGTCTTTCCACCTAGTTAAACCTGTCATTATTACTCAATGCACTAATCATCGTTTAGCCTTGATTGTCATGAACCATGAAAGTATTAGTATACAATATGTATCTTGGTGCATTCTAGTCTAATAGCCATCTCTCTTCACAGAAACACAAAGAAACCGTCTGTCCTGCATTTCCTGTAGCATGTCCTAATCACTGCTCTTTTTCTTCCATTTTAAGAAGCGAGGTAGGCTTGGAGTACGCAGAGCAGTACTTTGTTTTAATAACGTGTGTTTCATGTTTTGCTTTTAAATGCATGACAGATTACTTGAATTGTTAATGAATGGTAAAGGCAGATTTTTTTATTTTTTTTATTGTGATGTACTCATGAGGATCAACATGTCTCCTATAGCTGTCCAGTCACCAGCACGACTGTCCAAAGGCCCAGGTGACCTGCCCCTTCATTCGCTACGGATGTTCCTACAAGGTGACTTTCACATTTGAAATTTACTAACATTAGCTGTACTGCAGTGCAACTAAAATGACAAGTTAGGCTAAATAGACCACGGAAATGGTCTTTTCAACTCATCTCTTATTTGTTTAAAAATCACAGTTACAATAAGGCTTTTTTTTTTTTTGAAATGGAAGTGAATGGAGCCACACCATAAACCTTACAATACACACTGTTTCAAAGGTATAGACATGAGATGTAAACATACTTGTTAACATGATTTTGGTGTGATAAAATCTCTATTCTGTGTGATTTTAGTGTGATAAAATCGCTGATAGGGTTTAGCTGCTTTGCATCGTTTTAGCAACACAGTTGTAATATTGGATATAACTTTACAAAGATAAGGTTAGAAAGTGATTTTATTACACTAAAATCATGTTAAAATATAGTTTACATTTTGTGACTAAACTTTTTAAACTGTGTGTATTTGGAGGTTTGTGAATGGCCCCATTCACATCCATTGTACGTGCCTTACTGTAACTGCAATGTTTGCTTTTTTTTTATTTAATGAGAGACGAGTTAAAAAATATTTTTTGTGGTAATCAACACTATGCCACAAATGCTGTTGATTGAGCTTAACTTAATGGAAAATTACTTTAATGCTTAATGTATTTGAAAACAAAAAATAAATACATAGAATTTAGAATTTAGGTCTAAACACAAATGCTAATTTTTTTTTTTACATTTTTTTTTATTTAAATTTAGAAAAACTTTCTTCTTATTTGCTAATTATGTCACCATATAAATGATTTAATATAGAATACACCAAGTGTTAAATATGCAATGACCAAAGTTTATTTGAAAAGTCATAATTTAAATCAAATTATACATTATATGTATATAAATATGTATAATATTACATATGCATTGGAATTGTTAAAGTTTTTTTTTTTTTTTTTAAAGTGTAGACTGATTTCTTCTAAATAATGTGTCTGATTATTTTAAAGGGGCTGAATCAAGAAATGAGGGAACATGAGGCCAGTTATGCCTCTGAACACCTGAGACTAATGGCAGTCAGGAACACCACACTAGAGGCCAAGGTACGAGTCAACACAAACTGCATCTCATAGATTTTATTAATGGATTTACATATCAGAAGCAAAAGACAGTTTTGTTTCTTTTAATAACTTCAGTTGTTTCCTGTGTGAAAATGAATCCTTTTTTCTCTTTATTTTTCCACCATGCATGTAGTCAGATCATACATCAAATACTGTACATTTATTAATGTTACCAGTGTTAGCATTCATAAATGCAGTCTGGGTGTGTGTTATGTGTGTAGGTAGAAGATGTTAAGAGTGAGCTGATGGAGCGTTATAAGGTTCTGCCCAGCCTCAGCAGTCGTCTGGCGGAGGTAGAAACACAATATGAGGAGATGAGAGAGAAAAACCGACAGCTGGAACAGAAGCTAGTCAGCATGCAGGTGAGAGAAATCAGAATGTAGTGGTTGAGTCATTTGGTGTAGCTAAAAATAAATTCCACTTATATAATACCACTCTACTTAAAGGAATAGTTCACCCAAAAATTATGATTCATCATTTACTCACCCTCATATAGTACCAAACCTATACGACTTACTTTCTTATGTGGAACACAAAAAGAGATGTTATACAGAATGACAGCCTCAGTCACCATTCACTTTCATTGTATGGACAAAAAAATGCAATGAAAGTGAATGGTGACTGAGACTAACATAGTACGTAACATTTCCTTTTGTGTTTCTCAGAAGAAAGTTATATGGGTTTGGAACAACACAAGTTGTGACTAAATGAAGACAGACTTTTCATTTTTTGGTGAACTGTCCATTTATATAATTGCTAATATCAAAAGTATTGAGCAATACTTTTGTCCGATATGTAATTTTCTGTTGTTACTTGTTTTGTAACACGTTATTTTTTTTATACACTCACTGAGCACTTTATTAGGACCTCTATGGTCCTAATAAAGTACCCGATGTGGTCTTCTACTGTTGTAGCCCATCCACCTCAAGGTTCGACATGTTATGCATTCTGAGATGCTATTCTGCTCACTATAATTGTACAGAGTGGTTATCTGAGTTACTGTAGCCTTTCTGTCAGCATAAAACAGTTTGGCCATTCTCCGTTGACCTCTCCCATCAACAAGGCATTTTCTTCTGCAGAACTGCCGCTCACTGGATGTTTTTGTTTTGGCACCATTCCGAGGAAACTCTAGAGACTGTTGTGCGTGAAAATCACAGGAGATCAGCAGTTACAGAAATACTCAAACCAGCCCATATGGCATGAAAAATCATGCCATGGTCGAAATCATATTTTCCCCATTCTGATGGTTGATGTGAACCTTAACTGAGGCTCCTGACCCATATCTGCATGATTTTATACATTACACTGCTGCAACACGATTGGCTGATTAGATAATTGCATGAATAAGTAGGTGTACAGGTGTTCCTAATAAAGTGCTTAGTGAGTGTGTTATTTGTTTTTAGGGCTGTCAATCAATTTAAAAACTGTATTAAGAATTAATGACATGACATATATTTATGCAGGTTAATTCACAGACATCAATATTTGCTGAGAAAATCTCCAAAATAAGATTTTATTGTGGCTGACAAGCAATACAACATGTGGCCTTAGAAGTCAATATATTGTTTTTTTTCCATATCATTGAACGTAAGTCTATCACTGGCCTAGATTCTGTAGAAATCCAATTTGCAATCGAATTCATCAATCTGCCCAGTGTAGACTTGGGGGTCACAGGAAATGTTATTTATGAATTATTCTGTCTGATTATGACTTTAGCCATGCAGTTCGATGGTAATTTGACCGTTTTGTGGTGTATATGTTTGTGCGTGTTTTATGTATGTAGAAACTGATGAGTGCTCACTCAGAGAAACTGCTCGAGGTTGAGATGGAGCTGCGGGAGCTTCGTCCACTGCGAGCTATAAGGGAGGAGGTGGAAGCTCTCAGAGGGTCAGTTGAGAGCATGCGTTCAGTTGTATCATCTCTGGACTCTGGTCGTGTCGGATCCAGTTCTGGTTCTCACACCCTGGGTAAGGCAAACGTTTTTGTACCATTTTTAAAAGCGCCTCAATATATGGGTGATTTTTGATCCCAACACACTGGATTGCACTTCCAAAATTGTAGGCCTGCTATGCATAACTGCACATACACATATTGTACAAATTGTATGGATCTTGAGAGCCTTCAAATTCTTTTTATTAACCTCACATTGCCTTTGTTTTACATTTTTGGTTTATATTGCTATATTTTGTTATGAGTTGTTAACTGGAGTGGTTGGAGTGGTTAAATAAGCCATTAACTGGAGAGTTAGAGTGTTACTTATTATCATTGTTGTGTCTTTAAGCAATAATATCTACTAAATGACATGTAACCCTTTTCAATACTGTCACCAGGCTCCTTAGATCAGCAGCTCTCAAGCCACGACAACATGTTGAGTGTCCATGACATCCGCCTGGCAGAGATGGACCTGAAGCTGCAGGTGCTAGAGACGGCCAGCTTCAACGGTACGCTCATTTGGAAGATCCGTGACTACAAGAGGCGGAAACAGGAAGCTGTTGCCTCCAAAACCCTCTCGCTCTACAGCCAGCCCTTCTACACAGGCTATTTCGGCTACAAGATGTGCGCTCGCGTCTATCTAAATGGGGATGGTATGGGTAAAGGCACACATCTCTCCCTCTTCTTTGTGGTCATGCGTGGCGAATATGATGCCTTGTTGCCGTGGCCATTCAAACAGAAAGTAACGTTGATGCTAATGGACCAGGGGCCGGCACGGAAACACTTAGGTGATGCCTTCAAACCGGACCCCATTAGCAGTAGCTTTCGCCGGCCCACTGGTGAGATGAACATTGCCTCGGGCTGTCCGCTCTTTGTGGCTCAGACTGTGCTGGAGAACGGAACCTACATCAAAGACGACACCATTTTTATCAAGGTGACTGTTGATACCTCCGACCTGCCAGACCCCTGAGTGCAATTTCATTGGGTCCAACTAACACAAAGTCACACAGCCATCCCAGCCAAGACTATGAGGCTTCAAAGAGCAGGGCTGAGAGAGGAGGAACCCATGACAAGTGTGGGTTTTTAACAGAGCGATCATAACAGTCAGAGTTGTATGCTTGTGCTTGCGAGATGGTGCGCTCTTCGGGAAACAATAGTGCCTTGCTGGGCTAGATTTTTAACGCCTTTAAGAGGAAGTTTGACCGGACAGTGTTTGTTACACTGTTTAATTAGATGAGATCTCCAGTGCCAGCCTCATTAAGAGAGTAAAGATCCTTCAACTCTAAATAAACAAGAGAATGTTATTGTCTCTGGAGCTAAAAAAACAGGGAGAAATGGAAAAGAAAACGGTGTGTAATGTGTTTGGGAACTAATGACCAGCCCAATGTGAGAGGAACCTGTTAACTCTTTGTCATTGTGTTAGCCTTAAATGAGTATGAATTTTGAGGCTAATAGTCATCTCTCTTATAGTTGGTTAATTTGGAAGATAACCCTTCATGTTTGGTAATCTTGACAAGTTTTGTATTTGGTTGTATCCGGTGGTTTTGCACAATATGCAAATAAGTACTTGAGCGAACATCTGTTGTAAGTGTTGTGTGGTGGTGTTCAGTTAATATTGAGAGGAGATTTGTGACTAGAAAGTTTTGATTTTGTGGGCAGGGGTGGATGTGTCTCTGTTCTATGTAGTTGTAAAGAACCTGACTATGGAGCATTCATGGACTACATTGGCACTAAACAATGACCCTGCAGAAGGGGTTCAATTGTCAAGAAAAAAAACCTCAGATTTTTATGCATGTAAAACCTATTCTTACATGATTTAACCTTCCCTACGTTTAACACTTTGACACATTATTTTTTGTAATGTTATAATTAATGGATGCTATGCATCGGAATATATTGTTCTTTTTTTGTGTGTTTTTGTATTTTATTTTTTAAAACCGTTTGAAATAATGCCTTTATGTCTCCAGCCATGCTGCCAGAGACACATACAATAATCCAGATCATTTTTCATGGTAGGGATGGTTTTTGCACAAGTATTGTTTGAATGTGTATAATATATGTATAAATATATCAATATAAAATTGTTGAAAAACATTGACTCTTGGAGTGTTTTCACAGAAAGCTGTTTTGAAAACAATGTTTATTTTTGCAATTACATTGTCAGTGACATGGTGCTAGTGTTGCAGGAATTACACACTTTAGCTTTAAAAATTTAAAAAATAAATCATTATTATAATAATAAATAATCGTTTAAATCAATAAATTCCAAAGAATTAGTATCTGAAATGCAAAAGAAAACCCACCCCAGAAATTACTAAAAAATACAAATAAAATAATAATAATAATAATAATAATAATAATAATAATTTAAAAAAAAATATCTTGCCAGCGCTGAGAAAAGGAACACGTGACCACCTGACAACAGTGTCTTGGTCTGGACAATTTACACTTGAAGGATGAAGCTTTAGTAGCCACTGAATTGAAAATACACAACGAATAGTTCAAATAAGACAATTATTGTTTAGACCCCCCCCCCCCCCATATCATGACCAATTACAGACAAAATGTTGATCCGTAGGGGCATAACCCTTTAAAAGCCTATTCAACTGTATGCAATATAATCTGTGATAAAATACAGTACTTTGTCATTTAATTACTGGCCACTAGGTGGCGTAAATGCACAACCTCGATTTATATAGCGGAGAATTTCAGTCTCTTAAACACCGTAAAGAGTGTGCTAGTCCATAGCCAGGATTTACACAACATATACTGATAATATGCATGTCTGCTTTGTCAAAAAGCCACACATTCTTTAAAATATCCAACGGTGTCTATTCAAACGGTTTAAGGGCTTTCAGGGCTGAATGTATTCAACTCCACCCAACAACCCGCCCTCACGAGGGAGCGCTGCACTGTGAAACCCGTGC
Source organism: Myxocyprinus asiaticus (assembly GCF_019703515.2). Lineage (NCBI taxonomy): Eukaryota > Metazoa > Chordata > Actinopteri > Cypriniformes > Catostomidae > Myxocyprinus > Myxocyprinus asiaticus. The sequence goes on from NC_059360.1 coordinate 25,619,985, forward strand.
GTCACTTTACTTCATGAATATTAATGAGAACGAGCGTCTCTTAAGTGTAAACAGGTGAGGTCACGGCGTCACAACTGGACAGCACGCGCAGCTGGCAGAAGACAGGCTGGTGTCACGTCCTTATAGACAAATTTAAGAAAAACACATTTGGCCGTTTTAAATTCCTGGAGAATAGAAAGGGGGAACTAAGGTTACACAACATATAAAAGAGAGCTTCGAGAGGAACGGCAACATGTTCACTTGGGTAAATAAGGAACAGGGTGGAAGGATCAAGGACGGCGATATGTTTCAGACAGTGACAGAAGGACTTCAGAGTCTTTATTCCAAGAAACTGCTGCCGTTAGAGGAGACGTACCTCTTTCACGACTTCCACTCACCGGCGCTGGAGGAGGCAGACTTCCAGAGCAAACCCATGGTCCTCCTGGTCGGACAGTATTCCACTGGGAAAACCACTTTTATAAGGTAATAAACTCTTTTGGTTTTCTACCTTTTCTGAAACGCCAACAATTGCTAAAATAAATGTAAGTTAATGTCTTGCAAGTAGAGAAAGGCTTTTCCATATTAAATATTTTTATCTACGCAAAAACAGCTTATACACGTGTGAAATTTAGTACAGTCAGCTCTTTGTGGTTACTGCAAACACTCAGATGGGAGTGTGGAAAAACAGCTTGTGCCAGCTCACAGTCAGAGATACAGATGACTGGAGAGTATGCAAACAACTCATAAATGACAGAATCATCCTTCTTATTGATTTTTCACTGTTAGTCAATACCATCCCACTTTGATGTCTCTGTGTTGAGTCGCATCAGGACAATATCTAGACAGGGAGTCCCAGAATTAATGAGAAAATCCAATAGCCAGGCCCGGTTCCAGATCACCGAGGGTGCTTCTGAAAATAGTGATGTATCATAATTACACATTTTTAATAGATTCAATCGTTTAAATGCTACTTAAATAACGTAAAGAATAGTTTTTTTTTTTAAATGTACAATAAATGTATTGCTTCGAGTGGGGGACTCACTCCTCCATGATCTGTCGATGAAAATGACAGCACAATTCTGCGCAGATTAGGACATACTGATTTGCAAAATCATACACGTTTATAAGTTTTGATACAGCATTTTGTGCATTCACAAAATGCAGGGATTTTTGTGTGTTTGCTGGTATTCAAGAAAATCTGCTTGCCAATTTACAGTATTAGTCTTACATATTCAATTGAGCAGGGGTGTGCAGTTATTTTGGTACTGAGGCCACATCAGCCGTTGAGTAGATCATTGAACAGAGAAGATAAAAAGATCTGCATAGTTTTATCTTTTAAGCCCAGACATGCACTCAGTGAATGATGCACAATTTTCTGAAGTGAATACTGATGGGACCATTCTGCTATACTTTCTATCATGTGTTAGTAAAACTGAAAGGCTGAATACAATTATTAATTGATTATTTTACCATACTTCAATGCAGTGGTAATTTAGTATTCAATTTAACACTACATCAGGAGTCTGGTTTAAGAGTAAAATAAAATATTCGGAAATTATAGATTCTAAAAGCTTCTTTTAATGTTGGCCGCAAAGTGGACCCGTTCACTTGTTTTTATGTTCAAAACATCAAGTTTACACGCTCATGGGTCATGATGTGAGTCTCGTCAATGGTTTGTTTGGCACCCCATTCAGCACACAACTGCATAAAACAGGCTGCATGACACTGATAAATGATTACTGTCAGAGTAACATTCACATACAGGTGTGAGGGACTTAAGTATTTCACAAATAACAAGGAGAGAAAGCGCGTGCACTCGCATGTATGGTTGCCAGATTGCATAAATTAGGTATGACATAAAGCGAAATATTTCCTATTTGTGCATGTATAAATCTCTGATTGGGGTGATGCATATATTATCTGGCAACCCTTTTACATATTAACTTCATTTAATATTTTGTATTTGTTTTTTGTTTTTTTAAATGTTGCACATTTATGTAGCTAATGAGAATCCCTGAAATTACAAAAATAATTATGAGACAAAACTTATAATTTTCAGTTTTGTTCAAGGCCATTAAATCAAAAGTTTTTTTAATAACTGCCCAATAACTGAAAGGATGGTATTTGGAATTTAAAAAAAAAGCTCTCCTTGTTGCCTTAAGTGGGGCAAATAGATTTGTTCTGAAAATGTTCAAAGTGGGCTCACATTGACTTATCCAATCACAATGGATATTAATTTGTTTATAGAATACTTGAGATGTCATAAAATGCAAAATGTGTCTGAAATTAACGGGAAATTGTGCACTCTTTTCTGAAGTAGTTATTTTGAGTAAGCATTATCCGGATGTTGTTTCATAAGTATTCAATAATTAAGCAATATCACATGACAAAGAGTGCGATTATGGCCCTACATCAGCACTGCTGTTATTCTGCTGCAGGCAATCACAGCAGTACTGATTTAGGGCCATATAGCACGATTGCGAGTGTGATATTGCTTATACAACAGTTCACTGAGCAAATACATTTTTTAAAAATAAGTAAAACTGAGTACGATCATAAAAACACATTTGTGCATGGAACTACTTTCTTCTGCGACAGATCAGAATCTGCCTTTGCTGGTTCAAACCAAATGATGTGTCCAAGCCTCTGTTAGTAATTCAAAAATGTCACTTCAGAAATAGTATCACGGCTTGTGATGTTTCTAACAAGTTAATGGACAAACAAGGATAGGTGAGAGAGAGAGAGAGAGAGGTGTGTGCCATCACCTGTTGCCACTCCCAAGCAGAGATGCTGTCAGCTTTCTGAAGATCAGCTTTCTCGGTGGAAAAATGTCTCCCTATTTCACGGTAGCCGGTGCGCAAGAGACATTCACTATAGAAACTGCAGTCTTCTCCGGCATTTTAAACTGTAGGTCCTCTCAAATGTGGAAACTCTGATAAGAGGTAAGTGCCTTGAGTTGTGTAATTAATCAGTCTGTTGTGTCTCAGCTGTGATGAGCCATAATGCTGAAGTTGTTCGTTTAAAGCTATTTCCTAGCTTTAGTAGTGTAGTAGTAATACAAGCGATCATGTAGTGCTGTTGTATTTAAACACGGACTGATGCTGACTCACTTCACATCACCTAACTGGCTCATATTACACACAAAAATGGCCTTTTGCTACCACATGCTGGCTAACATATGTAATGTCAAAAATTTACATGTAAAGAGATACATGCAGTAGCTCTTAACACATTTGCACTGCTCTTACACTTTAGTTTAGAATGGCACGTTCACAAACAGAGTGATTCACGCAGTGAAGTGTCCGAGTGATGATGGTGTGAGATCATCAGATTCGAGGACCAGAACTAACTGTTGCGTATAAAGAAATATATTTTTTCGATCTTGATACATTTTGTGACCAGATACAAGCAAATTTTCCTTAAGGAAAATTAGCCCCATCATACCCTAAACATTGTTTAAAGTTCTTGCTTGTATAGCATTCAAAAATATATTATGACGAGCCAATACAAATTATGTTTGCATTGCTTTTTTTCTCCAGTAAAATGTATTTCCCAATAGTTCGGTTTTTCTTCAGAGAAATTCAACCTGATTTATAGTTCCCTTGTATTTATGTTAGGATTTAATGACACCCCATGTGCGTTTCTTTGCTTGGAGACCTTTGACACTTTCTCATCCTCTGACAGGATGCGGTAAGGTTCTATAGTATGGCTAGAAGTTACAGGAAGCACAAAACTGATGAAAAGGTCTGTTTTCACATTCTAGGGATGCCATTCTCTAGGGATGCCATTCATCTAGTCCACTGTTTAGCTTTGATTAGCGACAGACCAATATATCGGTCAGGCTGATTAATTAACCGATATTTGGCCATTTTGTAATTATCGGCCTCTCCGATAACCATGTTTGCTTGGCCGATTAACAGAAGTTTTAACTTTCCTTAGTTTTAGTTTCAAAATCTACCAATAGATTTGTCAATGGACGGTCAACACTTTCTGTTTTCAAGGTTTTTTCTTTTCATTGCATACAGTAAGTGTTAGTTTCACTTAGTACATTTTGTGTATATCTGATTTGTTGCTGTTAAACTGTATTATGTTTATCTGCATTTATAGATATCGGTATCGGCATCGGCCATTGAAAAACCTATTTTGTTGACCACTAGTGTTGATGCTTGGTCGGCTTTCATTTCATGACCATCTTTTTAGTGATTGCATTGTCTCAACCTAAAAGCTTTTGATTAAAAGAGAGTTCACCTCAAATGAAAATTGTTATCAAATATTTATTCCGTTCATTTTGTTCTCATTCAGCCATGACATTTTGGTGTTTACTTGTGCTGTCACATGCTTATCCACTAAGTAGTGGTTTAAAGTTAATGCTTAACCTCTCCCTCCTGCAGGTATCTTTTGGAGCAGGATTTTCCAGGGATGCGAATTGGCCCCGAACCAACGACCGATGGATTCATTGCTGTGATGTATAATGAGAACGAGGGAATTGTTCCTGGAAATGCCTTGGTTGTAGACCCCAAGAAACCTTTCCGGAAACTCAATGCCTTTGGAAATGCCTTCTTAAACAGGTAATGATCAGGTGCACACACTCTCCTATTTTTAGATCAAGATTGATGATTTTAACCATTTTAAGAGTGACAGTATTTCAATCAAATTTCTAAAACAATTGATTGACTCAAAGGCTCTTTACTTGCTCATGGGAGATTAATCTCTGCTCAAATTGATCATGTTTGATGGTATAGAATTGCTGATGGAGGTCAGATTATCACCCCATTCCATTATTTATAAGATGTTCTGTAAAATCTGATCCATGAGAGTGGTCGTAAAACACCATGTCCCATGTCATACAGGCTGGGAGATCTGGGATGTAAACACAAGTTCTCTCTCAGTAGATGTTGTAACAGGCTTCCCTCTTGCTCGTGCCGTTGTCAAAACAAGGACTTTCCATTTACACACGTCTGAGCTGTGGCTTAGGACAAGGAAAAACTGTCTGGAATGACACGTGTACAATTCAAGGTTTACAGTACAACTACGGATAAATAACTAAAGACCATGCATGAACAGTAAATACACTTTGCTTGTGCAGTTTTGTAATTTCCATTCAACTAGGTTAACTTCATGAAAAACACAGCTCATTCTGACAACCATTTAGTTTTTCTGCTTATCCCCTGCAATCTGATTTTTAATAAAAGGCAAATATTTTCCACGAAGTGTCACACAAACTGTAAAGGGTCTTGGTCACTTCTCATTTTAAGTAACTATAGCTGTTGCATGAGCATCCACAAGTTTTAATGTTTAATTTTAGCACCTAGACAGTTGGACAAAGGGTTTTTTCCCCTGTTTGCTAGATATTTATGTGGAGGGGAAATGAGTAAGTAATACTTTATCAGTGACCACTATAAAGGTCAAAGGCATGCTTGACAGAACATCTCCTCTCCTGCAGAGGAACTTAAAACAATGCACTTTGTTTCCTGTGGACCTCGTTGTGCATCATGTGATGACATGATGGCACAACAGTTTCTTTTCTCGTTGTCTTTCCCTATTAATCCTACTGGCTTTATGAATAAATAGGTATATACAATTTTATTGAAAATGAAACTTAGTTCTCTTCCTCTTTCTCAATCTATCCTTCCGTTTTGCAGATTAAAGATGATGTTTGGTCACAGATGTTGCAATTTCCTCTTAGGTTTTATTAAAAAAGAATAAGAAATCTTCAAATTCACTTGAGATGTTGAAATCCTGCTTTTTAAACTTATTTTGATAACCCTATATATTCTATCTTAACATGAAGATTTGTAAAAACCACATTCATTAATTATCTGATGCATGAATTATAAATGTATTTTTTTAAACTTTTTTTTTTTACTTCAGAACAAGAATCGAATCATTTCCAATTGTTTACTTTCCAAAATTCTGTATTTCGAGAGAGATACACATCTGTCCATTACAATAAAACACAATGGTAAATTCAGAATTACTTGGTGCATCACTTTCAATGTCATGTTGAATTTATGCTGTCATTAATTAAAAACGTAATAATATACAAAGGACAGTCATATATTATTATCGATAAGGGGCAAACGTAATTGCCTATAGTTGTATTGATATAACATCACACACTGAATTGAAAAAAATGGCATTTAAATATCTGTCTAAAGTAGTGGACACCATGCATCCGATTGTACACAACTGTACATTTGTTGATAATCTGATTTGGAACTCCTTTCATTTGATAATTTTTACACAATTTATTACTGCATTACTAGATTGAATTTTAATGTAAAGATTTTTTTAAACAAAACTTGTCTCCGCCTTTTTGCTTTCTCATGACTCGGATCATTTGAGTCAACAAACAAATATAGTGGTACTACCAGTGTTTGCTGTGATACCATAAGGTGATGAACTCCCTCCATCTGTTTCACCAGGTTCATCTGCTCGCAAATGCCCAACCAAGTCCTGCAGAGCATTAGCATCATTGACACCCCGGGGATCTTGTCTGGCGAGAAGCAACGCCTAAGCAGAGGTCAGTGACTACAGTGAGCATTTACTGTATAGGATAATAATCCTGTTATTTATATGTAGTGGTTGATTTGGGGGATAAAGATGTAATACACCAGCTTCAATATTTCGCCACTGATTTATGATAGAAATGTTATTGCGTTATGAACGTTTATTCCAAAATTGTGCTCATTTACAGAGATATTGATGGTTCTCATTTGTTTATGTAAAATTTCATTAGAAAGAATTGTCATATGTCCATTAGGGCTGTCAACAGTCTGAGGAACTACATTTTGAATTTTATATAAAATTTGAATTTCAAATTCACCAGATTTTTAAATTGACATTGCTTCCTTAGTTCACAAGAGTATACAACAAATACATAGCACTATGCTAGATTATTGCAAAGTACATTCCTGGCTATTAAAACAGTGCATTCCATTATGAACGAAGTGGATAAATTAAAATAAAAAGTAAAAGATTTAGCTAGTTCTTATTCTCAAATGCGAAGTAAAAAGTAAAACAAATATACAGGTCAATAGTCAGTTCTATGTTAACATGGTGTTGCACTGGCCACAGTACTACCCCAGACTCGAGCTTCATCAGGGGCGGTTCTAGGATTTCATCCTTAGGGGGGCTTAGCCCTCAGTCAGGATGTGAAGCAAGAGACTGTTGCCTAAGTGGTGCCTTTTTGTAAATTGGGACCACTATATTACTATATATATAATAGTGATGTCAAAAGTACCGGTACTTTGGTACCAAGTCGATACTAACATTTTATAAATATAATAATACCAGTCTTTCTGCAGTACCAGCTCAAATCAGTACACCTTTACGGTTTGACTGACAGATGACTGTCTATATGTGTGTGCTAAGGTTGGCGGATCGATACTAAAGTATCGATACTTCAGATACTGATATGGTATCAAAAATATCAATCCTCACAAAAATATCAATTCTGAAGTTTTTCCTTTTTAAACTAGTGATCTTATTATTTAGATGCCATGAATATTAATCCATCTCATTAGCTTTGAAGTGGGGGGAAAAAATGAATTATATTAGCAAATAGTTGCATGACACCAGAACAATTTTTTGTAAAAGTAATATTTAAAGTCATTTTATCCAAATACATTTATACAAATTTAATTTAATGGAGGAATTGGTATCGATATCTGCGATATTGGCCTAAAAGTACTTGGTATCGGATCGAAAAGGAAATAAGTGGTATTCTGAACAGTGTGCACATGCTCTGCGCTGCGGTTGCTTCACTACTATGTTGATACCGCCAACTAGTGTTGTGGCTGTGTATTTCAGCACGTCGATAGCACATATAAATGCAAACAATCACATATGTGAAGAACCAACATAATCTCTGTGCATTACATGTTGCAGTTACAGTATGAATGCAGTCATTAATAAAGCAATATTCACAAGAAAGACAAAATCGGTGCTCGTGGCTGGATTACTTTAAAGTTTTTCTTTAGATTAAAAATTTAGCACTCTTTGTTTTATTGCTTGCAATGTTTTTTCTTCATTGTATTACTGACTGATCTTTACTTTTTTTTTTTAACCAATGCCAATGTTTTTATCATTTATGAATGAATTTATTTATGAATGAATTATTTATTTGCATTAATATATTTTTTTTTCTGTAGGACCAAAATTTGTATCGAGAATCATAAATTTCACAAGTGTTTGTATGACTACTGAAATTTTGGTATTGTGACAACACAATATATACTATATTAAAACCACACACATACCACTGTACATTAATCTCACTTCTATGGGAGAAACATGCAATCTAAACTTGAAAATGCTCACACAACAATACTACACTTTGAAAAGGTAATATGTGAAGATTCTACTGTAAGATGTTACTTTTTATTACCGCCAACAACCTTTTACTTGTGGGAGAAACACATAAAATACAACCTCACAAATACTCAATACATTTATTTATTTATTTTTAAAACGTCTCTTTAAATAAGGAGAACTACTGTGGTGGGCTAATTGAAATATTTTTTTCATTTAAAATGCATGCTTTTGTGGGAGAAATAGGAACAAAACACAACCTTGCAAATAATTATAAACCGTAAAACACAAATAGCAAAACTTTTTACAATCTCTTGAGAAGATGACCATTTCCCCTGAACCTGGGCAAATTCCTTTTTGTGGTCCAGTTATTTTTTTTAGATGGTATCCTTAAGCTATGTCTCCTGTCTTTCATAAATGCAAAATGGTCAATAAGTTTGTCCTGGTCTATGCAACCAAAGATATCACAGCCGAGTGATGGAGCCTGTTTTGACCCATTGTTCCCCTGAGCCAGGTGTGAAGGCGACGTAGTGCACTAAATTACCATTCACAGCAACAACTACTGATGGGTATAGTTATGGCTGCCTGGATAAGAGCTTTCAGGGATGCAGTTGGTTATTCACCGTGATCATGTCATTAGGGCCACCACCAGCCTGAGTCTTTCACTTCAGTAAGTTTCTGGCTACCACAACTTCCTCTGGCTTTAGTTTTGTAATGTTGTGCCAGTACTTCCAAATCAGGCTCAGACAGGAAATTCTGAGAGGTCGGACTACACGCCTGAATGCCTTTGATCATCTCAACACTTACATCAGAAAATCATCTCTCTAGCTCAGCAATCATTCTATCCAGGCAAGGAAATAATGGTTTCCTTTTAAGCTGCTCTGGATCGTTACGACTCATATGGCCAATGTTCTTTCATGGAAATCTGCAGTGCTGGCATCACTGCGTTTCACCTTAAGAGAATCACATATTGCATCTTTGTGTGCCACTGCCTGGGCCAAGTCAGTGGTTTTCTTCTGCAGATATTTGTGAAGGCCTGCTGTTACTGACAGTAGGTCGTACACAGAGAGGACTTGCAGAGCTTTGCCTTAAGTCCTATTGCAGTGGGAGTGCTAATGTTTGACATGCACTCAATGATGACAATCAAATTCTCCATCACTGCTTTTACTGAACGTACCTGGCATGCCCAGCGTGTGTTTGATAGATGCGCAAGTTCAGCTGGATGCAATCCTAATTGCTTTTGGGTCCCTGTGAACTTGTGATGGTTCACTAGAGAACAGCTAAAAAAATGAACGAAGGCTTTCCAACATCTCAAAAAACTCACTGGCCTCAGTTACAGCTCTGCAGGTGTGACATAAGACAACATTTAACTCGTGTGCATAGCAATGCACAAATTGCTTCAGGGTGTTGCCTTCTGAAGTGGGATTGAACACCCCCAGTCACCCCACCCACTTATGCAGCCCCATCATGAGTCGGTGCCACACAATTTAAAAGGCCAATTCCCTTCTCTTGTAGCTCCTTCTCTGTTGCAGCAGTTATTGACACTGCATCAAAACCGGTCTGTTCTGTCAGGGCCAGGAGCCTCTCCTTTACAGTACCCTCTGTTGTGACACATCTGACACATTGCCAATTGTTCTTATTTCCCATCTCTTGCCTCAACTGCCATAATAGCATGCATCTTTAATTCTGACATTTCTCTGACTATTGTTGCAGTCGCTTCTTGTGAACAGCAAAGTGATCATCTCATTCTGACTTGCCTTAGAGAGGTAAGTAGTGTTTGATGGGGGTGTGTACCTCTGCAAAAAGGATCAAACTGAGTCAACAAGGATATAAACTCTAGGAAGTGACCCTTATTATCACTGTCCTCCCTTTAATCATGACCTCTAAAAGGTATCCCTTGTTTCCCCAACATGCAGGTCACAGCTACAATCTGCCACACATACTCCCTTCTTTGCCATATCTCCTCTACATTTGCTGCTTCTAACTGCTGTATGACACTTCCTTGAGATGCACTTGCCTTATAGCTATGCCAGTAGACTAACCTCTCCTTATTGGATTGCGTTGATTCATGTTTATGAAATGCACTCAAAGCTTTTTTGTAATTTTTGTAGCCACCATGCACAAACATTGTGTTTCAGGTTTCTACCAAATACTCAACATGAAAGCAGAATGTAAAATTTTTCTGTTGGGAGTATGCTAGCCACATAAAACTTTGGAACCAACTTGGTTGAAAGGACCTTTTTCTGTGAACCAAACTGTTCTTGGGGGTAAAATGACAATTTTGATTTTTTTTGGGGACCTGTGACCTTTATCCCCCAAATCATTCAAATCAAGAGATGATGCTGTCTGCATTTCACATACAGACTTGTCCTCCTCTCTGTCTTCACATGTTGCCTCTATCCTTCTCTCCTCCTCTATCTGCATTTGTGCTGTCTCTCTGTCCCTTCCTTCCCTGTCTTCACATGTGATTCCTCTGTGTTTCTCTTCCTCTCCTTTCTTTCCATGTACTGTAAGATGAAACAAAACTGCTATAGTAATGGCATGCCAGCTGTTCAGAATAACTACATGAATATATTTAAGTAAAACAAAAGCAAACGTACCACAGTAATAAGTTATCTTTATGAATTCATGACAATTTTAAATAAAAATAACTCGTCTTCTCTCTAACTGTTCGTTCTTCTTCCTCATTAGCCTAGATCAGTGGTTCCCAACCCTGTTCCTGGAGGCCCCCCAACACTGCACATTTGGTATATCTACCTTTTCTGATACACCCAGTTCAGATCTTTGAGTCTCCTCTAATGAGCTGATGAGTTGAATCAGGTGTGTTTGATTAGGGAGATATCCAAAATGTGTAGTGTTGGGGGGGCCTCCAGGAACAGGGTTGGGAACCACTGGCCTAGACAATCGGATTTGCTTCAAAAAGTAGAGGGAAGGGGAGACAGAACACACACTTTCACATAAACTGGGGTAGTATTAATGAGGGTGAAACAAGTTTTGGCAACTCAGTACCTTTTATTTATTTAAAGTGTTAAAGGGATAGTTCACCCAAAAAATGAAAATTGTGTCATTATTTACTCACCCACATGTAGTTACAATTTTTTGACTTTTGTTCATCTTCAGACAAAAAAAGTAAATAATTGAAGAATTTTCTTTGCTGTTTTTGTCTGTATAATGAAAAGCAATGGTGACCAAAACTTTCAAGCTCCAAAAAGGACATTTTGTTAATGTGTAAAAGTTATTAATGTGTCGAGTTGTATATTCTAAGTTTTCTGTAGGAATACTATCAATTTGTATGATGAACAGACTGTAATTAAAGTTATTTTCTCTCCAATCAAATCAAAATATAGCATACACAGCCAGATTCAAAAATGAACATCAACCTGCATTGGTTCTCAAATGTAACTGACATCTAAGAACCAATGAGGTTTGATGTAAAATAGCATGCTGCCATTTTTTATTTCGGCTGTGTATGCACAAGTTGATCAACGATTTGATTTGATTTGATTTGATTTGAGAGTGAATAATGACTTGAATTTTGATCTGTTCATCACCCAAAGTGATCGTATCGAAATAGAAGATTTGGGATATACAACTTGAGTCACATGGAGAACTTTTACAATGCTTTTATGCCATTTCTGGAACTTAAATACATTGCCGTTCATTACATGCAGACATTTTTCAGTTATCTTAAAGGGGTCATACAAACAGTTATAACTTCAAGACAGTGATCCTGTGTTTTCTTTTAATTGTGCTGATATTTTATGTGCTCATATCCCTTATATTATTATACCCGATGGTTTTACCTTAATGTGCATTAATTTATAATTTATAATTTAAATATCATCATATATTTAGTATAAACCTATATTATTTCAACACCATCGAAGTGGAGTGATATTTATATCATTCTTTTTTATTTTGGTAAACATGACACAATATAAGATTAATATTACATGAAATGAGATGGATAATCTTCAGAGGCTAAGCCAGGTGGCTGCTCTCGAATTGCTCTCGCTACGTGTTGATGACACATGTGACCATGCCATTGTGCAGGTGCAGATGAAAAAGTCAAACAGAATTTGTAACCACCATGCACTGCTTCAAGACGAAGTCAAACACACAACAAAGACATTATGTCTTTGCCCACTTTGCACACAAGCAATGAAGTGAGTCAATCAGAACAGTGGTTACAAAGAAGACTTTAAGGGAAACATCCGCAAAACCAAGCTTTTTAAACAGAGGGTCAAAAACAGGATAGAAAATGCATTTGGCAATGTATTAGGGTAGTATTGTATTTCTAAATTATGACTGTTTTTGATGAAAAAAAACAACATTACTATCATTAAAGGTGGGCCTCAGGGAAAAAATTAATCATGCCATGAACCCTTTAATTACTGTTCTGAAGATGGGAAAAATGTATGGTGTTGTGGAGTGACCTAAGGGTGAGAAAATAATGTCAGGATTTTTATTTTGGAGTTAATTAGCCTGTTAAAAGATGTATCATGACTATGAAACTGCCATATTTGAACATCAAATAGTTTAGAGAAATGGAAAGCAAGAAAACATTTTCTGGAATACTACTGAATTGTGGGCACTGGGCAATATGGCAAAGTGTTCTTAGTTGTGAGAACACTAGAAAATGTTCACTCTGTTCTTGATAATTTCTTACCTGGCTCTGACTCTTTCTCCTGTGACTCCTTCAATCTGTCTACCTCTTTCTCCACATGTTGGCTCTCCCTGTCCTCCAGCATTTACGTTTAAAAAAAATGTTTTAAAAAATGACTTTGTTGTTTGTGGTCTATCTGATTCGTGTGTGTGTGTGTGTGTGTGGTATACAACATTTGTGAGTGTGAGCACTGGGCTACAGACAGAAATTTCATTTGTGTAGGTTAAACTCTGGTATTGTGAATGCCACTGCCAAATTTCACAACGGCACAAATGTAAACATTATAATCTTGTTAGTCATCATATCATTATTATTATTATTAGCCAGTATTACTGTTAGCTAGCTAAAGGCAAAATATATAGCCTTTTGTATTCAAGAAATCTGTAATTTATGACTATTACTTCAGTTTGCAAAGCATGACCAAGCAATCTTGAATTATAAACTGGATGATTATTAACTACCACTAGCTAATTTGAGAGGGCAAATTTCCTTAGACATCGAATGCATTAATGTAGGCTAGCAAACAAGTCAAAAATCATGGAGAATACCTTCATAGCGGGATGTTTCATGAAACAGAGATAAAGTAAGCCACTGATTAAAGTTTGCTGCCTCCGGCTCCGGATGCATCTATGACATACATGCAGCACAGCCGCTTCTCCATTCATATGAAGCAGGTAGCTGGCAACACACGTACGAAGGGTTACCACACATGCGCAGAACAGCATAGAGAATAAAAACTTAAACTCAGATCAAACTGCCTGTTAATCAATTGTTATTTTTCTTATCGACATGTCCTGCATTTTTGGGTTATTTTTATTTTCAAAGGTAAAAATGACACTTTTTTCAAATAAGTTTTGAATTGATAATTTGATAGTTGATAGATTGCTGTTAACACCGAACGCTTTTGTGTCCATCCACACAGTTTTCCAATAGTTTTTCCATGTGAACGTGCTACACGGACATCTTTGACCGCTTTCGTATTTAGCGTCTCATTCAGGAGCAGTGTGTTTTTTTTAGATGACATATCAAGTTAAAAAGAACCTCAACCTTTAAAAACTCGTCTCGAGAAACCTGCGTTTTGTTAAACTGGATTTGTTGCGCTGCATTTAGCTTTTTATAGCGCAAGAATGCGATCGGTCTGAAGTCACTCAGTGCTTGGCACACATCCAAAATTGTAATGCACAGTTTCAGCATTAGAATGTTCTATTTGAATTTTAATTTGACAGCTTTAATGTCTATTTTCCACTGAATTATGCAATCTGAAACACTAAACTGCTATACTCTCATATGGCATGTGTTACATGCATCCAGAACAGGGGAGGCCGCTGTTATGATTTGTCATACCAAATATCCCATATTACAATATTATCCTTAAAACCTTCATACAAAGAATACAAATAATGTTTTGACTGATGGAACATGTAGTAAATAAACTGCCAGTGGAGAGAGCATGCATGCTCATGGATGCCAGATCGTACAAATTAAGCATAACACCCGGCAGAATATTTCCAAACTGTCCAAATGTAAAGCTCTGATAAGGGGATTGCACCTCTGATATCTGGCAATTTTGATTGGCTAATTGCCATTATTTAAAGTCTGTTATCATACGTAAAGATTTTTTTTTTTCACGATTAGAAGGAAAAAAAAAAGTATTATGACAGTTGATTCAAAGGAGATGGTAAGGGGAGATGCCCGTTTTACAAGAGGGCTGTTTTTTGTCATTTCTTTCAACAAGTGGGATGGCATCCTCCCTCAACTTGAGCCATGTTTATATGACTTTGTAGTGTCTCTGTGTGCTCAGGAGCCAATCCATACTGTATTGTATGGTAAACAAAGACTGGGAGGTACACACTGACTCAATCACATGGCCAGCCACATGCTACGGTGGTCAAAGAGTACAATAGGATATCAAATGACAAAGTGGACATCTTCAAATATACCCCATTATTCTATGATAGTCTTCTCAAGTGCTCCTCCAAAGATGTTTTTTAGAGCTACTTAAATACTGGATTGATAAATTAAGTTAAGAGTTTGTCATATGTACAAGAAACAGTGTTACACAGTACAATGAAATTCTTACTCTGTGAATCCTCCCAGCAACCTCAGACATATTTTAAACAGGACATAAAAAAAAACCCTCCACAACAATCATTACAAATAGTGCACAAGTGAAAGTTTATACACATACATATGCGTAAACATTAGAACTATAAATTACAAATAGTGTACAAGAGAAAGTGTATATGTGCATTGTAAACATGAGATTGTCACGTGCAAAGGCCTGTGGAGGTAGTCTCAGTAGTGGTCCATAATGCAGGTAGTTAACAAGATAGTTCAACCAAAAATGAAAGTTGTCATTATTTGCTCACTCTCATCTCATTCCTAACCCTTACGATGACTTTTTCTTCTGTGAAACACAAAAGGAGATTATTTTCTGACAAAGAACCAGCATCATCATTCTTTAAAATTTCTCCTCTTGTGTTCTACGGAAGAAAGTTACACACATTTGGAAAGACATGGACTTTTCATTTTTGAGCGAATTACCCTTTTATTATGCAGATTGGATGGCTTAGTGGAGGGTAAGAAATTCCACATGACCAGCACAGCATGGGCTAATTCCCATTGAAAATAGATTTGGTGTGATGCATTACTGCAGCCAGGCTGGTTCACTCCCTCACTGAAGGCCAGTACTCCTTTAGGACTCGGGGAGTGTTCCAGTGTAAATGCTTTAGTCATTAGTTTTCATTTCAGTCACCAGATGCAGGCCTGTTTCTTTGTAAACTTCTTCTATCGTTTCCGTCCCTGTCTCCTAGTACATGGCAACAGCAGACACGTTGGATACCCTGATGTCACTGTCATGTTATGTCAGCATTTCTCACTTTGCCTCATTTCACAAGCTTGGGTTTAGCTTGCAAAATACACATCAGGATTTACATCAGCACTCTGATACCGCAGCATACTTGTATATTTTTGTAGCAAAGATGGTAGGGTGCAGGTCTGAAACAGTGAGACATGTCATGCATGTGTGCAAGTCTTTTCTTTGAACATGCAATGCAGCAGAGGTGCAGCATGAGTGTACATAGAGGGTCTACAGATTTCAGATTAGGCCTGTTGGCGGAGCGTTAGAACACCACAGATGTACAGATGCTGCTTTGGCTATAAGGGTTAAAATGCATGGGCGTTCCACACATCTGTTCCTGCTTAAGCTCCACTCAGCTGAGATTTTATTCCTCTAGGCTAGCCTTTCTGACACATCTCAAGATACATATTGGGCTTGTGCATTTACAGTTATGCTCAAAAGTTTGCATACCCATGGAGAATTGGTAATATATGTACCATTTTTAGAGAAAACATGAGTGAGCAGGCAAAACACATTTATTTTATTTCTTATGGGATTCATATTCAACTGTAGGTTATAACAGAATGGCACAATCATAAAACAAAACATGGCAACAAAGAAAAAACGAAATGACCCCTGTTCAAAAGTCTACATACCCTTAGTTCTTAATACTGTGTATTGCTCCCTTTAACATCAATGACAGCGTGCAGTCTTTTGTAATAGTTGTCTATGAGGCCCCAAATTCTTGCAGGTGGTATAGCTGCCCATTCGTCTTGGCAAAATGTCTCCAGGTCATGCAAAGTCTTTGGTCGTCTTGCATGAACCGCATGTTTGAGATCTCCCCAGAGTGGCTCGATGATATTAAGGTCAGGAGACTGTGATGGCCACTCCAGAACCTTCACCTTTTTCTGCTGTAACAACTGGAGGGTCAACTTGGCCTTGTGCTTAGGGTCATTGTCGTGCTGGAAAGACCAAGAGTGTCCCATGCGCAGCTTTTGTGCAGAAGAATGCAAATTGTCTGCCAGTATTTTCTGATAACATGCTGCATTCATCTTGCCATCAATTTTCACAAGATTCCCAGTGTCTTTAGAGCTCACACACCCCCAAAACATCAGTGAGCCACCACCATGCTTCACAGTGGGGATGGTATTCTTTTCACTATAGGCCTTGTTGACCCCTCTCCAAACATAGAGCTTATGGTTGTGACCATAAAGCTCTATTTTGGTCTCGTCACTCCAAATTACAGTGTGCCAGAAGCTGTGAGGCGTGTCAAGGTGTTGTCGGGTATATTGTAACCGGGCTTTTTTGTGGCATTGGCACAGTAAAGGCTTCTTTCTGGCAGCTTGACCATGCAGCTCATTTTTGTTCAAGTATTGTGCTCCTTGAAACAACCACACCGTCGTTTTCCAGAGCAGCCTGTATTCTGTTCCTGAGGTTACCTGTGGGTTTTTCTTTGTATCCCGAACAATTCTTCTGGCAGTTGTGGCTGAAATCTTTTTTGGTGTACCTGACCTTGGCTTGGTATCAAGAGATCCCTGAATTTTCCACTTCTTAATAAGTGATTGAACAGTACTGACTGGCATTTTCAAGGCTTTGGATATCTTTTTATATCCTTTTCCATCTTTATAAAGTTCCATTACCTTGTTACGCAGGTCTTTTGACAGTTCTTTTCTGCTAACCATGGCTCAGTATCTAGCCTGCTCAGTGCATCCACGTGAGAGCTAACAAACTCATTGACTATTTATACACAGACGCTAATTGCAATTTAAAAAGCCACAGGTGTGTGAAATTAACCTTTTAATTGCCATTTAAACCTGTGTGTGTCACCTTGTGTGTCTGTAACAAGGCCAAACATTCAAAGGTATGTAAACTTTTGATCAGGGCCATTTGGGTGATTTCTGTTATCATTATGATTTAAAAAGGAGCCAAACAACTATGTGATAATAAATGGCTTCATATGATCACTATCCTTAAATAAAAGACCGTTTTTTTTTTTATTTTTTGCATGATCAGTCATATTTTCAAAATCAATGCCAAAATTTCACAATTTCTGGCAGGGTATGCAAACTTTTGAGCACAACTGTATGTCTAATATGACTATGAATTTTCAATAGAATATTTATGAATTTGAAATTAACTGAATTTTACACCTGGCCAATTCTGTTGTGCACAGCCTGTTGAATTTATAGCGTAGAAATTCTGAAACATGTTGCAATCTGCAGATACTATAAATGAGGGCAACATATTTTTATATTAAGGTTTGAGACTAATTTAGAGTGAGGATAAGCCTTTCATACTAATATACTGTAGTAAGTTCCTGTATATGGAATAGCATTGATGGTTCCCACACACTTAAGCACTGAGCTCCTCCTGTAAAAATCACGGAATGGAAAAAAAAATGATTTTACTTATTTTTTATTTTATTTTTTTTTATGTTGTGTGTAATCCACGGCATTGTTTTTGGAGTAGCTACATTTCCTCATGGCTGTTGGGTGGTTGAAAAAGCATCTCATAACTTCAAAAGCTGAATTTATCATAACGTGCTGAAACTCATCCAAAACTCCAGTAATGAGGTTTATAATGAGTTTATTATAATGAGGTATATGTATCAACCACTGAATGAGGACTGGTGTGCAGTCCCTTTCTCTGAGGTTCTTATGGCCATGCTAGTTCAGGGACATGCAAACTAAAACACAGCTTCAAAACTGATCTGTTACATCCATCTCTCTTCTATACCTGTTTATTTCAGCCACAGAAAAGGTGTAACCAGGTGTTATTTATACATGAGGGAAGAATGAGACAATTGTACAGTTAAACAACATATTTTCCAGTCATTAAATCATTTTTGTCAAAGGGTGCAACACTTGTAAATACTAAAGCAAGAATTCAAATACAGTTTTGTGAGTATGAAGGAAAAACAAATCCAAGGCAGTCACATGGGGTATGGTATAAGGATGAAAAGCCTTTATCAAAAATTGGGCTACTACAATTTAAAAGCCTTCATCAGTGTGTAAATTACAAAGAACAAATAGGAATTTGTAGGGTTGTAGGGTTGAGTATGTCACATGACTACCACATGTTCTTCATTGGCTAATAACAATTTAAAAACATAAGTTGAAGATAAAGAAGTGGAGATTCATCAAATCAGAGTAGAAGAATCAAAGTCAACAAAGAGACAAGGCCCAACCAGCCGCACTGTAAACATAAATCACAATAAATATTTAAATAGATAATGTGTCCAAAGCGTATTATATACAAAACATAATGTAAATAATGTCAGAAAAGAACCACAAGAAGAAAACAAATACAAATGTATATTAAATGGATTTAATTATGTTTTTGTGTGTGCGTGTAATATGAAGGTACCTGATCTCTCATTTGAGCATATTTCCATGATTATTTTCACTGTGGTTATTTTTGAGTCTAAAATCTCAGTTTATTGACCCAGTGTGTTATTTTAGAATGTTTATTTATTAAATATTATATTGAAACATTAAGCCACAATTGCGTCATAGTGATTTTACCATGGGTGTCACAGCGCGAAGAAGAGTTATTTATACAATTTTAAAACTGCCTTGTACGTGGCTTATCAAATCAGAATTTAGAGTCTGAAATATCCCTTTTATTATCAATATTTTATACTGTTTTCACAATGTTTTTCTATTGTGTCATTTTATTTTATATTGACAATGGTAAACTATTGTTTTTAGTGTATTTGTGTGTGCTTGTTCATGTCAAGACTAATTGAACTGTGAATTCAGCAAAATTTTTGCTGTTGAAATTGGCCTGTGCTTACCGAAATTCAAATCACTACCCCCCCAGTGGCCGAAGCTAGAAACTTTTTTTGAACATATGGGCATGTGAGTTTCAGTTTCAAGGAAATATCTACAGAGTTGCACCAAAATCGTGTAGTAGTTTTGGTTGTAAATAATGTAATGCATCCCCCTCATCCAAACCCTAAACCTTACCATCAGTGGAGTAAAAATGAAAATGCAACCTCTGTATCATGCTTACGATTGTTTATGTGAATGCAATTACTTCCTGGTTGTCATGGGACCTGAACCTGTGTCTCAGAGGTTGCTATCAGGACATGCTATCACATTTGAAATTATGCAAAATTATCTTATGGGGTATGGCGTGTATCAAAAATCTGTCTGACTGGGATTGAGGTACATGAACTTCAGGAAACAACATGTCAATTGCCCTTTGTGATCATGTTTGACGTCCATAGTGTTCACAAAGTCCAAAGTTAAAAGGCTGCTGTTCACAGAGTCAAGACACTTTTCCCTTGCTGTGACAATTAAATACACTCACTAAGCACTTTATTAGGAACACTATGGTCCTAATAAAGTGCCCCGACATGGTCTTCTGCTGTTGTAGCCCATCTGCCTCAAGGTTCGATGTGTTGTGCATTCTCAGATGCTATTCTGCTCAATATAATTGTACAGAGTGGTTATCTGAGTTACCGTAGCCTTTCTGTCAGCTCAAACCAGTCTGGCCATTCTCCGTTGACCTCTCTCATCAACAAGGCGTTTCCGTCCGCAGAACTGCCGCTCACTGAATGTTTTTAGTTTTTGCCACAATTCTGAGTAAATTTTAGAGACTGTTGTGCAGTTACAGAAATACTCAAACCAGCCCATCTGGCACCAACAATCATGCTACAGTCGAAATAACTGAGATCAAATTTTTTCCCATTCTGATGGTTGATGTGAATATTAACTGAAGCTCCTGATCTGTATCTACATGATTTTATGTTTTACACTGCTGCCAGATGATTGGCTGATTAGATAATTGCATGAATATGTAGGTGTACTTGTGTTCCTAATAATGTGCTCAGTGAGTGTATATTCGAATTCTATTCTAATTATTTGACTGCATAATCTTCTATTTTTCCACCACAGGCTATGATTTCTCTGAAGTCCTGCGCTGGTTTGGAGAGCGAGTGGACCGTATCATCCTCCTCTTTGATGCTCACAAGCTGGACATATCTGATGAGTTTTCTGAAGCGATCAGAGCTTTCCGTGGACAGGATGACAAAATCCGTGTGGTGCTGAACAAAGCTGACCAAGTGGACACTCAGCAGTTGATGCGGGTTTATGGTGCGCTGATGTGGTCATTGGGAAAGGTGATCAATACACCAGAGGTGGTGAGGGTCTATCTCGGCTCCTTTTGGGCCAAGCCTCTCCAGAACTCAGACAACCGCCGCCTATTTGAAGCTGAAACACAGGATCTCTTCAGAGACATTCAAAATCTGCCTCGAAACGCTGCCCTGCGCAAACTTAATGACCTCATCAAAAGAGCTCGTCTTGCCAAGGTAGGCTTTCTAGAAGCAGTTGGTAGATGTGATAGTTGCCCTATCGTAGTGGTCCACAATCCTGCTCTTCATGCTTGAAAATGCATTTATATATTATATTTCTATAGTTTTATATAGTATAGTAATTAGAGCTGTCAAAGTTAACGTTAATGCATGCGATACATTTAAAACGTTTAACGTGTATGTTTTTCTTTATCGCAATTAACGCATTTACAATACAGCATAAACCAGCTTAAACACTGGTCGGAGTAGGGTAGAACCTTTGCGATGTGTCTGCCCGGAGTCGTTCCCTGACACATCACAAACGCACACAGCAGTGATTCCGTGTCAGTGATCAAGTGATGGTGAAAGGAGCTCTTAATGCTATTTGTTCTACAAAACAAGCCCTGATGGGACTTGTGATAAAAATCAAGTGCATGCAGCCTTTGTAATGCACCATTTTATTACCACAGAAGTACATCAAGTCTTAACTACCATGAAAATGCAGAATGAGATTTTTTTTGTCTGCAATCACTTTTCATGTGGAGTTCAAAGCAGCGCTTGACACTGGCATTGACGCCCTGACGCGAATCATGAATGCAGCTGCACGATTGCTGTAACAATGTGGATAGCCACAGTCTGCCGTCTGATTAATTTGTGGAGAATGAAAGTTTAAGAGATTTAATGCCTATTGCAATGAAAATGCAACCTTTGTGAGGACTGAACCAATTTTTATAAGCACATTTCAGCTCTGCATGTCCATACAATTCATGTGAATGGGTGCCATGAGGCTGCTAGCTGTTTGACAGTCCAAAAGGCAAATTTAGACAGCATGAAAGTAATCCACACGACTCCAGTCAATCAGTTATAGTCTTCTGAAGCAAATCGATAGGTTTGTGTAAAAAATAAATCGATAATTAAAATTTTTAACTTTTAAAATACGCTTCCTGCTACCAGTCGACCCATGATGGCGCATTCATGCGAGAAGTTGGAAGCGGGCGCTTTGTTTACAACAGAGGAACGACCGTCATGCGAGAGTTAGGTCATTTCAACAGTTTCCCAGCTCTGGCAGGGAAGTTAAAACGTTTATAGTTAAAAACGTTTTAATTGTCGATTTGTTTCTTACACAAACCTATCGATTTGCTTCAAAAAGTCATTAATTGATCGACTGGAGTCATGTGGATTACTTTATGCTGGCTAAATATGCCTTTTGGACTGTCAAAAAGCTAGCAGCTTCATGGAACCCATTCACTTTAATTGTATGGACATACAGAGCTGAAATGTGCTTCTAAAAATCTTCATTTCGGTTGTACTGAAGAAGGAAAGACATACACATCTGGGATGGCTTATTGAGAGCATTATCATTTTTGAATTAACTAAACCTTTAATCACGATTAATTGCGATTTAAAAAATGTATCAACTGACAGCACTAATAGTAATATCTATGTTTTTATAGCCTGTAATTAATAACTGTAATAGCAAAAAAAAAATGATGAAACTTACTGATTCATGAATTTAAACCTATGCTGAAACTTTCCAGCATCACTACTCATTGTTATGTCTTGTGTTTGACCTTAGTTCAACCACTATTGTTTTTGGCACTATAAAAACTGACACATTGTGCCACATGACACTAACACTTAAATCTGCACACTATAAACAATCTCCTCATGGAACCATGAAAGAAAGTGTGTCTTATCTCTACCGCTGTATTTTCAAATTACGTCCAGCAAACAGGAATCCTGTAGCTGTGTGCATGCCTTCCTTTAATGCTAAAGCCATGTGAGGCAGGGAGTTAAACGCCTCCTCCATCTCCTGGAAAGGCCCAGCTAAGTCTCTTTCCATGGTACAAAGGAATGTGTCTAATGTGCTTTAGGAGAGCACGACCCTTATTTTTCCTAACCTCTCCACCCCACTCAGTCTTGCCACTTGTCATGTTTACGCCTTTCATGTCTTCCTCTGCCCGTCAGAGGAAGAAACATGGATTAGAGGGGAAAAGGCCAGCCTTATTTTGGATCTTTTGCTGTGTACTTCCTCTATATTGAGGAAAATGTTTGTGTAAATACAGATGCTTCTGGATGCTCCTTTGGCAAGGTCGTTACCAAGGTGTGAACACACAGTGTTTGATTATGTAACTGGCTTAGAGAATCAGGAGGTGGATATTTTGCAGATGTGAGAGAATTGCCTGCATTAAACAGCAAGACTGCCCCCACTATTGATCCCTGATATCAGTCCTATATTTGAATAATGGAACGTTTGTATTGAATTTTATTAGGATGGATTACCTAATTGTGCTCCACAAATATTTGGGGCTCTAGCGACACTCAGAATTTACTCAGAATGGTGCCAAAAACAAAAAACATCCAGTGAGCGGCAGTTGTTGATGGAAATGCCTTGTTGATGAGAGAAGTCAACAGAGAATAGCCAGACTGGTTCGAACTGACAAAGTCTACGGTAATTCAGATACCGCACTGTACAATTGTGGTGAGAAGAATAGCATCTCAGAATGCTATTCTGAGATGCAGGTTGGTGCTGTTTTGGCGGCACGAGGGGGACCTACACAATATAAGTCAGGTGTTTTTAATGTTGTGGCTGATCGGTGTATTTCCCAAACACTTCCTGACTGCCATTGGTCTGATAAACAGATAGTCCTGCCCC
This sequence comes from Myxocyprinus asiaticus, assembly GCF_019703515.2. Lineage (NCBI taxonomy): Eukaryota > Metazoa > Chordata > Actinopteri > Cypriniformes > Catostomidae > Myxocyprinus > Myxocyprinus asiaticus. The sequence goes on from NC_059360.1 coordinate 25,643,734, forward strand.
AAATTCGTGCCATTGGTTGAGACAATGTTGCTCCAGGATGTCAGGCTTGTCGGAATGGTCAAACAAACATACTGTATATTGGTCAGTGACGATGCTCTAATCGAAGTTATTCAAAAGTACAATAAAAATGCAATTCACACAAAACAGTTATGTGAATAATCCTCTACTATGATAAACATGCATACTATTTCTGAGTTCAAAGTCATTTTGATATACTTTCTGGGACTTAAAAGTAAAAAAATGTCTAAGTGGTGTAATTGTCCAAAGACAGTAAAAAAAAAATAGTCTTATTAAAAGCTGAAAAAATGGTAGCCTTAGTAGTTTGGAATAATATTTTATTATAATTACTTTTATTTTATTATATTTTATGTTTGTCCACAAATTCAAAGTCAGGTAATTTGACCAACATGGGTAGCTCTCATGTGACCAAAAAAACAGGCTAAATCAGAAAAGACCACTTTAGACCTGCAAGACTGTATGTGAATGTGAAAAAATAAAAATAAAAGATATTTTTGACATTTTTTATGAAAATGTTGTTCAGGTCAAATGGAGTGACTTCAAAATGATATTTGAATTCATAATATTTGTTAAAAAATGTTTTTTACCTTGAAAAATATGTTGTGTAGTAAAGAGTCAAGGAAAGTATTTATAGATACAGTAGAAAGATATACATTTCCAATAGACTTAACTCTTATTCCATAAACATTGCTTCACCATAATCCAATTTACTGATCCTAATCCGCTGTGTGTCTTGTAGGTGCATGCTTACATCATTAGCTACTTGAAAAAGGAGATGCCATCCCTGTTTGGGAAAGAGAAGAAGAAGGAAGAGCTGATTGCCCACCTGCCTGAGATCTATCAGATGCTGCAGAGGGAGCACCACATCTCACCTGGAGATTTCCCTAATGTCATCAAAATGCAGGTAAGGCCAGAACTGTTGATCATGGGCAAACTTAAGATGCAGTATTATGACTGCTATATATGTGTTCAAAACTAGCCAGGATGTATCTTTTATTTTGAGAGAGAAACGTTTTGGTTTATGTATGTTTATACAGCTCCTCTTACCATTCATTAAAAGCAGATTATTTGTTATTTCTTTGGATTTGTAACAGCTGCATTATTTTCATTCCTTCTTTTTAAGAATTAATATAAACTAATGTAATGACATGGTATTGTTGTCCCTGAGGACAACTATTAGTCCTAGCCCTTTTATTGTTTGTAAAGCAGGGTTGGTACTTTTACTTTCTCTAGGTCTCACCTGGGGATGTTTACCCAGCATGACTCACGCAGTAGAGGTTACTGCCAGATCAGTGACTGCAGTGCTCAATAAGATTATGTATATATACAGTACTGTGCAAAAGTTTTAGGCACTTAAGATGTTTCACAAAAACATTTGTCTTAAGATGGTTATTTATATTTTCAGCTTTAGTGTGTCAATAGGAAAAATACATTTTAGACATTTCTTTTGCAATTAGAAAAGATTAGAATAGAAGAACAGGGAGCCCTGCAACAGATGGCATGGTCCTCACAAAGCCCCCCACTGAACATCGTGTCAGTCTGAGATTACATAAAGAGACAGCCGAAATAGATAGAAGAACTGTGGCAAATTCTCCAAGAAGCTTGGAACATCCTATCTGCCAACAACCAAGAAAAACTGTGTCCAGGTGTATCTAGGAGAATTGGTGCTGTTTTAAAGGCAAAGGTGGTCACACCAAATATTGATTTAGCTTTTTTTTTTATGTTTACTGGACTTTGTATGACGTTAATTGATAAATGAAAACATTTCTCATTATTATTTTTGAAGACATCCTCACTATGCAACATTTTTCACAAGTGCCTAAAACTTTTGCACAGTACTGTATGTAGATCTTAAACATAAATATTCATAGGCTACCTTCAAACCGCAGCTGATTGTGGCCAAAATAAAAAAAATTCTTGCCTTAAATATAGCCCATATCGGATACTGGTCTGAACAGCTGATGCTCCTAAACTGACTCAGATGCGTTTAACACTCCCTGATCATGCGTAAAACAAACCCTGGCATGTTCATCATTATATTATGTATAATGAATTAAATGATCATTAAAATTGTAATTAGCCATTATTTTTAACGCAGACACTTGATGCCTATGTAATAATATATCAGCAAGTGATGGAGAAAGACCGTCTTGATGGATAAATTATTTTTAAATAAAGTAATTTGCATTCGTATGGTGGAATTTAATTATCAAAGCTCAAGAATGTAATATTAGGTGTATTTACAAGCAAAACAAATCATAAAATAGAAGAACAGGGAAAATGGCATTACATGTATGTAAGGTAAGAAGAGTTATTATCTCTAATTATTTCTGATTTACATTGGCTTGCATTCACAATTCGATACAGTTTAAGAAATATAGAACCTGTGTTTTTCAGTGGAAGTGACATGAGCAAAGAGTGCTGTAACATAAATTTCCCTCTTTTTTTTTTTATTTATTTATTATTATTTTTTTTATGCGTAATCCAAACAAATCACTGAACCCAACTGTTGAAGCCTATAATTGTATTTTCTTTCCTTAAAATGGAACTGAATGTTTTAACTAGAAAATATATGACTCGCAATTATGTTTTAAACAATAACAGGCCTATTTATGCTGTAAATTAAGCGGACAAATGACGAATGTCGGGTTAGATTGATGTTAAAATCACATTAAGTCCAACCGGGCTGTTTACACTGAAGGCATGTTGGAAAAATTCAGATAAGTATCCCATTTATATCCACATATGAAAGTGGCCCAGATCGGATTTGAAAATGTTAGATTCAATGCGCTTGTGGCTGTTCACACTGTCATCCCATTAACAGATCTGTGTCACATACAGTACGAGTTCAAATAATCAGATATGAGCCACATTCAACTGCAGGGTGAACATAGCCATAGTCGTATACAATACACAATAAGTGTCTCGTACATAAATGTATGAGATAACACAAATACAAATTGTGCTGCACATGTACTTACACTGGCCTTTCAGACTGGACTGCTTCCTGGCAGCACTTTATAAAGATAAAGGCTATGCTTTTAAATAGACTCTAGACCCAACAGGGAACATTGATTAGCTCCCACTTTAGACAACATATCACCAAAATAACCATGTCAGAGCTTTGATGCATCCTTTTTCAGCCCTACATTTTAATTCAATGTCTCTGTTATAAATAATGAACACAAATCATTTAAAGTAATGAATAATGAACAAATATTTTACCCAATATGTTTTAGCTGTTATTGCAATATTAATACAGAGGTTTATATAAATTATAACAGACATTAGTTTGTAAAATGTCTCACTCTGTCACTGGATCTATCCATGCAGGAGCAACTCCAACAATACGACTTCAGCAAATTCCCTTCGTTGAAGGTGAAGTTGATTGAATCTGTGGACAAGATGTTGTCCACCAAAATCTCAAGTCTGTTGAACATGATCCGAGAGGAAGAAAGCAAACAGCCAACTCAGATGGTAATGGGTGGAGCCTTTGAGGACTCTTCTGATGGGCCTTTCGGCCATGGCTATGGTGAGGGTATCAGTGCAGGGGCTGACACTGAGGACTGGATCGTAAGCCGCGACAAGCATCGTTATGACGAGATCTTTTACACCTTGATGCCTATCAATGGGAAGGTTACTGGCATCAATGCCAAGAAGGAGATGATGAATTCCCACTTGCCCAACACTGTACTAGGAAAGATCTGGAAGCTTGCAGACTGTGATAAGGACGGAATGCTGGATGATGAAGAATTTGCTCTTGCTCAGCACCTTATTAAGCTCAAGCTAGAAGGATTTGAGCTTCCAACTGACCTACCAATTCACCTAGTGCCTCCATCCCACAGGAAGAACCCCACTGCAGACATATTATACAACCAGCAGGAGGATTGATCACTTTACCTGCCTGTGCCCATTAATAGAGGTTCCTTCATATCTGCATTATCATCCAGCTGCACAGAGTGGAATATTAAAATCTAAAGAAACTACGTTGAAAGGGGTCAAATTTTATTGGTTAAGCCATCTTTCACATTCCACTGCATTTGACTGTTGAAATTAAGTGTAGCTCTCACACAAGGAAATATGCCCAACTTCACACTAATACGTTTTAGTTTGAAAACGCATTGTTTTTCTGCGTTTACGCCTCTCATCCACTCTGAAAAAATTCGTTTTTCTTCACCGGAAATGGAGACTTTCGAAAATGCTTTCTATAACTCTGTAGCCTATATTTAGAAAAATGATGACATTTGGAAACTGAAAATGAACTTTTTCAAAGAAATGGACATTGCTTAACTTGGAGAACAACACAGATTTATGACAGACAATTTATACACATTCATATTGCAGCCCATAAAATTAGTTACTTTTTTTTTTTCCTGTTTATTTGTTATTTGACTATATGTTTGCAGTTATTTTGTTGCAGTTGTAGATCATTGTACAGTGCTTAGAATTTTTAGATAACATTTCAACAGAAATAACCTTTTTCAGGTAATTGATAATATGTGTAACAAACTTTTGTACATGACACACTATCTCAAAGGGCACTGACAAATTTAGCATCCATTTTACTCAGTTTGACACAGTATGAATGTAAATCAGTATCTGATTTACCTATATATTTGTTAATTTTGCAGCACAATATAGTTTATTTTTTGTCTAAATTGTGATTAAAACTTCTTGATGGCACAGTTGTTTGAACTGGAAAAAATAATTGCATCATAATTCTGAATTGGGCTTTTTCGACCCCTTTTATGAACATTTTGTAATGCAGGGAAATCAAGATTGTATTCAGTCTTTTATGATGCAATTAAAATTGTTTGTATTTTTAAAGTTTTAGATATAACTTAGATATGTCAGCAAATATTTACGGACAAAAACATCTACTTAAAAAAAATAAAAATAAAAAAATAAATTATATATACATACACACACTGGCAGCCAAAAGTTTGGAATAATGTACAGATTTTGCTCTTATGGAAAGAAATTGGTACTTCACCAAAGTGGCATTCAACTGATCACAATGTATAGTCAGGACATTAATAACACGAAAAATTACTATTACAATTTGAAACGATGTTCAGAACTTCTTAAACTACTTCAAAGAGTTCTCATCAAAGAATCCTCCATGTGCAGCAATTACAGCTTTGCAGATCCTTGGCATTCTAGCTGTCAGTTTGTCCAGATACTCAGGTGACATTTCACCCCACACTTCCTGTAGCACTTGCCATAGATGTGGCTGTCTTGTCGGGCACTTCTTACACACCTTACAGTCTAGCTGATCCCACAAAAGCTCAATGGGGTTAAGATCCAAACACTCTTTTCCAATGATCTGTTGTCCAATGTCTGTGTTTCTTTGACCACTCTAACCTTTTCTTTTTGTTTTTCTGTTTCAAAAGTGGCTTTTTCTTTGCAATTCTTCCCATAAGGCCTGCACCCCTGAGAAACTGGTGTTGAGCGGGTAGAATTCAATGAAGCTGTCAGCTGAGGACATGTGAGGCATCCATTTCTCAAACTAGAGACTCTGATGTACTTATCCTCTTGTTTAGTTGTACATCTGGGCTTCCACGTCTCTTTCTGTCCTTTTTAGAGCCAGTTGTCCTTTGTCATTGAAGACTGTAGTGTACACCTTTGTGTGAAATCTTCAGTTTTTTTTTTTTTTTGGCAATTTCAAGCATTTTATAGCCTTCATTCCTCAAAACAATGATTGACTGACGAGTTTCTAGAGAAAGCGGTTTCTTTTTTGTCATTTGTGACCTAATATTGACCTTAAGACATGCCAGTCTATTGCATACTGTGGCAACTCAAAAACAAACACAAAGACAATGTTAAGCTTCATTTAACGAACCAAATAGCTTTCAGCTGTGTATGATATAATGTCAAGTGATTTTCTAGTACCAAATTAGCAATTTAGCATGATTACTCAAGGATAATGTGTTGGAGTGATGGCTGCTGGAAATGGGGCCTGTCTAGATTTGATCAAAAATGACTTTTTTCAAATAGTGATGGTGCTGTTTTTTACATCAGTAATGTCCTGACTATACTTTGTGATCAGTTGAATGCCAGTTTGGTGAATTAAAGTCCAATTCCCTTCTGAAACAGCAAAATCTGTACATTTATTCCAAACTTTTGGCCACCAGTGTGTGTGTGTGTGTGCGTGTGTGTGCGTGTGTGTGTGCGTGTGTGTATGTGTGTGTGTATGTGTGTGTGTATGTGTGTGTGTATGTGTGTGTGTGTGTGTGTGTGTGTGTGTGTGTGTGTGTGTGTGTATATATATATATATATATATAATATATTCTACAGTTTCAGTATTCAGGCATTGGTCTCTTCATTAGTCCCAAACTCAAACTAACCCAACTAAACCCAAACTACTAAATGTATTTTCTGCCTTTTTAAAATAATAATTTTTGTTTAAAGAAAACATATGCATTGACAGTAATAGAGGTATTTTCCTTGATAACATAAAATTATAGGAGGCTTGTTACATAATGCTTTATATGACTGGGGTGCAAAAAAGTTTTTATTGTATGATGCAAATAGTTTTCATTATGAAAATTGTATGCTGTATATACTTAATAGTGAGGAATGTAATTGTATGCTAATCATTGTGTCACTGTAACCATATGTAAATTTAAACTACTATAGATTGCTTCTGTCAGCTCAGAGGTGGAATACAAGAACTAGACTGTGACTTTTTGATTAGGTCATTATTAATTAGCAGAATGATCAGTGTGTTTTTGTGCTATAGCAAGAAACTGGTGAAATTTAGCTTAATGTAAAAAGTGATTACAGCCATACTGTTCACATTCTTGGGGCATTACATTTATATAAATGATGTTAGACTTTGCCTTGCTTTAAGGTGTTTTCCACATTTGCTTTAACAAGCCCTTAAAGTATGTGGAGGTTTATGCCACCTGTTAATGTATAATTCATTGTAAAAAGATGACAATTTTCTACAACCTTTTATATGCAAATAAGGGAATTAAATAAATACTCTTTCAAATCAAAAATGTTTTGCCTCTAACACTTTGTGTGATATGAAAAACAAGTAAGTGGGCATGACTTTAATCTGGACTGAATCAGAGCAGTTTTTAACCCTGAATCAATTAAAATCCTGGCACAGATGTACATGGATTGGGCTGTTGAGAGGTGTGTGTTGCTGAATTGCATGAAATCGTGAATATAACTGCAACCTTTAACCTTCTAGTAGCATATTGTCAGGTGAGTGAGAGTTACCCTCCCTTTCATTCTGTTACTTACAACAGCTTCAAAGTTCAGTTCACTCCGTAATGCCAATTCCACACCGACTGTGTTTGAGAGCTGAAAGCAAAACTCGGGAAGGGTAAGTGAATTAAAAGTTTATTGTATGTTGTGCTCTTGTATGTGCTGTGCCTTGATTCAAAGTAAATAGTCAACTTATACATAATATAATTTCATACTTTGTTGATGCATTTGTAACAGCTGTGATCTATACAAATGACGACATGACTAAAATGTGTAAAAGAAAATGTGCTACTTGTTATGGAATACAATTGTTATACAAAAATAAAATGGAGAGTTTATTCGATTCTAGTTTCACATGTTTGATTTGCCTGCAAAGATGTGTAATATCACAGTACTGTATACATGCTTTTACTTGTTTAAACAACATTAAACAAGGTGTCAATGGAGCTATAGTTCAAATATGGGCCTATATACAGTACTGTATATAATAGCACCAAAGATGCTACTAAGATGTTGGTACACAGTGGGTAAGATCTGAAAAGTATTAAAATAGCCCATTCACTACCTTTGTTTATGTCATGCTTGATCACAATTTATTCAGTAGATTACAGTATATAACCAATATTTTAATTTGGTTGATTCAATGATTTGGAAATGCTTGGAATTTTTACGATGCCTTAAAATGTGTCTGTAAAGTCAGACTTGTACATAATTACACTGTCAGCATGTGAGGCGTGATTGCCCTTATACTTTCAGTTCCTCATGAATACCAGAGAATAAAGTAGAAGTTTTATAAATTGAAAATGACATCTCTCAGATAATATATTTAGCACTTTTACAATGACATTTCCTCTGTAGTATCCTGTTTTATTTTAGCTTTCCAGAAGATAAATTAAATTCTCAAAAATCCAGCAAAGGCCCCACCAATCATGTGTGTGGCTTAATGTTTAAGCCCATTTTGTGTGGGTATTTATTGTAAATGAACAAGCCACGGGTATGAGACCAGGTACTTAAATATGAGATTCTTCTTTAAACTTTGCACTAAAGCCAATCACATTAGTTATAAACTGATTGTACGTGTTGGTTTGATCCAGTACATTTACGTCCATGTGTTGTTATAAGGAGCTAACACAGTCAAGAGATGTTTAGACATGGAGACGGAGAGGAGTCGGATGGCCGATTCCGAGAGCTCCAGGAGCAACGGATGGTGGTGCAGAAGAAGACCTACACTAAATGGATGAACAGTGTCTTCTCAAAGAATGGGGTATGAACAAATCCTTCCAAAGCATTACTGAACCACAGTGCTTGTTCAGGCAACAAGCTCAGAGAACAAATATTTGCTTCAAAACATTGTTCATGTAACAGTAGCCAGCTGGTAGGTAGCTGTGCAGTGTGTAAACCTCACTCCCCTGGCCTCAAGAGGCGCACTAGCGACTGACACTAGAGGCTGTAGCCTCCTCATTAGTGCGCCCGCCTCCCATGCCAGAGATGCCAGTTCGAATCCCGCTCAGAGCGGGTCGAATAGGACCGGTTACATCACACACCACAAAGCACCAACAACTCTTAGGTATTGGCTTATTTCCAATTTACTGTATATTTACAGTACATAAGCTGCCACCATATGCAGTTAATACTGCATGTCTGATTTGCTCTGTTAATGCATAAATAGTTTTAAATGAAGTGCAAAACAGAATCAACAGTTGGCAGCCTGTCTGGAACGCTGCAAACACAGAAAAGTTCTAGTAAATATGAGAACTATTGGAGCCCTGCTTGTCCAATCATATTAGAGGACTGGAACATTATGTACGTATGTATGTATGTACTATAGTTGGATGAGTGGGTAGGTAGGTTGATAGGTAAATATGTAGATAGGTAGGTAGACAGATAGGTATGTTGCTGGGTAGGTAGATAGAGAGGTTGGTAGATGGATAGGGGAGTAATGGAATACATGTAACGGGATTACGTATTTAAAATACAAAATATAAGTAACTGTATTCCACTACAGTTACAATTTAAATCATTGGTAATTAGAATACAGTTACATTCAAAAATATTTTGATTACTGAAGAGATTACTTTGCATTTTATTGTCATTTGTTCCATTAAATATTTAGTCTATTCAGTTGGAAAACATTTATATATATAAATGATGTGATCCTGAAAGCGTTTGAACAGTGGTGAAACACTTTCTTAAGATGTGTTACATTCATACAAGCAGACAGAGAAGTAAGTTTGGAGCAGCAGAAATAGAAATAATAAACCTGTGAACATTTAGTTTTATGCTAAGCTAAAATGCTATTTTTAGCCATTTTGTATTTTTTTTTTTTATCAAGAAAATCCATGTTAGATAATTTTTTTATAGTTGGTCGGTCGGTACTTGGGTATATATGTTGGTATGTAGTTAAACAGGTAGATAGGAAGGTAGATAAATAGGTAAGTAGGTATGTAGGTGGTTGGTTGGTTGGGTGGGTAGGTAGGAACAATAGCTAGGTAGGCCGGTTGGTCGGTCGATAGATATGTTTATAGACTGGTAAGTTGATGGGTAGAAATGTAGTTAAATAGGTAGATAGGAAGGTAAGTAGATAGGTAGGTAGGTAGATAGATGGATAACTGTCGACAGTGCAGTAATCAGTTTAAACAAACATTCACTTTGTCACAATAACTTATGGTGATATCTAGTATAATATAATGTTAGCTACCCTGAATCCAGTCTTGTGATTTACTTTAGTTTTCCAACGGAATGTGTTCAGTCAAGCATGATTGCCTTTAGAAGTGAATCCTTGAACCCAGTTATGGCCATTATTATTTTTATCATTGTTTATTACCATCTATATCCTTTATGTGCTCATCTTATGATAAGCGGACAAACATACTAAGTTGCTTTCTCATGCAATTCAGACACTGCTTTTCAGAGACACTCACCGATTGAGTTTAAAAATAATCCATGAACACGGCATTGGCAGTCACACAGGAAGAAAAACTCAATAGTTAATTTTTAGACACTGTTATTACAAACCATTGGTGGTTGAGCACAGGAAAAAAGATTTACCATAATGTATGGTCTTACATCAACATCAATTAGATATAGAAAGGAAATGGTACCGCCTTGAATGTCATCACACAAAATGTATTTTATGACAGATACATGTCCACTGTATATATTTCCATATGAGAGGTATGTTTAACAATGGTAGAACATGGCAGCATGACAAATGTACCCAGCAATAAGAATCCTCATCTCGATAAAGTACAAACAATGTTATGTGAACCTTTGAGAAACTTACATAATAAACACTAATCATTACAGCAGGAAGATGTTCAAACAGACAAGTGGTTCTACATCAACCTTTCTTGGCTTGTTAAGGCAAAAAAAATAAAAATAATAATAATTAATAGCTGTGTACAAGCAACTCTTAAAACAATGTTTTAAACGTTTCCTTTTCCTTTTCCCCTTCCGCAGTTGCTCCTGTGTATTGTTCTGTATAAACCAGCATTGTTCATAACATGTTTATTAAAAAAGGTCACACTGATTAAAAATAACTAAATATTGTTCTCTGTTAAAATATAATCTCTAACTTTTTATTCACACATAACTTACCAAACTCATGGCAAAGGTACAGTACTTAATAAACTACACAGTGCAACATGATCACATGGGAAGTCAGAATGTCCCAGTACCTTGGAATTGACCCCATTATGCAGAGTTACTGACAAGCGGCATATCCCATCAGACATTTTTACTGTGTTTACCTTCTCCTGTGGTTCGACTGGAAGTGCTTAGCATCAGCTGTGCGCGCGACCTGGGTTCTCCTCCCATGTTGAAACTGGGTAGTAATCGTGTTTGCATTATCAGTGGCCAGCACCATTCTGAGGTTTAATTTTCCATCTAAGAATACATTTGTACTCAACTGATGGTTAGGTTTAGAGTTGGGTGTAGAGTTAATCAAATATGCATTCCTCTTCACTGTATTACATCATTTACATAAAACAACTCGCTTTAGAACTCGCTTTTGGTGCCCATCTGTGGGCATTTCACTCAGAAACTGGAGCTCACATGTTCCTTTACGTTCAAAAACATTTCCCACTTTAGCCATTGGGGGCAATACTTCAAATCTGTGTAAGCACTGACCCACTGTTTTCAAACTGGTGGGCGCGCTTGGTATTTTAGAGTTCCTTGGGCACGCCTCCCCTGACATACTCTGGCCACCCTGGGGAGGCGTGCCTGCCAGTTTGAAAATAATGGGTCAATGCTTACACAAATTCGAAGCACTGCCCCAAGTGGCTAAAGCGGAAAATTATTATAAATTTAAAGTAAATTCAAAGTGAAATCAAATGATAAATAAATACAATAAAAATGTATTGTGAAGATAAGTGAAATGTAATAGCTTAATAGACCATAGTTCAGTTTAATAGGCCGTAGCTCTATGGCATTATAATACTGAATATGTATCCATGTACCGGTTGCGCGAATCTCTCAGCTCTCAGGCAGATTTCCTTTGCTCTCTCACAAAACTGGTCCCTGCTTTTGCAGAGTGATCAAAATTTGTCCTGTGCAAACTTAGCTGCACAAGTATATCTAGGATGCATAAAGGATTTTCTCAGAGATTATGTGGCAGAAAATATGTGGAACAAAATTACAACTTGTCCATTATTACGAGTTCAACATGATATTGTGTCGACGTGTCTCCATGTTTTTGTGACAAGTGCAGTTTCACATAGAGACAAAGACTTATGCGTGTGATGCGAGTTCTCAAATATAGGCTTAAAAAAGATATGTAAATCCCATTGTCATTAGGAAAAACTAACAAATTAGGTTTCATATTATAAATAGAAATTATTATAGTCATTAATCAAGCACCAGTATGACACATTGCCAAATAATTCTGTCAGACTGAATTTAAGGTTATTAAGGTCAGATGGGGGGTCAGACTTACTGTTTAAGAATTTGAATACCCCTGGCATAAGACGCGGTCTCATTTATTACAGATATTGAGCATACGTAAAACCAGCAAAAACGAATTGCGAGTCCAAATATGAGATTCATTCAATTCATTTGTCATTGAATAATGTCTCTTTTAATAATTTTTTTTGTTGTTCTTTACAGTCAGTTGTTGATCAAAACCAAAATAAAAGAGAAACATTTAATTCTAATCACAAAGCATGGAGTAAGTCATGGGACTCCACTATTGTTAGCTCAACCAAAACACTGTGAGATACTCTAAAAATAGCAGAACTTCCACCATTCTTAAAGAGACAGTACCGTTTTAGCACGTGTTCTGCACATCAATGTAAATAGTACAAATATATTCATGTATACTATATATGAAGTTGTATAACAAGTTAAGTTGCCACCTGCACAATTAGCCTAACAGCATTACCTGAAATATAATTTGTTACATATTTAAACAAAATGGACATTATAACTGAAATATACCCAAAAAGTTAATCGAAATTGAATCAAAATTGAAATCAAATTGAGAGCTTGTAAATGGGAATTAAATCAGGAAAGCTTTATCAATACCAAGCCCTAATAGGGATGTCAATAGATCAAACCAATACTGAGTGATCAATAATAATATTAATGGTAACTTTAAATGATATTTAGTCTTTGGTACACATCTTTGGTTTTGTATTGATGAAATGGTACTTGAGCCATACTGATGGTGCTGTGGAGGTACTTAAAGCAAAAAAGATTGGGAAACAGGGATAGTTCACCCAAAAATGAAAATTCTTCATCATTCATGATGTAATTGATGTACCCCTTTGTCCTTTATCAGTTATATGTTGTTAATGGGCCAGCAGTAGACAATCAATCTTTTTAGATTCTAAAAAAATAGTTATGCAATAAGTGCAGGCAGATTTGTATCATTGCTCTGGTGTGATAAATGTGCATGGGAACTACATCTCTGAAGACCTAAGAGAGGAGCAGGGTGTGCTCAGCTCGTTCCCCGGGTAAGCAGAGCCTATTGGAGGCAGAAAGCAGATCTGTTCAGAGACATTAGATTCCCACAGCACATGGATTAGGGAGTGGCTGCAAGGCTCTAGTTTGAAAGATGAGAGCAGGACGGCTTTATGGAGAGCAGTGCGAATGAGTCACCCCATAGTGAAATACAGTGGCAATTAGCCAAGCACAACGTTAAAACAAAGACAGCTGCTGGTTTCCTGCTCAACCTAAACTATATAATGAATAAAACAAATGCACATTTTAGAATATGAATTGCAAAAAATGAAAAAGATCATAGAATACATTTTTTTCACTGTCACCTGGCACAGTTTTTTACATACTACATAGCCATTGTACTTTATTCCCAATTTACGATTATTTCATTGTATAAACTGGGTGGGGTGGATTATGTGAAGAGTGTATGGAAATGTGAATAACTGCTTCAATGTGCATTCACATTAAAGGAGAAGGTTGCCTTGACTGATATATTTACTGACCTGAGAACTGGTGTGCATCTGGTACGACTCTTGGAACTCATCTCTGGGGAGAAACTGCCCACCCCAAGTCGACGCACCCTAAGAGTTCACTGTTTGGAAAACAACAGCATTGCCATTAACTTCCTTAAAACCAAGGTACACTTAAAACAATAAATTAATGGAAGGACAGAAATACAGCTAAAAGTAGAGAACAATATGTAAAGCTTTTTAAAACTGCTTGTTACAACAATGCAACTTCCTCTAATACTTCCATAGTTTCAAAGTGATTCAAATAAACTGAATGAATACTAGAAACTGGTGGTATACTTTACATATAATGATAATAAGTGATGCATTTTCAGACTGTTTATCTTCCCATAGATCCGGGTAGACTTGATTGGTCCAGAAAATGTTGTGGATGGAGACCGAACCCTGATCCTGGGCCTCATTTGGATCATTATTCTTCGCTTTCAGATCGGAGTCATCAATCTTGTTGAGGTAGTTATTAAGGCCTAAAGTACAACATTAAACTGCTTTTTAACCATTATGCCAGATGTTCTGAGTATGGTAACGAATTCAGCAGCATTTCCATTTGAGCATGGTTCGGTACAGTATGATTACAAACTGTTCCCAGTCCGGTTTTCTCAGCACGGTTAGCTCAGGACAGAGAACTGTGCATGTGGAACGGCTGTAGTGAGGTGGTGACTCCTGATTGGTCACTCACCCAGCCATTTAATTTTTATCCCGATTTTGCATTGAAAAAATTAACTGTAACCATGCCAAAAGGCCTGGAATGTTACAGAATGGCCGAAGTCAGCAACGGTAGACTTTTCAGCCCGATGGTGGAAAAGCAACTTTGTGGCCCCTTTAGATACCCTTAATGGCATAAGGTGTGTTGCCACCTTTAAGAGATAATGCCAGAGTGTGCTTTGGTTTCAGGCTGGTGGTGATGCAAGTGGTGCTCGGCGCTCAGCCAAAGAAGCTCTACTGATCTGGTGTCAGCGTAAGACTGCTGGTTATGCCAATGTAGATGTGCAAGACTTCTCAGGCAGCTGGAGAGATGGACTGGCCTTCAATGCTCTAATTCATGCTCACCGGTAGGTCTCTTTTGTGCATTTAAGTTATTCTTGCACAGAGTACTTTGACTGGATAGATCTCTTTTGAAAATCAGATGAAATTTGCAGAAGTCAATTATTCAAAGGGTATTGTAGGTTAGGACTTAAACCAAAAGACTTTCAACAAGTTTCATGTTCCCTTTACAATGCTTCTCATCATATTTATTTATTTATTTATTTATTTTTATTTTTTGCAGGCCTGATCTTTTCGACTACAACCGACTACGGCAGGATGATGCAAAGAGGAACCTGACCCATGCTTTTAGTCTGGCAGAGGACGAGTTTGGAATTATGCAGCTCCTGGATGTGGAAGATGTCATGGTGCCCCATCCTGATGAGAAGTCCATCATGACTTATGTCTCTCTGTACTACCACTACTTCTCCAAAATGAAGCAGGGCCAGACCATCCAGAAAAGGATAGCTAAGGTCAGTTAACCAAAACTTTTAGAGAATGTAAAATGGTAAAACATCAGCAGTCACAATGGTAAACTGCCACTACATGAAAAAAAAGGTAGTTAAGCAATATTGCCAATGGTCAATGATGGAAATATGAAATTAGTTATATTATAATTATTGTCAGTGGTGCTAAGGCAAGCATCACTATTACCATTGCTCATTGTTAGAGTTCATGCAAATCATGCAGCTTGTTGAGTGGAGTCAATTACTTTCTTAGCAACTGGACATACAATTTTAGCCTGGTGTATGATAAAACAGACAAAAAATCCCATAGACTTAACTGAAGAAGGGACCAAAGCCATATCTATGGACCAGAATATCTTACAGACTTGGGTGTGGGCTCTTTTGACAAGGAAACCACCCACAACACCTTAGAAACTGCATTGCAATGTGTAAATAAACAAAACAAAAAACACTCAGAACACCCCAGCAACCACATACTGTAGTAACGCCCTTGCAGCTACTGACAACATCCTATTATCGTTAAGGCAACTTTTGCATGGGAAAGCACCACTCACATTTTCTTCTGAAAAACTAAAAATCTAGTTATCTGGGAGTTCATACACACAGTGCAAAAAGGTTTTCAAAGTGCCATGAAATTGTGACTGCAAACAACTTACTCAATTATAGTGGCTAGTGATTAGACCTTCTTTAAAGCCTATATAGTCATCAGTGGTTTAAGATTTGTTCTCTAAGGCCTTTTCCAGTCTCTTGAATGCTGGGCTGGGAATAAATGTGATTATGTACAAAGATATCCACTTTTCTTTAGTCCACTGGGACAAGCCAATGTCACCTGAGCATGTTCCTGTAGACACATGTACACGCTCACATATAGCATGTGTGATGCAAGGGTACCTTCTGTCTGTGAAAGTATAAACTGCCGATACTGCAATGTTGAATGAGGACTCTATTAGAGAAGCACCTGGCTGCAGCCCGCAGAGCGAGGCGGGGCTGCATTTGGGGCAGAGCTACACCTGTCGCTCCGCCCACACCCTACTCTCATTGGCTCGTTCATCTTTCATAGATATACATGAAAGGAGATGTTGTCATCGTTGCCGGTGTTATCATTGTTTGAGAGAAACTGAATAGTTGAGCCAAACAATCTGATTATAGTGCTTACTTTTATGTGATATTCAATCCTAAATTTCATGGATTTTATCTTACGTTAAAAGTGAGGAACAAATCGGGATTTAAAGGCTGAAACTGATGTGAAAATGTTCTTAAAGAAATGCCAACTGAGAAGCATGTATGAAGCATGTGGTTTTTTTTGTGCTCATGCACCATCAGTACAGTATTAACAGTAGATTATTTATGCCTCATGCAATAGGCCTATGCATTATTTTCTGTTGTAACAGACTATTCATTACCTGCTGTCAGTTTCTGTGTGCATGTCAATTAGAAAGTAATTTTTAGACAGACGAGATAATGGAGCACACATTTTTGGAGCGAGGAGGAGAGATAATCGTTTACATTCCTTCAAAGAAATGAATATGGATCAATATAGAATACGAGTGAAAGCACCGCAACTATCTCAAATGATTAAATTCCTAAAATGCAGCGTAATAGATCGAGCAGGTACAGACGGCGTGCATAAAGCAAACTTGGTCAATGAATTAATCTATTATTAATTATGCAAAATAAACACTCATGATGATGAGCTGTTATGGCAGAAACCGGGAAAGTAAGGGTACGTTTACACGACAACGATGTACTAAAAACGGAAAAGTTTTTCCTTTGCGTTTTTGAAAAGTTTCGCGTACAGACGACAGCGTTGTCAAAACGATCCCCGTTCACACGGAACTGGGTAAACGACTAAAAACGCTGTATTATGCATGCCAGGCCAGTAGCTGGCGATGTCACTGTGTAAAGAAACACTACGCGCCTGCGCACATAAGCATTCTTCCACAGAGCGGTGAATACAAACAGTGAAGATGGCGATCGCTGGTCGTAGTAGTGATGCAGTAAATCTACACTTTGTTGGAGATGCGTCAATAAACTCAATCTTGAGCAGCACAAACACAGTCCCGTAGTCCGCCATTGTAGTTTTGAAGTTCTCGCGCGCCGTTTTGAAGTACTCGCGCGCATGCCTATAGACTGAACACGTAATACGCGTGCGCGTGACGTCATCGTTTTCAAAAGTTTGCATTTTTAGGCCCCAAAACGCGTTGTCGTGTAAACGAACAGCCAAAAAGTTTTCCGTTTTAGTTGAAAACGTTGTCGTGTAAACGGCCCCTAAAAGTGCATGCATAACTGCTCTCGGTTTTTTTTCGAGAATAGCCAATAGCATTCAAACACATGCCTTATGAATGAACGAACATGTGTATTTGTATTCTGTCCCCTAATATTACGATATATATACACATTTATATTAAGAATCATTACGTCTTTAAAACTATTTTGAGAATTAGAGTGCAATTTACAGTTAATTAGAAGATGGTGCTGTTGGTTTTCATAACCCATTTGTCGGGTGCATCAGACCTAATAACAGTTGTGTGTGTGTGTGTGTGTATGTCACATATATTAAAATGTTTATATTACAACAATTCTAATACACTTTTTTCATTTTCACTCTATGGTGATATTAAAAAAAATAACATATTGTATTGTTAATTTAATTCATTTCTCTAACCATGCGTTATAATGAAGGCTTTGTGAAACTGCAACTTTTTGAATTACAGATTTGAACGACGGCAGACACATCAACACTTTTGTTCATCATTCCATGAGACTCAGTCCTGCTAAATTTGTTTTAAATGACTTGTGAGGTACAACACAACGTCACATCACTTGCGAGATATAGCACTAAAATCAAAATGATCTTGCTCATAATTTTAACACTGACTACGACCGCAGTGATATTAAGAGTTGATCTTCACCATAGTAGGATTAGTAATTTTGCCCTCCGCTCATGTTTTCAACAAGACTAAAACAACAACATGCTGCATGCTCAGCCTGACTGATAATCAGAATTTTCGGGACTAACTATTTTAAAACGCATTTCCTATCATGTACGCCTATAAAATATGACCGAGCCCATGAGAGTAAAGTCTGGGCGGAGCGACACGAGTAGCCCCGCCCCATATGTTGCCTCGGCCTGTTCTGCAAACTGCATCCAGGTATACTTGCTCTAATCTGGAAAATGACTCCTTGGGATTAGTGGATTTTACAGTGGGCAAAAGGAGGAGCCCTGGCCTTAATCAGATCAGTGTAAACTCTGTTGCTGTAAATGCTGCTTAACAAGAAAGCATTGCATAGTGAGCAAACAGCTTTTGGAATATGTTGGCATTATGGAGGAAGAATATGTGTTGATCCAGCAGAGATGAGAGATGAGGTCAGAGATGAGTCGATGCCATTAACATGGTGGCAAGGAACACCTGGAGAGAAACAATGGCGTGAACTGTCCTGTTCTGCTAGTGCAGTACTACACTTTCACTCACCATTTCCACACGTGTGAATAGAACTGCAAGTGTGTGTTGAATGGGGTCACATCTGTGGAACAGTGTTAGCTGTCACAAAAGTGTATTAAACAATGACAGACATCTCTTTGGGAGAAGCGGATAGATGGAACTCAGCAAGGCTGTGAGATGGTGAGACTTTGTGGTAAGACCTCCAGCTCTCAGGAGTGACGCTACTGGGCTACGAGATGACAATGTCTTTCAGTGGCCATTTCAGTAGTCAGTGGCTGAGATGGCAGAACATGAGACACACAATAATTACGCCGCAAAGGAGTGTGCTAGCTGTGGGAAAGGTTCGTATTAAGTAGATAGATGTACGTGTTGCTAAATGTAGACAGATGTCAGTGTAGTTCAAGAAAAACAGGTGCTCCCAAATCACCTATTCTACAACAAATAGGTACTTATGGTCATTTCTCATTACACTATATACAGTATAGCCTACTATTTCTGTTATTGTGTCAGTATGCATCTCGGGCCATTTGAGAGTGTTTCAGTTGAATTGTAAAGATCCTTTTTATATGTAACAATAAATACGCAGGCATATACGACATACTGTAGGAACATTTTGTATTCAAATATCAACAACTGAAATCAAATAATCCACCAAAGGTTTTGCACAATGTGTGCTGATATGTGGAGATCCCAGTCAGGAGCCAATAAATGGAGCCACTGTTGACTAAAATACTAAAAAAATTTGTTTGTTAAATATTTAATATATTTTGCTTTTTTGATTTGTAACTTCCAGTTGTGCTATTAAAAATAAAAAGAAGAAGAAGAAGAAGAAGAAAAAGTATAAAATCATGCTGCTGCTTTTTGCTGGTTTAAAGAAACAGTTCACCCCAAAATGAAAATTCTGTCAAAATTGATTTACCTCATGTTGTTCCTGAAGCTGCCTTTTCATTGTCTCCAACATTCACATATGACTGGTGTATTTCTCCACCTAGTGTCAGTCGTGATGAACTGTTAATTTGCTGTGGAGAACCTATCAAAGGTTTGCTACCAAACTTTAGAATGGCATTACTGTGTGTGATTCTGTTGAGCAGATGGATGAATTCAATGGAATTCATGATTAATATTCACTCAGTATTTACTATTATTATTATTATTTATTAGTAAATAATTTTTAAAATAGTTTTTATAGTTATTATTATGATAATTATCAACAACAACAGTTCAGCAAATAGGAAGTAGAAATTCATAGATGTGATTTTAAATATGAAAGTTTTGCATGTGCAGAAATAAATTACACATGTACACATTTACTGTAATTACAAAAGCCTTTTATGATTTACTTGTAACGTCAATGACTTCTACATTCATAACTGTCCCATATACAAAAGTAGCAGGCGTTAAGTATAAAGTTCAGGACAAAATCTGTTGATATTTCTCACTTCATGCTCATAGTTTTGAATGAATGCTTCACATTCGGTCAGGCGGTCACAACTGGTCTAGTAGCAAGTTGAAATATTTAAATGCAGCCGAAGCTCAAATCGGATCTGAAAATTATGCATCCGCAGATGATCGGAATTCCACTCAGCCCCAGTCTGACTCTCCATTGGAATACTGGAATACTTCCAGTCGTTTGTTGGATGCAGACTTTCCGTTTGTCAAGGACGTCAAGATTTTCACTGCAAAATGAATTAAATTCTGTGTTGTTTCTCACCAAAGCTGTGTCCCTTCATAAGACTTGGAATATGACGCAGGAGTCACAAGGACTACTTTTATGATACTTTTGGGTCCTTTTTCAAGCTTTAAAGTGAGGCAAGAGCCACTGCCATTGTATTGAAAAGACAGCCCATGATATTAATTAAAATGTCTTATTTTGTGTATCGTATATACAAGAAACTGATATAGGTCTGAAATGACATGAGGATGAGTAAAATTATGACACAGTTGTCATTTTTGTGTGAACTATTCCTTTAATGCTGAACTTGCCTTAAGTTAAAAGTATTCTGTGCTGCAGTATGAATTTCCATCATCTGCTGTGGTTTGTAAAATACATGGCTATCTATGATCAACCCTCATCCTCAACCAAGATTGTTTATATTAAAAAACTTGCCTTTTGTATGCAGATTGTGGGCCTTCTGAAAGAGCTGGATGACATGAAGGGCCAGTATGAGAGCATGGTGTCGGACTTACTATGCTGGATCAAGACCAAAGTGGTGGAGCTCAATGACCGCTCTTTCCCCAACTCCCTGAGAGACATGCAGCATCTGGTGGCTGCCTTTAAGACATACCGCACTATTGAGAAGCCTCCCAAATACCAGGAGCGAGGAGCCATCGAAGCCCACCTCTTCAACTTGCGAACAAAGCTGAGGGCAAACAACCAGTGGGACTACATTCCTCCGGAAGGCAAGACCTTGGGGGACATCGAAAGGAACTGGACCTTGCTGGAGCGAGCAGAGCACCATCGAGATCGGGACCTACAGAGTGCGTTGATGAGGCTGGAGCAGCTGGAACAGTTGGCCCATAAGTTTGGGCGTAAGGCTACGCTGAGGGAGAGCTACCTAGAGGATACTCTGCAACTGATCCAACAACAAGACCTGGGAGTGTTGCAGAGCCTTGAGGAGGCAGAGACTACAGTTCACAGACTGGAGGCCCTGGGGACGGATGTGCTTGCTCGCGAGCCACGTTTCCGTGCTTTAAGTGAAATGGCTGCTGTCATTGATAGGGGGAACTACCACAGCAAGGTGCAAGTGATTCGCAGGTGAGAGGGAAAAGGAGTTGCAGGTAGTATATAATTAGTTGATTGATATAGGGGAGACCGAAGCTAGCTGCAACACGGGGAAGTTATCACAAGGGCTATATATCTGTAACAATAAGATTTTGAGTCACAAAACTCAAGTCCAAATGTGTGTTTTCTCTAACAGTGGTTTTGTATGTTGGTTTTAAACAGCTAGTTAAAAGCCCTCATAAATTAGAATAATTACCCTCCAAAGTATATTTTCACGATCATATTTTTTTTTATAGCTCTTGGGTAAATAAGCGAACATAATCAAACCACACTGGCATGCATTAAGGCAAGGGTCAACTACCTGTGTATTATGAGGGTATTCAGATTTAAAGGTTTAAACGTGATCAATGCTTTGATATTGATATCATTACCTTTTCCATTTTGTTGTTTCATTAATCGTTTTGTGCCTCATAATTGTTTTACTTTTTTAATTTAGCTGAAAAGCCAATAATAGGTGTAGATTTAAAGAGAGGTGAAGATTTAGTTTTAGTGGTTGTGATGGGGGGAATTGGAGCACAAAAAGTGAAAACTAGCCCTGGTCTCCTATACTACTATTTTGTCTGTTAAGAAGTAGTGGAAGAGACATGTCAAATGTTTTCCACTCCGCTCTGAGCTTTGTGGTTTCTTACTGATGCAATTCTGAAAGAAATGTATTTGAAGGTAACTTTCAACTGAACATACCAGCTCTTTGAATATTTATATAAAATGCTTATTAACGAACACAAGGGTTTAGCTTAACATAAAGTGCTTGAGCCATTGGTGAAACTGGATTTAAACAGCTGTTAATCCTTAGTAAAGTGGGTGTCGAAACAGACTTCAAATTTTTCAGAGTAAAAACTAACTGATAATCTCAGGTGTGGACGTATTTAATTATTATCTACATTATCTCATTATTGTTTCATTGTTATCTTGTGTATGACAGGCAGGTGGATATCATGAACCGATGGAAAGATTTACTTCAGCAGCTGCAGCAGCGGAGAGAGCTTGTTGAAGATGTTGTAAATACATTCGCTGTCCTTAGAGACATTGAGTTAATCTCCCTGGACCTCAAGGAATTACAGGTGAACACAGACCATTTCACAATAATCTGCAGTTTAAAAAAAAGTATAAATCCAGTAAATGGTCTTGGTTTTACTTGGCACAGAAAGACACAATTCACCAAGTAGACATTAGCATTATGAGCATTATGAATTCAGAATGTATAAAAAAACGCAGGGCTTAACAGTCTAATGTTCCTGCTCTTAGGCACAGGAAGTTTCATCTGATATAGGAAAACAGCTGCCAGAGGTAGTGGCTCTTCTGCAAAAGCAGGACCTGCTAGACACTCAGATCGTTTCACTTGGGGAAACCTTAAATGCTATTAGCAGCAGTGCCTTAAAGTGTAAACACAAAGGTGCCACAAAAGTCCAGAGAGAACTTAAAGGTCTCAATGCCCAGTACAACGCCCTACTGGCTCTCAGCAGGAACAGGTAAACACTTCCATTTTCTTTGCAGAAATGTGTTAGACCTTTTTCACATTGCAAAAAATTTAACTTTTGACCTCACTTGTGGCAAGAGCTCTACACTAAGACACATAAATTTAGCTAGACTGTAGATTGCAAGACTATAATAAAAGCTGTTGCAAATATGAATTCATAAATTATCATATAAATAACTTTCATACAATTTAAGTGCTTCTCTTTGTGTTTTAAATGTGATCTTTAAGAAATGCAGACAGTATTTGAAGCTGAATTTACAGTAAATACTGGGTTTAAAGAGGTTAAAAAAACCCACTGTAGAAACATACAGGAATAATATTGTCTGCATTTTGTTATAAAAGGAGAAAAGCCCTGGAGGGACAGCTGAAGCTCTTTGAGTTTTTCCATGACTGTGA
Organism: Myxocyprinus asiaticus; assembly: GCF_019703515.2. Taxonomy (NCBI): domain Eukaryota; kingdom Metazoa; phylum Chordata; class Actinopteri; order Cypriniformes; family Catostomidae; genus Myxocyprinus; species Myxocyprinus asiaticus. The sequence goes on from NC_059360.1 coordinate 25,667,022, forward strand.
AGAAGTAGAAGCGTGGATCTATGAAAAATGGGTCCTCTTACAGGCAGCACATCTTGGGAGAGACCTCAGTCAGATACAGCAGGCCATTCAGAAACACAAGGTATACAGCCATCATATAACAGAAGATAAAAATACCAAACTGTATTATTGAACGAACCCATTACTTCCCAGAATTTTCAGAACAATCTATCACAAATCTTTAAACTATCAGAGCTACTAAGATTTGCAAACATTTCATGTCTGTGGCAGGCTTTGGAGGCAGAGATACAATCACAGGAATCTCTGTGCTCTGGGGTTTTATCCAGAGGTCAAGAACTGTGCAGAGGAAGACACCCCAATGAGAGAGACATCCAGAAGTGGATTCGGACTCTTCAGAAGCAATGGCAGCAACTTAAAGACCAAGTCACTATCCGAAAGAACAGACTGCATGCAGCCAACGTTATTAAACAGGTTTTCTATCAGTAGCCAGGAGATCTTAGTATACAGTAAATCCCAGCATAGGTTTCCATAAAAATGTGTTTTAAACAGTATTCTTCCTTTCTCTCAGTATTTTGCTGACGTTACCGAAGCCATTTCATGGCTTGCTGACCGCAAGCCCCTTTTAATTGATGAGGATTATGGAAAGGATGAAGCCAGCACTACTGCTCTGCTCCAGCGTAACCAGAGACTAGAGAAGGAAATGGAAGCCTATGACTCAGAAATAAAACGACTGGGGGAGCAGGCCAAGAGTGCTGCCCAACTTGCTTCTCTTACTGTGAGTAACCATCAAAACAGAACATTAATTACATACAGAGCTTGTTATGTAAAATATAAAGATTATTTTAACAATAAACAATTAAGTCTATCTGAATCATCTTTTAATATTGCTTTGGGTAGGGTAATGGTGAAGAAATGTCATAGTTCCATGTATCCATCCAATAAATGTGTATCATTGCTTGTAATTTTATTATTATAATAAGATTATATTATTTTTATCCCCTTTTCTCCCCATTTGGAATGCCCAATTCCCATTACTTAGTAGGTCCTCGTGGTGGCACGGTTAGTCACCTCAAACCTCCGCTTCTGAGACAGTCAATCCGCGCATCCACGTGGCTTGTTGTGCATGACACCGCGGAGACTCCGCACGTGGAGGCTCATGCTACTCTCCGCGATCCACGCACAATTTACCACGCACCCCATTGAGAGCGAGAACCACTAATCACGACCACGAGGAGGTTACCCCATGTGACTCTACCCTCCCTAGCAACCGGGCCAATTTGGTTGCTTAGGAGACCTGGCTGGAGTCACTCAGCACACTCTGGATTCGTACTTGCGACTCCAGGGGTGGTAGTCAGCATCAATACTCGCTGAGCTACCCAGGCCCCTATTATAGTAAGATTAATAAATTGCACTAACACTATGTTTTACCTATTTAAGACTGAACCCCAGCAGAGCAGAATGGTCCACTACAGTGATTCATCAGATGATGAAGATGAGAAAAAAAGAGCCGACAAAGGGAGCAAAGTCCTTACCAAGGCTATACAACAAGAAAAAGCAATGATCAGGTTTAAATACAGAGGTATACAAGAATCCTCTAGTGCTAAAAATGTATAAATGCTGCTGGTCTGGTTTTGTGAATGCAATTGGTTTTGCTCATTATTCTGACTGTTTTGCAGGTGATAAATTAACCTGGGACCGAGGAGAAATATTGACAGTTGTCAGCAGGGAGAAAGGTGATAAGATACTTCTTAGAGACAGCAATGGAAATGAGCAACTAGTGTCTTCCACATACATCAAGGAGTTGCTGCCTTCTGTAAGACTCTCCATCATGAGACAATGCCTAACTTCAAATAATCAGTTTAAATTTCAAATCACGGGTCAACTCATGAACCATAAAACTTTTTTGATTCGATGCAACCAAATGCAGGAAGCACCACCAGAACCAACAAATGGAGTATCCGAGAGTCCGGAAAGAAAAGTGAGTCGCCCTCGCCGCACTCGTTCCATGCGCCGTGGCACAGCTGAAATCTCTACCTCATCATTGCCTGACCCACATTTTCAAAAAGATGCAATAGAGAGCACACAGAGCAGTCTGGAACAGGATTTCAACAGCCTTTATCAGTTAGCACAGGTAAACATTCAAGCCTTTTCCTGGCATTGCTCTAATGAACTTCTGAAGAGCTCAAGAGCTCTATTCATTATCTTTAAGAGGATTTTAAGTAGTATTTTCTCCTACCAGTCAAAAAATAAGATCTTGGATGAGACTGCACGACTACATAGGTTCTATAATGCCTGTGAGGAGTTTGAGTCCTGGATGGGGGACAAGGAGAATGTCCTCAACACTTTCAGCTCCAACTCCAACAACTTAGAGGTTGTTCAAGCCAAATACGAGGTCAGTCCACCATTCTGAAAATACATGCTGAGCAGACCAACAAACATTATGCAAGTCAACATAAATCACCTGCAGACCATATCATAATGCTATTATTTTACATATTATGCAGTATTGTTTAGTGGAATAAATGCGCTCATATTCATTGTCTGAGACATTGGTGTTTTGATTTAAAGGCATTCAATTCATGTTTCTCAATTCCATACACAGAACTTTCTTACCGAGCTAGCCAGTGGTAGAGGGCAGCTTGATGATATCACCAAGCTCAGAGAGGAGCTTGTCAAAAAACAGCACAGCAAGAAGAGAGAGATTCAACTCAGACATGGGAATATAACACGCAGGTATGAGGGCTATCATACCACCATACTGTAGGGCTGTTAAAACAGCTTGGGTTTAAAGCATAATCAGGCCAAAATACCAAAAATGGCCAAACATGTGTATGCCTCTTAAAAAAAATTATATGTACTCGTTATGCTTAAAGGTATTACTTTGCATCACTAGGTGGGAACACATTCAGAAACTGAAGGATGAGATAGCTCATGAGCTGCTTAGCTCTGCTGATGTGAAGTCCTTTCTGCAGACCTGCCAAGATGTCCAGGCTCAGCTACAGGACAAGCTAGCCCAACTTGACACACCTGATGTGGGCAGCTCACCATCAGCCCTGCAGGCTGAGGAACAAAGACAAGCCCAAGCTGAGAGGGACATAGAAGCCCTGGAAAGAAAAATAGGGTATCTTAAAAGTGTGGCCAAAATGTGAGTTTGCTACAAAATAAGATTACAACACCAGATTTCTTTAATTGTCTACATGCTTTGGTAATTAGGACTGCTTATTCCTGGCACATCAGAAGTTACTTACAAAAATGCAGGAGAATTTCTGTTTCGGTTTAAATGGCCATATTGCCACTTATTACAGTAATTCTACCATCCTTCATAATTAGCCTGTTGAATATGCTTCTCATTGCTGTGATACAGGAAACAGGACTGCAGTCCTGCAGAGAGTGCCGCTATTATGGAAGAAGTACATTCTCTGGAGCAACTCCTGCAGCAGGTGAAGGCCCAAGCCATTCAGAGACAACAAAAACTGGATGAAGCACGGCGTCTACAGTTCTTTCAGAAAGAGACTAGAGACCTGTTGTTGTGGGCAGAGGCAATAAAGGAGCACCTTCTGGAAGAGGAGACCGGGTCTGATGTAGCATCTGTTCAAGCCCTGCTGAAGGAGAATCAGGATCTGAAGCTGGAGATTGAGCAGCAGACAGAAAAGTTAGTTGCGTTTGGGCTTTATCTTGCTATAGTAATTAATTAGTGCCTAGGATTGATAGTAACATTATTTCAGATTAAAAGATATAAAGAAGCTTGGTGAGTCTTTGGAGATGTCATCTGGAAAGAAGGGGGCTATGGATGTTCAGCAGACGGTCACAAAGTTGGATCTTCAGTGGGGCCAGCTGAACAAATTGTGGTCTAGTCGAAACAGAAGACTTGAGCAAGCACTGGAGTTTCAAAAGCTGAATAAGGAAGCAGATCGCATGGAAGCCACAATCTCTGGTCATGAAGCCAGGCTGAAAGTCAGAGACTTGGGGGTAAATAAAAGAGATGATGCTGTTACAGTAAATTCCATTTATTATTTTCATTTATTTAGTAAATTATTTTCATGCCTCTAAGCACAATTTGGTCAGTAAGAGATAAGTATTTAAAGATTTTTCTTGAGCAGGACTCTGTGGACAGTGTTCACAGTTTACTGGGCCGACAAGAAGAGCTTGAGGCTTTGCTTGGGGCTCTAGAGCGATCCATCATTCTCTTTCAAGACAAGAGTCAGGAGCTCATCAGCAAGCGTAACTTTGCTTCCAAAGAGTGAGTACACACTTTTTACTTGTTTATCCATATTGTAAATGCATTATTGGATAATTATAATAGCTAGTTTCTTACATATGCTTTTATCTTTATAAGTAAAGGTATTTAACTGGTATTCTCCTTTCCAGGATTCAACAGCAATCAAAGGTCATTCAAGATCGATACAAGAGCCTGAAAGAAAGTTCTAAATTAAGGCGACTTGAGTTACTTGCTTCCAATAAATATCAGGTAGGCTTTTAGTTTGTTTTGCAATGTGATGGCCTGATTGACGGATCTTTAGTTCTTGTACAATATGTAGTACCATGTCAAATGCTTATGGAAGTAAAAATGTTTAGGTACCAGACTAAAAAAAAAGAAAACATAAAAATGCTCAATACCAAGGGCAGGTTAAAAATATTTTATTTTCCCTTTCATAGGAATTTTTAAGGGATGCAGAGGAGATGATGCTGTGGATGGAGGAGAAGTTTGAGATTGCTGAAGATGAATCGTACAGAGATCCAACCAACATTCTTCGCAAGCTCAAAAAACATGAGGCAGCAGAAAAAGAGATGCATGCCAATCAAATTCGCATAGACAGACTGATTGAGGTACAGGGCCACATCATATGTATTGTTTACCATTTCATTGTAATATGCATGTAGTCTTTGCTTAGTCTTCATTAAGTCTTATCCATGTTGTCCCAGCATCAGATGGCACATCCATGGACTCTATGATACAAATTGTAGGCCAAAATGGCAAGAGCTGGCTAATATCACCAGTTCTAAACTGGGTGGCTCTTTGACAGAAAAAGCTACAATTTAGACCAGACATTATGTAGAAAATCAGCCCCACCAACACCAACAGCTATTAGGCATTAGATGGCAGCCTTAAAAGTGAGTGTGTTTGGGGGCATGGGTAGCTCAGCGAGTAAAGCCCCTGACTTCCACCCTCGGAGGGCATGCTGAGTGACTCCAGCCAGGTCTCCTAAGCAACCAAATTGGCCCGGTTGCTAGGGAGGGTAGAGTCACATGGGGTAACCTCCTCATGGTCACTATAATGTCGCAATAATGTAGTTCGCTCTCGGTGGTGCGCATGGTGAGTTGTGCGTGGATGCCGTGGTGGATGGAGTGAAGCCTCCACATGCGCTATGTCTCTGCGGTAACACGCTCAATAAGCCACGTGATAAGATGCGCGGGTTGACAGTCTCAGACGCGGAGGCAACTGAGATTCATCCTCCGCCACCCAGATTGAGGCGAGTCACTACGCCACCACGAGGACTTAGAGTGCATTGGGAATTGGGTATTCCAAATTTTGGAGAAAAAGGGGAGAGAAAAAAATGGCAACTGCTTTTTTGTTCTCTCCAGATTTCCAGCTTTGAACTTTATTGTTGGTACTTTGATTTTGTGAATAATATAACAACCACAACAACCAAATTCATACTATCAACAACCACACAACAATAACATCACAGCAATATCAACCTGTTGCACCAATTGAACATCTGATTGTTCAATCTGTGAAGTTACTAGCATTGGACATGAAATAAATGATGCAAATGGATGCACCTCTCATGGTGTTTTGACTGACACCCCATTGTTAAAATCCACCTATGATCCAGAATTCCTTGACATCCCCCAAATATTTTACATGGTCCTTCAAACCTGAAATGACTTTACACCCCTAAATATTTAATATGGTCCTTCGAGCCGGAAAGATCATTACAATGCAGTTAGTCTTTAAATTCAAACCTTGAAGATTGAGATTAATCTTGCTGGTCCTAAGCACAATATATCCACCAAATCCATAGCTCTAGTCCAATGCCATTCAGACCAGGCCCCAGTGTTTCACCCCAACCATTCCAGAGCTGAGAACCCAGTGTGAAGCAGCACAGTAATGAGGTTAACCAAATGTACTCTTAAGGAAGTTAGCGGTCCTCCACAATGAGCAGTCAACAGTTCATGCCTCCCTCGCCTAATGAGTTCCCCAGTCCAAACTTCCATGAACGAGCCTACAGTACCATTAGCCCAGGAGCTATTTGATTACATGCAAAAGAGACAAGCTATTTTAGTTACCAATGACCAGATGTCATTAGGTCCGAGTAGACAGCCTTCCCCTAGTCCTGTCCTGGGTGATCCACCTCAAACTCCTCCTAGCCTTTATCTGGTTTACATAGAGAGTTCTCCTAGTTCTGGCTGATTTTCCTCACCCTCTTCCCAGCCATGAGCTGGCCATCCTAGAGAACTGCACCGGTCATGTCCTGGTTGATCCAACTCAACATCCTCCCAGCCTTTACCTGGCAAGCCTAGAGAGTTTCCCCTGTCATGTTCTGGCTGATTGCCCTCAACCTCCTCCCGGCCATAACCTGGCAAACCTAGAAAGTTACCCCAGTTGTGTCCCAGTTGATCCGTCTCAACCTCCTCCCGGCTTTAACCTGGACAACAAAGAGATTTTCTTTAGTCCTGTCCTGGCTGATCCTCCTCAATCTCCTTCTGGTCCTGCCCTTTCCTTGGTCGTGTCCCGGCCTATCAAGAATTACCTCATATCCCTGATCTGGATAAACTAGGAATTTTTCCCAGTTCTGTCCACTCAGTCTACTGTACCAGTCCTGACCTGATCAATAAGCAGTTTCCTGGCCCTGCACCTCCCTTGGCTTCCTTAGTAGTCCCGGCTGCTCAGTCCATGGCCTCCTTAGTAGTCCCAGCCATTCGGGCTCAGCCCATGGCTTCCTCCTTGGTAGTCCCAGCTGCTCAGCCCTCGGCCTTCTCCTCAGTCCTGGCCCCTCAGCCCTTGCCCTCCTCCTCAGTAGTCCTGGCTGCTCAGCACTCTGCCTCTTCAAATCCATCCGCTCAGCCTGTGGCTTCCTCCTCGGCAGTCCCGGACACACAGTTCTCAGCTTTCTCAGTAGTCCCCATCATTATGCCTCAACCCTCAGCTTCCTTTGTAGTCCTGGTCACTCAGCCCTTGGCCTCCTCCTTGGTAGTCCCAGCCAGTCATTCCTTGGCCTCCTCCTCAGTAGTCCCGGCCACTCATTCCTTCGTAGTCCCGGCCACTCATTCCTTCGTAGTCCCGGCCACTCATTCCTTAGCCTCCTTGGTAGTCCCAGCCACTCGTCTTCAGCCACAACAATATTTCGCAACCATATTAATACCATTAACAACCACACAACAATAACTTCACAGAAATATGTACCTGTTCCAACAATTGAACACCTGCAATGATTAAATCTGTGAAGTTACTGGCATTGGCCATGAAATAAATTATGCAAATGGAAGCACGTATTATGGTGTTTTGACTGAACCCATTGCAAAAATCCCCGTACAATCCAAAATTCCCTGACATCCCCCAAATGTTTAACATGGTCCTTCGAGATGGAAATTCCTTTACACCCCTAGAAATATTACACTTTATGTCCATAGTCAAAATGTTGTCTCTGCAACTATTCTTCAAGCAATGTAAGTGTGTTTTTGCATGAATTTGTCAATTTTGGATTTTATGTGGTTAGGCTGGAGAGGATATGTTAGCAGATGATCACTACAACAGCCAGAGCATTCAGAGGAAATCTCGAGAGGTGCTCAATAGGTGGACTGAGCTCCAGAGAAAGATGGCAGAAAGAGGGGACAAGCTACGACAGGCTGGCCAGCAGGAGCAACTCATGGAGCTGCTTCAGGTACTTATATTCAAGCTCTGTTCTACTTTTGACTACTGCAGGATAGCACTGGAAGAAGGATTGAATCTACTTCACCACTTTATAAACTTTTGTCTGTTGCTCACACATACAAAAAAAATTAAGTATGCTCTCATTTTTGTATACTTAAAAGTGTGTGCTCTCTTTCAGGATGCAAAATTGAAGATTGAGGCTATTGAGAGAATGTTACAGAATGCTATAAGAGGTCATGACCTCCGCTCAAGCCGACAGCTCCTCAAGGAACACAAGCAGCTGGAGGAGGAAGCACAAGAGCTTGCTGAAAAAATAAATTCCATTGTCACCCATGCCAAACACCTGGCCACCAACCATTTCGACTCTCATCGCATTCTCAGGGAGACTGACACTTACCTGAAACTGTTAGCACCCATTTTGTTTCACAAAAAGTCTTCTCCAGATTTTCCAAATGTTTTTCCAAATTGAAGAATTAAACAGAGAAAGACCTGTTTTTAAGGAAACAGAATGACCAATAAATTGATAATCAGTAATATGTATATGCAAGCATAAATCAGTAAAGCCTTTGCCTCTGTTCTGTTTCCCAGATTTAAGTCTCTACAAAAACCTCTTGATCATCGCCGAAGCCAGCTAGAGGCAGATGTTGCACTATATAGCTTTTACCATGATGTGGACTTAGAGCTAAGTTGGATATCAGAGCATCACCCTGTACCTGATACTACAAATTATGAAAGATCCCTGGCTGGGGCAGTTAATCTGCTTCAGAAACACAAGGTAGGGTCAGATTTATGTGCATGCTTGTAATGAAAACATCTATTCAAAAAGGTGTCAGTGTCCTCTGAGGGCTGTAATTTACAGCTCTCATAGTGTTGCACATTGTTATTTAATTGCTCTTCATACCTTTAAACCAGTAGTGTAGTCAAGCGCATACACAATCATATGCGGTATGCCCACCTTTCTTTCTAAGGATTTTGCATTTGCTCACCTAAAATGAGAGATAATACATATCATCGGCAGAACAATGAGTAGGCTTTTACCCATAACTTTTCAATCTACTGACGCGATGCCACAGTGCCGTTGAGTGAATTGTGATTTTTTTATCTTAAAAAGTGTACAGAGATTTTCACTAAATGCGCACGGAGCTGAGGCAGGCAGTTCTGATAAATTTACAGCATGCTCACCTCTTCAGTCACCACTACACCACTGCTTTAATCTAATAATAACTGTACATGTATTGGTGAACATTATAACTGTTAAACCCTCCCAAACCCCCCTCTAGGACCTACAGGCAGAGGTTAATGCCCACAGCCAGTACCTGCAACGAATACTGGACAGAGGAAGAGTCATGGCCCACTCCAATCAGTGGAATGGTCAGGAGGTGGAGCAAAGGTGTGAGCAACTGATTACGGAGTGGGAGGGGCTAGAGGAGACATGTGAGAAACGGTCAGCCGAACTAAACAAGGCAGTTACATGGGAGCAGGTAAAAGCATTGCAGTGTTTGTATTTTTTTTTTTTTTTTTTTGACCCATTAATTATGCATGCTATGAATAACATTTTTTTCTTTTTTTTTTTTCTATTTTTTCTGATGGTCAGATTTTGCTTGACTGCACGGATCTAGAGACCCGACTGTCAGAAACATCTGCTTTGGTCAGCACTGATTATGGCAAGAATGAATTAGCCACTCAAAGTCTAATGAAGCAACACCAGGTAAATAATCTTTGGTGTCTGCTAATGCAATAGGTTAGGGTAAACATTAACACTCACATGTTTGTTAATGATTGTTTCTCCAGGCAGTGGAGGGGCAGATTGAGGTACTTACTGCCCAGGTAGATGAACTCAAGTCCAATGTAAAACAGGCTGAACGTATGTGGGGTTTAGAGGAGTTGAATAGGTCCTACAACCATATTAAATCTAAGCTATGTGAGGTTCAGCACTCAGCAACACTCAGGTAAATTAATAATAACATAAACAATACTGCCATACCAAGGCAAAACATAGTAACTACATATTTTGTCAAAATTACATAATGACTGGAATGGGGTGTAATTAGACTATGATCTGTCCTGTGACAGATGGCTTTGGCACACCTATGCTCAGATTTATCAACAATGGATATTTGATATTTCACATAGTCACTGCGTTTTTGCTTTGTATAGCAGTATATATCAAAGTACACAACCACATACATACAAAACCTCTCAATTTCTAAATGTCTCATTGCAACAGAGAGCAGAGGCTTCGAGAGACTCTACACTTGCATGAATTCAAGCGTGAGTCTTCAGAATTGGTGGAATGGATTGCTCAACAGACACAGATTGCCTCCTCAAATGACTTTGGGAGTGATAATGAAAATGTACTGGTAAGACTGGTGATCTGTGGCAGACCATCTATCCAAAGATTTGCCACTATTTGTTTTTTTATATTTACCATTTTAAAAAAGTATTTAAATGATAAAGTAAATAAGATATTATAATTATAATTTATTGGACTGAGTAAGATTTATATATATATATATATATATATATATATATAAAACATTTTGTCATTTGTTTCATGCCTTAAAATGTTTTTAAAATGTTTTTATTATTTTAAGAGTTAATCTTGCATTATGCAGTATAATATAAACCGCTATGCAAGCTTTCTGTGATTAGGATATGTTGTTTTGTGATAGCAACTGCGTGGGAGATTTGAGGTATTCCTAAAGCAGCTGGAGATGGGACTGGAGAGGATGCACACCTGTTATGAGCTGGCTGATAAACTCATCAAAAATAATCACCCTGAGAGCCGCTTCATCAGAGAAACACAGAATCTACTCAGGTAGCAGCATGTTCAAACCATAAAATATTATAAAATAATAAATAGAGAAATGTAATATTTGTATAAATTATAATTAAATATCTAGGATTGTGTTTATGATGCATCAGATCCTTGTTACATAACTTTACAGCTGAGTATAGCATTGGTAGTTCATACTTATATTAAGCCTATTGTTTTATGGCAGAGAATCATGGGAAGAGCTGCAGGATTTATCCAAAGACCGGAAGGAGAAGCTACGTAAATCTGAAGAATGTCACAAATTTTACAAAGACCTGACTGATGCACTTGAACAGATAAAGGTATTGGAGTCCAGGTGTGCTTCAAGGTCTATCAAATACAGTGTTTCCCCTATATGCATTTTGCAGTGGTGCTGCCGTATTATGCTCACTTCAAAAGCAGAATGAAACAGCGCTACATGGATCAATTATAAATAGGCTCAATCATGGATAAAGCAGCACGAGCGCAGAGCAGGTGAGGTCATTCGCGGGCTGGCCTTAACCTCACAGACTATTTTAAATGCACTTGTATACCAGTGAGATGAGCAGCGGGGGTTGCAAAACCTTTCTGAATGTGGTACAGAGTTGTCTGTTGCAAAACTCTTATGTATTGGTGATGAAACTAGTTTAAAACAAACAGCTACACATTCTAAATGACACTGACAAAGAAAACAGGAGAAAACATAAATTAGAAGACTTTTCAATTCTGAAATCACAACACTTATAAAAATGTACCATGGATTTACTGTAGTAACACTAACTGTACTGTATTAACTATGGTAGTTGTGACAGAAAAGCTTTCTAAATGTATTTAGACTGCTGTTTTTCATTACAAAAATGCCATAGTTCTTTATATAGAAACCATAGTTACTAATCATGGTAGTGACGAGCCATGCATGGTTTACTTATGGTTACCATGGAATTATTACAAATATCATTGTTAAAACAATATTATGGTAAATGTTCATAATTATTATGGACCAAGCTATCAGTTTTCCAACTGTATAAAGTGTGTTCTCTTGTAATGCTCTCTCATTGTTTTGTTTGCCTTCAGAAATTCCAAGAGATGACTGTAGTTTAATCAGTAGGAGCTTGATAAAAGGAATCTGTAACGGAGACCCAACTTAGTCAGACTGTCAGAATATTTCAATTTAGCCATATAAAAATTAGGTGTTTATTTTTTCCAAAGATGTTACTGTTGTTAATCATAATTTTCATCTGGATCCCAACCTCAAAATCAATGCTGTACTGTCAAATGTGCATTTCAATGCACATACTATGTAATTGCATGGGTGCTACCAAACCAAAGCATGTGCTGGTGCCTTCTTTTCAACGGGCCTTTTGAGGGCACAAATAAACCCTGATGTGGCCCAGGATGAAATTGAATTTCACACCCCTGTTTTAAGCTATTCCTCAACTAACACGCGTTAACATGGGTCCGGCGTTGTGGGCTTGTGGATGCGTGCACAACAGCACCGCTGCTGAAAAAAATCCTAGGGGAAACACTGAAATATTATAAAAAACATAACTGCACTGGTGCTTACATGTCACTTACCTAACAGGAAAGGAACAAAAGCATTCCGGATGATATAGCCAAAGATCTTAAGGGGGTGCTGTCACAACTACGGAAACATGAAGCTCTTGTACATGAACTGGCTGGAACAGAGCAACAGGTACTGAGAGTGAGAGCATTCATTCACCTACCACATGGTATGTAGGGCAGGTTTTGGTTCAGAAACTACTTTTACTTTTAGTAAAATTTTGCTTTATCGGCAGAAGCAGAAGTTTTTTTTTTTTTTTTTGTAAACGTGTTGTACAATCAGCGAAACAGTAGTCCTAGTTTATTCAAAGATTTTTAATATATTTGAGGGTATATATTTTAATTTTAAATGCAAATCTGCGGGATTCTAGTGGGTATAGAGATATTTTATACTGAAATAACTTCCACGTTTTTACCATAGCAGAGAGCGTAACGGTCAACTAGCATGTTACGACAGTAAGTGACCATTTGAGGATACCATACAAACGAATGGGGAGAGCCATAAACCAACACCTACCTGTCGCAAAATTGTCCATGCCTTCTCTTATAAAATAGCAATTTTATCATAGAAAACACCACACATAAGTCAATCCTAAAGGATTGTTGAGTGTTAAACATGTTCCAGATTAGCGGACAGGCGGTCAATTCATTAAGTGATTCCTCACAAAAGCAGTTTATTCAGTACACTGATGCATCTCCTCCATAGACATCTATTAAAAAAGAGCCTCTGTTCTTCTCGCCAGTGTACCGCCTGTAGAATATCTATGGGTCTGCTGCATTATGCATCGTGTTGCTAACCCACTGATATATACGGTATAGAACTGGATCGCTGATGCAACGGTGAACTGCTTGCAGGAGGTGAAGCCACCAGAAGTGTTTGAGCAGCCTTCTTTGTATGCCCAAACTGCCATAGAGCATCAATGACTGACAGGCGAAAACACCCCCGTTTCACCATCTCCGACCTCCGGATACGACAGTTGCGTTTCGCCATCTAGTGACAATCATGTTTAATGTTTAATTAGCTGTTATGGATAATATTCATTACGAGGGAGAAGATATATGTGGATCGCGATGTCAGAGCATTCACCTGCTCCGGTGTTCAGTCTATCAGTGCAGCACAACAATCACCAAAGGAAGCGGGAAAACGAAAATGCCTAATTTGCCTAAAATGCCCGGGATTGGCCTGTTTTCATATTGAAGCGCTCGTTGTAGTCATACATGGATACATGTCATAATTTACATGTTCATTTGCCATTTAAACTTAGCGTATCAGTTTAATTTTAACCAGCTTTGCTTTGCATGTCTCCCTCAATCTCAGTGCCCCCTGCATGTGTGATAGCGGGAGACAGCGCACGCTCTTATTCAAGTGATCACGAGAACAAGGCACTTTTTGATAAAAACATAAAACGAGTAACTCTGAACAAACATTTCGATTATCACAATAAGTCTGAAAATGTCTGTTTGTATCCTGCCTCAGTTTCAGTGAACTTGTTTACATTCAGCTGATCTGTTCGCCGATGAATTTGGTTAAAGTTGGATACTGTTTGATATACAGTAGATATACATAACTCACTCTGGCCTTCAAGAAACAGGAAAAATTCCCGACTTTAAATAAATAAATAATTACATGTGTAGGACATCTGCATTGTAGGGATGTACATGCAGATTTCAGATATAAAATGACTAATGTTTACTCGCTGAAATTAGATGATTTCCTATTAAGTCAATAGGGACATTGGAATGTTTGGGCATAGCAATATGGCGGCGCATTGGCTTCACTGATATGACGTCATGAGCAATCCAGTTCTATATCAGTGTGCTAACCTTATAGGCTCAACTGGGTAGAAGGGCTCTGGTTGCTATGAGTGCTTAATAAAGGGCCATTCCGACCGAACGCGTGGTTATGCAAAAAAACAAAGAATGTTTTTTTTGCCGCTCCTGCCCAAGACGCTCAAAAAAGCAAACACTGAGACGTGACTTAACGGTCAAAGACGTCCGTTTAGCGCACGTTTACATAGAAAAACAATACTTAGAAAACGCGTTCGTTGTGAACTAAAGGTGTACGGTTAAAAATGATAACCTCATACTGAGTAAATAATGGGGTTTTATTTAGCTGGTTCAGTTCTGTTAGCCATTTATTAGTATTCTCTGTGGCGCTGGATAAGGTTTGTGGTGTTGCTCGAAATTATACAACTATTGTATTCATTTTGTGAAAAGTACCTGACTGAGACATATCTTCCATTCTACATCCAGAATACTGCCAAAATAAAAAAAATTTAATTCTCTTTCGACAACTAAATAATTATTTTTCTTTGTATTCATGCTCCCATCTCTTTTTCTCCACTGTACGCCATCCACACTCTAGTACTTTTACCCGCGCTGGCTTCTGATTGGTTGTCATCTGATGAATAAATATACGAATGAATGATGGAATTAATGAAAATTACATATTCAAAGTATTCTCTATTTATAAATTATGAATATACATTTCTTATAAATGGATAAATAAATTAGAAACTGCACATGCTATCATCTAAATTTAATTGCGAATGCAATTAAAAAACCCTCAATTCAATGCAATTAACCATAAACTTCAACACACTTGTCATTTACTTTGCAGTTTGCAGTGTTTTAGACTGCTTTATCTATTGCCTGTTACAGCTGCAGGAGCTGTTGGATGGAGCTGATGCCATTTTGGACATGTGCTCTCCTGAGCTACGGGTGGGGTTGCAGGAGCAGCAGCAGGAGGTGGTGGAGAGCTGGGAGATGCTCCGTACACACATGGAGCAGAGAGAGGAAGAGCTACGGTCAGCTAAGGACCGCTACATGTTCCTCAATACGGTACACCTGCCATCAACACACAGCTTATAATGCTTAGAGCTGCAAACTTACAATGAAGGTAGCAATTCAAGAAAGAACCAGGGTTAAGAAGTTAAACTTTTACTTCTTGGTTAAATATTGATGGTAGGAACTATTTTACCACCATTATGCATTGCTTTGATCTCTAGGCACAGGACTACTCCCTCTGGTGTGGCCAGGTGCTGAGTGGGATGAAGGCAGAGGAGTCCATTCGAGATGTTGCCACCTGTGATCTGCAGTTGTTCCAGCACCAGCAGCTTTGGGCTGAGATTGTGGCACGTGAGGAGACATATGCCCAGGCTGTAGCCATGGGCCAGGACCTGCTGGAGCAGGACATACCTAATGCTAGAGAGGTGAAAAACTGCATTGCATTTTGTGCTTTACTTATTACAATGACATTTATACCACAAAACTAAGATGTGATGCATAAACTACAACACTGCAAACTGTAATATCTTTCCAAAACTTGACATCATTTTCTTATTTTGTGGGCATCTGATCTTAAAATAACATAATAACAGATTTGCAACTTGTGTCACTAGTTGTGCTCTGAACTTTGAGGACATCATCTAAGGTGCAATTACAGTGGAAAAGAATGACACAAATATAAGCATTAAATACTTATATTTTTAATTTTTTAATACTAAATTAATTTGAAATGGATATATTTGTAGACAAAGGTCTCAGCTAACGAACGATGTAAGGGAAACAGGTTTTTATAAAAACGCTTTTTTTTTTTCTTTCTGAAAATTTACATTTATTCACTTCATAATTTGCATCTTACTGTCATTGGTGTCAACTCTGTTAGACACACCAAAAAGTGTGCTATTTTAATTTGATTCATCCAACAAGTTTAAAGTCTTAATTATCTAATAATATTGTTCAGTAAAGGAGTTATGTGATAAAATACATTCAATATTTATTTTAATTTTTTTCTGTTTTCATACTATTTTGAAAATTCAGACTGAGTTGACAAAATGTTATATTTTTCCATCTGAACCATGTGTTGTACACTGGAGCCATTTTTCTTTTCCCTCAGTTGAAGATGCATCTATAAACTAAAATGCCAAAATTGATCCCACAATTTTAACAGAAATTATAATAATGAGAATGACGGAGTTGACAAGTTGAAGCTGTGACCGCAGAGACTTATAGATTGTTTGTTTAAAATATGAAAAATATCAAATGTACCAGACCACGTGTCCTACTGTTGCATCCACCATGAGCAGGAAGTGGGAAAGGGGTACTCAGAGTTAAAGCTGTCCAGGACATTTTCTGATTTGCTGACGGAGTTGACGCAAAGTGAGGACACAACTTTGATAGGCAGTTTTTTTTTTATGGAAAATATCATTTACATTTTTCTTAATGTATTGTTTGATATCTTACAGATCCCCACCTTTCATTTGATATTTATATTTATGAATTTGTTGCATTTTTATACACTTTGTTTAGCAGTTTAACATTGTGACCTCTTGCTGAGGACAGGTTAAGTTACATGTGCTTCCAAGTATAGAGCATGCATTTTAAAAAATTCTAATGAAATTATTTTAAAATATAAAGCCCTGAGTTTCCCTTTCAGATTGAACTTTTCCAGTATTTTTGATGAATTTCTTGATTTTTTTTTTCTTTTTTTTTTCTTTTTCTCCCAATTTGGAATGCCCAATTCCCAATGTGCTTTTAAGTCCCCGTGGTCGCATAATGATTCGCCTCAGTCCGTGTGGTGAAGGATGAATCCCAGTTGCCTCCGCGTCTGAGACCGTCAACCCGCGCATCTTATCACGTGGCTTGTTGAGCGCGTTGCCATGGAGACATAGCGTGTGTGGAGGCTTCACACCATCCACCGCGGCAACCACGCTCAACTCACCACGCGCCCCACGGAGAACGAACCACATTATAGCGACCACGAGGAGTTTACCCCATGTGACTCTACCCTCCCTAGCAACCGGGCAAATTTGGTTGCTTAGGAGACCTGGCTGGAGTCACTCAGCACGCCCTGGGATTCGAACAACAAGCTAGCGAACTCCAGGGGTGGTAGCAGCGTATTTTACAACTGAGCTACCCAGGCCCCCTGAATTTCTTGATTTTTAAAATAAAGATGACTGTTGAATGTAAGACATGTTTTGTCCCTTATCTCAAGAATCAGTGATTTAATAAACATTTTGTGTGACCATCAGATCCAGTTGAAACTGAAAGCTCTGCAAGAAGCAAGAGAGAAGCTGACTGATAACTGGCAGTCCAAGCAGAAATGGCTGGAGAACACTTATCTAGAGCAGATGTTTTATAGAGACGCTGAATACATGGAAAAGATCACTAACTCTCAAGAGGTTTGTGCTCCTGTAAACTAGCAAATGTGACATTTGTTTATATTGCAGCATGTAACAGGCATCTGTTCTGATGACTTCTTAAATGTTTGAAATATCCCTATAGTGTTAGATGTTTAGGTTAACAGTTAATTTAATTTTAGCAGTTAGGTTAGGGTCAAGAATTGGCAAACAAAATTGAATTCGTTTATATGACATTATAACATATTTGTTTGAATATCCACAGTTACTAAAGCAAAGCTTGGGGAAAGCTCGCATTTATTGAAGGCAGCGTTTCTTATCACCCATTTAGTTACAAACAATGACTGGACTAAAAGTTCACAAGTTCATTCGACAATCAAGTTAGTCATAAGACATTCATATTATTAAAGCTAACAACAGCTGTTATTTTGCAGATCCAGCTTAAGAACAGTGCTTTGGGAACAACAGTGGATGATGCAGAAACTTTGATCAAACGCCATGAAGCCTTTGAAAAACTTCTTAATTCTCAGGAAGACAAGGTGGGCTAGCCAACAGAATGACCTGAAGTATTAAAAATGCTCTGATGTACTCAGACTAAGACAAACTGAATTAATGTATTGCAGATGATGGCTCTTCAGGAGTCAGCAGAGCGCTTAAAAGCAGAAGGTTTGAACAGAGAAAAAAACAGCAACATTAAGAACAAACTGAAAGCTCTCCAGGAGAGGAGGGAACGCATCAAGGATCTGTCTGCTAAACGCCAGGAGGATCTTGAGATCTCTAGGCTTCTATGTATCTTCAACCGGGATGTGTCTGAGGTACCTGTCAGATCCAATCCAGGTGATTTTATAAACCCAGAAGTCAATAAATTAATTGGTTGATTTGTATTTTAGGCAGAGGAATGGATCACAGACCGTATGAATAAGATTCAAGAAGACTCAAAGATGGACCTCAGCAACCTTCAGGCCAAAATGAAAATACTGCAGAAGCATCAGGTGTTTGAGGCAGAGATTCTGGCCCATGGAAAGATCATTGATTCTGTCCAGAAGGTGAGCCCCTGCACTCAAGAGACAAAGTGGTTTAGTAGTCAGTCAGAGATGATCCTATTTTAATCACCATGTTATACCTTTTGGTCTTCATTAATATACCTAACATAGTTTTGACTTGTCACAATGCTGATTACCAGGCTGGAAAAGAGCTGGTGACCATGCGTCACCCAAAATCAAAGGAAGTACGGCAGACTGTTTCAGCTCTGGTCTCTCATTGGGAGGCTCTAAAGCAAGCAGTTGCAGTTCGTGGAAAAGTTCTGGAGGATAACCGTGATTTTCTTGAGTTCCTGCAGAAAGTGGAACAGGTTGAAGTTTGGATAAGACAAAAGGTAAAGAAAATGAAGCTATTCCATTCCATTGTAGACATTTTAGAAGAACCTAAATTGGGTGTCCACATGATGATATTTACTTTTTTTTTTTAATAGTAAAATATTTGCACACTGATGTTTATTGATTTTTTCCCTCTATTTTATTACATAGACATCAGCGACATTGCTTTACTATCTGTGGTTATCCCACAAAAATGGTTTGATTTAATGTTTGGTTTAATTAGCCTCTGTTTCTTTGGTGTAAAGGAGGTGATGATAAATGTTGGTGATGTTGGGGAGGATTATGAACACGGTCAGCAGCTGCTGAAGAAGCTCAGTGAATTTAGAGGCTCTGGAGTAAGTCTTGTGTTCTGCTTGGTCTAGAAAATGTTAAATCTGAAGTGTGTAAATTCGGCGCTACCAACACTGCCAAATGGAATGCGTTGCCCCCCATTGGATGTACAAAAAGATAGTACCGCCATAAACTCACACCATTGATCGAGGCCAAGCCGATGTTGCAATGTCGGGCTGGGTAGGCCACTCAAAGAGACAGAGCAATGTTTAGCACAACAGTGTTACACTTTTAGGTGAAATCAACCTACAAATGTCTTACTTATAATTGATTGTGCATATTAAACTGGGATACAAGAATGTTTTAAACACACATCAACTTTAAACAGCAAAGAAACAAAAAAGGGTAAACTGAAAAAGCACATTTGTAAACATTAGTGTGTGTTCACTTGGACTGAAATTGTATACAGCTGTAACAACATATAGCTTAGTACAGTACTTTAGATTCTATCACTAAGCAGTTTTTATCCCTTAGGATGTGACTGTGGATGATGCTCACATCAAGGCCATCAACACTCTGGCTGCTCGGCTAGAAAGACAGAACAGTGATGAGCTGGTGACTGTGAGGAAGCGTAGACAGCAGCTCAATGAACGGTCCATTATATATGTTTTTATTGAGATCCACATTGTTTATTTTTAGACAATACACTCATGCTTTGTTATATCTAGCACATTTTCATTTGTTTTGACTTTATTATCGCACTCATAACAGATGGAGTAATTTCCATGGCAACTTGAGTAGCTATAAGCGGAAGCTAGAGGCAGCACTGGAGGTCCACGCTTTGATCCGAGAGTTAGAGGAAGTCAGAGACAGAGCTGGAGAAAAGGTGAGAAAGTGGGGTATTTAAATCTGACATTAAGAAAGCATATCTACACTGATAAATTGTGCTGGAAAATATAATGTGATATATTCCTTTATATTGTGGCTTGGATACTTCTCACCCAACATGAGAGTTCAGGAAACGGTGCGTTGCTTATTTCAGAGTTTATCAAACCAGCTGCATTAGGGTGTGTGTGGGGGGTGCTCCATCTCTATAGTCCAGAATCATAATTCTGAAGAAAAAAAAGAACCAGGATAGTCAAATAAAGCAATGTTGGTCTCTGGGGTCGTAGATGCTGTTGCTGCAGGGCCAAGGCAGTGGAGTGGATGTGGAAAGTGTGGAGAACCTCATTCGCAGACACGAGGAGATGGAAAGGGAGGCTCGAGTCATCCAAGAGAGAGGCACTGTGAGTAGACTGGACAATGGTTCTACAAAGAGCACTTCATATACAATGTCTATTTCGTACTTCTCTTCGTGTTTAAAAGCATTATAGAAATGTCTTAGCACATTCCAATGGAGTGTAACTGTTGTATGTACAAAAGCCTTTAAAGGGATAGTTCAACCAAAAATGAAAATTCTCTCATCATTTTCTCATCCTCATAATATCCCAGATGTATATGACTTTCTCTCTTCTGCTGAACACAGAAATTTTTATAAGAAAATCTCCGCTCTGTAGGTCCTTTTAATTCAAATGGAGCTCTAAAAATCATAAAGGATGCATAAGAGTAATTCATACAACTCCAGTGGTTTAATATATGTCTTCTGAAGCTATATGATCACATTAGGTGAGAAACAGATCAATATTTAAATCCTTTTTTACTATAAATCTCCACTTTCACTTTCAGAATGTGAACATGAAAGTGGAGATTTATTGTAAAAAAAGACTTAAATATTGATCTTTTTCTCACCCACACCTATCATATTGCTTCTAAAGACAGATTTAAACCCTGGAGTCATACAGATTACTTTTATGCTGCCTTTATATGATATTTGGAGATTGAAAGGTCTGGCCACTATTCACTTTTATTGTATGGACCTACAGAGCTGAAATATTCTTCTAAAAATCTGTTCGTGTTCTGCTGAAGAAAGTCAGTCATACTCATCTGGAATGGCTTAAGGGTGAGTAAATGATGAGAGAATTTTAATTTTTGGGTGAACTAGCCCTTTAAATAAAGTATTCATGGTGTATTAAATGTTGTAGAGTAATGGTTTATGTAAATCACTAAAGCTGTTCTGCTTAAAGGAAGGGTTACATGGGAAACAATGTCTTGAATTTGTACAAACAGGACCTGGAGAAGGAGACTAAAGACAGGTTAAGGAGGCACTCTGACCTGTCTGACAATCTTAAGAAGAAGCAGGAAGAGGTTAACATTGCTTTAGTGAAGCTGGACAAGGAGGTCAAACGAAGGTATGCAACCATTTGTTGCAATGTTATTGAATTGAACAATAATAACATTCATATTTACATAAAAGTAATAGTAGTAATGTAACAGTTCAAATAAACCATATGGGAGGACAGACTGGTTCAACAGGTTAACAGTGACTTATTTTAAAGTGATAGTTCACACAAAAATGTTAAACTATTGAACTGTTTCTTTAATGTGTTTTGGTAGGAAGGAACGGTTGCAGGAATCTCACCAGCTGCAGCTGTTTAAAGCTAACCAGCGCCTCCTTCTGGACTGGACCTTGAAGCGGAGTGATGAGATGGATAAGAAGGGCCTGCCCAAGAATAAGACTGAGGCTGAGAGCTTCATACTAGAGCACCAGGACTGGAAGGTATTACAAAAACTTCAATTAGGAGAGAACTTCTCAGCTCTTGTCCTCCTACCACTGAATGTTATTGCTAGTAGTTTGCCAGATTGTTTGTCTAACCCTGTCACAAAATACAAAGCTAACATACATACTAATGTGGCTCTAATTATTTTAGGTTGAGATTGATGCCCGCACTGAGCGTGTAGATTCAGTTAAGAGTTTTGGACAGAATCTTGTTAAGTCTGGACACAGCGATTCAGCAGAAATTAAAGACGCCTTACGCAAACTAGAGGATGCCAAGTCAAAGCTAGCTCAAGCTTGGGAGGACAGAAAGAAAACTCTGGATCAAGCACTGAAGCTTCAGGTAACATTCAATGACCGTAGATGACTTTGATTCATTGAGGATTTTTGCTGTTTATACTAGATTAACTCAAGCCAGTGACATTTGTTTGGTGATGGATGTGGGGCATAATGGGACTTTTATTGTTTGCAGATATTCCTGGGCTATGCTGAGCAAAGTGAAAACTGGATGAGTAACAGGGAGGTATTCTTGGTCAATGAAGATCTTGGGGTATGTGCTCCAAGTCAGTCATGGCATCATTTTGCTCAATAAACTACAAACAATCTTTGGAATCTTTTTTAACTTTGGAAGTGGATGCTGATGTTTCTATTTGGCATTATAGGGATCCTTGTCAGAGGTGGAGGCTCTTCAGAGGAAGCATGCTCTGTTTGAAAACTCTTTAGAAGCTCAAATGGAGCAGGTGAAAGAAATTGACAGATATGCTCAGCAGCTCATACAGGCAAAACACTATGACTCTGAAAACATCAAGAAAAAGACTAAAGCAATTCTGCTCAGGTATGCAGTAAGCAATATAAGTAATTGACCAACAGCATAGATCAAAATAAATAAAGTAAAATCCATTGTTTGATTTCTTTATTAAAGAAAGCACAAAGTACTTGAGATGAGCAAAGCTCGACAAAAAGCTTTGGAAGAATCTCTACAGCTGCAGAAGTTCCTAGAAGGAAGCTATGAGGTGTGTAAAGTGAAAAAACTCTCAAATAAGTCAAGAGATGCCTTTTAATTTTAGTCAGGTTTTTTTGCACATCAATACCTCTATCCTTTCACAAAATAAAGGCAACATGTCCTCTTGCTTATTAAGGTTTCTTCCTGGCTGTATGAGAAGAATTCTGTGGCTCTTGATGAGAGCTGGAGAGATCCTATCAACCTGCAGGCTAAGCTACTGAAACACCAGAGCTTTGAGGCTGAGATACTGGCAAACCGCAACCAAGTGGATGCCCTCATAAAAGTATGGCATTCGACTCTTAAAGAATGTTAAGACTATTGCACTGAATATCTCTTTATCTTTCTCTATTTGTATGAAGTTCAGACTTAAATGAGACTGGGATTAGAATCAACAGAGTTTGGTCTAAAACAGGAAATGTTTCCTCAGGAGGGTGACAAGATGCTGGTATCCGGTCATCCTGCTAAAAGTAAGATAAAACCAAGAATAAAAGATATCAGTGACAGCTGGGAGCAGCTTTTGAGCAACTGCAAGGAGAAGAAGTCACGTCTACAGCAAGCATATCAGGTACAGAATTGTAACCCTTTGCAACAATGTACACATTTTTCCTGATTCTACATGACTGATATCATGTAAATGCACAGCTTACACATTGTTCTCTGGTGATAAATAATTGAGATTCTGATTTATCGTCACTAAGAACACACTAGTCTAAAATATAATCTTACTGCATGTGATATTGTTTTTGTTTGTATCTGGTTTTCTAGGCATTGCAGTTCCAGCGCTCTTTGGATGACATCGAGGATTGGCTTGGGTCAGTGGAGGCAGAGTTGGCAAATGAAGACTATGGCAGTGATTTGGCCTCAGTTAACCGACTGCTTAAGGCCCTACAGGGTCTGGAGGAAATGGTAGATGCGCACATGGAGAAGGTTCAGGGGCTAGTGGACACAGCCAAAGACTTCAGCTCTCAAGGCAACTTCCTTGCAGAAAATATCCAGGAGAGGGTCTGGGAGGTCGTCAACAGGTAAGTTTTTGTTCAGCCCTCATTTTCCCAGGAAAACAGCGCATAGGTGGACCTACTATAGATTATTAGTTCAGCCTTGACATTTGTCTTTTACTGCATGTGATGTTACACAATCATTATGGTTATAGTATATTTTAAATAATCTGACTGGCAGGCTATCTTTACAGAAGAATGTACAGAAAACATTGACATTTCAACATTTCTCTCAGGTATAATGGCCTGGGTGAGCCACTGCAGGCCCGCAGAGAAACTCTGGAGTCATGGCAGCTGCTGTTTCAGTTCTACAGGGACTTAGAGGATGAGCTGGAGTGGATTCAGGACAAGTTGCAAGCCACAGCTACAAAAGACTGGGGCACCTCCCTGGAGAGTACACAAACCATAGTCAAAAAACATCTGGTTAGTCCAGTATTGAAATCTGTCACTATTACTTATTATGCTTATTAACAGGTGATGAGACGATCAAAAGGGAATCAAACTAGAGAAGCACCGATGCATCGGCCACCGATATATAATGGCTGATATTTATCCATCTGTAAATTGGTTTTAAGCATGAAAATGCCGATATGAAAAACCGATGGTTAATTTATAGTGAAAACATGAAATATAAAATTTTTAATCATTCTCATTTTCACAATAATGAGGGAAAAGCATTGTTACAGACATGACCGTTGTGGAAGTGGGACTTACCTATACATAAGATAAAACCATCAAAAACACTTTGAAACCATTAAACTTTGACTTCTGAGACATGGTATGGTATCCATTAATGCTGCATGATTAATTGAGTTAAGATTGAAATCGCAATATGGTCTTGTGCTGTTACTAAATGGCTAAAGCTTGAAATACTGTGTTTAAAAATAGACTGCAATCAGCGCTGTGTAAGCAAGTGGCGCCCTCTAGCGGTCTGGACGCCATTATCCATTATACCACTATGATTCAAAATTTTATACAAAAGGGGGTTTTGTTCCTTTAGTTAAAACTTTTTATTTTTCCATGATGTGGTTGACATTTCCTTGGAATTGCCCAACATATGCATAATATGAATTTGTGAGGCTGTAATATATACAGTACAAACATGAGTTCTGTTGTTTTGAACTGCAAAAACAGAAGTGCAAAAATGTTTTAGAAGTACAAAATAACCTTTTTCACATAAATCATCATGCTTTGATATTTAGTTAGATCCAATCCATGTTCAATGGAAATTATTTATTTTTAGAACAATAAAAAGCTTTTGTACCTCTTTGTAAATTTTTAAATGTTATTATAATTCCTGAGTAAAACAGTGATTTGATCACAAAATAAGATAAGTTGCAGAATTTCATATTGGTGCTGCCCTAAATCAAACCATTTTTTACATGTACTTTGGTAATACAATGTTTTATGGACATGTACCATTGAAATACCATGGTATTCATTGAAGTACTTTGGAGTACCAGGTACTGTAAATATCACGGTACACAAATATTGTAATAATTCTGTACATGGAAAAACATTTACCTACCATGGTTTTACCATCTTCTACAGTCACTGTGCTATGGTACCACCACAGTGCTTCTTGCTGAGTATGCTTTAGCTTTTTTCTTTGAATGGGTTGAGGATTTTTGTTTGATATTCACAGTAATTTACAGCAACCTTTCCCTACCTTCCCTCACAGGTTCTGATGCAGGAAAATGAGAGCCGAACCCCTCTGATAATGGCTGTACAGGAGGCAGGACAGAACCTGGTCCGGGGACGGCACTTTGCATCACATGAGATCAGCGAGAGACTTGCTGAGCTAAAGAAGAACTTTGACACTTTGAAGAAGGAGTCAGAAAAGAAAGATCGCCTGCTTCAAGAAGCACTGAAAATTCAGACCTTCCTCTCAGAGGTGGGTTACCAGTTCATATATCTGACATCAGTAGATATTCCGAAACCTCTTTAATGTGATTCATATGCATATAATTAATATGTATAGAGATAAAATTGCACATTAAAATAAAGTCTAAAATCTGTCCCTATTGTGACCCTTCCCAGGTCTCCCAACTGGAGCAGTGGATGGAGGAGCAGAGACCTATAGTAGAATCCAGAGACTATGGAAAGAGCGAAGAGGCCACTGAAGCTTTCCTCAGAAAACTGGACACAGTTGACCTTGAGTTGGAGAACCAGCTTGGGAAAGTAGAGTCACTCCTGAAAACTGGAACTCATCTAGAAAAGTGTGGACATCCCAACAGGTGCAGCCATAAGGACAGATTCATTGCGATTACAAGAACAGACAGCATTGATTAATTAATTAAATACTAATTGACTAAATAATATTTTTGTAATGACTGTGGTCATTTTGATTAAAGAAGACTTTAAATCTAAAATTAATTGAAGGTAGAATTGTAGATTTAGTGGAATGGTCTTGTTGAAAGTTGAAAAGCAAAAGAATGGAATGTTTTTGACATTACACTCTGCCTTTGCAGCCATTTAGTGAGTAAGAGCCTTAAAGATGTGCAGAGCGAGTTTGAGACCTTGTTGCAGCTGTCTGCTGAACGTCGTACTGAGCTGGAGAACCAGTACAATCTCTATATATTTGAGAGAGAAGCTAGAGATCTTCAGAACTGGCTTCTCTCCTGCAAGACTATCGCAGAATCTGATGATTATGGAAAAGACTTGGAGGGGGTTGAGGTAAGATTGACTCAAATGTATTTTACCAAGAGATCTGTAACATGCTAAGGTAGTAAACACAATTTTAAGATGAATTTATTCTTGAAATGTTGAGTTTGATATATGTTAAATGTGATAAATTCTTTATTATAAGTTACTTTTGATTAGAAGACACACTACATGGCTAATTGCAATAAGATGTTAGAAGTTATTATATATCATGTAAATATATAAAAGCTTTCAGAATTAATGCGTTAACACATGTGATTAATTTAAAAAGTTTAACGTGTTATTTTTTCTTAATCGCGATTAACGCATTTACCGTTAATACTGCAGAAACACTGATGTGAAGGGCGGAACCTTTGTAATGTGATCGCCCAGAGTCACTGACGCACCCACCACAAACAGACACAGCGCCAGAGCCCTTCTACAAAGTTTAGCCTACAAGCTTAGCAAAAAATAGCATAATGCGGCCGTTTCATAGACATTCTAGTTGCCGTCCTGACGCGAATCATGAATGCAGCTTCACGATTGCTGTAACAATGTGGATAGCCAGTGTCTACCGGCAGATTAATATTGTGGCGGATGACAGTTTGAGGGATTTAATGCCCATTGCAATGAATATGCATATGAATATGATGGAAATAAATGAATTTTGACAAGAAAAGAAGTATATATAGTGTCAATTAATCGCGATTAACTGCAAAAAATTATGTGATTAATCGCGATTAAAAAAAAAAACATCGATTGACAGCACTAAAATCTGTATTTGTTTAGTAATGGTGTCTACACACATGCAATAACCATAGTTTCTCATTAAAAGAGTTGTTTAAAGTACTTGTCAGACATTAATACCTTTGCCACTGAAAGACCTTATCTTTTGATTTTTAAAGCAATTTACTCACCCTTATTAGGCACTGCAGAAGAAATTTGATGATTTTGCAGAAGAGGTCAGCACCCTGGGTCAGAGTAAGCTGGGAACAGTCCAAAAGCTGAAGCACACAGTGCTATTGTCAGAGGCACAGCAAAAAGAGGAGGCTCTGCTCACACTGTGGGAGGATTTAAACAAGTCTATGAAAGCAAGAGCAAAGGTAACAGGACAAAAATGAATTATTTCAGGATATATTTCATTACATCATGACTGAAATGCAGTTCTTTTCATGAAAATGTAATATGCCTATAAAACTGGGTACTTTTGCACTCATATATGGGGAAAATAGCTACCATAGCCAGTCACCAAAAATCAATCAAATAGTGCAACACTGATTTTTGTTTGTATGTGGCTGATATTAATGACTGAGACTCTACTCAGAGTAACAATCAAATGCTTTTGACAGAATCTATGTTCCGCTCGAGAGGTTCACCAGTTTGACCATGACTTGGATGAGCTAAGGAGCTGGATGAGTGAGAAGGAGGTGGCTCTGGACCCTGAAGAGCAGGAGAGTGATCTGCTCAGTGTCCAGGCTCTCATTCGCCAACATGAAGGCCTTGAGGTACCATATATTAATGAACATTGGTTCTTTGTGAAATGTAATGTAAAAAGCAAGCTAAAATGTAAATCATTATTGAATATCTACGATCACCAAAACAAATAAATTACCTACTCTAAAATCTTTAAACTACTGCAACTGAATTCTGAACACTCACTTGGTTTCAACAGAGAGATCTTGCAGTGATAGAAGAGGATGTTTCTCGTCGAAAGGAGGAGGGCAAAGATTTGGTCCGCAGGTGTCCACAAGTGAGGGAGAGTCTGAGCAAGAGGCTACAGGACGTTGAGGACATGTGGAGCAGTCTGCTGGAGAAGGCCAACCAGCGCAGGCAAAGACTCCAACAGGCAGAGGCCGTTCAGAGATACTTGACCGAATGGAGAGAGCTGATGTAAATTGCTGTTTTTGTGCCTTCCTAATGATTCTTTGCCGTATGAAGGTGTTGTTCTGCTATCTTACATTGATGTTAATGTTTTCTCAGGGGCTGGCTTAAGGAGACATTATCCCTAGTGACAGGAGAGGGGCTTGGAGGTGAGGTTAAAGACTTGGAGCAGCTAATTAAAAGGCACGATGAGTACCGCACTCAGATTGACAGACAACTGGACAAATCAGAAGTTGTTAAAAATGAAGGGAGGCATCTGATGGAAGAGGGGAACTTCATGAGTCAGGAGGTATGGCACTCAGCTAATATTGCAACTTATTAACCTGTGACATTACTACCATCTTTCCAAATCTAGCTGATTTTAACATTCGCTTCATGCATGATGTTTAGTTAACTCAACAAAACATGTAACAGGGTTCCCATAGTCATGGAAAAAATTTGGTTTTCCATGCTTGAAGTCATGAAAATGAACAAACCATAAAAGTCATGGAAATTTGAATTCTATAGTGAATATAAATTGTTCTAGTTATGCTCTGATCTAAAATATTTAATCTTGGTATGAGCTTGTGTAGAGTAGAACTTGCTGGCAGATTTGTGAGTGAATCCATCTTTTGAGTAGGTTCTTTTCAGTTAATTTGGCTGAAAAGTTTCACAAATCTGACTAAATGATCTAATGATTAGCGAATCAGTCTGAATCAAAATTATTTGAATCAATAATTATTTCCAGAAATCACAAGCAACTGGAAAAATTGTGGAAGTTGTGCAAATGCAATGGTCTAAAAGGGTGGGAACCATGATGAAAATGAATTTTTTTAATGAATTATGCAGAAAGATATGCATTTAAATAAAACAAAAGTACCAAAATGTGTTTTTATTTTTTAGGTCAAAGCAGATACAAATAAACATTTTAAAGGTAAACTGTGCATTTGCACTGTTTTGTTACTTAATGTCATTGTATGTATGTATGTGTGTGTCTGTGCAGCTGGAAGAGCATCTTACAGAGCTTCAGGAGCTGGAGGTGCGGGTTCTGCAGATCTGGGCAGAAAGGAGAGCTCAGTATCAGGAAGACCTGGAACTACAGCAACTGCAGAGGGAGCTGGAGCAGGCCGAGCACTGGCTCAGCACCTATGAGACTGCACTCAGAGCAGAGGACTATGGGGTAAAGCTGTTCACACATGTGCACACGCAAACACTGCAGAAGCTAAGCACTCTTTAAAATCCAAATGCAGATGTTTGGTGGCATTGCTTTATGTATTTTTACATAATAATGATTGTTGAATTGCTCTTTATATTTCAAGGAATAATTTACCCAAATATAAAAATTCTGTAATTATTTACGCATCCTCAAGTCATTGCAAACCCATTTGTCTTTCTTCTACAGAACAAAAAAGGAGGCATTTTAAAGAATGTCGCAATTGCTAATTTCCACACAAAAGCAGTTGATAGTGACTCACTTTGGTCCCGTTTCCACCTGGTATTAAGATGCATTTCAGGTGATCCAATCACATGTGGACAGCCCTAAATAAAGGTCTAAACGGGGTCTAAATTGTTTTGTGATCAGACCACAAAAACCACATATGAATGTTGTCAAAAATGCTTGTGACCAGATCACATTTGAGGTGTAAATGCTAATCAGTCATGTATGCGTCCCGGCGGCAGTGAAGCGCCACCCCTCATCTGTCACGCAGCACTAAAACAAGAGTTTAAATTTTAAAAGGAAATAACCTCTCAGGTGTCTCACCTGAACACATGATCGAATCACCTGAGACACATACCAGGTGGAAACGGGGCCTTTAAAGCTTAAAGCACCCAAAGTTTTCATAAAAGTAGTCCATATGTCCTGTGTTTCATATTCCAAGTTTTCTGAAGGCATTTTGACCATTTTACAAATAACAGACTGAATTTGAAGTCATCATTCACTCTCAAATCAAAAACGGCTTCATCAAATCTAAAATTGTATCAAATTTGTCTGTTGGACAGGACTCTGTTTCAGATGTTCTGGAGTTGATAAAGAAGCAGGAGGATCTGGAGGCCATGATTCAAGCCCAAAGTGAGAGATTT
This sequence comes from Myxocyprinus asiaticus, assembly GCF_019703515.2. Lineage (NCBI taxonomy): Eukaryota > Metazoa > Chordata > Actinopteri > Cypriniformes > Catostomidae > Myxocyprinus > Myxocyprinus asiaticus. The sequence goes on from NC_059360.1 coordinate 25,697,254, forward strand.
AATACCTTGCAAGCTAGGAGAATTCAGGTAAAATGCATTTATATACAAAGAACTGAATGTACTTGAACTGAATATTTGTCATATATACACTGAAACTCATAATGGCATTTTGGTTGAGCTCTCAAAATTTGCATGTAAAATGCCAAAAATGAAAATTCTGTCATGATTTGGTCGTTCCAAACCTATGAACTTTTTGCAGTGTAACACAAATGATTTTAGGCAGAATGTCAGCCTCAGTCACCATTTTCAGTTACATTTTGTAAATAAATAAATAGCTGTTTTAATTTTCATAATTAAATTTGCAAAATTCTGTTTGAACAGATCTCAAATTTGAATCTCAAAACCCCTCAAAACATGTTTTCAGATGATTGCTTAAAAGGATAGTTCACTTAAAAATAAAAACTCAATGTTATCATTTGCTCACCCTTATGTCGTTCCAAACCCATATGACCTTTTTTCTGCAGTGGAACACAAAAGAATATGTAAGGGCAAAATGTTATCCTCAGTCACCATTCACTTTCATTGCATCTTTTTCACATATAATGAAAGTGAATGGTGACTGAGCTTGTCCCTAACATCTTTTGCATTCCATGGAAGAAAGGAAGTCATATGTGTTTGAAACGACACAAGAATGAGTACAAACAACCATGTTTATCTGAGTTTTCATTCACCTCATAATAACTGATTTTTCTGCTCTTTCTTTGGCCCCTCAGAGACAACAGAAGATGAAAGAAACTCGTAGAGTTGACAATACAGACAGCAGTTGGGACAAGCCTGTTCGTGTGACCTCCCTAAAGAGAAAACCGTCTGAGCATCCTGTTTTACCTCCGCGACCCTCGTTGAACAATCCTGTCCTGAGAAGTAGCAGCAGTGGCAGGAATGATAATTCATCCACAGCCTCTCGAGTGTCCACAGCCATCCTGAAGAGAAACAGTAGTGGTAAAATGGATTCCTATACAGTATCACGTGTGGCATCAGGCCTCAGGAGGGACAGCAGCAGTGGTAGTGATACAGTAACTTCCCCTGACAAACCGTCCACCTCCGTTCTGAAGAGCCCCACCTCCTCTGTTGAAAATCCTCCACCTGAAAACTTCAATGCTGTTTACAGATCCCATTATCAACGTGCTGCCTTCAAGATTGACCACACCTCCACATCCGAAGATGAGGCAGACTCTGTGAGACAGATTGATGAAGCTAGCAAACCCCCCCTCAGTGTCGTTCCTAAACCAAGGTCCTTCCCCAGGCGTCAGAGATCATCAAGTCCTGAAATTGAGAAGTGGGGCCCTCCTACATCCATACCCCCTGAGCATCCCTCTAAAGTCAACACAGAGATGCTCTCTATCAACAACCAGAGCTCTGAGGAGAGGAACATTCCCCCATCTACTCCTCCAGAAGACCTTCACTCATCTCCTCCATCTTCCATTTCAGAGCAAGAAGAACTACCTGAGGAGTCTTCCACTGACACTCCAGTACAGACAACTGTTGCCACCAAGGTAAACACTGCTCATCTCGTTGCTTTGTTCTGTAGTTTGTTTTTGTACCTTATTTTGGTCTATAATTTATATACATCTCTAGATCAGAGGAGAGCATGCCAAAATGGAGGGTACCTTGGAGATTAAACTGAAACAAGGAGGAATTAAAGTAAGCTTTTCAACCAACACCAAAGGATGATATCAATTAAAAAGCTCTCTCCAACATATTTAGCTTCACTTCTTTGTTTGTAGTGTGGTTTTGTTTCTGTAAGAGCACTTAATGGTGGAACATTGATCTGTTGGCTTGGAACAGGGCTTGGATCACTGGGAAACAGTCTATGCACTACTGGAAGAAGAGACACTCAATCTGTTTAAAGACCAAGGTGCTGCCAGTGAGGTATGACTCTACACTGACACACACACACACACACACATATATATATATATATATATATATATATATATATATATATATATATATATATATATATGTATATGTATGTATGTATATATATATATATATATATATATATATATATATATATACATATACATATATATATACAGTTGAAGTCAGAAGTTTACATACACTTAGGTTGAAGTCATTAAAACTCATTTTTTAACCACTTTAATATTAACAAACTATAGTTTAGTCGTTTAGGACATCTACTTTGTGCATGACTCAAGTAATTTTTCCAACAATTGTTTACAGACAGATTGTTTCACTTTTAATTGACTATATCACAATTCCAGTGGGTCAGAAGTTTACATACACTAAGTTAACTGTGCCTTTAAGCAGCTTGTCAAATTCCAGAAAATGATGTCAAGCCTTTAGACAATTAGCTTCTGATAGGAGGTGTACTGAATTGGAGGTGTACCTCTGGATGTATTTTAAGGCCTACCTTCAAACTCAGTGTCTCTTTGCTTGACATCATGGGAAAATCAAAAGAAATCAGCCAAGACCTCAGAAAAAAAACTGTGGACCTTCACAAGTCTGGTTCATCCTTGGGAGCAATTTCCAAATGCCTGAAAGTACCATGTTCATCTGTACAAACAATAGTACTCAAGTATAAACACCATGGGACCACGCAGCCATCATACCGCTCAGGAAGGAGACACATTCTGTCTTCTAGAGATGAACATAGTTTGGTGCGAAAAGTGCAAATCAATCCCAGAACAACAGCAAAGGACCTTGTGAAGATGCTGGAGGAAACAGGTAGACAAGTATCTATATCCACAGTAAAATGAGTCCTATATCGACATAACCTGAAAGGCTGCTCAGCAAGGAAGAAGCCAATGCTCCAAAACCGCCATAAAAAAGCCAGATTAGAGTTTGTAAGTGCACATGGGGACAAAGATCTTACTTTTTGGAGAAATGTCCACTGGTCTGATGAAACAAAAATGTAACTGTTTGGCCATAATGACCATCGTTATGTTTGGAGGAAAAAGGGTGAGACTTGCAAGCCGAAGAACACCATCCCAACTGTGATGCATGGGGGTGGCAGCATCATGTTGTGGGGGTGTTTTTCTGCAGGAGGGACTATATATATATATATATATATATATATATATATACACAGTGCTGTGCAAAAGTTTTAGGCACTTGGGGAAAATGTTGCATAGTGAGGATGTCTTCAAAAATAATGCCATAAATAGTTTTCATTTATCAATTAACGTCATACAAAGTCCAGTAAATATTAAAAAAAAGCTATATCAATATTTAGTGTGACCACCTTTGCCTTAAAAACAGCCCCAATTCTCCTAGATACACCTGGACACAGTTTTTCTTGGTTGTTGGCAGACAGGATGTTCTAAGCTTCTTGGAGAATTTGCCACAGTTCTTCTATCTATTTTGGCTGTCTCAATTGCTTCTGTCTCTTGTTGTAATCCCAGACTGACTCAATATTCAGTGGGGGGCTCTGTGGGGACCATGCCATTTGTTGCAGGGCTCCCTGTTCTTCTATTCTATTCTATCTGCAAAATAAATGTTAGGGAGTCTAAAATGTATATTTCCTATTGACACACTAAAGCTGAAAATATAAATAACCATCTTAAGACAAATGCTTTTGTGAAGCATCTCATGTGCCTAAGACTTTTGCACAGTACTGTATGTGTGTGTATATATATATATATATATATATATATATATATATATATATATATATATATATATATACACAGTTATGTACATTATGACCACTCCCAGGTGAAGTGAATAAAGTTGATCATCTCCTAAGAAGGTCACATGTTAAGGTCTTGGTAGATTAGATGGTAAGCAAACAATCCGTTCTCGTAGTCAACATGTTGAATGTAGGTGAAATGGGCTAAAGACTTGAGCGACTTTGACATGGGCAAAACTGTTATGGTCAGACTACTGGGTCAGAGCATCTCTAAAAATGGCAAGGCGGAGGACCCACAGCATATTAGGCAGGTGGTCATAATGTTTAGGCTCATCAATGTGTATATATGTATATTAAATAACTATAAAATACAATTATAAAATAACTAAAATTTATAATAAAATTACAATTAAATATATATATTCTTATATAAAATATAAATTCTTAAAATGTTTAAATTATTTAATATATTGGTTACACTTTACAATAAGGTTCCATTTGTTAACATTAGTAGTTAACATGAACTAACAATGAACAATAATTTTACAGCCTTCACTAATCTTCATGTTAATTTCAACATATAGTAATACATTTTTAAAATAAAAAGTTTATATGTTAACATTAGTTAATGCAATATGAAGTAACATTAAAACTGCAAGTTACTTGCGAAGGAACACTTTATATCAGTTGTGGTACAGCACTGCTCTTCTGGCAGAATCGGAGATGACCTGTAGATTGGAGTCATGACGAGCAGTTTTTATGTTGATATTATGTTATTCGCTTAAAAATGTATAACCGAAATATTACTTACTTTGAGGAAGATAAACAACAATTTTAATATGATTCTTAAAGCGTTAATCCACTACACAGTACACATTAATATTTGTATTGTACTACGCATATCAATTTAAGAGGTGAAACTCGTGAAATGGTTGATATGAGTCCAATTGAAGACACTATTTTAATATTACAATCTACAGCTTCAGTGGACAATGCAAGTGAACCGTAATACTACAATTATAGGTCTATGCACTGCAAACAATAAGACAAAATGAAGAAATTATGAAATACTTTATTGAACATGAAAAATATGAAGAAATATGCAATATAACAATTACATTAATACATTTTTAATCTTTTATTTGGAAGTAAATTTACAACAGAGAGATGGTTACATGCTAAACAAATGAATAAACATTACTGTGCTATGAAATCTGTACATTATAAACAACTTGAGATGAGCATACATTCACCATCGTGTACCTTTAGTGGCTTTTAGATCTGTTTAAACAGGATAAAATGGCAAGTGTCCATACACTGGTTTATTACTCCAAAAATACTTTATTGACTTACACTTACTTGCAATGTTTTAGACCATTAGGTTTTTGTCAGGCAACTAAAAGGACAATGGAAAGTGACAACAAATTTTGCATTTCTGTGACTAAGGTAAAAAAGAAGAAGAAAAAAACAGCTGCACACACACACTTAGAGACACACAATTTGGGAATCTCAAAACTACAGCAATGTTATAAAATACTCAGAAGTCATGAATATTAGTATACATGTAACTTCACCAGAAAAAAAACTAAACTTATAAAGTCATTGCGATTGGCACACGAGTAAGTTCAATTCATTAAAGCTTGACAAACAAAATAAGCTTCAACAACCCTACCAGAAAACATGCTAGCATTATAGCAGGTAAACAACTTTGCCAAACAGTAAAAAACAGTTAAATCCATTAGGAGAGTGATTTCCCGACTCCTGAATCCGCGACTGGACTTACTGAACAGCTGTCGCACTCGCTTCCCGCTTCTTCCGACACAGCCGGACCTTCTTTCTGAGCTTACGGATATGTTCTAAATACTGTATTTATGCCTGCAATTTCACACCAAATCCAACCCGACAGCTTAAAATAAAAATCATTATTGTAGCCTTACCGTAGTGAATCGGGGTAAGACAAGGACATGGTTTTGAACATCGATTTTTTTATGTACTCACTCCAATAAGGAACTTTTGTAACCAAAAATATCTTACATAGTGCAGCTTTAAGAAAGATTAATAAATGATATATATATATATATATATATATATATATAATGTATTGTTCATTGTTAGTTCATGATACCTAATGCATTAGCTAATGTTAGTGGTGGTGGCATAGTGGGCTAAAGCATATAACATGTAATCAGACGGTTGCTGGTTCAATCCCCACAGCCACCACCATTGTGTCCTTGAGCAAGACACTTAATTCCAGGTTGCTCCGGGGGGATTGTCCCTGTAATAAGTGCACTGTAAGTCGCTTTGGATAAAAGCGTCTGCCAAATGCATAAATGTAAATGTCAGGAATTGTGAAATGCATAAATGTAATGTTAACAAATAGAACCTTATTGTAAAGTGTTACCAATACATCTATATAATAACTTAATAATAGCAATAGCATATATTGTAATGCATTAAAGTTTAACTATAATTTAATACAGAACTGTACACGTTGGCCACCTATCAACTTGGCTGGAGCAATCTGCAAAGATAATCCTTACTACAGAAGAAAGGACCACACCTTCAAACTGATGTGAGTTATGATTTTTTTCACCTGCCATCGTAAAGGGACTTCACTGGAACATCTGCTCACATTGCTGATGTCTAATAAAAGAAATCTATGATTCCATTTCACTTTCTGGTTTAGACTCAGTGACGGCAGTCACTATCTGTTTGCCGCCTCCTCTCAAGGGGAACAACAAAAGTGGTTGAAGGAGCTTCAAATTTGCACAAATCAAGCAGTGTCTTCAGACAGTCCTGGGTAAAACCAAACAAACAACAGTAATGATAGTACTATGTCAGTGCATTGTCAATTAATAGAGGGGTATGTCAGTTACTAGAAGAGCTGTTATTTCTTATATGCTCTAATAGGCTTGTCATGATTTTTTTCCTCCAAATAGAATTAACACAGAAGCAAGTAGAGAAAGCACAGAGCAGTGTGATTCTGTGCCAGCCGACACATCTGACACACAAGTTTCTGCCACAAAGTCAAACCAGGAAAAGGGTGAGAGAACAAACAGAGCCTGAGTGCTTCTGTGTGTTTTATGTGTGCCAGTGTGAGTATGTGTGTTTCTGTTTAACACACCATGGATTCGTATTAACAGAAGACTACATGGACAGCTGTGAGACCGAGAGAGAGCCACCACCAAAACCCCCCCACACTTATTACAACAAACACCGCTACCCTGATGGAGGAGAGAGCCAAGACTCGGGTGAGATGTGATGCTTGTTATAGGTCATGTATTTGAAAAGTGTTGCTGCAGACCAAATAACTAAATGCAATTTGTCCAAACTGGTATCTGGGGTAGGACAGTTTGTAAGTACAAATGACTTTCAAATGCAACTAGGCGTTTCTATCAAATAATCGGTTCAATGTTTATGTGCCAGATAAAAAATTATTTTCCATGTTTTATTACATTTCAAATCTTTTTTTCTTTCTTTTTTTTAATTTGTCAGTAACTGAGGCACAAAATGTAAGAAGTCTACAGAGGAACCAGCCTCCTCTTTTCCCCCCACCACCTCCACCAGAATACCAGACAGAGAATGGAGCCAAAGACAAGTCCAAAAACAGGAGTGTCTTCAAGAAATTTTTCAAAAAATAAATGTTGTGTAGTGGTAGCTATATTTGCACTCTACTGTAGCTTACTGTTGCAGTAGCTGACAGTTGAGTTATTTCAGTTAATCGAATAGAATGTATTATTGTTATTATACTCTGTAATTCGAGCATCTGCATTTTCTTAAAGTAATGCTACAAATATAAAGTCTGCTTCTGTAACTCCAGGCTTAAATCAACACCTCATAATAATTTTTTTAATGTGTGCACAGGATTCGAAAATATAAAGAAGTACATTTCACAACTATGGTAAAGTTAAAAACTGAAATCTATTCGATCTATTTCTTAAAAGTATATTTATTAAATTCACATGTTTTTCTTTGATTTTATTATGTTAAAAAAATCTAAAATGCTGATGAAGGTGTATGTATTTTTTAGATCTGTCTTTAGATTTTTAATAATAAAAAAAGATGCACTGTAAATGTCAAGTAATTTAGTAGTGTTAAGACTTGTAATTCTAGCAAATCTGCGATTCAAGTTGACCTACCACATGATGGCACTACAGACTATAAAACTTGGGATTGTTCCTCAGTCATTGAGAAAAATGGCTAAGCAATCGTGTTCGTGTTTATAATTTTAAAAAAAATAATTTTCGATGCTTATTTTAATGAAGAGAAATGTGAAATCTCGTTTGTGAATTGTAAATACTGAAAAAAAAAAAAAAAGAAAAAAAAAAAAGGCTGGTGAAACGATTTACAAATTAGGATTGCCACACGGTCCTCGCGCATATTTACCGCTTTAAACTATTATAACAAAACTTACTCCATATGTTATATGTATATACTAATATGTATAATAATAATAGTAATAATAATTATTATTCTTATTATCGAGTCAACAAATGACGATTAGTTATAGGATGTACTGATACTCCCAATAACGCACAAACACGTAATTATCTATTGTTTGTATTTTTATTGCTAATGAAATCTCGATGTAAAAACTTGTTTTTGTGGTCGCCTGTTGTGGCAACAAGAGTAAAGACTATAAGCACAGCATTATTTTTCTACATCTTTTTATATCGCACGGAAAGGCTAATTATTATAAATCTGTAAGGCAAAATCTTTTAATTCGCCATAAGTTTACGTTACGAACAATTTAAACAGTACAAGACAGCACAATATTATTGATTTTTAACGAGTAAGGTAGTCAGAATGTAATTCTTCAGCTTCAGATTTTAGCTAGAGGTATGATGAGCAAATAATCATATGATATTAATTGTGCATGTTGTGTTTACCTAATCTATCAGAAACTTCTGCAGCATTGAAGTTTTAAGTGGCATTCATCTCTGAATATATTCTAAGCGCAGAAGATAAGATTTGCTTGCATCTTTCTCGCCGCTAGAGGGCGCACTAATCAAGACAACAGAGACTAACAGGACTGACTTAGTCCAGAATTACCTACTCCCTGTTTATCGGTTTTCATTTCAACACAAGCGTATGCTTGTTGAGGTTAGTGACAACATGCTTATTTAAGCGACGTGTTCATGAACATTTCAGGCTTTTCAGGAGATTCCTCGCGCTAAAATACCGTCATTAATTTACTGTTTTCAGCATAAATGTTCTGCTGCTGTTAGACAGGAGATGTGAAGTTATAAATGAACACCGTACTGCGGTATTACTCAGTGGGGATGAAACATTTCAGAAAATATCTAACACTGCCGTACTATATAATGCAACCATTAACACTTACCTTAAACTACATTGTTACCTGCACGTCACTATGCATACAGGTTGCTTAAGTTAGATAAATAAAAACAAACTTATATAAACCCATATTTTATTATATTTTACAATCCATATGCCCAGGACGGGGCCGGAGTTTCGATAGCCTATAATCTAGCGTTAATGAGCAACAGTAATACATTTTTATTTCTTATAATGATTTGTCAAACATAGCACAACAAATATAAAAACACGCAAATGAATTTGTACTTTGCAGTAATGGAGTCCAATGCCTGATATGGGCTGGAAGGCATTTTCAAAAGAGGAATGTGTTTGTGCTGTTACTCATGTGTTAAATGCATTGATTTAAAAGGAACATATTTGAACAACTGTAATTGTGACGGAAGTCTGAAAACTTGTGCAATATCCGCCTACCTATTTCTGGCCTGTTTGACCTCCGAAAAAAGCCCGAATTTTCAGCAACATGATTATTATTATTATTATTATTATTATTATTATTATTATTATTGCATCTACAGTTCGGCAGTGACAAACAGATCTACATTAATAACGCACACATGATGCAACTTGTTTACTGATGGTGGCTTATAAACGTGCCATTTCTAAAAAAAATAATAATAATATAATAATATATATATATATATATATATATATATATATATATATATATATATATATATATATATATATATATATATATAATTGAATGTATAAAAAAAAAACATAATTGAGTCAACGTCTTACCCAGTCATATTGTTATTGATTTCCCTTGGCTTGGAAGGTTCAACTTCATACAGTACAAGTATATTAAAAGCAACATGTGGGCTGTCGTTGCGCGTTGACATAATTATCCTGAGAATATGCTATTATTAATTTTATAACTTAAAACAAAACAAAAAAGACGGAAAGAAAGAAAGAAATTTAAATCCGGCTGTGCAACTGGTGCAATATTTTGTACGGTTTTGTTAGATATCAAATTGAATGTAGTCTCTATATATGCCATGCAATAACAATGTGTGTAAGGCAACAATGAGCTAATACAGCCTTTAGCTACAACAACTATAAAAGGAAGAGGTCACTCAATAATCCTCAAACATGTTCCCTATTCCGCAAAATTTCTCCATTTCCCATTTTGACGGGAAATAATGTCACATATTAGTTTGATTATAGCTAACGCACAGAAAGTATGAGGTCATTCATTTAGTCTAATGGTAGTGTTTAGAAGATTAATTAAACCTTTACATTATTAAATAAAATAAACAACCACAACGACATAAGCAATAGTTTAAAAAAGTAAAAAAAGAACTCCATACAATACAACAATTGATCATATACCTTAAGATGCTTATGCAGGCCTGTGTGTAATACTACAATTCCACCTTGTGGGACTCAAGTAGGTCTGTTTGTTTGTTTGCGTGTGTTTGCTTGTGCGTGTGTACGATTTGTTTGCACATATGAATGCGTGTGTGCCGTGCGTGTGTCTGTTGTTCAGTCAACCCCCCTACAACGTCCCCAGCACAAATACACACCTATAACCCCTTCCATTAGAGAAACTTCAACAGTAAATATAAAGCAGATGACTGATGCCAGCATCAATGAGGTTATTATTGCGTCCGCATAAGGACATATTTTATATAGCATTTATAGAATGTAACAACAAGAAATGTATTACAAGTCTATTCTGAATTTCTTGAAGATTATTATTGGCCTTAACCAGTACTACACTGGTCTATATTGTCCTCGTTTTGTGTTTTGGGAGCCAGCTCCAGAGTAGATGCTCCCCATCCCATATAAATAAGTACATTGATTTGTCCACTTAGGGAGGAAGGGCGCATTTGTACATTTTTTATCTTACACTGATTTACCTTTTAAACTTTTTACCTTTTTTATTTAACATACGCTGTCATCTCTATGCCTGGTGAATAACTAGGCTGTATAGCAACAGGAAACTGCATGCATCTTGGTTTTTGTCGTTAAATTAATAAACCCATCTATATATACACGCCCAGAAATAGCCTAAGTTAATAACTCGCTTTTATTATTATTGTCATTATTTATTTCTTTATTATTATTATTATTATGATTATTATTATCATCGAGTGGTAGGCTAGTAATAGTAACCTATCATGATGACGCCAGAAATAATGATACTATAGCGTCTTAGTACAACATGAATTAATGTCATGCATGTTTATAATCCTTCCCATAGACTTGCAACCAGTAGGCTATGTTGCTACATGTACGTACATGACGTTTCAGAAAAATACTTAAATTGTTATAAATACTCGTGAACGAATAAGTAGCTTATATACGTTCTACATTCAATGCAAATGCCGTGCAATTTAGCTATGGATTAATGGTATATGCGCTCTATATAGCTGCATGTATTAAAAGGTTTTTTTTTTTCAATACAGGAAGTAGTACCTGTTTTTGTGGCAACCTTTGAGTCCCTTTTGTTTCCCCCCTGCGATATGAAAACAAATGGAGGACGCATGGATATGTTGAAACAGCACTCTACAATTATATATATATATATATAAAATTGATTGAGGTTATGTGGTCTGTAATCTTGGTAGGACTTTGCTGGGTGAAATGAAAGCCATTGTTGACTGGGCATGAGCATTGGTGGATCTTGTGTATCTTTACGCACTGGAACAGGCTCTAAGAACTGCTCAGTGATTGGCTGCACGGTTAATACTTATGCTGCTGTGGTTGGCTGCAGTCTCTAAAAAGGTTCAACCAATTTTTTTTACAGCTTAGTGTCTGTGGCTCCGTAATTAATTGTAGCTAGCTGTCTCATATCGACGTGTTTTTCAGGAACATGAATAGTTGTGCGTTTTTTTTTTAATTAGAGGAGTTGCCAGAGCAAGAGATTTGAAGTCCAACTGTGCTGCTGTTGCTGCTGCTGCTGGTTGTTGCTACTCTATCTTACTTGTGATGTTGGATATGGGAGAAAGGAAAGAAGTCAAAATGATTCCTAAATCATCGTTCAGTATAAACAGTCTGGTTCCCGAAGCCGTCGAAAGCGACAACCACAACCGCCACCACCACCACCACCACCACAGAACGGTGCATGAGGAAGAGGAAAAGATTCCTTTACCTGCCCCAATCCAGGAGCAAAAGTCGGAGAACACTTGCGCGAAAAGTGAGAATTCATCCCACGACTCTTCGTGCGCGGATGAGAAGGAGAAACAGGAAGAGAAAGGGGACTCCAAAGAAGGAGAAGGCGGCAAAGAAGGCGAAAAGAAAAACGGCAAGTACGAGAAACCGCCTTTTAGCTATAATGCTTTGATTATGATGGCGATCCGGCAGAGTCCGGAGAAACGATTAACCCTTAACGGCATTTACGAGTTCATTATGAAAAATTTCCCGTATTACCGGGAAAACAAACAGGGATGGCAGAATTCCATCAGACACAACTTGAGTCTGAACAAATGTTTTGTTAAAGTGCCCCGGCATTACGATGACCCCGGGAAGGGGAACTACTGGATGCTTGACCCCTCTAGTGATGATGTGTTTATTGGCGGTACGACGGGCAAACTTCGGCGGAGATCGACCACCTCTAGGGCAAAACTGGCTTTTAAAAGGGGCGCACGGCTAACTTCCACTGGGCTGACGTTTATGGATAGAGCTGGCTCTTTATATTGGCCCATGTCGCCTTTCCTCTCACTGCACCATCCAAGGGCGAGCAGCGCGTTGAGTTACAACGGCACATCGTCGGGTTACCCTAGTCACCCAATGTCCTATAGCACAATGTTGACTCAAAACAGTTTGGCTAACAATCACTCGTTCCCAGCCTCCAATGGCTTGAGTGTTGACAGACTTGTGAATGGAGAGATTCCTTACGCCACACACCACCTCACAGCGGCCGCTTTGGCCGCTTCAGTGCCATGTGGGCTCTCCGTACCCTGCTCCGGGACTTACTCTTTGAATCCGTGTTCAGTGAACCTGCTCGCGGGCCAGACCAGTTATTTCTTCCCCCACGTTCCTCACCCATCCATGAGCTCCCAGAGCACCACGTCCATGAGCTCCCGGGCTGTTTCTTCCTCCTCCCCGCAAACGGCCTCCTCTCTCCAGTGTGACTCGTTAAGGCCTTCCCTACCCAGTTTCTCCTCCGGACTTTCTAGCGGACTTTCTGACTACTTTACACATCAGAATCAAGGGTCAACATCAAATCCACTTATACACTAACTAACATCCACAGGATCAGACTGTAAGTGAACAATTTACACCAATTTACACTGTAATATATATAAATGAGAAAAAAAAATGAGAAAGAAAGGACAATTCAAGCCGAATTCCAGGTGTTTTGTATTATTATTATTATTATTATTATTATTATTATTATTATTATCGTGCATTTATTTCTGTATACAAGCGTCAAGTGTCGGGGAACTGTTCCACTGTCAACAACGTGCAATGTGACCAGAGTAAAAAAGGATGAAGTATAGGGGTTTTATAAGGTTGTATGATTACTTTAGAATGTTTATTTAAATAGTGGTTGCAGTTTTGTCTAATTTTAAATGTTAAAATATCTAATACCATTACAAAACAACCACCAGGCATCATGTTTGCAGTATTATCACTTGTCATGAGCGCACATATGGGGTGAGATTTTCTTCACAAATTGATTTTCATTTTTAAATAAATATGTTCTATAAGTGCACAATACCCGTTCAAATCCGTGACTCCTTGTTATTTTGTTATTTTAATAATACAGACTGTATAAATCCATTTATAATGCATTTATATTAACAAGTTTCTTTGTAGACCAAAGAATGGGTATCAAATAACAAAATATAGTTTTATTTTTTTGTTGTTGTTGTTTTTGTTTTTTTTGTTTTGTTTTTTCCAGTATTCATAACTTTACAGACAGTTCTGAAGGGGACAGACGTAATGAATGCTTTTAGCTTGTGTCACCACCATGCAGGTCACATTTTTTTTGTAATTAGTGAAATGTCAATACCTGTTGTACTTATAGGTTAACTTTGCGAACATGTAACCCGTGTTGAGTAAATGCCTCATAAAATATTGAGTGATTGTTTATGTCGTCTTTAAATTCCATGGTTGTGATTTTGTCGCTTAAACTGTTCACCGAACAAAATAAAAAAAAGTAGGTTAAGTACATTGATTAAGAACATTTTGTCTTTTTTGAAGAACTGTCATTTAGCTGTCTGAAAATATATTGATTATGAGTGTATGTTTATGTTTATCAAAACATGTAAGCGACAGTTTGCGGGTATATGAAGGCCCTTCCAATGTTTTGCAAACCTAAACTTACAAATTGATCTTTGGAGGGTGAATTAACAGACATAAACAGAGACACACAAAACAATATTTTGGGGTACTTACTACTTTAGTAGTAAACAATTAATAATAATAATAATAATAATAATAATAATAATAAAAATGCATTCGACATTGTACAATGGTATTCCTATCAAAGGCTTTAACCGACATATGGCTGAAAATTCAATTCTCCCTTGTACTGTGATCGTTTCAGTGGGTTAATCTGTTACCTTGTTTTGTGTTAAAAAAAATTACAAAAATAATTCTGAAATATTTTGCTGTAGCTTAGCTATTACACATTTATTACGAACGTCTACTGGTTGTAGAGGCCCTAAACACCAATGCATAACGCCTGATAATCACTATCAGCTCTTGTTTTTCGGCCAACAATAGTCATTATTTGCAGTGCATAGCAACAAAATAGCTTTCAACACTTTAAGTTCAGTAATTTGTTCTTTTTTTATTATTTTTTTAAGTAGACTTTGTGGTAATTGTGTCCAACCGTGATGCAATAACCTCTGTACTATATACAATAGACCAGTGGAACTCAATATCTCCTCGCAAGATGCTATCGCTCAAATGTTAAACGGGGTGACCACTCAAAAACAAAAGCAAAAAGAGCATTTAGAATTTAGAAGAAAGATATTTTATTAAAAGTAAAAATAATAAAAATGTAACATTTAAAACAAATTTTTTTTTGGTGTAGCCTACATGTGGAGATGTCTTAATCTTTAATGGAGCTACTGTATTTTCTGCCCACCTACATATATGGTCGCCTATATATATATATATATATATATATATAATATACAGATATATATAGATTGGGTATATCTATATATATATATAGATAGATATATAGATAGATAGATATATAGATAGATACAGATATATATATATATATTGGGTATATATATATGCATACGTACGGATGCAAAATAATTAGCCTATAATAATTTATATACAATAGAATTAAAACAGAGACGTATTGTACGCAGAAATATTTCAACTGAAATTTTGACTTTTCATTTAAATGTATATGTATATATCATGTGCCATTTTTGTACTTTAAATTTCTATGCTTCTACTTTATTCAGCTGTTTGGCTGAAGACCCACACAATAAAATAATTGATACTAATAGATTGAATTTCGAAAGCAGTACAATCATGTGGTGGATTGTAAACGTGAGTAGCTTCATGATGCATTTATTTATTTTTTCATAGCGATTCTGAGCCAGCAAAATGATTATCGTTTCGGGCAGTGATTGTTTGCTTTGTGCTTATTTAATTGTACTTCCGGTCTACAGTTTTCAATGCACAACGATTAACAATACCCGAATCAAAAAACAAGGCCTTGAATCGCACTGGTCATTGAAATTTGCTTAGAAACCTTTTTCGATTCGACGCCGTGGACTCATAGTTAACACGAAACGAGTGTATTGAATTTCACAGACATTAATGCAGCGTTAATAAAGCTATGCAAATTATAGTTATTTTTCCTTTTTGTCTTTTCACAAGATCTTACAAGCAGGGTTTAGCTACAAAAGGCGTGGTTATTACCCCGAGGCACAGGGAGTGTGTGTTTCAGCCGCAGAGATACCAAATCACAAGAATCAATGGAGTTTATGCGAATTAATAACGTATATATTTCAGGAGAGTTAAACAAGCACATCGTAGTTATAATATTACAGTTGTAAATTGATACAATTAGTGTATTTCTCCAATTGTATGTTCAATAAAAACGTGTAGCCTACAAAAGGAATAATGTATAAAGCATCGTATAGTATTTGGTTTCGAGTAGGCTATAATTATTATATAACTGATAATTAAGACAATAATTTAGAATAAAGTGTTTTTATATGTTAACGGAATGGCACTGAAATAATTATTTGGTCTACATGAACTATAAAATATCTAAGCTGTTGGCCTATAGCAGGCCTACTAACAAATGGTCAAATTTCTTTTGCATGTCTAGCGTGCGACATTTGTTCATTTTTTTTTTTTTTTTTTGTGCTGTTTGCACATGAAACACGCATGTTAAAAATCTTAGGGTCCTGCCATGGGACCTATGACAGTCTTGCGTATGTAGCCTAATCTTGCTGCTTGCTATCAGTTGTCTTATCAAATATGTGACTACAGCCCTATGAAGAGGTCAAGTCAGAATAAGTGATCTAAATCAGTGTTATAATGCTCATTCTCTCTCGCCAAATGACGGATAAATCAACTTCTTGGCATGATTTTATGACTAGGGTCATTTTTTTTTTTTTTAGAAATAACTGTTGCCATGATAAGGTAAAACGAAGCATTAACAAAGCTGATCCACGTTTGAACCATTAAATGCAAAGACGTTTCCTCTCTGAAAGTAATATGAGCCAGGCAGAGTGAGGGCGCTAGAATGACGCAGAACTGTATGCATTAACTTCATATCTTTATAAAATACATGGCCACTCGGATACTTAGTTTTCCCCGTGGCAAGTAGAACTGTAATATCCTTTACAAGCTGTGATATATACATATCTCAAGCAATAATACAGAAGGTTGCTGCCACTAAACCATTATACTGCCTCATAATATATATATATATATATATATATATATATATATATATATATATATATATATATATATATATATATATAACTGCATGAAGCAATGTGGAATAAACGACTATTTTATTATTATTATTATTGTTGTTGTTGATGTTATTTCATGGTTGCAAATTCATTATCATAATAATGTTATTAATAAATATTTTTAACACCAGTAACACTGTTACTTTTAACATAAAATGGGCATAAAATGTTTTGAAATCGAAAAAGACTTCTTCAATGTACCTGCTTCAAAAACCATAACAAATGCTTTAGCCCAAGTTATCTTCTTTGTCTTTGGGTCAAAAGGATGTTTTGAAAAGGGGTTGTAATATAGTGCCGTCCCCTGCCTATACTGTATAGTAAAATATTTGCTAATGAAAGAAAACATTTGACAGATCGTGAATAATCGTTTTAATGAGAGTGTGTAACGCACCCGATTTAGTGAAGGGAGCTGCTGGGTTAAACAAACAACCTGTATCGTCACGAAATTTGATTGTTTCAGAGCACAGTTGTGTAATTCTTTTGAACTATGGTCTTTCTGAAAATCTATATTTCATATATGGAATTCCAGTTTTTTCAATTACTTAAAAGTAGGCCTTACCATACTGTTAAAAGGTGTATGTAGGTTTGTATGACAAGCAGTCATAAAGCAGCCTTTTTTATAACATAGCCTATACGCGCCGACACAATAGCGCAAATTAAAATAGAAAATACTTAAGCTTCTTTATGAATAAAGTCTATAGGCCTATTTAATTATTGGTGGAGGAAAAAAAATCTATAATTAGACTAATTAGCCACTTTTTACATGTTAAGAATTAAAATAGTATACTATTATCAGATTGATATATCAAATATGATATATCATACTGGTGCTTATGTTAAGTATTGGGACGAAAAATGTGACTGGTGTTGCTTATGGCACAGGTGCCCATATTAAGAAGAGCAATATCAGTCCTTTTTAAATAATTGTTTCTAATTATTTGGTCTAAAATGTCTTCTTGTTTTTTTTTTTTTTTTTAAACTCAATGAAGTGATAAAATAATGTGACAAAGGCCTCTCCTCTGAGATACCCCCCCCCCCCCCCCCCCCCCCCCCCCAGGCCATATGGACGGTAACCCCGAAGGAGAATTCTACCAAAAATAAACACAGGATGCCATACATGTTTAGCTTATGTAAAATTATGAAATGTTTCCTTTTATTCACCTCTCTCTCTCTCTCTCTCTCTCTCTCTCTCTCTCTCTCTCCCCCCCGTTGCGCGTGATATGGTGACCATGAACAAATTCACTAGTTTATTAGTGTCACAGCTTATAAAGAAAAAAAATGAAATAATGCAAGAAAAAAATGTTCAGTCGGTTATGCGCGGTCATTTCACTGCACGTTCTCGTCTTTTGATGGGTGAAGTCCATTTCTGATCAGCTGCATCCCAGATAGCACACGCACATCTCCGAGATGTCTGTTTAAGAGCGTTTCATCTGGAAAATCTGCTAAATATCTTAAAAAGATCAGATTTCCCACACATTTAAATCAGAAACGTCTCAAAGACATCTACTGAATGTCGTATTGACATCCGAGAGGAAGCGTCTACAGACGCATTGCAGATGATCAAACAACCTAAAAAAATACGTCTTCCAGACGTAAACACACATATAGACGTTTGGGTGATGTACCTGTGATATCAGTGGTGATACTTATTTATTTATGCATTTATTTATGCATTTATATATTTGCCAGATTTCCTGGTACTACAAAAAGTGTTAAAAATGCCCCAGGACATTTAGCTACTCCGTTGTATGTTTCGCATCATGCATTTCATGTTTAACGTTACTGCTCTTTTGCACCTGCATTTTCCCTCGGGGAAAAATATTTATTTATTTATTTATCTGTCTATCTATCATTCTGAACTTTAACCAACTAAATAAATAATTTAAATAAATTAAGATAGTTTGACCTTATAGCAGACCCCAAATTTTGGAGAGTTGAGTGACACATAAAAGACATGCGCTTAACCAATATGTTTAGTCTGGTGTATTTAGTCTCAAGAAGGAGACACCACCTGGGATGCATGATATTAATAACTTTCATTCAGGCTAATGAACAAAAACTATACTGTACTACTACTACTAATAATTATTATTATTGAGTTATTATTCTGTATGTAAATACGAGGCCTGTGTTTTTTGTTTATTTATTTATGCCTGTTTTTTAGTTGTTTTTTTTCCACTCTGTTATTTAATAAACAGTTTTCTTTAGGCTTAAACGTTACTAAAAGGTGCTAAAATTATTCTTGTTGGCTGACATCACTCCTTCAGTTGTAAAGGACTATCTATCAAAAACAGCCTCGAGACAAACCTGGAATCACAGCCTTCGTGCTATCAGATTGCAAACTCCCAATGCGGGTTGGGTGTCCGAAACGGAACCAACAAGCGCCTGAAACGACTGGTAGACTAGACTCTATTTTTATGTACATATACATGTGTGTAATAACGTTACTAATATGTAACTGTGCTTCACATTATTATGCAATAGCAATAGTGCTGAATTAGATCTATTGTTATTTAGAGATTTCACGAGCGATCCCGATTCTCAAAGTAAACAAGTAGGGTACACCCTTGTGGTTTTCTGAAGCCACTGTAGATCTATTAAATCATAGTGTCAATTCCGTTTTCATCGTTCTAAAACTTAATGGAATTGTTAACGTGCAGCAAAAACAACTAATGAGCAAAAATAGTGATGGTAAGGCAGAAGGGCGATGAATAAGATGGTAATCAATATAAAACAAACAACAATAATACGAATACTATTATTATTATTATTATCATTATTATTATTCATGTTATATATGTAAATATTAAATCAGGTCAAAAGAAAGAAAGAAATAAAGAGCGAGCATCTTTTTCTGTCAGTTTGGTCAGTTGAGCACAAATGCATCGATTCCTTAGACTTCCGCCCAGACAAGTGTAGCTACACCATTACATGACATGGTGTCTTGAATGAAATTGTATATCAATACGTATAACTCACATGTTTGTTATTTTAAAACTAAACATTTAGCAAATATTGAAGATGCTATGTGGGAGGCGGAGGAAGATGGGCCGTGCCATGAAGATGGCCCGTCAAAACAGGCGTAGGTTGGAATAAGCTACGATGAAGGCACGTCCAGGTTATGTTTTTTGTTTATTTCTCTCGATTATTGTACATTTCTTAATTATTTTGAATGACGCGCTAATTCCACCAGCGCTTTCCATAAAGAATGAAGACGTCTCCCCTATTCCATCTTTTGGGGTGAGGCAGGTTGTCTGTCAGTGAGGTATAGGCGACAGTCTGTCTACATGCCGTAAGCTGATCTGAAGAGTGCTAGAGGAAAACGGGCAAGATTCCTGGCCTGCAAGCCGAGATATTGATCTACCTCAGCCACCTAAACAAAGCCTCACCTGTTTCCCTTGTCCATACTTTATTTTATGCAGTCTGATGCTTGTTTTGTTTGACATTTCTTTTATTTCCATGGATCCGAACTTTGATACACTTTTGGGAGTGCTACATAAACACTGTGTTGTACCTGAACATCCAGATCTCACCAGAAGCATAAGAGACCACCCTTCTCTCCCGGTGCAGAAAATTACTCCCCGTTGTCTTTACAGTTAGGCCAGAAAATAAAGTTGTCATTCAGTGTGGCAGTGTCCAATAACATCCGACGTGAGATAAAACTAATTACTCCATTATGCCCCTCCAGTTAATGTTTCATATATTGGATCCACTAAAAGCTTCTTTATTATTTATCAGGCTTCGCTTTGGGCTGCTTGTTAAACATATCAAGATTACTTTCTGATCTTGTACAACTATTCGTCTGCAGTGGTGTCGCACAGATTCATTCATACAACCCTGCACGGCCCACCTCTTGAACACGGTGCTGCTGACAGACGGCCAACTTAGCCAGAGAGGAAAATGTTGCACTGACTAATTTGATTCCTTTGTTAATAGGGCATCATCTCAGATGCAAATGATTGTGCATTTGTTAGAGACATTAAATTTGACAACATTTGCACAAGTAACAATTTTTTCCCCCAGCGTATTTCATTTGAACACATATACGCACATATATTACACTGATAGCTATAAGTCTATATGAAACAAACAGGTGCCAACCCATGTGGCGCGCAACACATGCTTTGGCAACACACTCTCAATGCTAAATCGTCAGGACCTTTCTAAATTGGGCTAATTCGTATGATATCCATAAATATGAACAAACGACACGCAAATGTATCGCCAAGCAACACAAATTATAGTGTTTAGATAACTTAAGAAATTAAGTTGGATTACACATTTTGATACAGGTCTGCATGTCGACCTGTCCGTTTATTGTGTTTAGTTTTCCTATCATAGTTTATAGAGTTAACATCTGAATTGAGAGGGCCTTGCTTATTGATTGTAAAGCAGATGGTAACCATAAAATATAAATGTCCAACTCTTCTTTGTTGATCATTTTCATTCATTTTCATTGATTCTAAAAAACAAATGTCACAAACAAAAATGAAGACAAACAAACTTAACCAATAAAAACAATTAGTGTCTACAAACATTTTTCTTTTCGGGTTTCTTTGATATGTGTGTGTTTGATATCCTAATTGATTGGTATGCAAATGTGTTGTAATACTGCTCTTGATGATCACCCTTACACCTGTGAAATACTATGAATGGACAATACCCCAAATGGTGGTTGTGGCATCATTCCAAAGATAGTAGATAGATGTGTGTCATTCATGCCCATAGACTATCTCATCAGTGCATCGGTTTCTGAGCCAGACTTTGGCTGCTCAACAAACAAGCCAAACTTTTCTACTGCCAGCCTGCAGGAGATTGCATACAGGAAGATGTGTTAAGATGTCTGATTGTTTGAGGATGTTACAGAGACATGCCCAAAGCATTTGGGCACAAGGACTTGAGATGAGATTGCAAACCAATGGCGCTCTAATTCGGGAGGCATTGTTGACTGAGATCAAGGAGGAATCCGGCAGGATGGATTGCGAGGCAAGATGCTGAGATCTGAGGGAGCATGCTTGTCTATATAGGGTAGCTAGTTGAGCACGCAGGGCTACCAACTACAAACTGGGGGTCTGTGGGTTTGATTCCCTAGTGGGGCACCAAAGAGAATGAATGGGTAACAGAAGGGTCCTAGTGTATAGTACTGCCATTGTGCACCTGAGCAAAGCACTTAACCCCAAGTTGAGTGCTGCATCATGTTACTCTGGTCCCCTTAACCCCTTCTCCATCCAGGGCACTGCCGCAAAAGAGAAACTGTTCTCTAAGAGTTTTCCCAGGTTAAATAAAGGTGGGGGAAATGAGAGTATTGATATTGTGAGAAAATCTGGCTTTTTGATTTGAGGTGCAAGAGATCTTCTTTTGAAGAAACAATAATGCCTGTATTGCATGCTGAGGTTTTTAAATGAATGAAAATTTAGCAAAGAAAGATGAAATATGGGGAAGGTGAGCAAATATGTGCTTAAGTTTAACTTTTTATGTCTGGTAGGACAAAGTTGTAATCTGCATTGAGATGTGTGAAGAGTTTTACATAATTCAGGTTATCCAAGTCTGAGCCCATGAGTCTGGGATTTTAAGGCTTGGAGGAAATAAGGGTGTTTAAGGTGCCTCCTACTGACCTCAACTCTGTCCCTCTGATGCTCTGTGCACAAGCCCGTGACACGCTGAATAGTTTTCACTATTCATCCTCGTCAGATTGAATACACTTCAAGGAGGACCAAAGGAAGGGAGGAGGACAGAGATTAAGTCACACTCATTATTTGGATGTGACTATTATGAAGATGTTGTTGTCATGAAGATTATGGCATATGGTGGAAATGTAGTGTAATTCAGTATATTTGCAAGAGTTTTTTTTTTAAATTTTTTTTATGTAGACAGCTTTATCATGTATTAATTAGACAAAAATTTCAGTGTAACCAGAAAATGTTGCATACAGGCCACCAAGCCTTATTGTTTTATATATATATATATATATATATATATATATATATATATATATATATATATATAAAATCTGTGACAAATGATACAAGCCTATTCTATTTATGTATCTACTTTTTGGTAATATAATGTCGGCTAATCTCCAATGTATCTGAAATAGTGAAAGACATAACCTTATTAAACTATCAACAGGTCAGATATTTTTGGTGCTTTATGGTGTGCAAATATTTCTTGTGCATCATCAAAGAAATGGATCAATATTTCAAAATGATGCAATATTAATTAAAAAATTAGCAATTGTTACTAGTTTAGAATTAACTGAGAATTTATATAGTCTTTTATAATGCAAGGCAGACTTGCATTCTGAAAACAATTAGGATGTGTCCATGGCAAGGTCTCCATCACATATTCAAGGTAATCAGACCTGCTTATTGAAAGACAAAATAATAAATATATATTTTTAAATAATACAAAGAAAGGAGATTGATTGTACAATGTCCTTATATCCATTTCAGTTATAGGAGACAGACAGAATAATGCCAGAATAGAGTTAATGAAATTGCATTAAATCTATTGAAAATATAGCAAAGCTAGTAAATGTCCTGTTGATTTCTGAATACAAAATATTTTGTATATTTTTTTAATACAAAATAAATGTCCAATTTAATTTGCATTGTGATCCTACTTTACAGATGTTAAATATTAAAGATGTTTTGCTGTTGCTTGCTATTATCACTATGCTATCATTCTAGTTTTAGTGGCATATGCTTTTCCTTTTTTTTAAATATATATGGCAAATGCAGCAATATTACTGTTATTTTGCCTTATGATGAATGATCTGGCATCTGTTAGTGTTACTGTGTCACCATTTCTTTTAGTGCCAAAGAGGGAGGGGGGAGGGAGATAGAGGGATGTGCATAAATTGAAAAAAGAAATAACAGTCTTAAATTTGTCATTGTCTTCCTCCTAGATGTCTGGCAGTGTGTGCTGCAGTAGCCTGAATCCACCCTGTGATGCGTTACTCACCCATGCTGAGAATGTTTACAGTTGTAATCAAGGTCCATGTAACTTGTTTGTGAAATGTTTTGCCTTTATGTTTTAGAGGTGCTATACAATTTGCAAATAGTAGGGTATGAAGTCACAGTTTGATTAAATTGCTGTCAGTACAAAAAAGAAAGAAAAAAGAAAACAGAGGCATTGAACAAAAACAAGACTGTTATTTTGCATCCCTTTATTTTTCTCCCTTTAGACAGTCTTATAATTTAAATTAAACATGAATACCTTGGCATTGTGTTTGTGCAACAATTTGCTCTGCATACGAAGATCTGTATATTTTCTATATTTTACAAGCAATGTTTTGTGACATTTTGTTTGATGCTGAGACAGTATTCCCTTTTTGCTAATGTTTTTGCTGTAAAGGAGAAAACATGTTGAATTACTGTGACACAAAACTTTACTTTGAGAGATTAAAATGTATCTGTTTTTATTGATTTCTTAGTGGAGGAAAGTCTTTGCATGACCATAAAGCTTCTTTCTGTATTTCTTGAAATGATTCCCAATATTTGGCCAGTTTGCTGATAGAAGTGAGACTGCTGCGTAAATAATGTCTGATTTGTGTGTGTGTGTGTGTGTGTGGGTTTGTGGCAGCTTGTGAACTAAAGGAAACCTTGAACAAATGTGTCCATAGACATATACAAACACACACAGGAGATGCAGTGGATCAATTTCACAGCAGCTATCTTAATGTGAGATCTTGTGTATTTATTTAGAAAAAGAAAAGTGTATCCAGCCATGACACATTTTCCCTATGTGATATGAGAGGTTTGAGCTAGCACACTTTCAACACCCAAAGGCTTGACTAACTGTAGACATTACAGGTCTCCAGAGATATCATCTTGAGGGTGTCTTTTATTGTCTACAGTTTTGAAAGTAAACAACACATGTCTCTTTCAAAGACATCAAATACATCATGGAAGAAAAAATGAGAGCTTTTCGTTGCTTTCTTAGATGAGAAAACATTATAATGGAGATGATGGAGAAAAAAAAAAGTCATGTCTTAAAATGTAAATTATATATATACAATATGAAATGAACATATTGCTTTGACATATAATATTTTGACATTGTTAATACCAATGCAACTGTTTACAGGATATTAACACCACATTTTTATTGATCTAAACAAATAATAAGCACTGAAGATTCAACAGCCCTGTAAGACTATAAAAACTATTAAAATAAGTAGGCTGGGGGGGAAAGTTATTAAATACATTTTTAAAAGGGAAATCACTAGTCCTGCATGATTAATTCAAACAAACCAACAAAGTATGAAACGCTCTGAAGATGATTTTCTGAATAATTGATGACATAATCATTTGTAGCCCATGTGTTGTACCTAAACTAAAGTCTTAAATCACACAGTTGCATCATCATCAGTAACTTCTTCCCAAAATCGTTGTTGATGTCCAAGCCCTAACAATGTGGAAGAGGGGAGTCCCAGTTTCAACACAACGGCCTTCCTCATGCAACACATTAAAACACCTCTCTCCTTCTACCCATGCTGCGATGGTTTTTGACAAATTTAGAAAATAAAGAGATGCAAACAGCATTCGCCACTCTCGATGGGCGGAACACGGAACCCAAGCTGCCATTGCCACAAATTTCACAGAGCAATTATCTACTTGGATTCATAGGAGTTTACTAAACAAACAGCAGCCCCGCTGCGTCCCTCTCAGGCTGCGGCACAGATCAATTCTACATCACAAAGCGCCATAGATGATCACACTGCCTACACTCTCATCACCTATATGTATCGATTATTTTTGTGTCTTAAAACAGGTGTTTGCTCTGTCTATGCCATCTTCTTAGTCTTAATTACTCACCCGAACAGTTTATGCAATTATGATTCATACTCTTTTACCTTAAAAAAACCCCCCAGCAGTCTGTCATACTCAGACCACAGCCAATTGCACTTGTGCGGCTGTTAGGGCATTGCCTATATGGCTCCAGAGCCCGCAAAATCAATGCCACCGTGATTAGACCGATGACAGCAAATTCACAGTTTCATCCGAGAGTGTTCAGGAAGAGACGAGGTGTATGGCAAATAAGTCGCACTTGTCTGCACACAATGGACAAATCCCCCGTCAAATTTGTTTATAAGGTGTTAAAATCCGGAATGATTGTAGACAGGGGCGTAGATTTCGAGGGGGGGATGGGGGAGATAACCCCTCTAATAATCTAAACAAGCAAGTACAACCGGGGACAATGTGGACACAAAAAAACATATTGTGAAAATACAAGCAGATCGATCAATGGATCAAGACAATATTTAGAGCCTCATTTATAAGCCTGCTCGTCACTTAATTTCAGTATCTTCTTAAATCGACTATCTTATTTAGAGTAGTGACATATTTAATTTTGACAGGAATGGAAACTGTGAGGGATAGACTTACAGTCTATTTAATGTTTAAAAGAATATTCCAGGTTCAAAACAAGTTAAGCTCAATCCAAAGCATTTGTGGCATAATGTTCATTACCACAAAATAATTTTAAATAGTCCCTCATTTTCTTAAAAAAAAAAAAAAAAAAAAAAGGCTAAATCCAGGCATTGAGGCATTTACAATAGAAGTGAATGTGGCAATTTTTTGGAGAGTTTAAAGGCAGAAATGTGAAGCTTATAATTTTATAAAAGCACTTACATGAATTATTTTGTTAAAACTCATGTATTATTTAAGCTGTAACGTTATTTAAAATCGTCGTTTACCAGGATTACAGGGTTTACGGCATTATGTCGGCATGCGGCAGCGAAGTTGTAAAATTGGATATAACTTTACACAGAGAAGCTGTAAGCCATTTTTTCCACATATTATGTTAACGCATATTGTTTACGTCTTGTGGCTATTTTTATTTATTTATTTATTTATTTATTTATGCCTTACTTTAACCCAGATTTGAAAGGAGGGACAAGTATAATTTGTGGTAATCAACTGAAATGAATTGAAACTTTAAATTGAACATTGCAAAATATCTTTCAAAAAAAAAAAAAAAACAAAAAAAAAAATTCAGTTGATAAACAGCTTTATTTACTACAGAGCACAGCCTCGCTTTCATTTCCGTCAAAAATTAAATATGGCGCTACTCTGAAAAAGGCGGGATAATTTCGATTCAAAAGTCGATAAAATAACCCATATTTGTTACCTAATATGTCAGACACAGTTCTTTATATTTGATACTATTTTATATTATTTAAGATAGTCTAGGCACGTGGTAAACACACACACACACACACACACATACACACACACACACACACACACACATACACACACACACAGTTTAAAATATCTGTTATAATCGCTTTCATAGCCAGAGGCAGACCTTTGTTTACTAATTGCGGCAGTTATGTTTGTTTGGAGAATTTTGAGGAAAGAAAATGGAAAGTCTCTGTCTGTTGATCTTTACCACACAGTCCAATATCGATCACATCGAACAGCATGGGGTGGCTGAGGCGCGAGGCCGTGTTAGGAGTGTAGGGCTACGAAGCGGCTCCTCTCTCGCACTGCAACATGGCAATTGTTGACACGCTTTTGCCTGCCAATCTGCAGCTCTCCTCCGAACGCGGCTGCCATGGCAACCTGCTCTTACCCGTCGCCGCAGCTGGCAGCCCATCACTTTCGAAGTTGCGTGCAATTCCGATGATTGTCGACTCATGGAAAACGAGGGAGAGCTGCTCTCCACTGGCTTTCGTCGTGCTCGGCTGAAATAGAAATTGCCTTTCAGCGCTGCTATTTCAGATGGCGAGAAGTAGCCTACACTGACAACAGTCGAACCTGGTTGACGCATCAGGTGTTGCTATTGGCGGAGTTTGAGTCAGTTGTGCATAAAAGGGGGTTTATACCTTTTAACCAAACTGGATATTAGAGAAAATCAAATACATTTGAAATTGAGTGTATTTTTGATGTGGTAAAATGGACCCTCATGTAGGCTAATATCTGATATCCATATATAAGGCCGTCATGCTATCCTCAATTGGCTCTCCATACACTGTAATAAATAAATAAATAAAAATCCTGTTGTTTTTACAAAAAACAAATAAACAACTGGCAGCTGTGGTTGCCAGAATAATTATGTAAATAAATACAGTAAAAATGTAAACAACTTTGCAGAGCAACATGTACATTTTACAGTTTAAAACTGTTGTAATTTACATGACCACGCTGGCACTGTAAAACAATAAAATAAAGAAATCTGTTAAATAAATAATAATAATAATAATACATTTGATATTAACCTTCTGAAACTGTAAAAATGTACTTTTTACTTTATAATGTATTGTTAATCACCGTAAAAATGACAGAAGAGCACATGATGACATGAAGTTCACCAACAGTGGCTCTTTTAGGAGCAATGACCAATAAACATGTAGAGACACACAAACAATAAACACCATCAGAGTAACACATATGAAATTTAAATAATGCAGTAAACATTAACTAAACTACATCAAATATAACACAGAACACCCCAATGTACATAACTGATATTAAAAATAAGAAGAAACATAACTATTCCCATAAAATATAATGAAATATAATGGGTCATGCAGGGAATTGTGGGAACGCCCGATTATTGTTTTTTACTGTAATTTTAACAATAATTTACTGTAACAAGTACATGTACTCTCTTGTTAAACATTAATTATACAGGAAAATCATACTTTTTACATCTAAAAAATGTAATTTTTACATCATTTTACTGTCTTTTGTGTATTGTCTTTTAAAATATATATAAAAAAATGTACTGAATAGTTTACAGTTAATATTCGTTAATCAATTAATGTTTTATTTCTGTAATATTTTTACAGTCTTTTACCATTAAAGTGACACATTTTTTACAGTGTAGGCCTGGTAATACTCTTTCCTCTCACACTAAATCTTTCCTATCTCTTCATCTCCTGCAGATGTACATGTTGATCTGTTCCCATGTTACATCTTTCTGACAGAACAGCTAAACTACACATACCATCTTCTCACGTGCTCTCTCCACAGAATGTGTACAGGGGACACAAAGACTAGCCTCACTCTTCTCATTATCTTAATCTACTGCTTTCACCTGTGCCCAGCTCCAGCAGGAACACTCTCATATATCGACCTGCTGGCCACACAGAGCTGCCGCTGCACCACTGAAGCCTGGTAAGCGATACCTCAGGGTGTCATACAGAAAATTAGACTTGGATTCAACCAGAGAGTCTTGCTAAGT
Organism: Myxocyprinus asiaticus; assembly: GCF_019703515.2. Classification (NCBI taxonomy): domain Eukaryota; kingdom Metazoa; phylum Chordata; class Actinopteri; order Cypriniformes; family Catostomidae; genus Myxocyprinus; species Myxocyprinus asiaticus. Next base: position 25,726,300 of record NC_059360.1, read on the forward strand.
AAGGGCAAGACCACAGGAGAAGTCTTTATTCAAAACAGATGTGCTGGAATACACAATCCCATTTTAACGTGTTTCTGTTTTCTGACAGCTAATCTGTGAACAGGAGAGACAAATAATGAATCAAGTGAGTTTTTGTGAGGTCATGAGGGGGAGATCTATTCAGGGGGTGTGGGTTGGCACGGATAGAAGACATGTGGCCGGTGGAACATTGTCAAACTGTGGAACGTTATCAAAAGTTCTTCATTTCAGTAAGCTTTGCTTTTATGAATGTAGAATACATTTTACAGTATGTATATGTGAACTGATGCTGTGTTGTCAACAGTCAACAATTTTTACAAAGCCCTAGCTGATTGTTACAAGAAGCACCTGCGCTGTTGCAGCAAAGCACCTGTTCGGTTATCATGCAATGACAATCATTTAGCGCATGTAATGGAGGGAGGGACCAGTATGTCACAAAGACCACTAATGGAATAACATCAGTAAGAATAGTGTACATCTGTCATTCACCCACTGAAATACATCTGATTAGAGAGTAATTAAGGGACCTTCTAAGCCAAATGTGACAGATTAATATATACCTGACATCTTGGAGGTGTAACTGAAATTGTGAGGGCAAAAGTTTTACCATGAGTGTCTATTCTGAGGATAAGAATATTTATGAAAACTGAAGACAACATTGACAGTTACACTTAGGTCTGCTATTACCAAAAGTTCAGAAAAAACAGACCAAATAAGCAACAATAGCCTGTAATTGCAAAAAAAAAAAAAAAAAGAAAATCTAAAATGGGCTATCAAATAATAGCAGGGCTTGTCTTCAGACAGAGTACTTTAAAAGTTGTACAACATGTTTGAGGTTAAAATAACATACAGTACATTAAAATAAAGGATTGTGAGGTTCTCGATTTTCAGTAAATATACACTACATTTTTGTCAAAATTGAGTTATGACAGAAATCAAGTCTCTGTCCTGTGACAGATGGATTTGGCTCAACTATGCTCAGAGTCAGAGAAAACTACTGACAAAAAGTGACATTTTTCTTAGTTTCAATGTACTGCATATTGGCTTTATAGGGCAGCATAGGTGATTATTTTCTTTATGGGATGTGGATTTTGTTTCTTCAGTTGACCAAAAGTCATGCATAAAACCCCTTTTTCTTCATCCAGACTGAAAACAACAGCAAATGTATATTTTTAATTAAATTAATAATGATGAATAAATGTCTATACCCACACAATTTACCTGGTCTTGACATAAATTTGTTAATTAAGGTAAATTTCTAGTCAGTATCACTATATCAGCTCAGTTCCTACTAAAGGTGCAATTTAGATTAACATTTGTTTTCATCTGTTTCAACCTTTCTGGAACCCACCTTGAAAGTACAGTTATGCATCTCTGTGTTGTTATGCAATAAAATAGAATGTATTGCAACTGTTGAATGTGATGTGTCTGTTTATTTACTTACTTTTTGCTATGTAAATCAACTGCAAACTAAGCTTAATTAATATTGTGCATTACTGAGGCATTCCATAGGTTAGCATTCAGTTACAAACAAGGTGACGGCCATGCAGCCTGCTTCAGTAATGTCGCAAAGACCTCAAAGCGACAGCTAAACTGCAAAAGGACACAAACAGATGTGCATCCAAATTCATACACTTTTGTATCCAATAAGGTGGTTGGAAAGGGTGATATTTGAGCCTTACACAGTTTTAGGACTCATGTCCTGGGGCATGAGTCTCATGTCCTCATGTCTCTTGCAGCTTGCATGAATGGTGTATCACTGACCACTCGACTGGGTGCCCTGACTGACCTGGGAACAGCTGTGAGATAAAGATATCACTGACAGATTGCTTTGTCCATTAGTGTAATCCACCAGGTATTGAAGCAAACAATGCTTGAGAGAGATTGTGAGATTAAGAGTTAGTGGGAGTCATGTTGAAGATTTATGTAATATGCTTTTGTTCAAACAAAAAATATAAAGGACACTGAAAAAAGTACGATTTACTTAATTGTTACGTTTCTGCACACATTTTTTCTAAGTAAATCTTAATGGTATAAAATTAAGTAAAATCTACTTAACATGACATAATATTGATTAAAGTGTGTACATTTTACTTAAACATTTTAGTAAATACATTAACTTTTACTTACAAATATGATTTACATGGTTCTTAAATAAACAGTAAAATTTGGTCACATTTTGAACTTTTCTTACAATCATGTTTAATTATAAAACACATGACACACAGAAGCCTCCTACAGGGAAGCTTAATTCATGCTATGTAGTCAATGAGACAACATCACCTTGCATTACTGGTGATGGAAACAAGATTCAGAGCTGCTCACGCAGACCTCAACACTTGGTGCACAAAACACGATGACGTTGACAATCAACTGATAATTTTTTTGGTCATGAACAAATTTGAGTAGAAAATGGACTTTCGACTGCACAAAACAAGAAGTTACCAAACCTAACAACAAAATTAACAATAAAAACGATGGAAATAAACTTGCATCAGTGTAACCATGCAATTTAAGTAAAATGTACTTATTTAAATTACCAGTGAAATTTCCTCAAATTAGCAAATAAATATGACCATTTTTTTCACTTTAGGATTGATACATAATGACACATTGTAAAGACAGCAAACAATCATAAATAATATTTATTAATAAGCTAGAGCATACATTTTTACATGTTTGAATGTAGAATTTACTTAATATTTTCAAGTATCATGCTTAAACTTATTAAATGTAGAATGTATCTTTTCTGCTATTTTCACCACAAAATAACACACGATGATGAAAAATCTACTTGTTTTACATATACATCAGCTCTGAGAGATTTTGCAAGAACAAGTGTCTCCTAGTAGCTTCAGAGATTCTTTTACTAGGAAAAATGTGATGTGAGTCATTATTCTTAATTCGGAAGTACTGTGAGAATCCTCTGTGAGCGTAATATGTTTTGTTATTTTAGAGCACTGTTAAAGACATTTTGCTTTGTAACATTCCATTTTATAGGTTTCAGATGGTGAGGGAGGGCATACATTAACATCATTAAAGCTTTTAAAACTGTCAGGAATCTCTGTAGGAGAGAGATGAGAAATTCTCTCGTACAGTTGTTGAAAGATGTCATTTTACAATGTTTTAGAAGTCAAAGATCTGAAATGGTACACAGTTAACCGGTGCAGAATTAAGCCTACAAGTATTAGGACAATAGTGGTAGTTGAACAATCAAGCAGTTTAAGTGGAACAGATTTACTTAATTTCTTAAAGTGCTAAAGGATTGTTTGTGGTTGATGTTTTTTCTGTATTTTCCAGGGGGAAACGGCTGTGAGCAGTGAAACATACATAACATTATCATGCAGATATGATGTGGAGTGTTTTGTAATGTTCAGTCCATTGTAAAAATGTATTTGAATAATTCCATATAGATTTTTAAAAAGACTGTAGCCCTTTATGACTCATCTTTTCAGGTTGTTATGGTTAAATGTCAGTATAATATTTGTTGTTGTGGCTCTTAAATATTACTGTATATTTCTAAAGCCTCTTCTTCAGGGCAAATGTCCTTACTGATCATTGCTGACTATGCTGATATAATGTCAAAGTAATGATGTAAATTATTCTTAAAATTAAAGTATACTAAGTACACTAAGTATACTTGGACTAATCTAGTGGACATAAATAGATCTTCTACAGACTAAAATGTGCATCCAGTCAAGAAAGGATATTTTTTATTATTTTGGATGGGCCTTGGATTTGTGACTAAAAACTCCTTAACTTTTCAACAGAATGCCAAAAAAACAAATATGCTTCTTGCATTCAAAGAATTATTCCGCTAAGTTTCACTTCTAAACATAGATTGGACCTCAGTACAATTGATGGTTATCAACTCTAGCCTTAGAAGCCAGATGTTATATACAAGGCAATGAGCAATTGGTTTGGCTGATTGGAGAGGTGAAGAGTGTGAGGGTGCAAAGTCCAGCAAGAACACAGAGTTGGAGAGAAATTCCAGTTGGATGACACCTTAACAGTCCTCTTTCTTTATTTATTTATTTCTTCCATTCTTTTTTAAAAGAAATATTGAGAGACCTGTGTTGAAGTCATAGGATGACATATTTAGGATGATGGTCAGATTTTGAGCTCTTATTGTTTCCAATAGTATTAGTACTTATGACAGACTTTTTGGGATTAAACATCACAGAGAGACCAGAGACAGTGTTGCTAACCATCCTGTCCTCAACGTGCACTTTTAGCATAAACACTAATGAAAGAAACACCGGGTGGGCACACTTAGGCCAATGCAGGGCTTGGACTTTAGACTGACACTGAACAACAGACATTTTGAAAGAGAAGATGGAGGTAAAGTGAGATATTACTCTCTAATTATTTGAACAAGTGGCTGTTGATAGAGAAGAGCAGGCTGGGGAGTGGACTGGTGCTTGAGAGTATTAGCTTGAAATCCCTGGGGAGGAATTTATCATGCAACAGAAGAAGGATGATACCAAACATTGCAAAACATTGTTACTTGTGATAAAGTAATGAATGAGGAAGACAGGGTCAAGAGAGTTAAGTCACAGACTATTCTGAGATCAGGAGAAAAATATTTAGGCAATTATTCGCAATTATGATGACACCACACCAATTTCGCCAAGGACAAACACTTCCTGAGACTTGGTCAGAGAGAACATAGTCTCAAAGACATCTTAAGGACCCATCAACTAACGTGAGAAATTTCTCTCTCTAGCCTCCTGAGACCCGAGCGTGACTGCTGTGTGCATTTTTCATTTCCCTTTTTGGTTTGTAACAACTAGCTCCAAATAAACATTATATATATATATATATATATATATATATATATATATATATATATATATATATAATAAAAAAAATTTATGGCAACATTTGTGGACAACGAGACAAAGTTTTGAAATTTTAATAATACCAAGCTATCAAAAGTCAGATTTGTTTTAATCAAATTGTTTATTATGTTTCCAGAGGTGTTGGTTATGTTATGTAAATATTTTTGAGACTTTACAGATATTACATCAGAAATTAGCATAATTATTTTATTTCTGATTCAAAGTAATGGCCAGCATCATCCAATCACTGCCAACCATTATAAAATAAAATTGAATATTATATATTCTAAATGTATGTACTGATTACCATTGTCCCATGTCTGCCAAACATGTTGAGTGGTCCAAAAATCATCTTTAGCCTGAAACTGAACTTTTGGTCAGATTTTTGGAGTGAATGCACTTACAGTAGCTGCATAAGAAAGCTCTAGGATGCTCCCTTGCTCCCAATTTAGTGAATGACTCAGCCTCCAGTGTGCTGTCTGTCTGTACTAATCTCAGAACAGTTCACATGCACCTTATTCTATCCCAACTCCATATAAAGCTTCTGAAAGCTGAAACTCCATTTCAGCTTTTGGATGAACCCATTGATTCTCAATGTAATAATGCAAAGTAGGACTTCTAAGCTTTAGTGTACATTGTGTTTAGCAGTGTGGCGTTTCGTGATAAATTGCTCAAATAAAAAAAAAGGCACATTGAAATAATTAGAGACTCTAATCTTTTGACTCAAACAAGTTTCAATGTAAAGACTTAATTAGGTTTCTTACCAGATGTAGTTTTGTTGGCGTTTCTCCCAAAGACAAACTCCGCTGTGATCAGCGCCATGTTGTTTTGTCACATGACTCTGTACACCGAAAGTTTACTCTTCTGAACTGAGATCAGTCAGTTTAGATGAATTTAAATTATGTGTTGCGTGTAGCGAAGCCAAAATACAACGTCCACGCATGTGTACGCAGGGTCGCACAAGGCTTACAAAAAATGTTGCTCATGCACATACATTTTTGTTAGTCAACCAAAGAAAACAACTAAAAATGCAGCACTGCTACCACATAAAAAAGAAAATGAGCAAAGACTGTAACCTGATCAGATTGCAAAACAAACTGTAAATGGACAAATGGCTAAAATACTTGGGTTAGATGGTGTCTTGGGCTTTTTATCTGAAGCTGAGATATTGCTAAGCTAATGACTCCTCCTGATGTTTGTTTTCATTGATCAGAGCTCATTGGTCTGAGTGGTTAGTATGAATTCTAGCTCCATTTGCATTGCTCTCTTTGTGGTGGGCTTTGAGACACTGTGTTTATTAGGTTTTAATTAGATTCTCCACTGTATTCTGAGAAACTCCTCTTTTATGAACTCTTTTCAAATGGTTTTGTATTGATTTCCCCAGCACTGTTTACCTTTTACTGAGCAATCCCTGCGGACAGCTGAATGTCTAGTCTAAAGCAAACCAGTAAATTTGTAAAATATTGTATTAAAGGTCATTATGGAGCCTATAAATGGGTTATGATACGCACAAACACCTTACAATCATTATTTGTCTCTTTGTATTCATTTAAGACATCTGTCTAATTGTAAAACATGCTCTACTTTGGGCGTCTTTTAGAGTATGGACAATGAAGTCACATGTCATTAATGTTTCCCTGTTGCACTATGTCTCTTTCCTTACAGCATTTCAGCAGTGTGAATCATCGTAATGAATTGATGCAACAGAAGCATGGACTGCATTAATTGACACCAGAGTGGTGTGCCCAATATCACCCTGCCCCCATGGGAGCTGGAAGGATGAATGTGTGTCATTTTCCATTTTTAATATTTGCACACATTTTTTTATCCTGAAAATAACTATCCCCATTTTGCACGCACACATTCGGAATGACAGGGATGAAACTGTTATCTAGTTGTTCTGAAGGTGCTTCCCAGCAGAGTGTTTGAAAAGTTGTATTGCTAACGACAGAATTTGATTATGACAGAATATTACATTTTCAACAATATTGCTATTTTTAAGAGGTTAACTATCCGATATTACACACTAATATTCCCAATCCAAATGTTCTAGAAAGTTGCACAAACACAAGAATGGACCCTTTTCGCATTTCTGGATTTGAAGCGTTGTACTAAACTATAGTGGGGAACTATAGAAATTTCCACTATTACGTTACCATGACTTTCCAAATGAGAGCAAAAATAAAAAGTGGCAGTTAGAATAGAGAAAGATGCCAACATAGTCTCATGAAAACTCATGAAAAGATGGCGAAATCAAATAATATAGCACGACTTATAGCTCATACAAAAAGGTACGTCTTTTATCCCCATAGTGACCACCTAATCAACAAAATGAATTTAAATTCAATACAATACAGTCATCAAATTTGAACTATCCTCCTATCCAACGCTGTATTTTAAGAAAGGAAACATCTGTGAACAAATCTGCATCTGTGTAACTAATTCCATATTTATGCAATGCAAATGACAAATGCATGTCAAAAACCTTCCCTTGTCTTGTTTTTTTCCCCCGTGGTACACAAAAGTTATTTTTCTGTTAAAATACTGGTTAGGTTTTAGGTTTGGGGTTCGGGTTTGGGATAATCTTATGACAAATTATAAGAAGGCTCAGTCAAAACTTTGATGTTTCTAATTTTTCCATTGTACACAACAGTGATTTTCCTGGTTAGTTTTAGGGTTTGGGTCAGGGGTTAGAATTTAGGGTTAGGTTTAGGTTTGGGTTAAGGGTTAAACTTAGGAAAAATTGTAATAAAATTGTTCACTGGTTCGTTAATACATTTGGTGGATTTACATTTTTGTATGAGCCAACTGATACGATTTCCTATGATGTCGCCATCACATACTACGAATTGTTATGAGAAAACCGACTGCAGAAGTGTTGACTAGTTTTTTTCTTTCTTTCTTTTTTTAAATAATGCCAGGGTAAAACAACACAAAGAATAATGTTATAAATTACATAAAATAATTAAGAAAACATTTGAAAATAAAAAAGTTTGCTAGATTTACACTACTAAATTAATGCAGAAAAGCATCATCATTCTTGGTGTGTGAATAAGTTCCACAGGGCAATTTCCTTTGTTTAATCAGTTGATGATAAGTTAACTTTACATCATGAACAGCTACCTATTTTAGGGAAACATATATTGGTTTTAATGCTAACATGATTTTTGCAAGACATATTGGGCTGAGTGAGTTACAAACATGAGATGAACGGGCATTATCATGTCCTAATTTTATGCATCATTAACAGAGTTTTTTGCTTCAATATGTGTCTTACTCCATGGAAAATGAAATAGTGGTTTATTTGAATGACATTCAAAATCAAATAATTAGCCTCTTAACTCTTATAAAGTGAACATTTCTGTTGCATATGCTATATTCAGCCCTGCTGACAGGGGAAACCAGGAGGTACAAAATTAATAGCCTCTCTGGAGATGTCCCCTTACCATAACAAGCTGGAGTTATTTAGTGGTTAGCATCTGAATATGACATCAGTGAACTGCCTTACAACTTGAGCCAAGATCACATTCACACTTCAGATTTTTCAAAGTCAGGATCTAGGCCTTCTCTCTCTATTTTCCACAGTCCACACTTTCTCCCTTTAAAGACATCACCCACTCTTTCTCCCTTCAACACATCTTTCCGGTCACTGCATCAAGTCGCTTGCCTCACTTGTTTTACCTGTCAATCTAGATAGGTGTTTCGGCAACACCCCTGATGCTAGTTGTATGGATCCCCCCTCTGGGATAAAGACAAGATGGAAATTGTTCAATAAAACACACAAAAGAAAGAAACAGATTACTCTTTTGAGAGCAGAATCTCTACAACACATGAACACTGATTCAGAAAAGGTGACAACAATTAAAGATATTTCGGTGCATAAATGTGAAGCAAAGCAGGTGTTGTGACACAAAATATGCACTTTATTTTATTTTATATTTTTATTAAATATGTGCATACCATAATGTAGATGTGTCTGTTTTCTGTGATTGCATTTAATTGTTGTTATGTAGACTTTAAAAAAAAAAAAAAAAGTTATTAAATGCAGTTTTTTAAGCAATGTGACTTAATTATCAGTTTGATGGGTTATGTATTTACCAGTATAAATCCTCAGAGCTTATCCAACACAGAAATGTTTATCTCTTAAAAAAAAACACATTGAAGAGCCAGAATATAATGTACAGTAAGCAGTTAATTATTTAATTTAGTCAGTTGTGATTAGATTTACAACAGGATAAAATAGATTTATAATAAGTTTACTATTTTTAAATAATTAATTAAAATTAAAACACACAAAATTGTGATATAAAAAAAAAAAAAATAAAATTCTATTACATAGCACATGGCACCTTTACAGACTTTGAAAGCTTTTGTATAGCCTGCCTCATTACAGCAGGAATGGGGTGAGAGGTGTTCTGTTGGCTTTTTGAAGAAACCAGGAAGGAGAAAGAGAAAACTAATTTACACTCCTCTACAGCTTGAGGATTCCTTTCTTTTTGAGGAAAGTGAGTGCAAAGAGGTGGGATGGTGGCGTGAACCAAACTACCAACCCTTTGCACTCCGATAGGACATTTCCTTTACGATCAGTCCATTTTGTTTGTAAATTGGTTCATTTCTAGTTAATTGCTGTTAACACAGGAGGAACATGTGGCTTAAGAGGGCTTGACCTACGGGAGTAAAGGCTGGCCCGATGAATGTGTGACGTTTTCCGTACCTGAATTGTCTAGGTCAGGAGGGGTGGTAAGGGCAGACGGGAGCTTTGTTGGCTTTGTGAGAGTGAGAGGGACACTGTCATTCAGGGCCATGAAGCAGCCGAGGTCTGAGCCTGTCTACCCTGAGTGTGGGTGAAAGGACAGCGAGAGCTAAGGATGGATTTACTCCAATGAGCACACACTTCCCCCAAGGAGGCAGTCTTTCCCCCCACCTCTACAGAATGGCTTGAGGGCACTAGCCCTATCTATGGCTCTCACTTTTCAGTTCCTTCTGTGCTCATTAGCAAAACCATGATGGCAAATCCCACAGATCCTTTAGGCATGTGATAGAATGGGTCATTCTCTCAAAAGTGCGAAGAACTTAAAAAAAGAAAAAGAAAAGGATGACAATAAACAGTGCAAGGGCTAAAGTTTCTCTCAAAGGTTTTGTTCACCAACAAATGAAAATTCTGCCTTCATTTACTCACCCTAATGTTATTCCTAATCTGTATGACTTTCATTCTTGTGTGGATTTCAAAAGGAGATTACAACAGTAAACACAAACCTACAGTATAAGTCACCTTTTACTTTTATATGGAAAAAGATGCAATAAAAGTGGATGGTGACCAAAACTACCAAAGATCTCCTTTGGTGTTTCACGGAAGGAAGAAAGTCATAAGGGTTTGGAAAAACATGTGTGTGAGGAAATGATGATAGAAATAAATTTTTAAGTGAACTTTCCATTTAATAACTTGCAATTATTAATAAGATGCATTAATAAACTACTCTGTATGGGGTGAGTGGTAAGTGGTAACTAAGGGATAGTTCACCCCAAAAATTTACTTGGATGTGTATGAATTTCTTTTTCTGCTGAACACAAATGAAGATTTTTAGAAGAATATCTCAGTTCTGTAGGTCCATACAATGCAAGTGAATGGTGGCCAGAACTTTGAAGGTCCAAAAAGCTCATAAAGGCAGCATAAAATTAATCCATATGACTCCAGTGGTTAAATCCGTATCTTCAGAAGCGGTATGATAAATGTGATTGAGAAACGGATCAATATTTAAGCCCCTTTTTTTTTTTTTTTTAAACTATAAATTCTCCTCCCTGCCCAGTAAGTGGTGACATGTACAAATAATGTGAACTGCCAAAAACAAAAGAAGAAGAATGTGAAAGTGGAGATTTATTGTAAAAAAGGGCTTAAATATTGATCTGTTTCTCATCCACACCTATCATATCGCTACTGAAGATATGGATTTAAACACTGGAGTCATATGGATTACTTTTATGCTGCCTTTATGTGCTTTTTGGACCTTCAAAGTTCTGGCCACCATTCACTTGCATTGTATGGTCCTACAGAACTGAGATATTCTTCTAAAAATTTTCATTTGTGTTCAGCAGAAGAAAGAAAGTCGTACACATCTGGGATGGCATGAGGGAGAGTAAATTACGAAAGAATTTTCATTTTTGGGTGAACTATACCTTTAATTTTTACCTTTAGGAGACATTTATTACCTGATCTATCCTAAAATTAGTTTTGTCTGTGTAACCTTATGCAGTCAGGTTGATTCAGACATGGTAAAACTATTTTTGACCAATTCATTTAGATGTTACCACATGAAGCACATTTTTATATTAACTTTTATTTCATTGTAGTCCTTTAATTTTAATATAATTTATTGACAAAATACAGAACAGAAAATCACACTAATAAGCAAATGGCATTTTAATCATAGCTCTCTGATTTCATTAAACACTGGCCTTATAATGAGATCTTGTTTTTATTAGTCAGTGCATGTGTACAGCTGCATTAACAAAGAAATGAACAGATTGTAGAAAGCTTAAATAATCGCCACGTGGGGGAACATCAGAGTGTCTGTCCACAATATACAGGTGATTATTGGATACAGCAGTGACTGACACAACTACTTTAGACATCACAAATCAGCAGAATAAAGACAAGAAAGATGTTGTACCCTCAAGAGAACATAACTGGCTGCTCATTATAATTGTCCCATGTGGAGAGTCAAAGGCTAGCCTAATTCCCTCAGGTCTCACTGAGAAATACAGTATCTGATCAGAGGAGAACACCTGGCTCCCTCTCTACCCTAGAGAGCCCACAAACTCAGTGAGGTGAAGTGGCGTTTTATGTTGTAGTTGAAATGTACACACAGTGGCCCCAAAAAGTATGTGGACACATAGGCCACACAATTATATGTAAAGGTCTTTGCGTTTCAAAAAGAAACAAAAAGAAAAACATTTCGAAAAAAGAAGTTTGTTATGTTTCTAATTATGAAACAATATATAGTTTTTTTATTTGGACTCATTTTGGTTATCAAAATTTGTGGAAAATGTCCATTATTAATGTGATGAACTACACGTGTTGTTATTTTGTTAGGACACCTGTGGGAACTTGAGGGGTCTGGATCCATACTGTTTATCCGCTAAAAATTATATATAGATCAGTTAGTTAACAGAAAGTGAAAATAAGAAAAGTCAAGTTAGTTCTGAGAATATGCCACTTGGTAATTTATTTACATTTTTACATTTTACCTCAGTCTACCTTAGGTCCTCATATTCCTCATAAGAAAAATTATCTTGCATTGTTTGTTTTTATTCAAGAACTTAAAATCACAGCAAATAAGTACATGCAATTTATGATTAGCGGCAAATCATTTCTCATGTAGTTTTACAAAGCTTAAATGATTGTTTGCATCCATCATGTTATTTTAGTTTTTGTTTTGAAAAGCACAATGATTTCACAGCTACGGCTGGTTTCATATTGGTCCAGATTATGGCTTTAAATATAAACAAAAAATTCCTCTTAGTATTACTGCAGTGTCTGACTGTTTGTGTTGAATAAGTCTTAGTACAATTCAGTTTGCAAATAAAACACTGCCTCTTCAAGGTACAGAAACCTAGCGGCACTAATCTTTAGCACCTGCCTTGGCACCACCTACTAAAAACAACTTGACCCTAGGACTGGCACAGGCACAGTCAATAAGTATAAATGGCTACTCTATGGGCGAATCAAGTCACTAATTGAACTGCACCTCTGTGAAATGAAAGACCTAAATTGGTATGATTAAAAAAATTACAGCAATAGTTTGGTCTATAGATGGACGCATGGGAGCTAAAGCAATGCAGCGATTTACAGCAGCACATACAGCAGGTTTGAATCTCACTTATATCACATTAAGGCTGGACATTACAAGGCAGACCAAAGTTGTGTCTGAATTTGCGTACTGTCAGAGTATGCACTGCATTTGATGAAGAATATGCTTCTTTATGTCCTATTATTTCCTGGACATAGTTCATGCGGGAACGTGGGCATTGTCCCGTGACCCAAATATATGACTTAGTAATAACCACACAATTAATTGACTCTGTTTTTTGTTTTGTTTTTTTAAACAAGTACAATTTAATCACAAGGAACTACTTTCTTGGTATATATATATATATATATATATATATATATATATATATATATATATATATATATATACAGGTGCATCTCAATAAATTAGAATGTCGTGGAAAAGTTCATTTATTTCAGTAATTCAACTCAAATTGTGAAACTCGTGTATTAAATAAATTCAATGCACACAGACTGAAGTAGTTTAAGTCTTTGGTTCTTTTAATTGTGATGATTCTGGCTCACATTTAACAAAAACCCACCAATTCACTATCTCAAAAAATTAGAATATGGTGACATGCCCATCAGCTAATCAACTCAAAACACCTGCAAAGGTTTCCTGAGCCTTCAAAATGGTCTCTCAGTTTGGTTCACTAGGCTACACAATCATGGGGAAGACTGCTGATCTGACAGTTGTCCAGAAGACAATCATTGACACCCTTCACAAGGAGGGTAAGCCACAAACATTCATTGCAAAAGAAGCTGGCTGTTCACAGAGTGCTGTATCCAAGCATGTTAACAGAAAGTTGAGTGGAAGGAAAAAGTGTGGAAGAAAAAGATGCACAACCAACCGAGAGAACCGCAGCCTTATGATTGTCAAGCAAAATCGATTCAAGAATTTGGGTGAACTTCACAAGGAATGGACAGAGGCTGGGGTCAAGGCATCAAGAGCCACCACACACAGACATGTCAAGAAATTTGGCTACAGTTGTCGTATTCCTCTTGTTAAGCCACTCCTGAACCACAGACAACGTCAGAGGCGTCTTACCTGGGTTAAGGAGAAGAAGAACTGGACTGTTGCCCAGTGTTCCAAAGTCCTCTTTTCAGATGAGAGCAAGTTTTGTATTTCATTTGGAAACCAAGGTCCTAGAGTCTGGAGGAAGGGTGGAGAAGCTCATAACCCTAGTTGCTTGAAGTCCAGTGTTAAGTTTCCACAGTCTGTGATGATTTGGGGTGCAATGTCATCTGCTGGTGTAGGTCCATTGTGTTTTTTGAAAACCAAAGTCACTGCACCCGTTACCAAGAAATTTTGGAGCACTTCATGCTTCCTTCTGCTGACCAGCTTTTTAAAGATGCTGATTTCATTTTCCAGCAGGATTTGGCACCTGCCCACACTGCCAAAAGCACCAAAAGTTGGTTAAATGACCATGGTGTTGGTGTGCTTGACTGGCCAGCAAACTCACCAGACCTGAACCCCATAGAGAATCTATGGGGTATTGTTAAGAGGAAAATGAGAAACAAGAGACCAAAAAATGCAGATGAGCTGAAGGCCACTGTCAAAGAAACCTGGGCTTCCATACAACCTCAGCAGTGCCACAAACTGATCACCTCCATGCCACGCCGAATTGAGGCAGTAATTAAAGCAAAAGGAGCCCCTACCAAGTATTGAGTACATATACAGTAAATGAACATACTTTCCAGAAGGCCAACAATTCACTAAAAATGTTTTTTTTTATTGGTCTTATGATGTATTCTAATTTTTTGAGATAGTGAATTGGTGGGTTTTTGTTAAATGTGAGCCAAAATCATCACAATTAAAAGAACCAAAGACTTAAACTACTTCAGTCTGTGTGCACTGAATTTATTTAATACACGAGTTTCACAATTTGAGTTGAATTACTGAAATAAATGAACTTTTCCACAACATTCTAATTTATTGAGATGCACCTGTATATATATACCTTGCAGTTGAAAAGAGCTGCCCAACTTTATTTATTTATTTATTTATTTTCGGCTTATTCAAATGTCTCCATTTTCAGTGGAGCAAAACGCCATTCTAGTGTGGATAAGAGGAGTAAATGCAGCTAAATCAATGCATATTCAAACCAAAATGTATTAGTGTGGACAAGTCCTCAGTCATTCTAATTTACAAAATATCTGTTTACTGCTAACATTAGAAGAGAAAGTTTCACCAAATAAAAATGCAGCAAATCGAAGAAACAAAAAAATAATCCTAGAGAATTATGGTCATAAATATAACATGGAGTAGCTAATAATAGTTAGTTAATTTTGACTTTATAGACTCACACATTAGGCTTTGTGCAAATACTCTTACTCTTATATCTCACACCGGACTGTTATAAATTATATTATTATTATTATATTATGTTCTCTCTTAACAACTGACTATCAACCGACAGCCTGAATGTCAATACAGTACAATACTGTACATTCTATATATATATATATATATATATATATATATACTTTTTTTTATATATTTTTATTTAAATTTTTTATTGAATAATGTGTATCTATATAGTAAAAAAAAAACAAAAAAAAACAGCATATTGTATACTGTACAGTGTATGCTATTATTTGTATATTGTTGAGTGTAATTATGTGTATATCAGATGTTTAAATTGTGTTGTGTTAATTTGATGTTATTGTAAATTGGTACTGTCTCATCACTGTCACGACTGCTATGTTGATCGGAACTGCACCCAAGAATTTCACACACCATTGCACTTGTGTATATGGCTGTGTGACAATAAAGTGATTTGATTTGATTTGATTTGATTTGAATACTCGCAGAAAAACAGTAAAAAGAATGTGACCAGGCCCATTGCCAACTGGGCGGGCAATAGGTGCAGTGCCCTCTCACCCCAGGTGACACCATGCCCAAAACAAGAAATTATCAATTGACAAGTTAGTCTTTGGAAGCTTTTTCCTCTCTTTGCTTTGACATGCTAATATTTACAGATTATGCATTCATTTTGCAGCAACAGCATTACACGTAACTCAAAGGAACACTGATCTCCCCAAGGGTAACTTAAAATAACACATTGTCATTTAACATAAAATGGAATATTTAACATTAAATGGAACTTGACAAATTACTTATAAATGACAATTAATATATTTCCCAAACAGTCCCCAAACCTTGCACAGACCTGCCTCATTAATGATTCAAATACAACAGCCAGTGGCTAGCCCCAAAGCATAATCAACAGCAGCAGGCCTTACAATATTTTTATTTCCTGTCGAAACCTTATGTAACATGTGATTTCTGTGTGAGCTGCAGTCTCAAAATCTACTTTTGGCCATGCTGTGCAATGATTCTGGGGTGCGTCTGCCGTACAACAATGTAACTCACTGCGTGATCACCATAGTATGATGCATCATTGTAGAAATTAACTAGCTTTTCACGAATGTTTCCCGAAACCTTAGTAACTATGTTGCACATCCTTTGTTCGAATTACATTGGTTGAGCTGTCGTTAATGACGTTACTCAGGGACTGGAGTAATAACTTCCGCAAATATTAAATTATATTAGCTCATCGAAACGTACACCAGAAAGCATTTTCATGCTGCTGAAGACATGAAAGTGGCATGCACTTTGTAATGCGACAGATGCATTGCGCTGCAATAGAGGGCTTTCCCTTAGACCCTTGGATATTAGACTTTGGTGTTCCTGTATGCACACGCACACTTTTCAAAATCATATTAACGCCACTTATGTGTTAACATAAGCACTAATAGCTGTGTTCTCTGACAGAAACTGGGTATGATAAAGCGCTTTCTCTTAACAGCCTTTAATCCCTTAAAAGGCTGCACTCGAGTTATGACATTTTAGAACGCCACTTTCTGCAAACATGCATGTAAACGTGGTCAAAGTCTTGACAGAATGAAATACATATATATGTAATGAAAGATATAGAAACCTCAGTGAAGTGAAATGATGTCCACTCAACAAACTAACAAGGAACTATGCTGCTAACCACTGGTAACTGTTGTTTGTGAATGTTCGTTGGAACTACGGTTTCGGGAAACACCAAATCGTTAAACTATATTGGTAACGATGGAACTTGCAACCATTGTTGGTTAACGATGCTTTTGAGAAATGCACCCCAGAGTAGCAGCAGCATGGATATTAGATAGTGGTTTAAAGAGTCATCATCAACTTCAACCAGCATCGACAGAGTGCGAATCAGAGTGGAGACATGGCGGTAGGAGGAGGGAATAGGCCTAACGAGACTCAAAACATCGTCATTGAGCACGTTTACATGCACACCAATATGCTGATTGCTCCCAAAAATCTGATAAAAGCAAAAAAAAAAAAAAAACGTGTTTACATGAGATTTGGAATAATCGCGTTATCTCTGCTTTTGACGTCAAACCGTGACATGCACTCAACAAGTGCGCACATTGGATAAGGTGGTGAGAACACCGGTAAAGGTGTTTACATGCCACACGAAATTGGTGTAATGGACAGAAATCTACGCGTGTTGACCGGTTTATTCTTACGGCGTTTATGACCTTACACCGATAAAGGAACGCTGTTTATTGCGTTTACATGACCACACGCGTTGTGGACTTATTAAGCATAGTCGGTGTAAGAACGTGCATGTAAACACACTCATTGACAGAGCAGCATGTGGGCATGCTATCACGAATACTAACAATAGCGGTGTTGATTTTATAGTTTTTTCCCCCTTGGTTATTGTTGTTTTATTATTATGTTGTTGGAATTGAAGAGCTTTAGATGTGGCGATTCATGTTTATGAAGTGTAAAGACTTACATAAATTCAAATGGACTGTGGTGTAATTTGTTAATTTATCGCAGTTATTGAAGGCAGGACCATCTTGTTTGTATGGCGTTTTGGTGTCCAGAGATGTTTTATTAGAGTTGTTGTCTTTTATTGAGGTGTGGACATTGTTTTGGTCATGTTATGTTTTGGCAACAGCCCTGCATTTGACAATTTGAAATCTTTAGTTTAGCTACCGTTTCATGAAGTATCACGCCTAAACTACACTGCCTGTAATCAAATGGGTTCTTATCTAATATATCAATGCAACATTGTTTACAACTCAACATTGTTTACAGATCACTCAAACGCTGATACTGTTTCCTTACGTGGGTGGCATTTCAGAGAACTATATCAAACCGGATTTGAAAGACAAGCAACCATTTAAAAGATTGCCTGAGAAAGAGACCTCAGAATAATCCCTGCTATTGAATGAAAATAAACACTACAAGAAGGTGTGGATGGTGAGACAGCATCTCATTTGCAGTATGTTTTAATTTGTCTAGGTGTCATCGAGAGGAGAAAAACTGGGTTGTTGAAAACCGTAGCAAAGGAGGAACGTAATTTAAGAGGCAAATGATCTTTGGCTTTACAAATGGGTGGGAGAGAGCTCTTGGTGAAACGGGATATATGTAAAATCACCCTTGAAAGTTACAACAGTCTTTGTCCCCCAGGAAAAAAGACAAGATGGCAGTCAGCAGGGGCAATTTCTCCATCATGGCCACATGCTCTGGTGTTGTCATGATAGTGATTGCACAAAGCTCCGGGATTTATTCTACATCTACGGTATACAAACTGACTATCTGCATTTCCCGCTATTCACAATAGCACATAACACTATTCACAATGCAATCCATTACAAATCCTCTGAAGGAGTGTCACAGATCTATAATAATGCTGTCAGTTCAAACACTTCACATCTATTTGTCAACAATGAATATAAATTATTATTAGCTGCTGCATTGTAATGTGTGCTTCCAAAAGCTTTCAAATGTCCTGGTGGAGTGTAGTTATTCTAAACAGGGGCTTAAATATGTTTAATCAGTTTTCTTATCACGTATGGCTAGTTTGGTGGGTGCATGTTTTAAAAACATAGTCTGTTTCTTTCCCAACTTGAAGCAAATTGTGGTTTAACACATCAGGGAGCTGTCACAGGGTAAATGCTATGTGCATATTCTAGTAGTATTCACCGCATGTCAATCACGGTGGCTTTTTACTAAGGAGATGCTGAGCAGTGGCTTCCGTCACCATGGAAACTTTGCATGCTCTGTGTCATGAGAAAATCCATTTAAGGTTCAAATTAATAGAAAAAAGGGCCTAGAATGTTTGATGAATGCTTTTTCACACTGACAAAAACTACAGCACTGGTAGTACATCATTGTTAGTACAGAGTATTAAATGTTGAGACAATATTCTGTACATGTGCAAAAAATGTTGTCCTCCCTGAGTTTGAGTTCTGCACAAAACCTCACATCTTCCATTTTTACATTAACAGTAAAATAGCAATTATTTACACAGAAATAAAGTGATATTACATTAAAGCAGTGGTATAACAATAATTATGCTAATATTTCCTCTATATAATATAGGTATTGCTGTGAATTTAAAAAAGCCCATAAAATGACTTGACAAACACAGTTTTCTGCCCTGTGTTGACATGCTTTCTATTGAAACAGGAAGTTTTGGTGGGACATATCGAAGGGATCATCCCTTTTTAAAATCAGCCAATTGTCTTTAGTTTCATCACAGCCATGAACCTTGATTTACTACTTGATTGTCTATTAGGGTCAGGGAGGGATATTCTCAGTGTTCGAATTGTGTCTGAGCACTTTAAACCGGCGTGTTTAGAATTTTCTGTTGGAAAAAATCTAACTCCAATTACTTATGAAAACCAGGACAGATTTTGCGTTGTGTCAGGGCACAACTTGTAACTTGTAAATCCTCCAGCCCCCCTCAGTTTGAACACTGGATCTTCTTATACTAGATAGCATTTGATTGGACAAAATTCTGTTCAGTGCAACATTATTCATACATAAAGACTGTGAGACTGTAAATTCAGCTCAAGGTAATTTTCTCAAAGCAAACACACTAAAAGACACACAACTGTAACTTTTATTTTATGGGGTCATTAAAAAAAAAAAAGATTTCACCCAAAAATGAAAATCCTCTCATTATTTACATACCCCAAACACCCCCACCCCCCCCCCATATTGGGATGACATAAGATCATTTTAAATTTTGGGTGAACTATCCCTTTAAGTATTGATTAAATTAAGGGAGATTAAGTTAAAACCTCTTTAAGAAATATGAAAATGTCTGCTGTATAAGCCCCAGTGATGACCTGCACAATAGGATATACAAATTTATAAATGTCCTTTATGCAGGTAACCTAACAGGAACCTGTCTTAAAATTGTTTTGATTTAGATATTTTCCTTAAAGAGGGACTTCTTTCTATGCTAACTCGTGCTAACTTTCAAGGTTGCTCATGAGTTAGCATCAGACCCCTGTTGTGATCTACATGCCTGGACAGGTACAGACCACCACAAAGAGTGGTATCAAGTGTGCTGCTTGTTGGGGCTTACTTATCAGAGCTTTGCTTTTGGCACTCTTGCAAAGAGGGGTGCAGTTTCACCACTGACAGTATCTCTGACCCCCAACAACCACATTCTCTGCCATGGTTAACCTCTTGCAGGATGTGCTTTGCTCCCGAAGCATGAATCTGACCAATTGCCCCCTGCCTGCTGACAACCTCATGGGTTTCCTTAGTAACCAGTGACCCCACTAATGATCCTTATCAGTGGTTGCCATGGAAACCAGTAGCCCCCACAGCCTACTGTCCTCAAAAGCACATATTAGAGGTGAGCTCTCACAACCTCAGTTTTTACCTCCCCAGCATTTAAAGTCTGCACCCATTCTCTATAAAGGGAGAAGAAAACCCTATAAATATAATCTATTCACTTAAACATGACCGTGTAGTGCACCAAAATTAACCATGATGATAAAATTGTGTGTTTATCTATAATTAGGAGAACTAATACAGAGCAAAAGTGTAAGGTTACAGTAACCTTTTAAAATCATGAACTTCTGAACTTCAGGCCTGTGTCTTGGTCTTTCTTTCGGAAATCCTTACATACTGGTATATTCATCAATAAGATGCACACAAAACACACATCTGTGTTCAAACAGCACCTGAAAGAGTTTGTTTGTACACTGGATAATTACCTCTACAAAGCCCTCCATGCATCAACAAACACACAACCTTTTCTTGTCCTGTAGGGATTTGACATTGCTCAAGAGTTTGTTTCAAGCAAACCATGCAGGGCATCCCCTGACATCTAAGATATCTACCCATCGGCACAATGACATGAGTGGGTGTCTGATGAATGAGCACTGCAAATTCAGGGGCTCTAGCTATATGCTTTATTGTGACTTTTGAAGACAACCTCTCTTTGATGTTTATGAGGAAAAGTGAGACAAGCTACCCTGAGGCATGACACTAAATCTTTACATGAGGCAATGACTCCACACAGAACAATGGCTCTTTACATTCATTATTAGAAGACATCAGTCGCTTGTTTACATTGTGTTTCTGGAGGTGAAACATGGTTTGTAGGAGCTCTTTGTCAGAGAGAGGGAAACAAAGACAACAACAAGGACTGGGATCAGGTTCACAATGTATGTGCATGTCTGTGTAAGTGTGCGTATGATAATACATGTGTTCCTTGGCTGCACCCAAATTAAAACAATTTAAAACACTGAAATTATTATTGCTGTCACTATTATTTTTATATCTTTCTCATCGAAATGCAAATGCCCCATCCTTTGACGTCAGATGAGGGGTTTTGACCTTCCAAAACTTGACAGCGAGACTTGAAAACCTGTCAAGTGGAGGCATTAAACGACACCTGATAGGATATAATTACGCTAAAGGTGCTAATGGGGTTTATTCAGTCTTGTAGAGAAAACACTACAGTGGACGAAAGAATGGGCGGTGTCTTTTGCTCGGAGCAGCTTTGTTGACGTGAAGGTGTTCATAATGGATGAGAGACGGAATAACAGGTGTGTACACCGTGTCCGTGACCACATCCCTTTATCTGCCAAAACAGGGGCTTTTCATCCGTAACTATCCGCAAAACAAAGAGGTCGGCTCCCTCCCAGATTGTTTGTTTTTCCTTGATAATTTGCACTGTTGGTTCAAGTCAAAAGGTGTTTTCACTAGAGAGCGAGGAGGCAAATCTCTCTTTCAAAGTGATGAAAACAGTTTACATCCAATTGTCACCAAACTTGGTGAATGAATCCAAAGTTTATTTGTAGTAGCAAATGGAGGGCGATTCCCAGGACAGAGCGGGGGAGGTCTTCCAGTGAAAAAGGTCCAAGATAGCCAAATATTATGACTGACTGCCTCCTAAATCCCAAGCCTAATTCTAAACAGATGGATTTCACAGATGCAGGGTATATTTGAACTGTTTCTTCTTTTCTTGCATGATCCTGACACACCATTTTTGCTAAACACGGCTTTGAGATGACTACCAAAACTGATAAGATGCTGTGTTGCGAGTGTTATTTGCCATTATTCAAGACAATGGGTTCCATTCATAGGTATCGTGCAGTCTCTTATAAAACAGTTCAGTCTGAAGTCTACAGAAAGATTTGTTTCAAATGAAGACAAATATCCTTACTCGCTGTTATCATACTTTCCTTTTTCTTCTTTTTGTGATTACGTTTTACTGATTAAACTGAAGAGTTTGGGATTTTATTCTGCACATCGGGCATATGTAATTGTTGTTTAAATGTAAAGGCATCAAGAGTTTTATGTACCGAATTATAGGCAAGAAGACTCTACAGACTTATAGAAGACCAAGGAGACTATTAATTAGATATTTGAAAAGATCATGTTGATATTTTGTGGACCATATTTTGTTCTACTAATGTTTACTAATTACTTTTTTTTTTGCCTTCATTTTGCACAGTATATCTATTGTTTTATAATTTAAAACCTAATAAACTTTGTTTTGGTTGAAAAGTGTGCTTCTTTAATATCACTCTGTTTGATAAAAGTCATAAGTGTCCAAATACTTTTTGAGGCCATAGTGTGTATATACTCACATCTAAACACACACATATACACACATTAATATGATGCTGAAATGCAAAAAAATAACATGGGATTTCATTCTTATTGGTACTTTGTTGCCTGTGCTAGCTTATTTGTTTTTTACCAGTATGTACTTCCACATCTCAACAGAGTCATTACGCCAGTGACAAAGGCCTGAAAAACTGATGCTCTGAGCCCTTTCCTCTGTTTGGAAAGGAAAACCTCTGTCCTTAGTAATGAGCTAGCTAATTCATCATGTGTCAGTGAACTGGTTCCTTACCACAAGGTGCAGGTAAGGAATGTGGGAGAGAATGTACTTGCTTTCTGTCTTATCTCTCTTTTAGCACGTCTTCATTTCTGTTGAGTGCTACATGATAACCTAAACTTTTCCCAAAGTTTGTACACATTCCAAAGAGCATTTTTGAGAGCCATGACACCTCTATTGTACACAATCAGCAAAATAGCTGGTCAAATGTCAAACTGTTCTGATGAGATGTTTTGTAAATACTGCACGATAATGACTTTAAATACTCACAGACAACACTTTTACAAGGGGGGTACTTTTTTACACGAAACAAGAGGCTTTCTGCAGACACCCGGGGGCTAAACTTGTCACAGAGGAGTAATAAGTCTCTTAGTTCAGCCTTGGCACTTGACAATGTTGCTGCTGCATTGAATTACAAACAGCCCATGGACAAGTCCTTCTCCTCTTCAGGGATATTTAATCTGGTGATAAATTGTTTTGGAATTTGAGGCCTCATTGAACAGGCAGTTTTTTTCCCAGGCAGGTTTACCTCCTTGTCTGCTCTGGTGGAGTATGCCGATGTGACACATTTAACCCATTTAAAATAGTCGGGACTGAAATAAATTAATCTGGATTCATAATCAATCTAAAAAAAAAAGACACCATAAGGGGATTAAAGGCAAAATGTTCCAACAAACTAGTTCCAGATCCTGTTCCAGGTTCAATACAAGTTAAGCTCAATCAACAGCATTTGTGGCATAATATTAATCACCATAAAAATAATTTCGACTAGTCCCTTGCTTATTTAAAAAACAGTAAACACTGCGGTAACAGTAAGGCACTTACAATGGAAGTGGATGGGGCCAGTCCATTAACCTTACAATAAACACTATTTCAAAAGTATAGCCACAAGACGTAAATGTTATACAGGTTAACATGATTTTAGTGTGATAAAATTGCTTACAAATCTTATATGTGTAAAGTTATATCCAACAATACAACCCGTCATGATGGCGTACCGCCATAAACCTTGTAAAGTAATATGGTAAATGCTGGTATATCCCTGATTTTTTCACACTAAAATCATGTTAACACGTATAATGTTTACATCTTATGGCCATACATTTGTAACAGTATGCATTTGAATGTTTATGGACTGGCCCAATTCACTTCCATTGTAAGTACATTACTTTTTTTTTTTTTTAAAAGAGTAAAAATAATTTTAACAAGATTTAGATCAAATCTTACTAAAACTAGAAGCCTTTTGTATACATATGTTAAAACTCTGGTACCTCATGGCTTAAATGTGGATTTTGAATTAAACTGTTTTCTGCTGTTTTGTACGTCTTAAATTAATGATGGCGAATGCTTAAAATTTTTTGTTGTATTGTGGATATCATTAATTAATGCTAATGTCTGTCTTTGAATTGTTTTATTGGGTGTCTTGAACAAATGATGGCGCATGAGTTCAAATGTTCATATTGAAATTTCACAATTATGTTGTAAATTCTTACTGTCCACACAGAACTGTGCAAACATCATAAAACAGCTAACAACGGAACCTAAAGCAACTATTTCACTCAGAAAGCTGTTTGTAGTCACTTCTCATCAGAATTAACTTCTTTTTCAATTAAACATGTCATCACTCAAATGAAGCTATACATTGCAAAAGAGAGCATTACAAGTCAGAATGCATCACAACAACATGTTTTCATACATTATAAGAGATAAACAAATGTTTTAATGAATAATTCTGAATGTCCACACAGATCTGTGCAAACTTCATGAAACAGCTCACAAAAAGCAACTATTTGACCCCAAAAAGCTGTTTGGAGTCATTTCCCATCAGTTTTCCCTTCTTTTTCAATGAAATATGACATTTTACATACGTCACTCATATGCACCTCTGCAGTGCAACGCGGTTGTATGATTTTTTTAATTGTGTCTTTCTTGCTATGTGTGATGGGATTATTCTTTTTGACTATATTTTAAGCTTTACATGAAGTTTAAAAAAACTGATATGCTTGTTAGCCAATCTGGAACTTCTGTCGTGATGTAATCGTCCTCACCTGTTGGTAATTGCTGACTCTATATAAGTTTGCTTCCCATTCGCTGTCTGTGTGTTTTATGTTATGTTTAAGTTCAGTTATGTAATTAAAGTTATGTTGACTATTTTGCCAGTTCCCGCCTTCTCCTTGCCCATAATATACCCATTACGGGATGGAGAAGGGTTGCGCTGTCGTGGAGTCCTCACCGCTGCCATTTGCTGGGAAGGGGAGGAGCCGTGGCCATCCGCCATGGGACGGAGGAGTTGCTGCCGTCTGCCTGGAAAGGGAGGAGCCATTCCATCCGCCAGGGGTCGGAGGACTCGCTGCTGTCCGCCAGGGGAGGAGCGGCTGTCGTCTGCCAGAGGACGGAGAAATGGCTGAGGACCAGGCGATGGCGTATCCGGGGGTTTCTCTCTCTCTCTCTCTCTCTCTCTCTCTCTCTCTCTCTCTCTCTCTCTCTCTCTCTCTCTCTGTGTCTCCTCATTGCTCTTTCCCCTCTCCCACCCCTCGTCTCTCACAGGTTGGCCGGGCCGTAATGATGAATCAGCCCAATCAGCGGGAGAGGGATAAAGAGGATCCAGGTGTTTTTTGTTTTGTTTAAGTTCAGTTATATAATTAAAGTTATGTTGACTGTTCTGCCTGTTCCCGCCTCTTTCTTGCCCATCTTTTACCCGTTACAGACAGCATAAAAATTAATCCATAAGACTCCACTGTTTTAATCCATATCTTCAGAAGTGATATGATAGGTGTGGGTGAGAAACAGATCAATATTTAAGTCCTTTTTTTTTTATATAAATCTCCATTTTCACTTTTGCATTCTGAAAGTGAAAATGAATTCTGTTTCTCACCAAAACACTTATCACATCTCTGAGAGAATTTTCATTTTGGGTGAACTATCGCTTCAAGGAGCTACATCTACTGGAACTAACCCTTAAATATTAGTTCCCTTTCTGTCACTCATTCGACGTTGTGTCAATGTAGTGACACTAGGGGTCGCTCTTGGGAGCCCCAAACACCTCTGATCTTTGAGAAAAGGCCAATGAGAATTGGCAAGTGGAATTTGCATGCCACTCCCCCGGACATACAGGTATAAAAGGAGCTGGCTCGCAACCACTCATTCAGATTTTTTCTTTGGAGCCGAGCGGTTGTGTGTCCTTCTGCATGATTAGTGCAGAGTACGCCCCTGGGTGGTTCGACAGCGCTAAAAAGAGTATATATTCCTGCAAAGAGTATATTTTCTCTATTAGAGCAACACATTGACATGAACACCTTTTTAAAGACGCATCTTTTTATAGATGCCTTTCCGTCTTTGTGTGATTCCTGGATGCAGTCGTTATCTCTCCGCTTCTGATGGCCATGGGTGCTGCCTCACGTGTCTGGGCCACGATCACACTGAGACAGCATTCGTGGATGGTTCACGTACTCATCGCGAGAACATGACCATGGTAACGTTGCGGTCGCGGCTTTCCTTCCTCCAGGGGAAAGCCACTGCAGCCGCCCCCCGCACTGGGCCTTCTATCTACAGGTACGAGGCCAGCCCGGCTGGCGCTGGAGGCAATTTGGGGATTCCAATGGGCGCGGACTCGCCGGGTAAATCCCCGCAGACCTCCCATTCCCCAGCACGCTCATTTGCCCCTGTTGAGTTCCAAGATGAGACCAGCTTGCCTCACGGCCAGCTTGACGTCTCTTTCGGGGCTCGTGAGCAGGATGAGTCCTCGATCACTGCATTGGAGAGCGTGCTGGCGATGTCGGACGCCGAGGACTCGACTGGGCTGCCACCTTCTGGTCTGCCCGCCCAGTCTGAGTCTGACGCAGAGCTGATGCTTGCCCGGGCCACCGCGAGTGTCGGGTTGGACTGGAACCCTCCACCCTCCCCTGAGCCCTCATGGCTAGATGATTGGTTCCTGGGTTCGGGCAAACCCCCCCTCCCATCCAGTCCAGTCCCTTTCTTCTCGGAAGTGCACGACGAGCTGACGGGGTCGTGGAGGACACATTTTTCTTCCCGAATCTGACTTCCCAATTAGTCTGCTCTCACTACCCTCGATGGCGGGGCGGCCCACGGGTATGCGGAGATCCCTCAGGTGGATAAGTGCCCGCAAAATGCCGCCACCTGGCGGGATCGTCCGGCACTCCCCTCCAGGGCCTGTAGGACTACGTCGTCTCTGGGAACCAAAGCCTACAGTTCTGCTGGACAGGCCGCCTCCACCC
The DNA here is from genome assembly GCF_019703515.2 of Myxocyprinus asiaticus. Classification (NCBI taxonomy): domain Eukaryota; kingdom Metazoa; phylum Chordata; class Actinopteri; order Cypriniformes; family Catostomidae; genus Myxocyprinus; species Myxocyprinus asiaticus. The sequence continues at coordinate 25,753,391 of NC_059360.1, forward strand.
TGCATGCCATGGCCCTCCTGCAAGTCCACCAGGCCAAGGCACTGAAAGAACTGCACGTGGGTAGTCCTGATCCTGATGTGATGCAGGAGCTGTGCTTGGCGACCGACCTCGCCTTCCGGGTGATGAAGGTCACGGCGTGAGCACTCGGGCAGGTGATGTCCACCTTGGTGGTCCAGGAGCATCACCTATGGCTGAATCTGGTAGAGATGAGGGACGCCGACAAGGTTCGCTTTCTCAACGCGCCCGTCTCCCAGATTGGCCTATTCGGCAACACCATCGAGGACTTTGCCAAGCAGTTCTCGCCAGTGAAGAAGCAGATGGAAGAAATACAGCTTCCAATACCCCTCCACCTTGAAGGTGTATGTGGCCGCCATAGTAGCACACCACGAAGCAGTGGAGGGTAAGTCCCTAGGGAAGCACGACCTGATCATCAGGTTCCTCAGAGGCACCCGGAGGCTGAATCCTCCTAGGCCACGCCTCTTCCCCTCATGGGATCTCTCCGTGGCCCACTGGATAATGGATGCCATCACTCTGGCATACCAGGCCCAGGCCGTGCCTGCTCCTTTGGGAATACGAGAACACTCTACAAGGAGTGTGGCATCTTCGTGGGCACTGGCCAATGGCACCTCTCTAGCAGACATCTGCAGAGCAGCGGGCTGGGCAACATCCAATACCTTTGCGAGATTTTACAGTCTCCGGGTTGAGCCGGTTTCGCTCTGTGTTTTGTCAGGTACGAACAGGTTAGTTGGGGAATACGGAACAGCTGGCCGGGTGTATCACTTGCATATAGCGCCTTTCCCCTCCATGAAGCGAAGACGTGCGCTCTTCTCCCATGCGAGTTCAAGAATCTGTGAACCCTGGATGTCCTTCCTCCCTAGCCCTGTGGCTCATGAATTCAGTGGAGGAATTCGCAGCCGGACCCAGTACGTGTGCTAATATGCCCTGTACTGGGATAAGTGCTCCACAGGTGCCGGTTACTCCGGTAACCCCCTGTGATGTATTTTCCGCTGTACAGTCTCCCTGTCGGCAGATCCATGTCTCCCTTGGGTAGTGCTCTCTCTGCCCCCGGTCGCTGTGTTTGTAGAGCTCCTCCCCTTCGAGGCAGGACCTACCACCGCACCTCTTCCATGTGTGGCTGGTAAGCCAACGTGACATATTGCCATATGTTACCTCCCTGTCGGGCAGGATGTGGTCTCCGTGGGGTCTTTTCCCCCTGAAAGAATAGGAAAGGAAAAGAACACCTTCCCTGGTGCGAATAATAGCGTTAGATGGCCCCAGCTGAATCTAATACTCTGTGGAGAGAAAACAGAGAGAGAAAAGGCCGCGGCTAGCACACCTGCTATTACGCACGCAGCAGCTTACTTGCACCTGCATCGGCAGTTCACGTAACACAGTTCAGCTGTTGTTGTGTTTTGGCATAGGGACCCCTAGTGTCACTACATCGACACAACGTCGAGTGAGTGACAGAAGGGGAACATCTTGGTTACTGTCGTTACCTCCGTTCCCTGATGTAGGGAATGAGACGTTGTGTCCCTCTTGCCACAATGCTGTACTACCCGTTAGAATGTCCAGGACCCTGTCTCGGCTCCTCAGCACAAAACCTGAATGAGTGGTTGCGAGCCAGCTCCTTTTATACCCGTATGTCTGGGGGAGTGGCATGCAAATTCCACTCGCCAATTCTCATTGGCCTTTTATCAATGATCAGTGGTGTTTGGGGCTCCAAAGAGCGACCCCTAGTGTCACTACATCGACACAACGTCTCGTTCCCTCCATCAGGGAGCGGAGGTTACGACCAAGACGTTTTGTTTGTGTAACCTAATGTAGACAGGTTAATCAGAAATGTTAAACATTGGGGCCTGGGAAACTCGCTGAGTACTGACGCTGACTACCACCCCTGGAGTCGCGAGTTCGAATCCAGGGCATGCTGAGTGACTCCAGCCAGGTCTCCTAAGCAACCAAATTGGCCCGGTTGCTAGGGAGGGTAGAGTCACATGAGGTAACCTCCTCGTGGTCGCTATAATGTGTGGGTCTCGCTCTCTGTGAGGCACGTGGCGAGTTGTGCGTAGATGCCGCAGAGAATAGCGTGGGCCTCCACATGTGCTGCGTCTCCGCGGTAACACTCAACAAGCTACGTAATAAGATTAACGGTCTCAGACGCAGAGGCAACTGAGATTCGTCCTCCGCCACACGGATTGAGTCACTACGCCACCACGAGGACTTAGAGTGCATTGGGAATTGGACATCAATGTGAAAACAAATTTTTTTTTTTTTTTTTTTGCTTGCATAAAACCGGTTAATCTAAAATTATTATAATTTATTTAGGTTACCTGAATTATTGATAAGCAAATAAACATGTAGAGGATTAAGATAAAAATTTTTAAGTGGAAGTTACTGAGAAAGACTGCCGAAATGTTTAACAGTTTGTAACAGAGAATTCTGTTTAAACACACACAAGGGGTCATAGTGTAATGACAGCAATGGAAAGCATATGATATAAAATCCTCTTTAAATTACTCCAGCACATTTTATCTCATTATTGGAGAGCCATGTAAAGACCTTGGCTAATTTACAGTGTTGATTCTGGTGTATTTTATAATTTGTTATGTGACAAACTGGTAGTCCTTTGTCCTCATTGGCTGTGTGTCAAAGTTGTAGCTCCTTGCTTGTGTGGATGAGTAATTCTTTGAGTTTGAAAACAGATGTCAAAACATTAACAATGGCATGACACAGTTTGCTATCCTTTTAAGCCAGCTCGACTGCTTGCACTGAAAGCATTTGGCAAACTTTGCAGAGAGCAGACACAGGAGAGAGGATGCTGTGCTTTTACAAGCCTACTTTAGCGGCTTTCGAAATACTTGGCATTTACACTGGCATTTAGACTTATATATTTATTTCGCTCTTGTGCAATAACATTCTGTGCGGGATGCAAATTTTGTTAGTTCTTGCAAAGCTATGACATTTTAAAATGTGAAATAAATTGATATGGTCCAATTAAATTGTAACTGTTAAAGGAAATAGGCTATCCAGCCTTCACTGGGGCCCAAATTGCTCTGTGCTTTGCGTTTCTATTTAATTACGGTAGCAAGAGTGTTAGGCGATAACAGTGAGATCTCACTCATGCCTCTTCATAATGCTTTGTACATTGAAACTGTGTCTGGGGGAAGATGATGCCTCTAAAAACCTTGTACCGCTGAGCCGAAAAGCACGTAGGGGCCACCTGGAATGCGAGAGTTCAGGCAAGTGACCGCAGACTGTATTTCATATTGTGTTATGGATCTCACATTCTCTGCAACAAAAAAAGAAAAGAACACTAAATTGCCAGAAAGTAGAGAGATTTCATACATTCTGAGAGTTTTGAGGTGACCTTGGTTATGTGTGTACCTGCCTACACTCACAGACTTGCTGACAGAAGGAATAAGATTCGGAAGGAAATGAAACTAACCCTCCGACAAACAGCAGCGCTTTCAGAATAGCAATGAATCATCCAGGCCTCGCAAAATTCGCCACTGAATTCTGCCTAAGTGTTCCCTTCACCCTTTGAGACAGGCACCCACATTTGGAGAGAGATGCAGTCCCTAATGTGTGTCACATTTCTTTGACACACAGGTGGATGTGATAAGAAAAAAAAATCTTTTGTAAGTGTCAAGTTCATAATAGCCTGCAGTGGATGCTTTAGATGAAAGATTTGGCTGAAGAGGAGAGGTGTTTGAAGAGGATGCACTTTAAAGCAAAGCCTACAGGGGAATATGTAGAGATCTCTTACCTGTTACCTTTGGGAAAGGGGTTGAAGAGAGGATAGAGGGTGAAGGGAGACACACGAGCATTCATCGGAGAATTGACACACATTTCACCTGCAGGAATTGTCACTCTGTCTAATGCACTATCTCTCCTGCTCAAAAACACAAGAGATTCAGGAAAAAAAAAAAAAACTGGCAAAGCATTCATAAGCTTTATCCGTAAAAGCAAGGGATCTAATGTCTGTGTAAAAAAGCCAGCAGTGCTTCCAGATTAAGAGGGATGTGATAACTTCACTTTGCTGGTGGGCTATTATTATTATTTTTTTAATTATATTATTATTTTTTATCTTTTAAAGAAAAATAAACTTGTTTAAAAAAAAAAAAAGTATTAGTTTAGCAAGGTTTAATGTTTTAGTTACTGATAGAATATGTGTCTTCAAAGAGAACATAATGATAAGCAAATGCCATTAAGTCTAAGCAATAACAAAAGTTCAAAGAAAAAGCTCAGGGGGGTATTCCAAAAAGCAGGTTAAGCGACTTACACAGGTAAATTTACTCAGAGTAAGTGGATAACCTCAACTTTCGGTTCCAAACACTGAGGGTTAACTTTCAGGGTATGTAAGTCGCCATAGCAACTTACTCTCTGAACATAACTTGCTCCAGAGTAGGTTATGTTCCAGAGTTCGTTTATTTCAGGTAGATGTCAGTACGTTTCAGAGGTTGTCAGCGCATGCGTGCCCTTTTGATTGCGACATAATGAGCATGGAAACTCAGATTATGCACAATATTATACTTTTAAAGCATTATCATGGTAAAATGCAATCTTTACTTTACCCTTACAAATTTTCTTCTCCTGCATTTCCAGTCTCACACCGCAGATTTGCATTCAGAAGTGAACAAATTGTGTACATTGTGCTTTTTCTTTTAATGGGAAGTTTTTAATCATGTAATATTTTAACATAGAACAAATTGGAAAGGCCTCCACACTATTCACTGTAAAGAAAAGGCTTTATGTATTTATATTAGCCTTTCTAATAAATAATTTTATTTCATGTTATTCATTTAATGAACATATCGATAATGAGAATATCAAAGAATACAATTATTATAGCACCCACATTCTTTTTACAGTTCCTTCAGTCAATGAATATTCATGTTATTTATAACATTACATTCCATAGTATCAATATGCTGGTAATGTCTGCCAATTCAAAGCTTAACCAATTAATCACTCATTCTTCTTCTTCACTAACTAGATAATATGTGATCATTTCACAGACCACAGATGTAGCAGGTTAGAGATGTGATTCCTTATCACTTTAATTCATGTACTGTACATATAGATGCACACATTTCCAGACTTGTTCAGTGTACTCTCTTTATTATCTGAAAATATAAATGTGGCATGCTGTCTTAGAGAGTAACCTACAGTGCCCTCCTTTAGCAGGTGGTCATGTGATTCAATGAAAAGATGTCTTTCTGATGCTCAGCCTCCTCTACTCCATAAGAAGCTATGGTCCTTCTCTAAATTACACGTTTAATCAGCCTTGGTGTAGAAAGCGGTGGCACGTGGATACAAAAACAGAGGGGAGTGGATACACTGACAGCCGGGACGGAGAGGTGCGGCGACCTTGGTGTGCACACATGTTAAGTCTCTTGTGTGTTGCGGTTGCATAGAGACGGTTCCACCTCAAAAAAACTAACTTGTGCCTGAGACAAAAAATTACCAAAATGCCAATTGCGAGTGGGGTGGCCAATGGGGTGGCCGTGGCCACCATGGACCGAAACCTGGCCACCCCCTAGCTCCGCCACTGACAGTAAAACTTCACCATGAAGGTGTGAACGCGCACAAACTCCGAGTTTCAAACTTACGGTTGAGTGAACTAACCCCGTGCAGGTGTTCTGGAACCCACATAACATGAGTAAGGAAGTTTTGGGTTAATCAACGGAGAGTTCAGGGTTTATGTCCTGGTAAGTTAACTTTGCTTTCTGGAATACCCATCAGAATAGTTCTTTTGATGATTGCAAATCCACAACAAACAAATTGTATTTTGTGAATAAAAAAAAAATAGTTTCAAACCAACATGCAATGTGTTAACACCTAACTTTATGCTGGTAGTCACAACGACCCTTATTAGTAACATCATTCTACCAACCACGTGAACACACACATATGTGTTTTTAAACAAGATGGAAATTGGAGCCTAACAATAAAAAGCAAGTCAATTAAACAAGCCTGCCTGCCGCAGCTGATATAAACAAGGCGAATGTTTTGTCTCTGTATAATTACCAGATGTTTATGAAACCTGCTGTAGTTGTCTTGTGTCAAACTCATAATCAAATATTGCTGGCACAGTAATATTTAGAAAACAGCTTGACACCTTTTGATTTGGCTTGAAGATAATGGTTGTGATTAATTGCTGTTCTATCTATTTTTTCCCCCTGCTTCTTTTCTTTTGTTGTTTTGATATTCACAGACAGCTGGTCCTGATACAATGGGGAATTATTACTTCATTTGTAAAATGCTGTGAGGGTTTGTCATTGGTGGAGTGATACAAAACACCTTGTGTTACAGGCTGTTATAGAGTGTGTCCCCATTAGGGCAAAATGGCCTCTGTGGAAGAATTACACCTTCCTTACACCTGCTGCCAAGACTTTTATTTTGCTTACGGCTAACAACATCCTGGCTAAGAGTACCATATTTAGGCTAGAGCTTACTGTGTTCCCATCAAAACATCTCGAAAGCTACAGAGAATTAAGAACATCAACTTAAAAGACATATAAACAAAGGGAGAGATTAAAAACCAAAAAAAAAAACAAAAAACAAAAAAACAAAAAAACAAAAGAGGGGAAAAATTACAGTCTGAGGTGATGCAAATGATATCCTTAATGTCTCTTCCCCAAAGCTCCTACCAGCACAGTGACAGCTGATGCCAGGATTAAACAAAAAGATCAGGAACTTATGACTAATAGCTCAAAGCAATCATCTCTCATTATTTCAATTACAAGGGTAAATGCATGCAATCATAGATCAAATAGCTACTCTGGAGGGTCCTTTCAGCCACGTGTCTTTGTTAGCAACAACAGAAAAAAGACAAAACGTGCAAATATGATTTTTCACCTGTGGTTTGTGCATTTTAAATAATAATAATAAAAAACAACAACAACAACAACATCACATTGGAAAGCTAGGTGACTTGCAATGCAATCGTTGGCGAGAAAGAATAATTTTTCAAACTGCTGCTGTTTTAAGTGAGGAATTTCATAAATGCCGCCCATACCACCCCCGTATATTAGCGCTTTGAATGTAGCTGGGCTCACTGATTCTGGGGTCCTCAGAAAGCTTACTGATTGATGACTCAGTGACTGAGAGAAAATTGTCTCCAATGCATAATTCATGAGGCTATCTATTTACCCTTAAAGTAGCTGACAGGAAAGATTCAGACCGTCTGCTCACATTCAATTTTTGAATCACTTATAAGCGGAATATCAAAAATAGAAAAGTAAGGCCAGGGATGGGGTTAGGGCCCCTTTCTTGCTTGAAATGTTCCAAGAGCAAGGATCAATCTTTTACCTTTATGTGAGTGACAGGAGAAATGCTTTATGGATAATTCCACCTAGCCTTTGAAACGTTCCATTGTAAGTGCAGAGGTATTTATACAATAATGTTTAAATGCGTAATAATAAAAAAAGACAGGAATTGTCATAAACAAATTTTTTAAATGTGATTAAAAAGAACATGTAACGTAAAGCGAAGTATTTAATATTGTTTTGGAGCTCTTATTTATGTGAGCAAATGTTAACAGAATAGGAAAGGTCTCATCTTCCCTAAGGCCATTCTGTGAGCGAATCTGCCATAATACTCAACACCATGTTTGCAGACAAAGAGGGGACTGAGAAGCCTGTGGCATTTCAAAAACTCATGTAAGAGACTCTGTAAATCTATTTTGTATTGACTGGGTGCCGCTATCCTGGCCCCTGTGTAACTGAACTCTGCCTTTGTCCCTCTGTCCCACTGACTTCAGTGCACCGAGTGGCCTGACAGAATTCCTGCCCAGTCCAGTGAAACACCAGAGGGGGAGGTTAATGGTCAGCGACCTGTCCCAGTTCACTCTTCCCATCCTGTGCGTTAGCTCTTCCTGCACAGGCTCCATCGACCTGTCACAGACATCAGCTAGATTGACTGCAGGGGCAGATGCGCAGTTTTAACAAGTAACCTGATCCAGCAGTCCCATCTGGCCGCCAGCCTTCCTTAATTCACACTTCACCCAAAGAAACACATCAAAAAGATGCACACACTTTGTGCTGTGCAGAAACAAAGTCACATACATTATAAATAAAGAATACGTGCGCGTATGTTTTTGCGAGTGAGTCTGCCCAGCTTTTTTCTGAATTAAGCACAATGTAAGCTGATATATGGCATCATAATCAGGCTTAAATGAAACCCTAGTGGGATAGGCGCAGTTATGCAGATCAGCATCTTATGGGTCAATCATCAAGTCGCTTGATTTTTTTTGTCTATGTCTCTTTTTGCAGAGGGGATGTCAAAATGCATGCATTGTCTTCAGTGTGCTGCTTGATTTCTAATAAGAATTGCAATTAGATGAGGCTGCGAATGTTCCTGGAGGCTTCTCAGCCTCTCAGACAGATGGAGTGTTTAATTGCACAAAGCCTGGGGGGGGGGGGGGGGGGGGAGTGGTTTTTTTCCCGATAGTTGTTTTTTTCACAGGCCATTTCTTGGTTATGGGGACAGAGATTGGAAATCTGAGAGAGTGGTGCCCTATGGAGTTACTTGCAAGCATGGACAGATCATCACCCCCTCCACCGCCGATCAATGCCAGACTCATCGTCCGCCTGTTATTGGCTCTGGTAATGACTTATTTCCTACCAAAATATTTTGTCAAGCGTCAGGGCAGCGAATCCCCACTCTGTGCATCAGCACCTTAGAGATCTATCGCAACCTCACAATTGCTGAATCGTTTTCTCTTCCAAAAGAGGGGAGGGAATTTTCCTCAAAGCCTTCTATCTCTCGAACAAACAGTCATGCAAACCGTATTTGCGATGTATTGGTCATACCAAACGTCTTTCTAGTACTCGGATATCTTCTTACAAGCATGCATGAGCTCTAAAGTGAGGACACAAAAAACAAGATGTTGACCTGCAGACAAGAAAGGCCATAGATGCGTTATGCAAAGACAATTCAGTCTACAGTTCTGTCTTTGCATGTTTACTGGGCCAAGTTTGCAAAGAAGCGATTCAGTCCTGCTACAGTCCAGTACTGCTGACAATGCTACCAGTTTGTAAGCAACATCTCTCTTGCTTGTAGATGTTCAATCGTACATGATCAAAGAGAATGAATGTAACACAATTATGCAAAATGAACATTATGCCATTTATAACACAGCTCTATGGAATACTTGATTCTGAGTGGTTAGTTGTAGCACTCTGCAGTCAAATATATCTAAATAATGACCATTCAATGGATAGTTCACCCAAAAATTAAAATTCTCTCATCATTTACTCACCCTCATGCCATCCCAGATGTGCATGACTGTCTTTCTTCAGCAAGAACGAAGATTTTTGGAAGTATTTTTCATCTCTGTAGGTCCATAAAATGCAAGTGAATGGGTGCCAAATTTTTGAAGCTTCAAAAAGCACATATAGCCATCATAAAAGTAATCCATATGACTCAAGTGGATTAATTAATGTCTTCTAAAGCTAAACGATAGGTGTGTGTAAAGAATAGATCAACATTTAAAACTTTTTTTTACAAAAAATTCCGAAGGGTCGAGGTCACGCAGCCTCAAGCGCCTTGGCAAATTCTGACGCATGAAATATGAAAAAATATGGAAGTGCAGTGTTGTTTATAACAGAGGAGCATAGATATTCATACATACATGCCTCATTTGGCTGGTTTGAATACGTCAACTGCAGCACCTTCTTGGAGCGGTCAACAAGGAGAGCTGTTTGAATCGGTTTGAATGCAAGTGAATGGAGGAGATGCCTCAGACCGAGCTCCTTGCTAAGACCACTTCTTAAACTGCTTTTGTGTGGAAACAGTATCACGGCCCATAGGAACAGCTGCTAATACGAATGAATATCTATGCAGAGGAGGCTTATGCCAAGTGTGAGGCAGTTTGAACTCCACCCTCGTCAACGAGCTGGACGGAAGCAAACTTTTTAAGTAAAAAAAGTTTTAAATATTGATCTATTTCTTACACACACGTAGCGTTTTGCTTCAGAAGACATTAATTAATCCACTGGAGTCGTATGGATTACTTTTATGATGGCTTTATGTGCTTTTTGGAGCTTAAAATATATGGCACCCATTCACGTGCATTGTATGGACCTACAGAGCTGAAATAATCTTCTAAAAACCTCAGTTTGTGTTCTGTTGTTGAAAGACAGTCATAGACATCTGGGATGGCATGAGGGTGAGTAAATAATGAGACAATTTTCATTTTTGGGTGAACTATTCCTTTAAACTGTATGTTGTCCCTTTAAACTGTATACTGTTGTCCCTGGCAACCAGTCTCCTAAACTGTGCTAGTTTCGCATCTCTCCTATTATTCTGCAGCCACTTCCTTCTCACATAATACAATTATTTAAACTCAAATCCATTTATTTAATTATTTGGTAATTAGTCATGTAATAAGTGGGATAGTGTACAGTCGGCCAGTTATTATCGCAAAAGAAAACCCTACAGGATGATACCAGGGTTTATTTTGAGATTTTGACTGGCTCATTGTATATTATGCCAATTAATATAGAATAATTTAAAAACCTAACATAATATTGAAATCTAAATCTAATATTATATAGTCATAATATTTAAAATAATATATATATATATATCATATATATATATCATTTTAAATCTAAACAAATTGCTAAATTAAGTTACATTTTATCTTTTGGCACATGATTATAAATAACCATTTACAGCACACATATCAGCTAATAATTTTGCTCCTGTATCTGTGCATTTTCATTTGAATAACATAGGGAGCCATCATAATAAATGTTGATGTGAGACGTGAGATCACTCATTTCCACTGACAGCATGCACTCCACCTAATGGTGGAGATGGCACACAGCAAAACCAGACCCAGATTTCTCCGGAGAATCTCCGCCTACTGTTTTCTTACACATAACCAAGCCTCTGTAGAGCCGGCCTGCAAAGTCCCGCCCAGCCAATCCTCCCCAAGACTGCAGGTCACCGTCAGGCTCAAGAGTGTTTGACTGACATCTGCTTATGTTATTGTTTGTGCTGGGGTAAAATTAATATTTGTTTGCATGTGGGCAGCATGAATCGCAATGCTAGGAGCCAAGGGACCTGAGGCACACTCAACTGCAAAGCAGGAAGCCTTTAATGAAGGAGCCGGCTCCATTACGTAACCCCTTGGAACTGAGGCCTCGCTTCCTGAAACACTTAGCCATATCAGTGTTGTTTAGGAGTTAGCATATGCTGCCAAGGGCCTGTCGGATGGATACACAGCAGCAGAATCTGACATTTAGCAGGGACGGGTTAATTATGAAAACGGTGGCGTGTGAGAGTGAGCTTCAATCGTACAGCTAATGGATATACATATGCCACTTAACTTCTGATCTAGGGTCTGGGAGTAAATCGAGATAAAATAGCTTGCACTAGTTGACAAAGCATTTGAATAATGCAAGATAATTTCAGACTCTCTGTTTCCATTTCCTGAAACACACAGCACAAACAAATGAAGATGTGGTGTAGGAACATTGCTGTGTGGACTCGGATAGAAACAGGAGAGAGAGAGCAAGAGGGAGAAAGGGAAACTCTAGATCTAAGCGAGCGAATCAAGTTGAATAGGCAGTCAGCGATCGTGGTCACCATGTCAGGTCACACAGATACGCCTCTGCGAGCGACACTGGAGAACCGGCCGATAACCAAATCCATGGCGCAGCATTGCATTATAGGATTAAGGAGAGATTGCCGGGCCCCCGGTTTTCATCATATATCAGTATGACAATTCACCTAAGCTGCTCGAAGGTGCCTCCGAGGCTCAATTTAACACGTGGGACTTCCTCAAGTGATCAGCTGAAGCTATCCACACAATCTCACCTCAGAGACCTGACATTCCTCTGGTCTGCTTGAGTGCGAAGGGCAGATTGGGACAAAGCAGCCTCAGTGCTCTTACTCAAGTCTGGCTGCTGACAGACGCCTACCTCAAGTGCCCACAGACCAAATGCCTGGAAGTTACTTCTCTTTTCTCCACATGAGAATATTTGAAGGCACCACCAATTATAAATGTGGGAATATCTCCTATTAGTTCACCCAAAAATAACAATTCTGTCATCATTTACTCACCCCCACGTTGTTCCAAAGCCATATGACTTTCTTTCTTCAGTGGAACACTAAAGGAGATTACAGACAGAATAACAGCCTCAGTCTCCATTCGATTTTTTTGTATGGAAAAAAGATGTAATGAAAGTGAATGGTGTCTGAGATTAACATACTTACACGGAAGAAAGTAAGTCAGTAAATGATGGCAGAATTTTCATTTTGGGGTAAACCATTCCTTTAAGCTCACTGTGATATCTGTATAAACAAACCTTTTCTTTATATTATTTAGTATTACTACTGTAGTAGGACTGTATTTTATTAATTCGAGTAGTACCTGAGGAGACTTGAGGTCCTGTTTTTGTTTGTGATGAGTATTCAGTCCAGCCGTCAGCACTGTTGAAGTTTGCAGTAGACAAGATTAATATCTTGGACTTCTCAAATATCCTGTATCGTCTCTTGATCTTGAAATAAGCATTAACAATTAAAGCACAAGGGAAACCAAAGGTGTAGATAGGAAGTAAAACATACGTCCCCCTTCTACAATATCTCTCTAAAAGGCCTCAAGGCCAGGGATACACTGATACTCAAGCCCATTTTAACTCTTTCTCCCTATACATTAACAACACTTTGTGTGAAGTTTGTGATACCCCTATGGTTATATGAACTCATGTGAGACCAAATGTTTTTCCTCCACGTGAAAAGGTAGACACTTAAGCTTTAATGTAAACAGTCATCATTTATTTAGCAAGACATCTCTTAAACATGAATGGGTAAATGTTTTGAATACCAGGGGCTTTAGTTCTTAGCGGGGGCCAAATGTCTACCCTTGACCTTGCAAATTCAAGCTGGGGGACATACAAACACTTACTTGTCATTCACCACCCTGATTTTATGCCTGATGGAAAATGGTGGTGATGACAGTTTCGTACGGAGACCCTCCCTCCCATCCGACTTTCGAAAACACACATCAGAACATTAAAGTGATGCCGAGCTGAATGAGACCAATGGTCTCGGAGAGGGACCTAACGATGAAAGAAGAAAGAATGGGACCAGACAATTGATGGTACAATTGAAGGAATTCAAATATTTCTCTCAGTGAGAGGAGAGACGGGATGTGTAGGAGCGGGAATGGTGTTTGTCTGTGTATGTTTACAACAACTGTCATTAAAGGCACAAGAAACAAGATGGCTAATGTAAGGCGATCCCTCCCCCTAGCTGAATAATTCATACCAGCTGCAAGGAAGAGAGAGCAGCGCATATTCTTCCTTCCTCACCGCTTGCCTCTCTCACCCTTCTCTAAGTGTCTCTTGGGATGGATGAGTTTCGTTCCTGGTCGCAATGAGTAGCCATTTACCGCCTGATCTGTTCTTCTTAGGCCTGACTCTCTTCCTGTCTCCTGAAACCAAATTTGCCTCATTTCAGTCACCTCAAAGCAGACTTGTGTGTATATATTTTCAGGGAAATTTGATTGTCGGTATGGATTTTTCAATCGGTCTGCAGATCGGGTTTAGAAATATGTAAACTGTTGTGTTATTTCATCAGGCCCGGCAAAGGAACACACACCTAAGATACTGAACATCCAATACGGTGGAGTGATCTTTAAGCAAGACAAGTCGGACATAAATAGATTAAAAAAGCCATAATGGGGAAACAAGTGCCCATTTCAAGTGCAGATGAAGGAAATTTAAGACCTGGAAAGTTGCATTATAAATTTCTGATCAAATTGATGATATTTTCACACTGGCTGAAGCCTGAAACCTGAACCTATATATTCTGTCTTTGGTTTCCTTTCTTGAAGAACCCTTAATGTGCCAAAGATGTACTACTTAAGCTCGGATTACTGTTGTCGGTTTGTAGGTTAATGTCTAAAAAGTTCAGATTGGATTTGAATCGACCAATATGCATTAAAACCACTGTTCTTTAATCAAAATCTTATATGATCTGAAAGGGAATGTAACAAAAGCTTCCCATTCTTTCAACATCCTGCTCTTTTAGGCCTGTCTAATCCAGTTGAGGTCTGAATGTGGTCTTTCTTCTCTTACAGCAGTGGGGTTGCTGCAGGAGATGGACAAATTAGCCCACACCTCCATCCCTGAGCTGGGCTATTGTATATCGCTGCAGACTGTTCATGCGGAGTGGACAGACACGAACAATGAGCCAAACTTTGTCGAGTCTCTTTCGCTCCATTTTTAAACAGCATTTGTATGTAATCAGCAGGTTTCAGGGTTTTAGATCAGCTATATATATTTTATTTTTAACTGAACTTTTATAACAAGTTCAGCTAAAGTTGATATTTGGATCTTTCGACGTCAAATACAATTCAACACGATCAAGGAAAGATATGTTTGGAATATTTTTGCACTGTCAGTGCATTACAATGTGTGGCAATAAGCTTAAGATAAATTACATATTTATAAAAATAACAACAAAATAGCCAAGTTCCTAACATGACAATTGTATTATTATTTGTCCTAAACATGAACAGCTTATATGTAAATTGGATTACCAAAATAAAATATTAGAGGCATAATTAAAAAAAATATATGTTAAGTTGTGAACAAAACAACAGATATGTTAAAAATATGTTAACATCTATGTTAGCTCACTTTTCATGATCTGGTAAGAGAAAAAGAGAAATACTAATTAAACAGATATTATGAGAAAAATACTAAGTACATGAGAAAAATACAGAGCACTACATTTTTTTAATTATATGGTAAAGTGAATTCATATAAATAACTCACTTTGTGTAAGGCTCTTTTAACAAAGTGGTGTATCAATATTTTAAAATGTTCTCTCTCTGATTGATCAATTAAGATGCCTCTGAACAGCACTTAATTTTCATAATTTAGCTGCCCTGACTTGAACTGTAGTCAATGTTTTTGCTGGTCCTCCAGTGAAATAAATGTGTTATCCTCCAACAGATGTGACTGAAATCGTATTGGGAACACTTTGTGCATTAAGCCCTGAATTCTAAATGAACTTGGGCTTCAGTGATCCAACCCAAGCAGACACTTAAAAACTGACACACAGGAACCCAGAGAAATTACTTAAAGGATCGGTTACGTCTAAAATGATGGAATCAATAACAATATTTTCCCTCAGACCCCATCGCACTGATAAGCAAAATCCACGCTTAAAAGCCACATTAAACTTTAATCGGGTGCAGTTTGCTCTGGCGACTGGTAATATCTGGACAGCTGTCTTCTGCCGTGTTTAAAGCTTGTTTCCTGTGCCATTTCAGTGTCATCTACTAATTGCCTTTTCTTTGGGATACATGATCCTATTGAATTCAATCATAGAAGTATGAAACAGGGAAAGGCTTTTTAAGGGGTCGGGTCAGAAGAAAACAACCAAGTCGGAGATGCTCTCTGATCCTTGGCTACATTTGTCGGCTCCATCCCATGTGACTTCATTTAGCATCTGATTTCAGGCCATCAAGGGATGGCTATTTGTTTATTGGCTTTTTCAGCATGTGTGAAATCTTAACACAACCCATCTTGGAGCAGGTCCTTGTTTTTCTTCTTGTCTACTTGCCAATTTTACACCTACACATGGAACATGCTTTACATGTTTTCTCCCCATTTTTTCACATGTAACTGATGGTGTAAAATATCAGGAATTTATATTTAATTTATGCTTCATAGACATTGCATTAATTTAATCTTAAATCGAGCAAAGCTACATGTATTTGTATTTGCTCCAAATAAATGGCTGAGCTATGGAAAGCCACATCATCAGTCGCCATACATTTGTATTTGAAGTGCAATAAATTACTCCTATTGTTGTTTATGACAGACTGTATGTGAGAATCCCCAAGATGTCAGAAGAGAAGAAGGTGGTAGCTGGTTTATGGAGGCTCCAATCAGTATTTACTTGAAAAGAGAAACTTAGAAGAGGTCGATTTTAGCATCTCCTTCAGGTCTGGGACCGATGCAGGCTGTGATTTCACAAGTGCAACCCAAGCAATCACCGCTATCCCCTGATTGCTTGGTCTGCGTCTCTGAGGATGCTAGCAGTGAAAGATTATCTTTCCCCCAAACTTCCTCTGATTACCGACGTTGAGAGGCATGCCTTCATCAGCCAACACGCCAACAGAACCTCACCATCATAATGTAGTATTTATTAAAGACAGGGCTGTTTAAGCCGATCAATACCTTCAGTCTCTGTCTGTGCCTTTTGCTGTTGAAGGGCTAACACCGAAGACATTTGCTGAGTTTGGAATGGCATACTACCCTTACTACTTCTACCATATATGTCTATGGCAGAAATAGTAAGAGTAGTATGGTAGTATGCCATTCCAAACTCCATTCTATACTAGCTTGTGGTGAAACATTCTTTACATCCTTTTTTTTTTTTTTTTTTTTTTTACAGGGTTTATTTATTTATGATTAGTTGACACATAATGTGTTCATTAAGTTTTTTTTATTTTTTTAATTTATTTTTTTATCAACTTTAGGATTTTAGGTTAAAATGTATATGAATATATAAGGGAAAGTGTATATCTTATGGCCGGTAACTGGTCATTTCTTTAAAGCTCTTAAAGGGATAGTTTACCCAAAAACCAGTATGACTTTCTTTCTTTCGTGGAATACAAAAGGGGATGTCAGGCAGAATTATGGCTGTAACTAATGATTATTTTGATAATCGACTAATCTAATGATCATTAGAAAGATTATTTGACTATTCAGGCAATTATTGCTATGATTAATCATTAGCTCTTAACCGACTATTCAGCTTGTGCCTTGAATTAAATTTAAACGTGCTTACTAACAATAAAGAGAACAAAATCATCTTTTAAAATACCTCAAAATGACATTCACAGAATTATAAGGAATTACAAGTTTAATTCAGTCAAACATTCACTGCAAAAAATACTATTGTAATCAAGAGTTTTTGTCTTGTTTTCCATTTAAAATTATCTACAATTCTTAAAACAAGATACATTTACTTGATAAGCAACATATAAGATATTTAGACTTGATTTAAGAGAATGTATCTTCAATATAAGTGTATTTTGTATATAAGTCTTTCACTTGCTCATACTTCTGCCAGTGCATTAAAGAAAAAATATACTCATATTCACAATATGTTCTCTACAAGCAAGTCTAAATAACTTATATGTTGCTTCTTTTGTTTTAAGGATTTTTAGATATTTAAAAATATTTAAATATTAAATATTGTTTCCAAAATTCTCCAATAGCAATTTTTTCTTCTGCAGTATAGTGTCTAAAGTAAATGTACATTGTTGTAAAGAAGTTTTAGATATTATTTTGGAAAATAAGCCAAAAAAGACTAATCAAAAATTTGTTTTGTAGCAGTGTATAATGGGATAAGACTACACTCTCTCAACATTTTATTAACTTCGATCCATCTTTAACTCACAAAAAACAAACTCTCTCTTCTTAATAGAGCTGCATATCGCTGATTTTCTTCACAATAATATACACACAGAGACACATTCAGTATATTATGATTCAATACGTTCGAGCCATCACGTTATAATCTAGCTGCAGCAAACACCCGCGAGGGACAAGCGTCTCAGCGTCAAATTGGGTCATTTCACGCGACTCATAGATGCGGTGCTGACTGCACAGAGAAAGTTTCTGAATTTATTTACATAACCCGCTTCCTTATTATTTGAACTTTAATAAAGGATGCATTAAAGATATAACGCCAGGGAGTTTCCTTTTTAGACGTTCTGACATTTAAGTTTTGCTTACGTGGAATGCCAGATCCGGCTCCGCTTTATTTCACAATGACACTGCTTCTGTATTTCTTTATTTTGTATTTTTGCATTATAATTCCCTAATACTTTGTGAGCTACATCACCTTTCAGGCTGTTTGGAAAGTTTGGAGTGTGTCTGGACTGTAAGCTGTGTTTTCTTCCTCTCCTCAATCAGGCACAAGCTAAAGTGCTGCTCTCACACACCATCATTAGAGTTTCACATGATCTCATGTTCCTGTTCATGTTAAATTAGATCAAACTACTGTTCAACAATGAACATTTTTGTCAACAATTTTTTTTATTGTCGACGTTATCGACTAATCGTTTCAGCCTTAGGAAGAATGTAAGCTTCAGTCACCATTCACTTTCAATGTATGGAAAAAAAAGATGCAATTAAGTGAATGGTGACTGAGACCTAAATACTAACCTAAATATCTCCTTTTGTGTCATAAGACATGTGTAAAAAGAATTTGGAACAACATGAGGGTGGGTAAATGATGACAGAACTTTCAATTTGGGTTGAACTATCCCTTTAAATACATTTTAATCACCCTTTTGCCTTCAATATTAATTTATTTTAAATTGTCCTGATTCCTGTAGTGCGATACAAATATGCCAATAATCTCTCAATTAATATGAGTTCAAAACAGCTACATGCATAATAATTACAAAAGAATTAGCAAATGCTGTTTGAAATTGTTTTAGATGGAGTATAGCATGTCATATCACTATTAATGTAAAGTCCTATTATTAACATACAGTAATAGTACTAATGCTGTCCAAGAGACAAAGGACAAAAAGCTTTTACCAAAATGTCAAATTAAAAAAACCTTTTTTTGTTTTGTTTTGTTTTGTGTGTGTGTGTGTGTGTGTGTGTGTGTGTGTGTGTGTGTGTGTGTGTGTGTGTGTGTGTGTGTGTGTGTGTGAATCTTATTATTGTGTGAATCTGCATACGTAATACAGGACCAGCAAATATAATGTTGTCTAGTCATCAAACATAATGTCACTGGAGCTCAAAACTTGGTAAAATACTAAATCTACTGAAGTTGAAAAGAAAAACATTTCTTAAGACCTATGAGACGAGTATAGGAAGTCATACAAAATATACACCCTACACAAAATAAATAAATAAATAAACAAATATCACCAGTAAATGAGGTATTAAGTGCAAGTCTGTCTAATTGGGCTTTGAGAGGCACCCTGAGAACCTGTCTATTACACTCTTTTCTTAATGGTAGCCATGGAGCAAGGTTTGATGTATTGCCTTCCTTGTCTAACTCTTTACTGCCTCTCCAGCTCTAGCCAAGTATGAAGATCTTATCAGCTTCTGGTTCCATTGCCCATGGCCTTTTCAGACCGGCACGTCTAAGTTTACGGAAATCTCTTTTGATACACACCAGTGTATCAGTGTGCGATAGGAAAATGCTGTTCCAACAACCAGGTAAAGACAAACATTTGAGGCATCCAGATAATACATGGTACAAGCAATAATTGTTAAACAGATTAAAAAGTTTTTAAACATGGAAAACTCATGACACATAATCCATCTTCATACATTACTATAATCCATTTTGACTTGGGAATTAATTTTGCTGAGCTGGCGTATGCATTATTCAGTTTTGCCTATTGATGGCCAGGAAGACATCTCCAACTGTCGTTAGATGGCATACTTCCAAAACTACAAACAGCTCCCCTATGGTGAAACAACTTCCTCTTTGACCATTGTAGACCGGCTTACAAAAAGCATCTGCATTGCTGCTACCACCTGGTTTAACCCCAACAGGAACTTATCAGTTCATCTCTCTCAGAACAGCTCAAGTGGGGGTAATCCTCCCATTGAATGGTTTCAACTTCTCTGCCCATAGACAAAGGATAGGAAAGGGGCTTGGTGGAATTGTCTTGTTTGGGTAGAGGATCTTCAAGAGGCTTAGGCCCAGACTCTTTGTAGATGTCATTTGTCTCTCTGCACATTCAATAATCCTGACTTTTGTCAGGTCATTAGACTCATGAGGACCAAACTCAAGCTTCTGGAGTGCTGGCCTCTCCTTACCTTCTTAACCACACTTAAGGTGTGTCTTAACCCAAGTTTCTGGAGGATGTTTCACTTTCTCCAGCTGTCCACCACGTGTAATGGGAGAAGTGGTATGACAACGCTAAGCAAAGTTAAATACCTTCTGAGGCGATGCAGTAGTTGTGACCCAGATAACAAATTTATGTTTATACAACGCTTTCCAAATGTTACGTTGTTGTTGTAGGAATGTGAAAATTGCCAATTTACTTAATGTGAGTAGAATGTTATTCAACCCTTGTGTTGTGTTCGTTTATTAATTGTTACTTTGCAATACATATAGCTGATCCTACCAGTTCTTAAATAATGCTTTTTAATTTGCTGAAAAATAAGAACTTTTTTGTTCTCAACAATTATATTTAGAGTTGGTAAAAACCTAAAAAGATCACATAGCCATGTGTTGTATATCACTTGAAAGGTCTCAATTAGTAAAATTTAATGAGCAAATTTGTTTCACTCAAACTGTAGTGAGTATTAGTGTATGAAATTTCCACTGACACTGACATAAATATAAGAAACAAGAGTGTCTTTTTGTCATGTTTATCATTATTACTTACTGAAACATACATATAACACAGACAATGATACATCATAACTTACAGCAGACAATCCCAATTCAAACAAGTCCAAACACAACATAATATGATAAGTAGATCTTGAAATATTTCTCAAAGAGTGTGCATGGAAAGACAATGCACAAAAGGGTGCTCAACACATGTTGTGTGTGTGTGTGTGTGTGTGTGTGTGTGTGTGTGTGTGTGTGTGTGCACAAGCCTGAGGAGTTTGTGTGTGCAAACATACATCCACATAAAATATGTGGTCATCTTATGGATCGGGATGCTCCTGAACATTTAATATTTTTTATTTTGTAGTCTAATCCATTCATTTCCAGTGGCCGGCCATTTTTGATTGGGAACACAACAGCTGTAACAAAGTGAAATAAAACCAATAAAATGTAAAGAAAATGGTCCAAATTTTTGTGTTTTCAGATACCATATGTGAACAAAGTCAAAAATTTTATTCCAATTAAATGAAGTAAAAGGTAATTCATAAAAAGAAAAAAAAGAAATCCTGGTCAAAATGACCGGAACACGTGTTCTGCTAGATAAAAGCTAGCAGAACATTCATGAAAATGTAAAAACATCCTGAAAACTTAATTTGCAAGCTTCTTTAGCAGTTATGACTCTCAAAAAAAAAAAAAAAAAAAAAAATGTAATAAATCTAGTTTAAAGGATATACGACCAATGCTGTACTTGGAATAAAAAAATATCACAAGGATGTTCCATTAACGTTATTTTTAACATTTATTCCTAACCTTTACTGAAAGTTAGATAAAATTGTTACAGCGTTCCCTACTAGTTGGGGAGCACCACTTCTGTCATTGTTGTAAATATTTAAGGATAACGCAAATAACATCAGCTGTCTGACAACAGTTTAGATGTTCTCTTTAATTTCACAACAAATTTAAAACAGCTTTTAGGCTGCTAGCAAATTAGCATTTAGTGGTATTAATTTCCAACATATTCAGATTGTATCACCCTTATAGCAAATGCACTATAGAAATCAGAAGCTCTCTGCATGCCAGCTGTGAGGGGTTTTTTTTTCAGGATATATTCCAGTATGTCATCCAGCCAAAGCATTTCAGTGTTAGAGCTGAGAGGCAATAAAGTAATTAAAGCACCAGGGGTTCAAACATTCAATATCATTTTCCAAAATGTGTTTAATTAAAATAAATCATTGGCTGCATTATATCGCTACCTGTGGTGAAAAGTGGTACAGTGGTTCTCACTGTAGTCAAGCGTTTCTTTGAAGGTTGGGATTGGAGCTTGCAAGGATTTAAGACATTTGCAAAAGAGTCTGAATTACAGCAATCTATTGCAATCTCCTTTATTCCACATTTTCCATTAAGAGGTGTCTTTTTGGAATCAAATAATTCCTCCCAGTGGGACAACATTAAATCCCCAGCCCTCTTAAAATTCATCAAATGTTTCCACAGTACAAACTCAAATAAAATAAAAAATACTTACAAATGGCTAATGGTTTCTCCTTGAATATTGTAAAAATGTTAAAATCTTTGAATAATTAATTGAACTAGACCTTGAATAAGAATTTCAAAACCTCTTCAGCTGATGCCCAAGATGAACAAAAATAATGCTCAATTGATGCTGTGTTTCAATCCATTAACAAGATAGTGACTTCACTGTGTAGTTGCATTCATATTGCTTTATATTACAGCTAGTAATCGTATGGTAACAATGGTAGATAATATTTATGAAGTCAGTTCATTTGGGAACTAAGTGCTAGATCCCATGATGCACAATATTGCAGTATGAGTTTCATCAAATGAATTGTATTGAATTTGAATAAGCTCTGAGGAAAACAGTCCAAAGATTCTAGACAGAACTTGCTTGATTAAATAATTAAATCCCCCAAAGGCTTCATCTGAATTTCACACAATACAATCCATATAAGTTAATGTTGGCTTAAGACTGAAAACACTATACTTGTAAAAAACAAATATCTCTTTCATGGCAGCCTCTTTCTATAGTAAATTATTAAGCTGATTTTACAGTCCACAGCACCAACCAACTACTTCACAGCACTATTAAAATAGTCTGTTTGACCTTCTTATTATTGACAAATTAATGTACTAACATAGCAAAGCAAATGACCAAACACACAGCCATGATCCGTGACATATCCAGCATGTATGCCTCTACTACAGTGCCAAAAAACTTAAATAAAAATCATGCATTGTATTCACGCACCCTCCTCCATTTAGATCACCATGGTGTTATCGCTTGTAGCTTTCTATTCACTTTTGTTTCAAAAGAGATAAAAACATGTCTAACATTGTAATTTTCTCAGCTACACTTCTTGTGTCAGAATTCTAAAACACTTTCAATGTATAAAAAGCATATATACAAGCATTTATTTCCATTGTAACAGGTTTAAGTGCAACTTTCTGACCAGCCCCCCCCCCCCCCAGCAGATCCAGAAGACTGATACAGGAACTCAAGGACTGAAGGGGGCAGGGTGGGTTCAGACTGGGCACAAATAGGCTGGACAAACTGACACCTGACCTATTAACAGTTCATTAAGGAGATTTAAATGATTTTGCCACTTTTTCTACTGACCTCCTGGGAATGGGCTCAAAGTTGTTTCCTGCTTGTGAAGGTTGTAAGCATGGTGTGCTTCTGAGGAGCCCTACCCATTCTAATGAGCAGCATTGTTTCCCTCCTGAGGAGGCCAGTGCTATGAGGCAGCTTAGGGTCTTAGATTAGAAACTGGATGCACAGGTGCCAATGTGTTAATAATCTTTATATCATCTTTCTAGGGATGGTTCACCCAAAAATGAAAATTCTGTCATTATTTACTTACCATAACGTTGCTCCAAAACCAACTTTTTTCTTCCTTGGAACACAAAACGTGACTTTTTAAAGGCTTTAGAGGGTTTATTTGCCATATAATTCAAGAGAATATTGTGATTCTAGTGTACAGTCTGCCAAGCTCAAAAAAGCCCTATAAACTATAAAACCACAATAAACGTAATTGATACAACTAATGCACTATATTCCAAGTCTTCTGAACCCCTACAATCTTTTTATGTTATAAAAAGAAAATCATGCAAATTAACCAGCTCGATCTCATGAAAATGACGTGACTATGGCAACATTTTTGCTAAATGAAATTAGGTGGTATATTAAAGGGGAGAGCAGGGCACAAACTAATACAGGGCTAGTTGCAACACACATGGTTTAAACTTTTCACACACACTGGCATGAAAAACTTTTTTTTTACTTGTTGCCTTATCAACACTGGGTAAAGAAAAACTGCGGCAAAAATAAATAAAACAAAAAAGGTTGGAAAATATTGCCAAAATTTCATTTAACAGCAGCACAAATTCACACGCAAGGCAAACTTGCACTGTATAAAAAATTCCGTAAAACTTACGGTAAATTACCGGCAGCTGTGGTTGCCAAACATTTACCGTAAAAAATACGGTGACCATGTTTCAGGATTTACAGGATGTCATTTTGATGCATGTATATTTTACGGTACATTACCATTTATATTATTAAATTATATAAACTTGATACATTCTGGAACTATAAAAATCTGCTTTTCACTTTATAATGTATTGTTAATCACTACAGTAATTTCAGCAAGGCACATGAAAGTTCATCAAGAGTGGCCCTTCCAGGTGCAATAAATACACATGTAGAGGCCATGAGGGTAACACATGTGAAATTAAAATAATGCAGTAAACATTAAATAAATGACATAAAATATAACATGGAACACCCCAAAGTACATAACTGATATTAAAAATAAGATGAAACATAATTATTCCCATAAAATATAATGAAATGTAATGGGTCACGCAGGGAGTTCTGGGAACGGCAGATTATTGTTTTTTACTGTAATTTTTAACAGTAATTTACCATAAAAAGTACATGTACTCTCTTGTTAAACATATATATATATATATATATATATATATATATATAAATACATTTTTACCATTAAATATATGGTAAAATGATAATTTTTACATCTAAAAAAACATAATTTTACATGTTAATTACATGTATTGTTTGTTAAATGTATTTAAATGTTTTACCGTATATTTTAAACTACCCGTTAACCAATTAAAAAAAATTTCTGAAGCATTTTTACAGTCTTTTACCATTAAAATCACAGAATTTTTTTAAATCTCCAATCTGTTAGCTAGGTCTTGCATAGTAGAAGTGACTAGCCAGGTTTAAATAACACTGTGAGTGGTGGTGGTGTAGTGGACTAAAACATTGAACTAGTAAGCAAAAGGTTGTTGGTTCAATTCCCACAGCCACCACCATTGTGTCCTTGAGCAAGGCACTTAACTCCAGGTTGCTCCATGGGGATTGTCCCTGTAATAAGGGCACTGTAATTTGCTTTGGATAAAAGCTCTGCCAAATGTGTAAATGCACTGTGTTACAATGTGCCCCAACTGGAACAAACTATTTGCAATTATTACATAATTCCCCAATCCATGCATTATTTTGGCCAGTGCTGTGTCTTTGTTGTGTATTCACTGTCAAGTGCAAAATTATTGCTATATTATATATAACAAAGTAAATACATGGCTTTTATTTACATAAACTTTTAGTTTATCTTCCATTTATTTTAATTAGATCAGATACAGTTGTTAGAGGGGCACGTTGTAACATTTCACTTTCTTTCTTTCCATGTACATGGCGAAAAAGTATACGCAGTATTCATGAAACAAGAGCCGATATTGGTACCAGACGTGTAAAATTAATGTGAAAAATGAAAAATACTTTGAACCCCAAGTGCATTTACAAAACTTAAGAAAATCAAAAAGTGTTAATTTGTGTCCTGCTCTCCCCTACATATTGCTGCAGTTTCGAGGTGAAATGTCCACTGAGGTGCGCTAGAAGCAAGTTAAATTTGGTCACAAAAAGATAATTTTTTAAATGGACAAAATCTACCACCCTAACCTAAACCTTTAACCGAAACCTAACCAATAGTGTCATAAAAAAATCAAACCTGAGATAACAGAGCATTAACCTTAAAAGCTGCATCTGATACAAATGGAGGAGGCACATAAACATTTTTGACATAGTAATGTGATTCTGTGAGAACAGGTTGAAATAAACTCTGTTAGAACTTTTTTTTTTTTTTTTTTTTTTTTTTTAAAGCACCTTTAGTTTTTTAAGCAACCCACAGAATGGAAAAATCCCAGTTGAGATCTCTTTAATGTCTCCATTTCTCCTAGACAGCAATGAGATGAAATGGAGAGCAAATTGAGACTTTTACTTCAGTCATCTTCTTCTTAGATGTTTCCCCTGACTCCTCTAGAGTTTCAAAAGAGATCTCAGCAATGCCTCATTTGTGCTCAGATTTGCCAAAATACCAAAGACTGCACTCTCAAAAGTCAGAGATTTCAATATGAACTCAATATGAAACACTTCTCATCAAATTCTTGCAAAAGCAAATTAACTGGGCTATACTATTGATTGTATAGCCCTATACTTTCACTGTATGTCAATAATTGTCACATTTTCATCTATTTTTCTTTCTCCTAAGGCAATTTAGATTAAACATCCCAGACAAGATTCTCAGATAAAACATAACTGATAACTCCATCGGTCTTCTGTGCAATGAAAGAAATCAGCACACACACACACACACACACACACACACACACACACACACACACACACACACACACACACACACAAAAAAACCCCTGGAAGTTTTATGAAGAAGCCATCACATAATAATCTTCTATGTAGTAGTAAAAGGATTCATTTAATCCTTTGTGAAGAGGAGCTCTATTTCTGTTTAGGTCCTGTTGTAACAATATATTTCCATCTCATTAGCACGAAATTAAATCTCTCATTAACAACCGTAAAAAGAACAGTCCTTAAACTTGTTTTCGTAATCAAGTAAATCCAAGTTACAGCTTGTATTCCTCACCCTTGTCCTCTATGTCCACTCACTCCCAATGAAGTGTATTTAGTTGCTTCACATTCGAGAGGAAAGCCTGTCTTGTTGCCAAATGAGACTGTGCACGTGTCCTGTTCTCTCTCAGCTCTGCAGTTAGTCATGGTTTACTCTCCAGTCTAGCACTTAAGAGATCATTAGCATGTGTAACTTCCACCGATGAGGACACCAACAAACGCGCCTGGGTACACGATGCAGCCGAGTGCCTCATGAATAATACTGAAAGAGGCAATGAGCATCCATTCACTCTTTTAATACCACAAGGTCCTATAATGTGTTGTGGAAAGGACATTTCTGTGCAGATTTACTTTGTGTGCATGCGTGCAATATAAACCTACTGATGTTCAATATAAAAAATACTATATATGGAATGCCCGAAAAATGTAATATAACACTTTGATTTATTTGTGTCAAGCTCTAAAGCACCCAGCCACTATGGATAAGCAAAAGAGATCATAGCAAATGAATGTCCGATAATTCAAGCCTTCCAAAATGTATGAAGACATGAGGTGAATTTGTGTCTGGGGTCCTCATTCAAAGCAAAGACACACCACTGAGCATTCACTTGGCTAGATGAATCCAGGTTGTTTCAGTCCAACAGAGTGCTGTTTTAAGCAATAAGGTTGTTGTCATTGTCATACTGAGCTCCGACACACAAAGATCATCCGGTAGAGGGGCAAAATTAATGATTTCCCCAATCTAAGAACTGAATGCAGAAGAGCAGAAAAGGATCGCTGGCCGTTTGACCCTCTCTGTGTATTAAACAAACACCAGATGGTGGACATTCAGCGAATCCATTATCTGAGGGCCTGGTGTGTTGTTCATGCTGCTGAGTCCCACAGAGTCCCACTCCATGGCTGTCACTGAACTGCATGCATGGCAGCAACTCTATCCTAGACCATAAATACCTGAAGCTCTATTCAAATGCATCTCCTAAAAAAACATTCCCATAGACTGATGATTAGCTATGCTATAAGCAACTTTAAATTTCCACACACACACACACAAAAAGATGCCGAACAGTAATTCTGTCCAAGGTGACTGAGAACCTTAGATGCCTGCTCACATGGAGCGACAAGAAATGTGATAATTTTCTGAGATGTTTGAGGACACTCAGCCAACATATGACAGTTCTCTCTAGACCTCCATCATATCTCTGGTTATTTAGTTCCTTAAAATACTTGTAAATAACTAAAGATTATATGTGATGTCAAAGAAAATATGTAGGGACAGGAATGGGAGAGTCTGAAGGGGCTGAGCTGAACTGAAGCGAAAACATGCTGGGCCACCATTGTAATGGCCCAAATGTAGTTGGAATGCCCAGTGTTGATATGAGAATACAGGCCACAATGGTACAGCAGGGTGCTGATGTGTGTGCTGAAGCAAACGCTTGACGAGGAAGTCGTAGCTGGAATCAGACGCAGGAGCTCATTCAGCAAACACTTATAAAAAGGGTGCAGACGTAATGGTGAGCTATGCAGTCATACGAATGACTAAGCCTCAGCTTGATTTTGGTGTCACAAAGCTTATGCCTGCTGCTGGAAAACATCTTAATTTTCTTGCATAATCTGAATCTAGTTTATAAAATCTAATATGTATTTCTGTTGCAACAGTACAATGGTTTCTACACTGTAATAAAAAGTCGATTCAACTTAAATAACATTTCCATGCAACTTGAGATAGTTGTTTAAACCGAGCACAAAGATGACTTAAACAAATGTAACTTGTTAAATGAGCATAGTATCTTTTTAAACACAATTTCTTAGTTCAATCAACTTGATCTTAATTAAGACTACACTGAATACCAGGGTCAGAAATTAAGGGGGGTTCGTGGCATAAATGCCACCTAGTGACAAAAATGCCCCTGAAATTCAAAGGGTGTGGGCAAAAAATGATTCTGTTTTTTATTTGTAATATCTGATAGAGACATTAATATTCTATTATCGTCCTACATATACATACAGAATAATCACATTAAATATGAGAAAGAGGTAATAAATTCTCAATTTTGAGAATTCTTGAAACTTGTATTAAAGGAATATTCCGGGTTCAATACAAGTTAAGCTCATTCAACAGGATTTGTGGCACAATGTTGATAACCACAAAAAGTAATTTCGACTCGTTCCTCCTTTTCTTTAAAAAAGTAAAATCGAAGATACAGTGAGGCACTTACAATGAAAGTGAATGGGAGTTTAAAAGCAGAAACATGAAGCTTATAATTTTATAAAAGCACTTACCGTACATGAATTCTTCTGTTAAAACTCATGTATTATTTGAGCTGTAAAGTTGTTTAATTTTTACAGTAATTTTAGGGTTTGTTGACATTATATTGTCATGGCAAGGAAGTTGTAAAATTGGACTATAACTTTACACAGAAAATGTTAGAAAGCAATTTTTATCACAATAAAATCCTGTTAACATGCATATTGTTTATGTCTTGTGGCTATACTTTGAAACAGTGAGTATTTTATCATTTACGGATTGGCCTCATTGACTTTATATATAATTTTTTGTGGTAATCAACATTATGCCACAAATGCTGTTGATTGAGCTTAACTTGTATTGAACCCGGAATATTCCTTTAATAAATCTGAATTTGTATTAATAAATTGATTAAACTAAACGAATGAGACACATTTATGTTTTATATGGTTAGAAAAATATTGCCTTCATAAAGCTAAAAATTTTCCATGACAAAATTAATTTGGGTGACAAACATCAATATTTTAATCCTTTTTTACTATAAATCTCCACTTTCACTTTCAGCATGTGAAAGAACGTGAGAGTGAAAGTGTGTGAGAGACTCTTTGAGGTTCGGGTTAGGGGTTAAACTTAGGAAAAATCTTAAGAACACTTGTTCATAAACCAGATGTTTACATTTGGCTTAGGGGTTAAACTTGGGGGGAAAAAACGTACAATATTAATTACAATATCTGTTGGTTCATTTATTTTTCTCTTTGAGAGTAAAAGTTATACATATTTAGTTAAACACATTAAGCTAAAAGATGAGCTCTGAACAATCACTTCATGCTCAATAACTGCAAGAGACAACAAATAACAACAACAACAACATAAATGTGGTAAAACAAAAAAGACAGTAATTTGCTAAATGTATTCACGCCACGTCCAATCATATTTTAAGAGCATGTTTCAGTTAGAAGAGAGATTCTAACTAAAATGATTTCACACTCTTTCATGTTCTTTCATGTCACAATATAAAAGAATATAACAATCTACAGCTCATTAATTTAGATCAGTCCACAGTTTCATTAAAGGGATAATTCTGCTGTAATTTTCTCACCATCATGTTGTGTCTCAACCCACATGACTTTTTTTCATTCATGGAACACAAAAGGAGATGCTAAGCAGAATGACAGCCTCAGTTACCACTCTCTTTCACTTTAAGGAAAAAAAGATGCAATGAACGTGAATGGTGACTAAGGATAACATTCTGCCTAACATCTCCTTTTGTGCTCCACAGAGGAGAGAAAGTCATAGGATTGAAGAACAACATAAAGGTGAGTAAATGATGTAAGAAATTGTATATTTTGGGAGAACAATCCCTTTAAAGTGTCTCAGGGAGAATTCATAACTGAGGCATACAGGATCACACTCAGTGACAGGTACCGCTCACAAGGTCATTTGATGAAATATGAGCGTATTAGACTGCAGAGGTTGATATATTTAGAGGTTGTATATCATTTAGTTGATCAGCTAAACTCAGATTAGCTGGCCAAACTGTATGACATAAAGTCAAGAAATGATGTTCCCTCACCATAATGCTGAGCAATGACAAGAATAACTAGTCAAAGCCTGAAAAACATTTCATTTGTCATTAGAAGTTTTTCTCTTTTTAGTAATTGCACACTGACCTCTCCATGTGGATTTGGGTGTTTGTTGATTATAATGCAGGAATTCTGGACATTTGAAATGGCATAGTAGTAATTACAGTCATCTAATTACACAGTGCCTGATGCATGCCTTCAAGAGGTTAGCGCAGAGAGTCCACTGACCCGTCAACTGTTTGCAGTTGCAGCTAGAACCAAAGCTGCTTTTGGAATTTACAAAACTCAAGTGTGTTTGAAGGTGAATAAAAGAATTAAATACTTTTATAAGTATCTGACAGCTGCATAGACAATATTTATTCCTTAAATTACATTTATGATGGAATACTTTTTGTTTTCATTATGCAGAATTCAGCTATAGAAAACTATGTGTCATCTAAGCGAAGCCCATCTGAGAATTTGTTTAACCAAAAATACTGAAGTTCCATTTGACAAGATTTTACTGTGAAATTTCAAGTCTACTCAAATGTAACAATAAGTAGCAATGCTAACACTTATTTGTCTTGCATAGGCTGTCCATTTTGGGGAATTATGCCTGTATTTTTAACATGACATGGTTTAATTGCTTAGCTGATTGAAAAGGTACAACTGTTAACTATGTTTAAGGGAGTGCACAAAATACAGCTTTTAATTACGTGTTTAAAAAGCTGTCACTGTGGCCTCATTATGTTCTTATCAAAATAAAACTGCAGAGTGATGCTCGAAATTACACATGGATTTTGAACACTGCTACAAGCAAATCTATTTAACAAAAAGAAAAACCCTTCATTTATTAGGATTATCTTTCATTCGGATGAAGAAACTTTCTCAACAAATATAGTAGACAAACAGTCACAGTGTCTGAACGCGAGGGGTGAGAAAAGCCTCCACATGTCTCTCAGGTTTCTCCGTTTGGGGATTGTCCATCAACAGTGGCCAATTAGATGGGGCCTGTCCAGTCTCTATTAAAACAGAAAGTGTTTACATCAGTTTGGCCAGTATTTACACTTGAAGAAGCTGAGAACCAAGCATAACAAAAACATAGATACCCTTTATTATGTCCACAAGGCTAGAGCAAGTCTGTCCAAAACGTAATGGCTGTGAAGTACCGCACAGAGCATTTTGGGTTTTTCGTTTAACAGCATTTCAGCTTTGTTTTCTTCTGTAGCACTTATAGCTTTTTGAGTTGTTTCAGCGCGCACTACATGGCCCTATTCTTGGTTTGTTAAAAAATTTGCTCATACTTTGAATTTACAAAATATCTCTGTTGGCGAACATTTTTTGTGTCATTTGAATAAAGAAAACCAGCACTTGTGGGGTGTACATTTTTCTATTAATTACACATAACATTAGAACACACTTACATCACTGAGGTCTCCAAGCTTGGTGGGTGGCCAATATGAGAAATCATGGTCCTAAACTTCTCTGGTTCTGGTTTCCTTCTTGGTAGTCGTGAGCATATACAGTATAATTGAGACCATTGAAGTACATTGCAGGTCCATCTGCTTGGCAGAGAAGTGAATAGTAAACCATCTGGGCCTCTTCATGCGCCAGAAAAGGGATATGGATAGGTATTGTCTGAGATGGAGCACCTCGGGGGGTACGTAATTCCACAAGGAACACACACACAAACACACACAAACATTCACAAAGATCCATACTGCTCCAATCCTTTAAGATAGTAGTCCTAACATGCGGGCAGCAAAATCTGCTGTTGTCGAACTCCAGATGGAGTGCAATAATTCTGAGTCCCGTCACCTCAAGTGATTAGTAAACTCTGATATGAAATCAAATGATCATCAGTATCCCACTCGGTTAGTACACACATCTATCGCACAGCATTGCGTTTGTTCTCAGCCCTTGCATTTACAGAATCAACCATGAATACACAAACGATAACAGACATTCTGTCCCTGCCATCAGTTGGTAAAACGAAGTGCCATGTTGAATGCTTTCTGCTTGTAAGTCATCCACCAGACAATCTCTAGAGAGGCACACATGCTCATATTAAGAGCTTCAGTTGTGGTCAATTTTAGTCTATTTTAACAAATTCTTTAGAGCTTTAGTTTCTTAAGGATACATGAGACAGTGTAAGTTTTGGCAAGGTAAGTGTAAGACTGCAGCTCAGAAGGGGACACTCGCTGAGGTTTGTTTATTCACAAGATTATCCGCATTAAGTGTCAGTCTTTTGGGTTACCCTTGGTCTGTTTGGAAACGGATCATTTTCTTAACCTCCAAGTAACTCTCTGTCCATCCCGTCAGTGGCAATTCTGAAAACCGATCATCGTTTTGACATGATGCTGAACTGCTCTCCTGCGGCCCAGGATACATCTGTAAACATTGGCTAAATGAAACCGGTGGGGTTCTCACAATGAAACACCCCCCACTCCCACCCCCCCTGAAAGCCCTTCCATCCATTTCTGAGGGACTTCAGCTATCCAATGGATGTGCTAAAAACCCTGCTGTGTCTGGTCCTTTAGCAGCGGACCTGTCACAAAGCCTCACACCTCGCGGCCGGCTCAGCGGCCTTGTCTCTGGCTACCATCTCTGACATCTGCTCAGAGCTGGGGTTTCATTCAAGAGGGGGGCAGAGGTAGTCAATCTGGCCTTTTAAAAGAGCCTCACAGTGCCCTGGGTGCTGATGGGGAAGAATGAGGAATCCGCACCATTTCTCTTGCTGGCACCACTGGTGTGCTATTCTCCATCCCTTCCCCATCAACGCCACCACAACTCGAAGCCGTCTTTCAAATCCTCCCACGGCTCCAGATTGACAGGCATCAGACAGTTCAGGTGATGAGGAGGAGAGGGTGTGAATGGAGATAGTGAGGTGCCATGTTTGAACACTTCCAAAAGAAGCACACCCGACACTCTGCAAAAAAAGAGCCCCACGCTTCCAGCCCTTTTTTGGCAAGTCAACCACGATGACTATTTGAGGACTTGACAGATTGTGCTGATGTGTTTATTTAGTTGAGCAAATGTGGACGGGAACTGTTTTCAAGCTTTATTTATGTTGCGTATTAACTCGGTCACCAACAGAAATGAGGCGACATCAATCATCCCCTTGACTAGATAGGAAGAGCACTGAAAATTTTATTTTGTCATTGGTTACATATCAATATCCATATGTTTTTCCTAAGCTGATGGACAATAATGAGGGGTAGTTCACCCAAAAATGACAAATTATGTTACTTACTCACTCTCATATTGTTCCAGACTCCTATGACTGTAAGTACATCACAATCACTGATTTACATAAAAAAAAAAAGATTTTTTATTTTATTTTATTTTTTATTGTCACCATATATAATATAGGCTATACATGAGCTGATCAATTATATGATAGTAAATAACTACTTACATTTTCTGTTCATGATTGTATGCCTTCAGAAGTCTTTGAATATGACAAATCATATGCACAAATCATCATGGACTGCCTTTGTGAAAATTTTTAATGCTTTTTAAGCTTTAAAGTGAGTCACTATTAACTGCTATTGTATGGAAATCAGCGATAACTACATTCTTTAAAATATATACTAGAATTAAATATAAAATATGACAGAATTTGGACATCACTTTCCAAGTGTGTAGGTTGAATACTATCTTATCATTTCTACAAATGTCAGTGTAAATTGTACAAATGTGTTCATAGAAATAGTACATGTTTGGTACATTGTACAATAGCTATGAAGTGTGATATCCGGGCGTTCCTCATTAAACATTTGAATGTATCTAAAATACATTGATTAAACGGCTCCAATCACAGGCTTTGCCACTGAGTGGAGTGGAGAAGCACAGACACAGAGCTGACGATTGTTTCTCCCTGTAATTCCAGTCTCTGTAACTACTTTAGCAGCTGAACACAAGTGGCATTCTTCTCCTAGATAAAAATCACCTCAGCGCATTTGTAGGACATGTAGCCACTTACAGCTCGTAAAGATTAAGCCTTGGAGCATGACTTTTAAAGGTGGCGGCTATTATCACCCTGTGTATCCGACTGAGAAAGAGATGGGCTGCAAATTAATATTGTCCAGGAGATTTTAACATTAATGAAAGTGTGTTTGTCATCTAAGTGCATGTGTATTCATTCGTTAGACTAACAGTGTAGGAAAGGTAATACTGCAGCTTGCCCAAAGCAGGTTTGATTGGACAAGCTGTGATTTAGAGCATGTTCCAGGGCTAAAGCATGGGGGCCTGGGGATGCCACATGCAAAAGCAGAAGAACCCATATAACCAGAAAAATCCATTAGATAAAGCTATTTAACTGCTGATTATTCTCTTGATGCAATTATTTAAGTAATAATTGAGCAAGAGCTAATAACCACATCCATTTGGTCCCCATTTTACTGGTTAGAACAAAAGGGCATATTGAATTAAGGCACAAATTCATACAGATTAGTTGAGAGAATATGGCAGTGGGTAATTATTAGGACCTTATTTTACAGATCTAAAAATGCTATTTACTGTGAGATTGAATAAATGGACTGATCATGCTGGGATTTCCAATTGATCTGTCAATTCACCTAGCCTATTACCACCAGCTTAACCACTCTAGAAGTAGTACACTCGTTAACATAATCAAAATATACATTAATTGCTAACAAATTTGATTTTTAACAAATATGAGTGATAATTCTCTAAAAAACCTGGCAAGAATGATTAGTGCTAGTATAATAAACTCTTGTTGGTCGAAAGATTTCAACCCAAGTTTCAAATGTGACATCTGTTGCTTTTACAAAGACGGTATTGCTGTGTGCCCATCATTGTATAGCTATCAAATATATAACTACACCTAGATAAATGTAATAATTGAGAAAAAGAGCAAAACGAAGAAATAAAAATGAATTTGAAACCTAAAGTGAATTTCAAAAATCTTCAGAGCAGCAGCATAGTTTGGAAATAAATATAAATGGCATTACTGGACAATTGGACATATTGGAATAAACGTACAGAGCATGTACTTTCATCAAGATTCTGGAAGATCATGAGGTGCTTTTTTAAAGAAATATATTCAGATTCAAGACATAAATCCATCCTGAACTTATAGCTAAATAGTATCTTCTTTGTTTCCTTTTCCTCTATGTAAGATTTTAAAATTAAGACTGTAAAATATTTTATACGCCCAGCATAATTTTTTATATGTTTGTTTTTCAGATCAGTAGCTCTGTTTTATTTTACATTGCAAAATATTTTAATTTTTATTGGCTGGCAACGTCACAATTTTGGCTGAAAAGCTTTTGTTTTGAATTAAGAATTCTCAGTCACAGAAACAGCACTGTACTAAGACATAATTGTGTGTTGAATGCTTCTCAGTTTGTGTCCAAACTCGTGCTAGATCTCAGAACACACAGAAATGATCATAAACAAAACCCCAGCAGTATGTGTGACGGCAGAAGTAGTGCAACGTATTTTTGGCTTCAGTCTTGTTTTGTGAAGTACATTTTTTAAAAAGTTTACAGAAACTGGAAATGTCTAGTTATATATAAAAAATATATATTTTTAAAAAAGAAATAAAAAATATTTATCATCAAGGGTTGTTAAATGCAAATATCCACGTTTAATTCTTGTTGCTCTGAAAAAAAGCTAGTTTTACATTATTTCTATTTTATTTATTTTTTTATTTTTTTATATGCTAGCAGTTTTGTATTTCATTCTGCAACTCCATCAACTGTTAAGGTGTGAGACAAATAACAAAACCACCCTCTGGACTGTGATTTTTGAAGACTGGAGGCAATATAATGAATAACTTCCCATTAGCAAGGTTTCACACACATCAAAATTATTATAAAGGCTCTCAGTTTATTT
Source organism: Myxocyprinus asiaticus (assembly GCF_019703515.2). Classification (NCBI taxonomy): domain Eukaryota; kingdom Metazoa; phylum Chordata; class Actinopteri; order Cypriniformes; family Catostomidae; genus Myxocyprinus; species Myxocyprinus asiaticus. The sequence goes on from NC_059360.1 coordinate 25,789,374, forward strand.
TCAATGAAGATGAGAATCATTTGCTTGCTCCAAATATCTATATGCTAATGTTTAGCTAGATATGCTAATATCTCTGAGAACCTAACTTCTCTGTGATGGTTAACAAACCTTTCCATATTTAGACAGGGTTTTTAAAGGTATGTCCAATTATAGATGCCAAATAGCATGATTTACATATTTAGCCCTTGTCATATTAGGGGCAGATACTGTACATGTGATGCCTGGTGTTGGTTGACTGAGTGGGCTATGGAACCATTGCCCTCTAGAGGACAATTGCCATCTAATATCCCACTCTCATTAATGATGGATCATACACCCACACCTGTTTCACAAGGACTAAGCTTGTATGTCCAAAATAAAAGTATATTGTTTCAGTTTTCCAGATCAGTGATCGTGGTGATAAAAAAGATTATTTTATAGTGCCAAAATGTCATGGGCTGATCTATCAAAAGTGAATGTACAGTATAGCAAAATTTAAAAATCTTCTTGCTTTAGAGACACTGAGTGCCAGTAGAATAACATACCAATTCTCCTTCAAGAACACCTTGTCAAAGCGGTCCTTTCTCTGTCAGAAGTACATTTGAGTATACTTGCATTTCTGTGATATTTATAATTCAGTAAATGTGTTTGTGGGAATTTCTTTTCTGTTAGTTCTATCAAATTACAGATAAAAGGTTATGATTGATATATGTTTTTTTTAATCTAACCAGAACCTGCCTCATTAGATAATAGATAATAGGCAGCGGGACAGGAAGGGGACAAACAAAATGGGGTCTGTGTTTAATTAACTGCACCTCCTTTATGATTGGTCAACGAGAATTTGCCTTGTTTTATGAAGAGAGATCCTGTTTTTCTAATTCTTTCCCTTTGTTTCTCAGACAGGGAACGGATCTGGCTCTTTGGGACATTAAATAGAGAGCTAATTCAAGTGGAGGGGCTCTTTCTCTGGTGCTCTGCTCACATAGCTGGGCTGGGCTCACTGGGCCCTTTTGTGTGCTGCCCCTCACCGCATGTGTCCTCGCTCTCCCGGCTGGTCAGATTTTTTGTCTCCGCTGGATAATCAGCTTGGAACATTCGAGTCAGATGTGGTGGGAACTGGGCCTGCTTGAGGCTCCTCTCTGAAGGTGTTTGTTGTTAAATAGAACAATTCGTCTGTCTCTTTAGAAAGCCTGACAAAAGCAAATACTCCCTGCTGAAAATTTTCTTAGCCCATCACACAAAGGCTCAAGTTTGTTTAAGAAATTGCTGCTAAAGAAAGCGTCAACCCATTAAGGTAATTATATGGAACCTGTGTCCTATAAAGGCTTAATTGATGTTAATGTTTGTCTAATTGGGGATTCAGGGAGAGCAAAGGACTAAAGGTCTTCATAGCATTTTCAGGCGAGCCTCTGAAAAGAGGTCCTTCTGGTTTTCACACTTCCCACAATGGCTGCCTGTCTTTCTCACATTACTGCCTGTTTTCAGCTCCTTCCAGCATTCTGCAGCACTACTTAGAGCACAAAATAAGGGTGAAGAGCCATTGTCTGGTGCAAGCACTTCTCAAAGAGTTTTCTTGACAGGGATTGTTAGAGGACTCATGTTGAAGACAAGGGGGTGTGAGGGTGAAAGCCACTGTCATGCACTCTTGTCATGTCTCCGGTGTGCGGCAATGGGGCTCCTAATTGCTGCATCTGTTTTTTCATGCCGCCGATTCATTTAAACAAATACTTCAGTCAGCACCTCCTGTTCCTACACTGAGCCTGAGTTATCTATTGTAGAGTGTCAATGCATTTGCATGTGTTTGTGTGTGCAGTCGATGGGAAGTATTTGTTTAAGTAGTCCATTTTCCTTGTACATCTTCTAATACCAGACTCAGTCACAGGCTCCCACACAATCCCCCTCAACACAGGCAAGACACACGTTTCATCATCTTGAAGACACCCCCAGTCGCATCATTTATTTTGGTGAGACTTCATCATCGAACTTGAAAACAATGCGGAGCCTCCATGTGATTGCACAGACAGGATGGATGAAAACAAATACAGTGTTTGCCTTTCATAAATGCTTAACTGAACTGTCTTTAAAACACTCGCAAGGCTCCATTTGAAACTCTTTGACAATTTCAAATATTTCTCTTCGCTCTAATTGCCGAGGTCTGAGTTAACAATCAATGCCATTTCCAGACATACAAGTTAAAATAGGGGCAGTGGTGAATGGCAAACTGATTGTAGCACTGTCAGCCTCCTGCATGGGCTCTTTCTGCAGAAGGGGAGTGAGAGGGATGGAGGGGGAGAGGGAAAGGCACTTCATTTAACTTGCACCAAGCTGATTGGAGTGGAGAAGGCAATTCAAATCTTGAGTGTAGTTCCCATTGCAATGCCTTTCCCCCAATCTCAGCCCATTTCCGCAGGCCTCCTGTCTGTCAAAAAACACACAAGGCAACCATGGCAGATCTCTCGACAGTGCCCTCCATCTCCACATAATAGCACAGTTAAAAAAAAACAAAAAAAAACTGGCCTCCTCTGCAAAACCCCGTATTGAGTCTATACGAAGTCAGTGAAATTAATGTGAAGCTTGCATACTGTGTTGACGCCACTCGCAATAACGCAACGTAGAACAGGTGTTACGGTTCAACTGGTTTTCATGTTAACTGGTGACTTCTTCCATTTTGCACCAGATGTGAAAGACCGGCAGCAGATTAGTTGATTTAGAAAATCATGTTCCTGACTCAATATATTGCACTCCATTAAATGGAAACTTACTAAATGATGCTGGCTTCACTGTACAGATTAAAATAAGTTGTATTATTAGATCGAACGGCAGAAGTACGCAAGATAAAAAAATCTAATAAAAACTCACCGAGGCAGGAAATTCAAACTCACTCATCAATAATACGATCAGCACAGTACATTGTCAAGCTGAACTACTAGATGGCGATAAGAGATAAGAGCATCTTTGTTTTCAAATCAGTGTGTGTTCTGTGTGAATTATCCAGATGTGTCCATGTTAACTTGTGCCTCACGTTCATAATATGATGGTCTTGTCTGATTATGACATTATATGTAATATGAACGTCATTTTCTCGTCGAAACCCAAATATTATGCAACATCATAAAAATCAATCAGTAATTGAATGAACACCCTGCCAACATTAATAAAGCCATACTGAGTTTGTTTGTTATTAGTGCGGACTTGCTCAGTAGGCTTAGGTCTAAATATAGTGACATTAATTTAGCTCAGCATCATAAGATCAGAAAAACAAGTAGCCAAAATTACCCATTGTCAAACAGTTTACTAAATTTTTAACATTTGATGACATGGTTTGTCATCTAGGTATGCATTATGTTAATTTGTCTAACAGTGTAGCCATTTGTACCAGACCATTCAGACTATATTTGTGCAGACTTTAAAAGGAGATGTCAATGACAGTTGACAACCCCATCAAAAAGGTCTTGCTCAAATAAAGGCAATCAAAAACACCTTGCCATGGCCAGTTATTTTATGGAATAATTTTGTGTGACATGTCATTTACCACTTTCCCCCGCAGCCTCTTAGCACTGAAAACAATGCTATAGTCAACGTGATAATCTGCTGAAACCATTTTAGTCAAGCTCCATTACCACAGAACTGTTTTTTTTCCCTGGGTGAACCAACTGAACACACATAGAAAAAGACTGCACACAGATGTAACCCATTTCACTTGCAATTTTATTCTTGCAACGTGGAACAATTAAAAACATTGCTACAGGCAGGCAGGGCAGTAGCAATCCTGATCCACGGGTGGCTGGCCAACACATTGCCAGCGAAACCACAGTTCACATGCGCTACATCCAATCTGTAGACAGAATAACACTATTAACCAACCAGTTAATGTGAAACAGACACCAGTTGACATGGGCACATTGATTGATGAGCACCTTGCTCTCTCTGAATGAAGAAGCTTGATTTAAAAACAAAGAAACCAACACCAATGTGTTTTTGATTGCTTTTATTTGAGCAAGACCTTTACATGAATGTCACTATATTTAGACCTAAGCCTCAGTATGGCTTTATTAATGTTGGCAGGGTGTTCATTCAGTTACTGATTGATTTTTATGATGTTGCATAATATTTGGGTTTCGACAAGAAAATGATGTTCATATTTTATATAATGACATAATTGGAGTCTAGATGCTTTATTTTAGCAATTGGTCTGAACGGACCCTTAGTTCTTCATCAGTGTTGGAAGTACAACAGGTACAAAATAATTTGTTACTGTAATCTAATTACTTTTTAATCAGAAAAGTAGTGTAATGCATTACATTTTAAATTCTTGTAATCAGATTACAGTGACTGACTTTCAGTTAATTTAATTACTTTTAGGGTACATTATAGGGTTATGCTTATTTGTAGAATACATGAATAATGGCCCCGTGGAGGAGAAATGTGAGGTGCTGAGTGTACGACTTGTGTGTAACAATGAACAAGAAAGAAATATAGACATTATTTTGAATTTGTTGAGCAGAAAAGTTTTAGAATTTAACTTAAAAGTAAAGTAGTAATGTGATTACTTTTTCAATTAAGTAATTCGTAAAGTTGTCTGATTACAATTTTAGAGAAATAATTAGTAATTTGTAGTAGATCACTTTTAAAAGTAATTTACCTAATCCTGGTCCTCCATGGACCTTATCAGAGATTCTTTTATTTATAGAGATAACAACCTACGCAGCTCTTTTGTAGGAGAGAGCGTATTGGTCAACTTGACAGTAAGTCACCGTTTGCAGATACCATACGAATGAATGGGGAGAGCCTGTCTGCTTCTTCTCTTACAAAACAGCAATTTTATCATAGTAAACTCCACAAATAGTGCATTTCAAAAGGATTGTTTAGTGTAAAATATGTAGAAGATTAGTGGACAGGTGGTCAGTTCATTAAGTTATGAGCTGTTTATAGAATATCTATGGGGCCGCCGCATTATGCTATTTTATGCTAAGCTTATAGGCTCACCTTAGTTGAAGGGTTCTGGACCTTATAGAGCTGCTCATGTTGTAGTCAAAAACCCAAAAGAGAATTCGCCATGGGTTCCCTTGGTATTTTCCTATGAGTTTTTATAATGGGGGTTTTCAGCTTATGTGTAAAATAAGGTCTGTGGTAAACATTGCTTGACGATACGTGGATGTTTTGTTCTACAACATGAATTACACACTTTCATACCCTCAAATGTGAATTTTGAAGCCAACGTGTGTTTTACAAAAAGCATGCAATTCAATAAGGATTAAAAATTCAAGCTTGTTGTATGAAAGTCTGTAATTTATGTTGTAGAACAAAATGTTAGCATATCATTTTAAAACCACATTACAAAAACCCATGTGAAAATTCAGAGGGAACCCATGAATTAACCTTCAGGGTTCACCTACAAATTGGCGTCATGGCTGATCAGATCTATTGAGAGTAGTGCCATATATAACTCTTGATGAGAATGAAAGCGAGGCAGTGAGGCACAGATTTACAGTTTTCCAATGGGTTGTATTGTTGTTTTAATTGTTTTTAATCGTTACACTGACAAAACATTGAAAAACCATCTTCCAGTAGACAGAAACTCTAGAAAACACAAGGACTTTTATACAGCTTCATACATGTAAGAGACTTGTAAGTCCATCTCTCACAGCCTCACTTCATTCCCATCAAAAATTAAATATGGCACTACTCTGAAAAAGGTCTATTATCGGCAGCAAGTCAAGCCCATTTACCGATATCACACTTGCTGATTATTCGTGCATGTGAACTCCTCAGTTGCCTGTAAATAAGCCTACATCACGTGTTGATGTGGAAATGGATATATGTAAAATGATTGTAAAGAATAAAATCCTGAGAGTATTTGTCTTAAATACATGCCTCTATCAAAATGTTGTGCTGTCCGGGAGTAACTTAATCACAGTATTTTGTTGGGACAATTATCTAAAAACCTTGTCGACAAAGTGTCACATTACTCATCAAAGTACTTTATGGGTGAAATTGACCACAGGTTTTGACCTCTAACCCCACTAGATGACCTCTGGAGATATGCACGATTTCTCTGGAGATATACATGAGTCAATTTCTCTAAGGTTTGCTGCTACACTGCTCCACAGCCATAATCACTTTAGTACTGTTTTTGCTCTTGGTAAGTGGACAAAATATTTGGATGATCTTAAGCAAGCACAATAATTGAATATGTGATTTGGTGGGAGCAGGTGTTTGGAATCTTGAGCTTGTCTTTACATAATGAAGCATTCTGTAAACAAAAGCAAGTTGTTATGTTGCTTCGGCATGCTGGGGATATACTCAAATGAAACAACTAATTTTCTTGATAGCATACTGTAATCATGCTGTTCCTCTACCACGCACTGTGCTGAGTGGTGTGATGCCTATTAATTCATTCTTCCTCTCTGGTGGGAGAGGGAGCCCTCCCCTCCTCTAGTAAACTGCTATTATTCATTACACCTCTATAAGTACAAATAATCGCCGGGGTTTGAAAGAGAAATAATTGTTGTTATTTGCTTTGATGTGGTTGAAGTGTGGCTCACACATCTTAAATGGCTTGATCATGCCTGTTTTAACATGCACTCATTAATTTGTCTCACTGAAGGGGGACGGAGGCTTTGAATACACCACTTGAGCAGGTAAGCAACACCTTGATTGAGCAGTGATCATGTGCAAATGGGACATAGATTCCGGGGTGGATGGGGGCGAGGTAACCCCCCAATAATCAAAACAAGCAAGTACACCCCCCCCATACCCCCTATGATTTATACCATGATCAATGGAAACATGTAAATGCTTCATGCTGCAACACCGCCCCCCCCCCAATGTTCAAGCCAAATCTACGCCCTTGTGTTCAAACGTTTTCTAAAAACCCCACTACAACCCACCTACCAATCTAGGAAAATTTGGCCGACAATAAATTCAGTCATCCAATGTTCCATTTTCCAGTTTTTGCATGTTACCAGCTGAAAGATGCAAAGAAATAGCCTAACCCCAAGAATTAATTACCGACTTGTCAGAACAAGGAACTGCACTACTACTAAACTATCGACCTCTGAGTTGTCAAGCTACCTATTTCAGTTGTGTCAACATGAGTAAAGAAGAAATGTTGTGACTGTGAAACAACATTCTACTTTCTAGTAATGACTTTGCTGTAGATATGTTACATTCTTTCTCATCTTTCTGTATCTTTCCGAGGTCCACCATGGGGAGAGACTTTACGAAGGAATAAACATAGCCTATTTATGCGTGAGTTGAAGGTGAGTGAATGGAATGCAAATATCACATGCAGGGAAAAACGGTTGCTGGAGACACACATACTGTAGCAGTCTTAAGACCCAAGAATATACAGATAACTCACAAGCCATGTATTAGCTATCAGATGATGTTTTGGTAGTTTAGATGCAAGAGAAATCTAAAGACAAGGAGTCTAAGCATCTTGACTTGACTGTATGAACGCATACATGCTTAAGTGAATGTGTAAGTGGGTGTGTGAGAGAGTAAGTGAATACAGAACTGCACAGACAAGATTCCATAGATAGTGGAGGAGAGTAATAAGTGCAGTAAAAATGAAAGCAAACACATTAACTGAGAAGCTAACAATTCAAATTAAATCATCCTACACAATATAAAGTAAATGGGCAGTAATTATTTCTGATGCAGAATTGCTGTAGAACAGTGTTTGTTTATTTCTTTAAATAGGTTCTTGCGCATTCACCTTTGCTTTAGTGCAAGGTAGTAGCTTGGATGTTTGCTTGGGTTTGGGCTGTTTTCTCCTTGTAGTCCTTCAATCTCACCAACCTTCTTGCTCACATGTGACATGGAACATAGACAAAGCCCATGGGTTAGATCCCTGTTGCTCTTTGCTTGTTTGGGAGTGGCATCAACTGGTGGTCACTTCTGTGACCTCTTGGCCCTGCACCTGTGGAGAATCCCCTCTGTGAGCTAAGAAAACGGAACAAGAGTCAGGTTAGAGGTCAAGGGTCAAGGGGTCGTCAAGAGGAAGTTGTTTTTTTCAAAACGGCAAGGCACTTATCACTCTCATCTGATTTGACAGCCATCTGTCAGTCAAGAAATGAAGATACTTGTTTTGCCCTGATGCATGTTTATCACTGCCAGCGTGATACTATTCGACTAAATTAACACTTGGCACTCCATACATTACTTGGTAAATGGATGGAGAAAAAATAGCTAATCTTACTCTTCACTGCAATTTATTAGCATATAGTATTCAAGACAGAAGACCGATTTATATACGCTGAGGATTTTAAAGGCACCCTGGATAACTGTGCAGATTAAAATTAAGGTATAAGCATGTAGTTTCACATTGAAAAGACTAATGCTTACATTTCAGGGTCAGCAATTTTATACCTACTGTTTAACTCTACAAAATTAAGTGGTCTTGTTATTTATAAGCGGAAGAAATCATGAAATTCACATAACATGTAAGCAGCTGGCTCAAACACATCATTAGTCCACTCTGTGGTGGGCATATCCCCTGAGACCTCTAGACCCTGAGAAGTGAGTGTTTAACAGTAGCATGAGTTCATCAGACAGCTTATTCACTGAAATTAATGGCATAATAACCTGATGAGAGATTGTCATTGATTAACTCTTAGGTATCCTGTTATTTGTGGTTGATGTGAGCAATATTTTTAAAGGGATAGTTCACCCAAAAATTTAACTTATTTCATCATTTATTCACCCTCCCAGATGTGTATAACTTTCTTTCTTCTGCTGAATACAAACAAAGATTTTTAGAGGAATATCTCAGTTCTGTAGGTCCATACAGTGCAAGTGAGTGGTGGCCAGAATTTTGAAGGTTCAAAAAGCATATAAATGCAGCATAAAAGTAATCCAAATGACTCCAGTGGTTAAATTCATGTCTTCAGAAGTGATATGATAGGTGTAGGTGAGTAACATATCAATATTTAAGTCCTTTTGTTACTATAAATTCTCCTCCCTGCCCAGTAGGTGATGATATGCACAAAGAATGTGAATCGCCAAAAACAAAAGAAGAAGAATGTGTAAATGAAAGTGGATATTTAAAGTAAAAAAGGGCTTAAATATTGATCTGTTTCTCACCCACGCTTATCATACTACTTTTGAAGATATGCATTCAACCACTGGAGTCGTATGGATTACTTTTATGTAATTATGTAATTACTTTTATATTCTTTTTGGACCTTCAAAGTTCTGGCTACCATTCACTTTGCATTGTATTGACCTACAGAGATGAGAAATTCTTCTAAAAAAATCTTTGTGTTCAACAGAAGAAAGAAAGTCATACACATCTGGGATGGCATGAGGGAGAGTAAATGATGAGAGAATTTTTATTTTTAGGAGAACAATCCCTTTAATCTCATTTGATGAGAACAATCGAACACCTATAGGCTGGCCAATTGTTCAGATTTCATGGGATGACCTGAAGAGTTTGAGTAATCACTTGTAATTATAAGGATTTTCTGCCTATTGGACGGCTGACGATGCTTTGGCTCTGCACTGTACTCAATCAAGTTTCTCGATTAAATTTAAATCAGAACTTTTTCCGATCTAATAAAATCAATCTTATATATTTTATGTTGGCTAAGTCTGTTGTAGTGTCTCCGGGTGAGATTGTCAGGGATATTTTATTTTGTTTGAGTGTCCTCTTGTATGTGCTGCTAAGTAATGCAGTGTAGAGTAGACAGAAGAACTTAAGTGAACTTTATAAAAAGCACTCGAGGGAGTATTGGATTGGAGCAGTGAGGGCCTGGGAAAGCCATGCATGCCTTTGTGTCAGGTGAAGTGACAAAGTATGCGTAGAGGCTGTTGTAGACAATGAGTGGTGACCGTGCAGGTAAACTCAGCTTTGGAACAGAAGACATTGGATTAGTGGCAGCTGCAAAACCCACGCATTTACTCAGCTGGCATGTCGATATCTAGTTTCACCTGAACAATGCCATGTGTTTGGAAACAAACATGAATCCCAAGCATTTCAAATGCATCTCTGCTAAATTCAGTGAGGAACACATAGTATAGAACCCATCAGTTCTACTGATTTGCATTAAAAGAAATAGTTCACCTAAAAATAAAACTCCTTTCATAATTGACTAAAGAAAGCAATTTCTCGCATGAGCACGCATGCCATTTTGAATGAGCTTCTCTCATAATGCTCATGAACACGCAGCGGATGTCAAGGTTTTCATTGAAAAATTACTTACATTTTTGGGTATCGTATACCTTCAGAAGACTTGGAATATGATGCGCGAGTTGCTTAGACTGCTTTCATGATAATTTTGGGTCCTTTTTAGGCTTTAAAGTTAGTCACTATGAACTGCCATTGTATTGAAAAGACGGACTAGAATATTCATGTGTATTTTTCCTTATGTGTTCCACAGAACAAAGAAAGTCATACAGGATTGGAATGACATGAGGTTGAGTAAATTATGACAGAAGTTTTATTTTTGGGTGAACTATTCTTTTAAGGTTATGCTTATGAATGTGCCTTGTGCTTTAAATGTTTCTAAAACTCTTTCATCTTCCAAATCTAACGAAATCGTTTGTCGTTACTGAAGCTCTATAGGTTTAAATTTGAGGTAAACAATTTGCTTATTGTTGATAATCTATTTTCAGTATTTATAACAACATACTGTACATCATTAAAGGGATGTTTATTTATGCACACAAATGGACATTTAATTACAAGGATAATCATTACTGCCAGTTTTCAATTGTTCTGAATTCATGTTTACTGTTTTTTTTTAAGAGTTAGATGTTAGATGATAAAATAAAAAAAATCTGAATTTTTGAATATATCTTCTTAATTTTTTTTTTTTTTTTTTTTTTTTAACATGCTCTTTTGCAGGAAGAGGCTTCATAATTTTATTTTCAAAGACCTAATATTTGGTTATGCCATGACAATCATCTCTGACTTGGGAAACATCCTTGAGAAAAAAGCCTAATTGGTAGAGTGCCGTTTAGCCCAAACTCTCCCACCAATATCAGTATCTTGAAATTGTGGGAATATAAATTCTCATGAGGGAATATGTGCGAGCAAGGCAAACACTTACCGCACCATTATTCCTGTCTCTCCTCTTCTCTCCCATCCGCCTCTGTGTTGCCTGACAGCAAACATGAGGGGAGGAGCTTTGCTGGTGGATTCTGGGATGGTGACACCTGCAGCACCTTTGAAAGGTATGCTGTTTCTGTTCACCCTTGAGTCTATAAATGTTGTATGGAGGTGGAGAAAGGAACCAGGCCCCTTACCTGTGCAAGACCAGGGACTCTGGCCGAGCTGGGCCTCGGCTGACAGATTGGTAATGAGCGGCTGTATGTGGTGAGGCAGGCACAGTACTGGCCCCCTGGGGGAAATGTGGTGTGGGATAATGAGAGGGCTGAGGCTCTTAATGTGGCGGTGATTCATGGAGACCATCCGTCCAGATTACCTTTCTCACTGTGTGCACAATGTGGACAAGGATTCCCAGGATTAGGAACAACACCACCAGATTGGCCCAGCAAGCCCTCTGGGAGATGGGCCTTTCCCAGGGTACAAACGATGTGGTGCACGCCGGGTTAATATGAACCGTAAATACCTGTTTGTTCCAAAATGCACTTACAGATAGGTGTGGAACACAAACATAAATAATTCTTATGTAGGCCACTGCAAAAGGCCACATAACAGCCCCTCATACAAACCCAACTGTGAAAGAGAAATACACTGAGTGCAATTTTGACACCTTAGTGCTGTTTACTTATTCAGATTTATAATTTTCAAATTGGTAACTTATAAACAATACTAACAAATTGATAACCACAGAAGGTGTGTGAGTGAAGAACAGTTTAGATAACTAATAAAGATAAGACTAAAATTACTAATAATACCTAATATAACGGCATAGTACGGCATTTTAATAATTTGTTTGGTAAACAAATTGTACAGATTTCTGCTTAGAGAAGGCTTTTAAATTTGGGATTAATCCTGCCTTTCAGTGAATTTAGGAGTATACTAGGACAATATGTGATGATGGAGCTGAGGAGGAATGTGTAGGCCTCGTCTTCAAAATAAACTTTTCTGACATGTCACCCTCACTTGTGCACACCTAATGTTGCACTTCAGTGACTGAGTATCTATTTCAGTTATTCGCCCAGGACTGTTTATTTTTGTTAAGGTGCTAAAAGGAGAAGATTGATTATATACTTGTTTTGTGTTTGTGCTCTGGGTTTGCTTAAAAATCCATACCATTCTCCAAAGCAATATCAGAACTATATCATTTAGTAAATCGTGATGCATCTATTACTGTTCAGCTATTATGGTCATAAGAGCCATAAGTGGTATAATTATTTATACAAAATAATAATGATAATAATAATTGCTTATGAGAGTGGTTGTAATTATTTAACAAAAAATGTGATTTTTAAGTTAGGAAAATTCTTCTGTCAGAAAAGGATAGTGCATCTGAAGAAGACATAGTTAGTGGATTTTAACAGTTCTCTTTAAAAGGGGCCAAGGTGTTAACTTAATAGCAAAGAGGAGCGGATGAGTTAATGGTGGATATGCTCACGTAGCATGGAAATGGCTCAGAAGAAGCCACAACTTTGTGGTAGTCATGGTGTTTATGTTGCATATCAGAAGTCCATCATAGATGTGTGGCTATTTTGTCTTTCATTGTGTTTGAAATTTAATCCTTGAAATTGTTAGTTTGTGGAGTGAAATTTGCAAGCAATCAAATGCATATGTGCTATACACTTTAATTTTATTTGTTGCTAACCCTAACCTTAACCGTAGTCTTTAAAAGTAACGTCAAATATGTAATGCTCTGTCAAGGAAAACACCTAGGTAGTTCTCTTTCTTGTTAGATGGCTTACATTTGACAAGTTAAGGGGTATTTAATTGCTGCCTAATAAGAATATAATATAATTTAATATAATAAAATATACAGTGTGTGTGTGTGTGTGTGTGTGTGTGTGTGTGTGTGTGTGTGTGTGTGTGTGTGTGTGTGCTGTATATATATATATATATATATATACACACACACACACACTACCGGTCAAACGTTTTGAAACACTTACTCATTCTTTATTAAAAAAAACCATTTTCTTCACATTTTAGAATAATAGTAAAGTCATTAAAACTATGGAATAACATAAATGGAAATATGGGAATTATGTTGTGACTAAACAAAATCCAAAATAAATCAAAACTGTGTTATATTTTAGCATCTTCAAAGTACTCACCATTCGACCTAGAATTTGCAGACATGTACTCTTGACATTTTCTCAACCAACTTCTTCAGGTATCACCCTGGGATGCTTTTTAAACAGTATTGAAGGAGTTCCCATCTATGTTGGGCACTTATTGGCTGCTTTTCTTTATTATTTGGTCCAATCATCCATTTCAAAAACGTTTTATTTTTTTTAATTACATTTAAGTTATATAATGAAATTAATTAATATGGTGGCACAATTATATTTTTGTCTACAAAACTAATTTCAAACATTTAAGCATACGCCTTCAGATCAAAAGATTTTTAAGATCATGAGAAACATTTCAGTCAAGTGTTCCAAAACTTTTGACCGGTAGTGTATATATACAGTAATAAAATAATATAATTTAAAAAATAGGTAATATCATCAATCATTAAAATACGCAGAATGTGGATAATGCTCAAGAAATACCAGCACAGGAAAGTCAAATGCTCAAATGTTGGCTAGAGATGTAATAACATAGAAAGTATGAAATTTTCAATCATGTCTTCAAATATTAATTTTAAAATGGTTTCTACAAAATGGTGCCTATTCAAATTCTTTAAAATGCAATTCAGTAAATTCCTCTCCCTGTCATTTCAGTTCAAATTAAATTAAACATCATGTGGCCAATTCAGTTAAAATTCCAGCTCATGAATTGAAATGGAGCAAATTCTTAAATTTTAAAATGTAATGTTATTTATATTATTTATATTTCAGGGCATATTTAAATGAACCACTGTGTTGTAAAATAAACTATTATTTATTTCTTTCTTTCTTAAAAAGCACTTATATATTGAAAGAATTGATCAAATATATCTATATCTATATCTATCTATCTATCTATCTATATATATATATATGTATATATATATATATATATATATATATATATATATATATATATATATATATATATATATATATATATATATATATATATATATATATACATATATATTATTATTATTATTATTATTATTCTTTTTTTTTTTTTTAAGTTAGTTGAGCCCCCAGTACCCAACCACACATAAACACACAAGCATCCCATATTACACATAGACTCTCTCACACACATAAATTGTCTTGTAAGAGTTTAAACACTGGTCAGTCTATCTGAAGCACCACATTGATGAGCTGTGATTGTTCCTGATTGGCTAAAACCTCAAAGACAAAGAGAGAGTGAAATATTGAAAATGGCAGTTATCCAGCTGCAATCATTTCAAATGTCTACATAGCTTATGAGTGTCCTGAAATTTCATGCTGTTTGTTTCTTTTGTGCTGTTAAAATTGAAAAAAGCAACTAATGCTCTTTTATCATAAGTAGACAATTTCACAGGATTTATAATGTATCAAGCTGTATTTGTGGGGATCATTTTGAGTTGTTCATTGTTTTATAATGATAAATAAAAAAGCAGTTAAGCAGAATCATTTTTGAATGTGAAATACTCTTTTACTTGCTCATCAGCAAATACTGCAGAAATACTCTTCACCTAAAGTGACCTATGATCCCAACACCTCTTTATAAAATTGTCCAAATTTCTCTTCATTAAAATTTTGCTCAGCATGCAGTATGTTATAGCGGAGACTGGGACTAGTTGTCACACTTTTAATTTCACTACATAGTGTGTCATACCACAGAAACGTACCTAATAGCGCAGAGGTCTCAGTGAAAATGGGGACAGTTCCAGATAGTGTCTGACAGTTCTTGTCCTCAGGACTTATTTTAAAAGCATGAAGCCACTGTAGGTTTGTTTATACTTTCTTACATGCAAGCTGTCTATTCAGATTTCTTTCAGTGACCGGAGATTAATACTTTGGGATCTCTGGTGTAAACATCGCTGAGCAAGGCAACCTTAGCCAATGGGATATTTGTAAACATGCATTAACTGCATGACAGGTCACATTACGTTTGATGCCAGATATTATACAAATTGTCAGGTACGATATGTTTCAGGTTCAAGGATGGTACAGACAGACTGCCTGTGAGAATGAAAGCATTTGATACTTTTCAGTTAAGTGCACTAAAGTGTGCGTGTACATGTTCACGTATTTAGCTCAGCCACTGAAATCTCAGCCAAAACTGAAAGTAAATTCCAAAATATTTTAATTCCACACTGAGGAAGGCCGTGAGGCTGAAACGTTGGTGTCCTGTGTCCCTTAACTGCTTAAAAAAATAAAATGAATAAAAGTTGAAGAAAGGATTGTGGATCATTTTTTCTTTTGTAATTCCATTCTTTTGTAATGCTTTTCAAACAGACAGGTGCATTTGAGCCGATGGGCATAGAAGTAAGCTATAGCACAGGGACCGATAGTGTTACTCACTAGGACAGTAGCAGATTTGGAATGAAAGGAGTGAAGGGTCAGGTAATTTAGCATGGGAGCACGATACTGAACTGATGCGGAACGAGAAGCGTAGTGCCCGTCTGTGCGCGTTTATGGCGCGAGCATCTGGCATCCTCCACTGACTAACATCTGCACAACTGGCGGCACGAAACAAGTGATGTTCAGCGAAACAGGGTTCAATCGATAATAGGGTTTAAAACAGTGTTACTATGAATGCAAACTTTAATACAGTGAAAAAGACACTCTATTAGCATAACATAAATATATATATAAATAAATAAAAATTTCCAACATTCTTTTGAACGTCCATGTACTAAAATAAAATATTTGATGCCATGAGTGTATCTTCATTTACTATTACTATTATTTTGAATGGCCATGGAAAATGAAGCAATGTGATAACAATTTTACCTGATCGCAAAAAGTAGTCCGTTAATTTACCTGATGAACTTTCACCTTTTGCTGAACCTTTATGCTTCGCAGAGCTAACGTGTGCTTCTAATTCTCTATTTATTAGCAATAAATAAGTGACACATAAGTGCCAGCTTTACATGTCATACATTCTGCTTCCCACGGATCTCGACCCGGACGAAAGCATGGGAATTTGCAAATCTTCTGTAAATTTGCACTTTCGTTTGGGCATTGTTTCCACTTAGCTGTCATTTGCTGCTACTGTCAAGCAACTGTTTGATGCCGAACACAACAGCGCTTCGCGCGTTCGCGGAGAGATTGACAGGCAGGAATTTGGCCAGTAGTTGCTGCAGTGCGAGAAGGCGGGACTTACAAAGAGAGGATTAAAGCAATGCAAATATGCGCGCACTCACAATTAAGTATTAGACCAGATGCACATCATAATGCAACTAAAGCCGAATCCCGGACATTTTTGCAAATTTAGAAATCCCGGCCGGACGCTTTTTTAAGGTCCGAAAAAGAGGACATGTCCGGGAAAAAGAGGACGTATGGTCACCCTAATTTATTAACCAATGAATCCTGTTTATACACAGCTACTGCCAGGGGCACTTCAGCCAGGGCGCCAGCCAAGGAACTTGTCAAAGCAGCGGTTTGAAAAGGTGTTTATTATGCCGAAATACAGGTAAAATCCCCCCAGTCACACTGCGGAAACAGCAGCTATTTTTCAGCCATGTGACAGTCCTTAAAGCTGGAAACACAGTGGCTCACTTCATGTGACTTTCTAATTAGAGTCTTTATGCCAAGACTGATGTCAGGAAGGCAAACTATTTGTGACGCATGGTGGAAAAAGAATGTGTTTAATGTAAATACTAAGCACAACTTTACTGACCAGCGTACTTAGCCACGACAGACAGACAGACTGACAGACAGACAGATAGATGGCTAGCTAGCTAGACAGATAGACAGATGGATGATGGATGGATGTACAGACAGACAGAAGAATGATAGACAGACAGACAGAAGAATGACAGATAGATAGATAGATAGATAGATGGACGGATGGATGATGAATGGATGCATGGACAGACAGACAGAAAAACGACAGACAGATAGACAGAAGAACGACAGACAGATAGATGGACGGATGGATGGATGATGGATGGATGTACAAACAGACAGACAGAAGAACGATAGACAGACAGACAGACAGATAGATAGATAGATAGATGGCCAGTGGATGGATGGACGGATGGATGATGGATGGATGTACAGACAGACAGAAAAACGACAGACAGACAGACAGAAGAACGACAGACAGACAGATAGATAGATAGATGGACAGATGGATGGATAGACGGATGGATGATGGATGGATGTACAGACAGACAGAAGAACGATAGACAGACAGCCAGAAGAACGACAGACAGATAGATAGATAGACGGACGGATGGATGATGGATGGATGTACGGACAGACAGACAGAAAAACGACAGACAGACAGACAGAAGAACGACAGACAGACAGATAGATAGATGATAGATAGATAGATAGATAGATGGACAGACGGATGGATGATGGATGGATGTATGGACAGCCAGACAGAAAAAATGACAGACAGACAGACAGAAGAATGACAGACAGACAGACAGACAGACAGACAGACAGACAGATAGATAGATAGATAGATAGATAGACGGATGGATGATGGATGGATGTACGGACAGACAGACAGAAGAACGATAGACAGACAGACAGACAGACAGAAGAACAACAGACAGATAGATAGATAGATGGACAGATGGATGGATGGACGGATGGATGGATGATGGATGGATGTACAGACAGACAGAAGAACGATAGACAGACAGCCAGAAGAACGACAGACAGATAGATAGATAGACGGACGGATGGATGATGGATGGATGTACGGACAGACAGACAGAAAAACGACAGACAGACAGACAGAAGAACGACAGACAGACAGATAGATAGATGATAGATAGATAGATAGATAGATGGACAGACGGATGGATGATGGATGGATGTATGGACAGCCAGACAGAAAAAATGACAGACAGACAGACAGAAGAATGACAGACAGACAGACAGACAGACAGACAGACAGACAGACAGACAGATAGATAGATAGATAGATAGATAGATAGATAGATAGATAGACGGATGGATGATGGATGGATGTACGGACAGACAGACAGACAGAAGAACGACAGACAGACAGACAGATAGATAGATAGATGGACGGATGGATGATGGATGGATGTACAGACAGACAGACAGAAGAACGATAGACAGACAGACAGACAGACAGAAGAACAACAGACAGATAGATAGATAGATGGACAGATGGATGGATGGACGGATGGATGGATGATGGATGGATGTACAGACAGACAGACAGAAGAACGATAGACAGCCAGCCAGAAGAATGACAGACAGATAGATAGATAGACGGACGGATGGATGATGGATGGATGTACGGACAGACAGACAGAAAAACGACAGACAGACAGACAGAAGAACGACAGACAGACAGATAGGTAGATGATAGATAGATAGATAGACAGATAGATAGATAGATAGATGGACGGATGGATGATGGATGGATGTACGGACAGACAGACAGAAGAACGACAGACAGACAGACAGAAGAACAACAGACAGACAGACAGATAGATAGATGGACGGATGGATGATAGATGGATGTACGGACAGACAGACAGAAGAATGACAGACAGACAGACAGATAGATAGATAGATGGACGGATGGATGATGGATGGATGGATGTACGGACAGACAGACAGAAGAACAACAGACAGACAGACAGACAGATAGATAGATAGATAGATAGATAGATAGACAATTCTTTCATAATTTATTTACTTTACTCTTACTGAAGGCATACAAAAGAAGATATTTAAATGAATCTACCAGTTCATCTTTTCAAAACAATTGCAGTTGATAGCAACTAACTTTAAAATAACCCAAAATTGAAGTAATTTTTCAGTAAAAATCGTTGCACATTCTTGAGTGCATGAGGGACATGTGTTTGTGCAAGAACTTGTATTGTTTTTAGCACTGAACAACTGGCATCATTTACACCTTGCATTAACATGAGTTTTCGGTGATCAGAAAACACTATCTGATAGAACTTGACCACATTAAATGGCAGTTGTAAATGCACCCAAAAAATATTTTGATCGGATCGTCATTGGATCACTGAAACCAACATTCGGAGGTGGGTAGGGACGGATTCTGACCACATTCGAAGAAGGTGTAAACGCAAATGTATTTCCGGATACTACTACGTGAGTAATTAATGTGACAGATACTATGAAATGTGAATTACTTTCACCTACATAACAACACATGTTAGACAACATTACCCCAAATATTGTCCTAACTAGCCTAACAGAGTTGTCTGAACGAACACTTTCATGTTAAACAATTTTCCTGATTTGCGAGTTCCCAGCATGCATTGCAACACAAATAAATTATGCAGTTAGTGTAATAGGTTTATTTTGTGCTGTTTATTGACATTATTTATGCTGTTATTGTTGTTATTTGTTAGTCAGTTGTTGTGTAGTAATGTTAATAGCTCATCTTTTAACTTAATGAGGTTTGTTGATTGTCACCGTTAGTGAGGTTTGTGTGTTAAGGGTTGAGGTCAATTGTGTGAACACATTTTGCATATTGTCTTGCTAGACATACCTCTCTTCAAAGGGAAATATTGCAGTTAATTTCATGTAAAAAAAAAATATTTAAACGGCTACCAAATGAAAATTCTCATATTGTGAATTGATAGTTGGCTGCACAAGAAATTTGTAGTTCTCTAAATGAGAATTCTCATTGACTAAACAAAGCAATGTTACTGAAGACAATTATTAAACAGTTGTTGAGAGAAATCAAAAATCTTACTGCATCATGTTACCTTGATTTTTTAAGTTTGCTCAACAATTCTTTTTTGACAGTAATAAACATTTATTCTGTGTGCATGCCCAGTTGGATCCAATACCTATAAACTTCTGATGTGAAATACAATTGTCCCATTAAGACAAGTGTTGAGCTGTGTACAGGGCTATGAAGAGCTCTATTCATTGCATAATCAGTTCAGTTTGTCCCTCTAACCAAATAGCACCTTTCATCTTCAGTCCTTTACAAAGCTACTGAAGTGGAAGGTAAACTTTGCTCTCTTCCTCCTCCTTTCGCTCCTCTTCTTTCTTGCCAAGCACTTGGCCTCACACTGTGTGGCTCGCTCATAATGCCACAGAGAAGAATAAAGTTAGTGAATACATCACACATTGATTGGGAGGCCGTGATGGTTTTCAGGGGAGCTCTGGTCAAACTGAGAGTCCAGTATGAAACCTGTCTGACAGTTTTATCCACTGGAGACTGGTTGGTAAGACAATTAAAGTAAGAATGTATGGGCGCTGACAGCCATGATATTTAGTAACCAAAAATAATTTCTTCCTTTCACTTTGCTGTCATTGCGTGGTTCTATATCTGTAGGCTTTTGACCTTTGGGAAATATCAAAATAAGACTCTCACACAGTATAACGGGAGTTGCTTAGGACTGAGATGTGAAAAAAAGTCCTTAAAACAGCTTTAAAGACATAACAGAGATGATGCCATTTTCTCGTGGGGCACTTCAGTTGGCACATTGTCATATAGAACTTCAGCAGAGATTGTTTGCATGTTAAGAGCACAGATGCAAAAAGTCTATTTTTCTCACCTTATCTAATATAACAGAGAGCAAAGACAGACAGAAATCATGTCCTTTTCCATTAAAATTCCGCTTAAAACTGTTTATTATGGAGATATGGACTATATTGCATATTGCAAAGGCTAAAACGAGCAAGAGGGAGGAAGAGAAAGGGGAAGAGAGAGAGAAAAAACAATCAATAGACTTTCTTATTTTCTTTTCCTATCAAATTTGAGCTATCCTTGGATCTTACTAATGGACAGTTTTTGAATTTCTCTCACTACCATTAAAATGATGTTCATATCTGCAGAGAGAGAGAGAGAGAGGAAAAAATGTCCTCTCATTTTATCCCTTAGAACATTGGTTTGTCATAAGACCCCTTATTAAATCTTGGACTCTAATTTTCTCCTTCGCACTTAGGGGGGCTTTTATGATTATGGTTACCAAGGTGATGTAAGGTACAGCTTCGGCTAAACAAAGCAAATGTCACTGGAGTGAATAACCAAGTGCAAGGTGAGCACCACCATAAGAAATTGCATGCCATTACTGTTAATATTTACTCATTAAAACAGCCAGTGTCTGGAGAGATGCTTGCACAATTACTAATTCTTCAAATCAACCACTGCACATACCCTTCATTATGACTTTCAAGATCTTTGTCCTTTTGAGAAGATATGCTAAAGGAAAGTGAGTGCAGTCATGTTGCTTGTAACTTAAATAGTTTTGTGTTGTACATTTGTAGGTATTAAGTGACAGATTTGATAACTGTTTACTGAATTTTATAGGATTTACTGTTTTCATGCAGCCCCAACAAGATGATTTGAGACCAGAGATTGTTGTTGAAAGGGCCTGAGTGTACATCTGTAATAAATAGAAAAACTTTGCTTGATTTGATCAGAAATGATGATCCTTCAAGAACGTAATGCAAGAAACCAGGAGGATGCAATATTTTATTACTATACTGTCTTAAAGCAAAGCTTTTTAGGTGTGGAAACACTATAGTCTATGTGTCTTTAGGATAAAAAACACACACTGACCAAACCAACAAAAGCTAAAAATGAGTTAGACATTTTGAGCCTAGAAAGAAAGGCTTTTTGTCTCTGTGAAAAATTATGTCTAATTTGGTCCGAGTGGTTGGATTGCTTGTCAGGTGCATTATTTTAACTGTGGACAGTGAATGACAAAACAATAGGGCACTGAGAGAAATGTTACAGAGAGTAGAAAAGAAATGAAATACTGCCTCAAAAAACCCAACTCCTTGATGTGCCAAATGATTAAATAGAGGTTTTAGAACTTTTAGACTTTAGACAAACCTGACAGAACAAAGACTGGAAAAAAAAAAAAAGACTAGCCGTCGGTCAATGCAAAAAGACTACACATAGCCAGTAACATGCAGAATGACAAATGGCATCCAGCTATTGCAACTGTACATGATACCTGCAAAAAGCAATAGATTAATTTTCTTAGAGAGGAGTGCATTTGTCACATCATCACAATTTTTTTCATGCTGTACATTTGAAAAATTATTCAGTGATTCACTTGTCTGCTTTTATGCAATATGCATAAAAAGTATGAAAAGTTGCCGTGATTAGTTTGCATAATACAAGCATTTATTCACTGTGCCAGCTCGCTTTTTATCAATGTGTTCTAAATATGAACAAATGATTTGCTGTTAAAAACATATGCAACGGGTGTAAATAACGTCACTAGAGACATTTGCACGTTTGCAAGTTTGTAAGCAACATTGCTGGAGATGCTTCAGTTCTCTTACAACCCAAAAATAAACGAATAAATGAATTGTATGTTGCCTTAAAGCTTCTGCGTTCTGCATTTACTTATTTAATCTGGAAGGCCATGTCCCTCTACAAATAAACACTCTTATAAATTTCCCAAATTCTGAGTGTTATGAAGTGTAATAATTTGTGTCAAAATACCACAAGGTTTAGCACTTTAGTTGATTTTGTATTATTTTACAAAGCCAAGCTTCACTGCAACCTACATTAAATGTAATTAGCGAACAAACTTTTTTTTTTTAAACAGATTTCTCTCACTCTTTTAATATGAATTATTTTGCCTTTTATCTGTAAATAGTCTGTGACTATAAATAGCATTAATGTTTCTTGCAAGCCAATTCAATTCTGTAAACCATTATTGAAAGCCCACTGATGCATAGCTGTGCTCTGACTTTTCTCCCTATATCTAGTTTTGTTGTGTGTGTGTTTTTTTCTTCTTCATTTTGTTTTGTTTCTAAATTAATCTTGGGTGTATAGTTTATATCTACTAACTATGTTTATAGATTACGGTTAGCTGGCAAGAAACATTTGTACTATATATCAACACAAATTATTTAAAGATCCAGCCAAAACTTTATTGGTGTTATATTTCAAAAAGAAGTATAGAACCCTTGTCCATTTTCTTCACCCAATTTTTTGCAATTTTCCTCAAAATGCATCTATGCATATCAGATGTGAATGTTTGTTCATTCTTGTTGAACAAAAGAGAATCATAGCCCTTGAAACAAAAACTGCAGATGTTTTAAAACTACATGTTCAGTTGTCTTGTTTATTGTACAGAATTTGCAGACATGCGGGTCAAATAAAATAAATATTATAAAATAGGATAATATCACTTTAATATTATCATTTACATACTCATGGTGTCATAGTTACTTCTGACTAACATTAAGACCCAACAACATTATATAATTATATGCTCACAATAGACTAAAAAGCTTGTTACTTATAACAAAAGGGTCAAGGTGCAAATGTTTAGGCAAAGGAATGCCTTTCTCTGTGCTCAGCTGAAGTATTGTTTGGGTAGGTTTAAAGTAAATCAATTTACCATGGCATATGAGAATATTCATTGCAAAAAGAATGCATTGAAATTATATACAGTATTAACCATCAGTGGTTGACCTACTGTACATTTACATGTAGGTTTACATTGTATGATGCACGGATTGTTGTTTAATGCTTAAAGTTTAAACCTTTATCCTTAAATAATCTGTGATGATAAATGGCATTAATGTTTCTTGCCAGCCAATTCTAAATTGATTTTTCTCCCCATGTATCTAGCAAGTGTGTCAATCCAAACAAAGCAATATAAAAAAAACACACTGCGCCAAACACCAGTCCAACTTTTAAAGAAAGAAATCCAAACAAATCCAAACAAAGCAAGAAGACTGGTAAATCTAAATGTGTGATTGTGTTGATTCAAGTGGGTTACATTAACTTTCACCCAAAGCTAACCATAATGGTTAACTCTGCAAATTATATTTTCTTTGTTATTTATGGGTATATAATGTATGTGAATTAGCAGAGGTCCACTGAGAACGGTTTGGGGTATACAAATCTCAGAACTCTTTTATGGAATGTGTCCTCCTGCTACCTAAACTTTGTCCACTTTCTATGGCCATTATGTCTTCAAAATACATCTGTAAATATCAGGCGTGAATACTTGTTGAACAAAGGAGAATAGCAGTCCTTTGGAACTGAAAACTGCAGATGTGAATCTACATGGTCAGTTGTATTATTTTTTGGGCATAATTAGTAGAGTATTATCATCATGATACTTTACAGTCAGGCGTATCTGAGTAAATAGTCCTGGCTCGTACCATAGTTAATTCCAACTAATGTCAAGACCCAAAAACATTACATAATTACATCCTCTCAACTAGCCTAAGTAGGTTGTCACTAATAAGGAATAGGGTCAGGTGCAAATGTTTAAGCAAAATGGCGCATTTATAGTTCTCTTTTAACGTGCTCAGTTGCAGCATTGCATTGCTAGATTTATAGTGAATTAACCTACCATTGCATATGAGAAAAATGTCAAAGAATGCATTTAAATAACACTGTAACCATCAGTGGTTGACCTATATTTACATGCAGACTTGCATGGATGCATAGTTTGTTTTACTAAATGTAGGCCTTGCACATGGTTTCTATACCGCAGTCATCTGCACACCAGAGATATTTCATGTTACATTTAAGACTGGCCAATCTCACCTGCTGAAGCTGTACTAAATTTGCCCTGCTGTGCAGTGGAAGGCTTCTAATCTCCCCACCACCACCCTCTGCCAAGTCTGTAATCCCACTAATCTCCACCACATAGCACGAAAACACGCAGAGAATCCCTGTGCACCCGTTCGGCCCAATCCCAGCAGAGCGTGCCCTATCTGACAGCGTTTGCCTCCTTTACTATGAAAGGGTGGTAATTTGTTTGGAGGATGGGTTTCAGTGAGCGGAAGTGGACCCGACCATCACTCCACTTCCGCTATAAGACCTTTGCGTGCAAGGCAAGAGCGTGCGTGCCTGTGCCAACAATTGGATTACCACCACAGAGGGACTTCTCAGTGGTCCAGGCAGCGGGATCTGTCAACCCAGAATAACCTAAATTAGCAACACTTTGGGTGTGGTGGAATACATCTATTTTTGTTTTTTCGCTAAGCTAGAGAAAACATTTAACACTGCTGGGTGACCCATCTGTGCAAAAATCTGCATGAGCTTCTTATCTGCACTGTTGCCCAAACAACTCTGCCTGAAATGACAAACAAAAACATGAAAGCATAACCAGGTTTTAAACAAAATCCTCACCATGTTCAAGCTTTGAGTAGGAGATCCCTAGGGTTGGGCCTACTTAAGTTATGTAAGGAATTCACAGAGTTGCACATTGGAGAACGTTGGACACGAATACCTAGACTCCTACATTGCCCTTCACTAACTCCCTGACATTTCTCTGAACCATGCACTTGAAATGCTGCACTGTAATTGATGTTGAACCTAGCATGTGTGCAGGCTGCAGTACAAATTAGGATGGAAAAGGTTATCATAATATTTAGCTAGTCTAATTTGTCAGCTGAACAACTTCCCAATGAAGAAATTCAGAACAGGAGCATATATTTTAAATGAAATGAAAGTTTTTAGGCAAAATGATACAACGAAGAAATGGGGCTTTAACAATCAGTCCATGAGAGTGCCATGTTGATGTGGTGTGTAAGTTCCCTGAAAAAGTTTCAGAGGACTTCACCAAAGGTGTGAAATAGGGTACAGGACTTAAACTTTGCTTGCTTCACAGGATTCGTCCAATAAAATATCGGAGCATTTAGTTCACATATTGCTCAGTTTTAACTAGACACAAAATACAGTTATGTAATATGACATTGACTCTAAATTGATTGTAATTATAATGATTATTTTACATGACTTAAATAGGCCCATTCTATTTCTTTAAATCTCATTTGATAACTAGACACAAAATAAATTGTGTAATATACAATATGTATGAACATATACGGTATGTCTTAGATGAATGATTAATGCAGATATATTCTTAGAATTATTATTTTACGTTACATAAAATAGACATATAATATATCTTTATTGATTTAAAAAATATAAAAAAATTGTGATTAATTTTCATGCATTAATTAATTATATAGGCCTACTCTTTCCATATATTACACCTGGTCAGGCTTGTCAAATAGCCTGTGTCTGATCTGAATCATGCTCTGTTTTAGCGCCCCCTAGCGCTCCAATGTAAATATTGTTAAAACCTGCAAAAATCTGTAATAAAATGTCTTGAAACTCAAATTTAACTGGTCATTTCCTTTTTTTTTTTTTTTTTTTTTTTTTTTTTTACTTTATACTATTTTTCCTTAAAGGTAGATACAAATCGAGCATTGCATTTGTTATTTAGATCAAGGCCAATGTTTTATTTTAACATGGTCATTATAACAACTGTATAACACCCTTTTTTACATTTTGGCTATTTCATCAGTACATATTATTTCATGTGTCTTATTAGCAGCTTATTAATGTTGATGTAAATTTTGTTTCTGTTTTCAAGTAAACAACGCTTTAGTTTTGAGTGAGGTGAAATGATTTTCTCATTTTTATGTCCAGGGCTAGGCTATAATCAGACATTTTTGTTCTTTTTTAAGAGACAGAATTTAAATATAAAAATAGCTATTTCTTTCTTACATGATGAGGCCTCATCATTAGCTTAATTTCCAAAAGATTGTTGCTGGAGCAGAGGATGTCTGAGTGTTGGTGTTCGTGGGGAGGCTACGGTGCGCGTACAGCAGCACACAACTACCTGCACGTGCACATTTTCCAGACAGCTATACCTGCCACGCGCTAGTCAAGATCTGTTCTCGCGCCTCTTTAAATCACTCATACTGTAGAACGACACATTTCTGATTCAAGTTACAAGATATTTTACACAATACAAGCAACAATATATATCTCAATAAACAAGTTATATATATATATAAACCCGCAATAAATGTTTTCACTAGGCTATTAAATATTTGGCTACACAAACACTATGTTCAAAACATAAATGCATTTATTTTTAGATTCTTAAAAGGTATACGCTATGTATTGTTTACAATGAAACGTCCACAAAGAGAGGAAGTAACAAAGCCTACTCAATTGTGACTCATTTGTCATTTATTCGGCTAATTTTTTACACCGTCTGGTTACATGTTTTCTGCTCAACACGGAATCGGGAAAATATTTGCGTGTTTTGTCTGACAGAACCAAATAATTCAGAGGTGAGAAACTATTATATTTGTTTTCCTTTTGGTGAAATTGTCTGCGCCAACGCAAGCCAGAATGAAGAAAAATGGAGTTACTACGGCAACAGTCCTTTCAGGATACATCTCCGTTTCTTTCCTTTTTTCTTCTTCTTCTCCAAAATATGCAATGGCAGAACATATGGTTACTCTCTGTCAAAGCTGTGATTCTTCATTTGCATACTAACTATTTTCCAAGTACACATTCCCTCGAAAACATGTGCAACTGCAGCAAGCTACATATTAAATGGAGAGAGAAAAAGAAAATGTGTTAATAAGAAATCTGCTATGGCATAGTTAATGCAATTGCAATGATATTATATCGCCCTTCTTGCAGGAAATACATTTGTATTAAATATCGTTGTGTTAGTGTATTTGTTTCTCAATTGCTTTTATTTCTGGTAAATTCATGCAATAAAAAGCGCATAGCCTATTTACATTTGTTGAAGAGAAAATACTGAAATTCTTTATTTTGAAGACGGTGGACACTGTCACCCTACTGAAATATTTTACGAATTAAATTCGTAGACAAGATAAATTTTTTTTAATGATCGTTTAAAGTTAAATGTAGTTTAATGTGGCTTACTCACCTTCACTTATCGTAAATAGGACTGTAGTTACATTTATTTTCATTATTAGTCAATTATATTTTAGCTTAAACGGCTGAACTGAAAACAGAATAAAACAACACAATGACAACGTTTAAACAACACAACGAACGTGCTAATTCTAACAGGAATCTCGCCAATATCATTTATTAATATATTTTAATTTTTATTTCATTTTAACCTGTTGATTTTGTAATGTTAATATTATTGATAATAATAATTATTATTATTTGCTATTAAAAATAATAAATTGTTTTTCTATGATAATAATATGGCTATTTAACAATGTGTAAACCTAGAATTCAAACGAATTTCTTAATTTTGGTTTGTAAAATAAATATGACTCTTTATTCATACAGTTATTTTTATTTTTATAATTAAAAGTTTTAGTCGTGTAACGCCTGCACCATTGGCGCTATTCTACATCTATTGTTGGGAGGAGTTTGGATGAGAGAGAGAAAAAACAGACTCAAATCATGCGTAACTCGATAGACAGCCCATCTGTAAGATTGTTCCCTTTCTTTCAGTATGAGCTCGTCATCTCTTCAGATCTGTCCAAGTCCAGGAATAGACTGGTGGCGTTGTGCAAATGATTCATAAAGATTGACTGGTGTTTCAGAATGGCGTGTTTGCGAATTAAATGAGTTTGCTTAAAAATTAAATAAAGAAACAATATATGCAACAAATAAATAGCTAGCTAAGTAACAACTAACTAAATAAATAAATAAATAGGTTTCCAATCACAGTTCAAGGTTTTATGAGACAGATACTGAAAATTCAAAAGTGTTTGAAAATCTTTTTCAATAATTAAAACTTCTCAGAGTTATACAAACATTTAGTAGGCCTACATTCTACTAAATATCAGCGCCATATTTAATTTATGGCGGGAATGAAAACGAGGCTGTGAGGGATAGCGCTCTTTAATTGCGTGCACTGAAAAAATTAAGTTTTTATTTATTTTTATTGTATTTATTTTTTGCTCTGCTGAATGTTTTTGAAAGATGTATTTTCATTGTTTCGACAGTTGAACGATCAAAACCATTTTTAACAACTGTCCTTCTCTTCCTCACAGCCATGTTTACATTCCTGTCAAAAATTCAATATGGCGCTTCTCTGAATAAGGCCAGGTGTATTACATTCCTTGCTTTCGTTTTTCCAACATGACAGTCACTATTTTTAAGTTTGTTAATTTCCATTAGACGTCTATAAAATAATAATAATAATAAAATAATAATAATAATAATAATAATAATTCAGGCTTTAACGCTGCATAAGCATACACCGCCATCCGTCGATTAGGAACCACTCTTAAGGGCACGCGTGACCCGATGGCAGATAACACCTACTGGATATAATGACAAACCAGCAGCATCCAGCCAGAAGCACGTTCACATACAGAGCCCTAAAGTCCACAATATATGCGTATACCCACTGCTTGCTGCTTCATCACTCATCTTTCACTTTCCAGAATTCCATCCAGTGGCTAGCACACATTCCAGCCCATAAATAAATACCTAATTAACAAAATAACAAAATATTTATGGCAAAAACATTTAATCAGCCTTTTTAGACAGAACTGCAGGTGAGCACATAATTATACAGAGAAGTGTATTACACTTCATATCTTCACTTAAAGGGAACATTAAAGAAACACACTGACAAATCTGTCATGATTAGAACACGATACTATATGCGTACCGAATGTACTTTTATTCCAACATCTCTGATGAAAGCAAAAGGGAAATGTCTTTAGTCCACAGGCATTGTTGCTTTGCAGTTTTGAAATTGCACAGAACACTCAAATAACCAACCCCTCAAAGTACCCACACACACACACACACACACACACACACATACTAAATTCATAAGCAAATCAACACAAAACCACAAAAGCTATACAGTAAATGTGCTCTGCTATATGACTGTCAAGTTTTTACTGCTGATGCACTGATGTCATCGCAAAATCATAGATGTATTAACCAACTTAAGCAGAATAATTTTCCAAGACTTTATAAGTAAATCTGATAACACATTCCTCATATATTATGACTTTTAGTGAGTTATACAAACAATACTACTGCTACAGTGTTTCTGCACTGTGTAATGCCCGGTAATGGCAAAAATGAAAAAGAGATAATACTGAATTTGAGGTGGCTGGTAAAAACAAAATGTAAGTGAACTTTGATCAGAGGACAAAGTTTGGGTTCAGATTTGTTATATATTTGGCTATGATGGTTTTGTATGGCTAGGTTGGCTTTTGTGGTTTAGGCACTGTGTGTTTAGTGAAATTTGTGCTTGATCTTTTGCGTAATGTTAAATAAAATTGTGTTAACCAGGCATTATGCAGTACTTTTGTTTGGAGTTGTCAAGGCATTTACAGTTGACTGCAGTGTTGATTTGGTAGTATACAGTTGGCTTGATTTCCGTTGTGCCCTTAAAGAGATAGGCAGCAATTTACAGCACACTGACTCTGTCGCTGAGCATGCTCATCATAGCCTCCTCAGACTCCGCCTCTTCACTTACTTCAGCATGGGGGTTGATTAAATGCGCTGGGTATTGAAGGCCATTTTGCTCTGCAAAATGCTCCCAGCGCAAATCATCGCTTTCATGGGTGATATATCTCTCCCGCATTTTGCACTCCAAAGTCCGCAGGTCAAGCCACATTTGGTAGTCCTGTCATAACAATATATCTTTAGCGATCAAAAGCATTCCATGAACAACAATAAAAAAAAAAAAGTGCAATTACAGCCCCATTTATCAACCCTAAAGTTGTCATTACTAGAAATAGTTAAGTATTACATGAAATGTCAGGTTTTGGGCTCACACTCAAATATTTAAGTTAAGTGAACTTATTTATCTTAAGAAATCCATAGACTTAAAATTTTAAGTGTTAATAACTCAAACATTTGAGTACAAAATTAAGGCTATGGGGAATACCCATAATGCTTTGCACCTGCATTATTTAATTATGTTTCCTCGGTCAAAGTTATGGAGGCATTTCAATAGTTGTAATTAAGAACTTATAGAGGTTTTAGCTCTTTCGTGTGATGTCACCATTATGGTGATCAGTGTCCCATTTGGTCAAGTTGGACCCTGTTGTCTCTAATTCTCTTTGTGCATGTGCAGTTAAAGTGCAGGTATATATACATTTCTTTGGAGAATGAAGTTTATTTAACGACTGACATAAAATAAAATCTTTATTTGAGCTGTGCTATTGTTTGATCTAAAATTGAATCAATTCAATTAAAATGATTACGAACAGTACAAACAACAACATTTAAATAGCAAATCTGAGTTTAGTCTACTTGCATCTAGTTAAATTAACCTAAATAGTTAAGTTCATTCTATATGAACAACAAGTTAATTGAACTTAATTACATACGTTTTGAGACGACATTACTCAATTCAAAATGAAGAGTTTCAGTGACCACCTTCCAAGAGTTGCCTTATGAGACGTCAACAAAATGTTTTGTATATGTATATATCATAGTGACACCATTTCTGTTTTACATAGTGCATTATCATTCTAACCTGTAACCAGGGATGGCTGAGAGACTTGTCCACGCTGTAGCGCTTCCTCATTTTGACTTGCAGGAGGTTATTAATGAGGTCAATTGCTGGAACAACAAAACAGGTTGTCAGTGACCAGGTCATGGTGGAAACCTGAAGGATTTCGTGTCCAGAGGGATAATGAGCAAAACCAACATCATGTTAACATTATTTCAAGGGTCACAGATTTCTGAGGCTCACCAAAGTTTCTTAACCTTGAGGCCCCCACGCTTTAGTCCAAAGGATCGTTTGGCATTAATCACATGAATGGGTCGCAAAAAAATTGAGCACGCTCTCACCAATCTCTTTCTTTAACCCTCGCCCTTGCTTCTCTTTATCTTTTCTTTTCCCCTTTCCTTCTCTTTCACATCTCTCTCCCACATTAACACAGTTTACCATCAGCTTAGTAGTGGGGTAGTCACGCAAAGGTCACTACATGTTTTTTTTGTTGTTTTTTTTATATCGGGGAAAAATAGACTCCTCTTGATATAGATTATGTACTGTCAGAAAGGGACATTTTTTTCATTCAATTATACTAAAAATTTGCAAACATAAATATATTCTACTTAAAGTTCAAACCGATACAAATTCTACTAAAAAGTTCTGTATAAAAGTATGTATTAAAATAATGTGTGTGCTGATATATATAGCATTTGCACTGCAATGAAAAATTATGTAACTTAATTTATACTGTATTTTGCCACTTGTGTTTTATAAAGCACTTTCGAGGCAAGTTCACTCTTTTTATGGAACATAATTATTTTCACTTCACAGTAAACAGGAACAAATTTAATTAAAATGGTTTTAAAAACAGACTGTAATTGTGAAAAATGGCAATATTGGATATCAAACAAACTATATAAATAAATAAAAGTGTATGTGATTAATTTGTTCCAATTGCCTGTGTTCTTAAGTAAGTAAAGTCTGGTCTGGTTCTTTAGCTATTTTAATGAGCAAGAAAGTGGGCATTAGTAGATAAACAGGGTCAAAGGTGAGGGCATCAACAATTTAGTTAAAGTAATGAGAATGAAGTTCAGTTCTATTTCTACAGATTGCATAACTCAGTGTTTCACTAACTTGCATCGCAGTGTATTTCTATACATAAATAAATCTAGGTGTCTTCACTACACATCATAAATGAATACAAATATAGCAGTACTGACAGTCCACCTGTAAATCTAATTTGGAAAGATTATATTTTAGTAAACAGGTCAAAACAAACATTTGATGTTGGGTTGACAAAGCCTTGACAAAAAAAAAAAAAAAAAAAAAGAAAGAAAAAAAGGGTAATTTAGAAATGTAAGTTTTAAGGTTTTATAAGTCATAGGGTAAGAATGACAGACAGAAAATACGTCAGACAGACAGACAGGTAAATATAAAGAAATTAAAGAAAGAGAGAGTTACGCAAAGCAGATTAAAGGCCTTGTGTGGGTTTAAATTAGAATGTTTGAATGAAGGAGTATTCCATTTGCCTGTTTGAACATTCTGGCAATGTAAGTAAACAGGATTTTTATTTGATTTTTATCAGCCACTATGCAAAAACTATAAATAAGTTTGAAAAGTCATAGCAGACCATTCCAGGACAGTCTAAAGGACTGTGCCGAGTTTGGTAGATGTAGCTTGAAAGCTCTAGGTGAAGTTAGTGTTAGAATTTTGGTTTGGTTAATGTTAGAATTTTGGTGTCGGTTTAGGGATTTTGGTAAAAAACCAAGTTTGTAAAATAACAGAACTTCGGTTTTGTCAAGCTAACATGATAAAAAGATAACCCTATTTTTACATTTATTGAGCACTGTGCCACATGTGATGTACAGTACACATACCATGCACTAAAGCAGTGGTTCTCAACTGGTTTTGCTACAGGACACATATTTTACATTAGATACAATGACCCAACACATTATCAAAGTTGTTTATCATACAAAAGTACACAAAAATGTCCTTAAAGCTGAAGTGTGTAACTTTTTCTGTGCTAAAATACTTTCTCTTATTCCAGAATAATATGCAGAGACAATTGTAAGTCATTTGTAGGTTAATTTTCCCGAAAACTGTAAACACTCTTTGTGGCGCTATAAAAATTCCTCTGTTTGTTCTGAGCATCCTTTCCATACTGACACAACAATTGACTCAACCAATGGTGTGAGTTGGGGGTGGGACTATCTGTTTGTTTGATCTTTTTAGAAAGATGTTTGAAAACAAAATTTTATTTTTGCAATTCCTTTTGGTGGCGCTAGTGGTGCAGAATTTACACACTTCCGCTTTAACCTTTAAACGCATCCCTCGGGTCTTTAGAGAACCGGGACCTCATTTCACCCCCTGTACCTCATCCATTTTTGGAATTGTGCCCACACCTCTTTAGTATTCCTCAATCTCTTATAAATAGTGTAACACACACACACACACACACACACAAAAAGCCAAAACTGCAAAATAAATATATGGGGTCAATAGAGACCCTAGGGATGTAATAGTGTTTTTTTGCACTTCCATAAATTATATTTTTTTATGATTATTTAATATCTATACAAGTTTACTATCACAGGATATCTACTTCTTTGTATATTACAAGAGAAATGAGTACTATATACATACAAATAATTTATTGCTATTTCTTACTCAAGGTGGCGCTGTTGTTTCAGTGATTGAATTGATTTACATTTGACATTGCTATTTGATGAAGAAACAACATTGAAGTAAACTACAGCAAGTACAACACATGAACAGTATGATATGACTATTGAAATTATGTAAGTTGTGCATCTGTTTAGACTCAATATGTGCCTGAAAAAATCTATGTGTATCTTTTGTGAAGCTTATGTGTTATGTGTAGCTCAGTATGTGTTTGATAACCAGTTGCATCACTTGAAATTTCAGTGTGAAAGTAATGAATCCTGTTATTGATTTGTCCTGATTTGTTGCATTTTCTCTTTGATATATGAAAAATAAAACATCAAAATATATTTTATTTTATTATTTTTGAAATGTCTTGCAAATATTTTGAAATTTTACGCTATATGGGCATTTTGTAGATCCATTTTTGATAGATATGCGTGCCAGGTCTCTAAAGACCCGAATGTGTAAGAGTGTTTGGTGAAATTCCCATGCATTTAAGGGATAATATCAAACATTGAAATTGATTAATATTACCATGAACTGCATAGCCCCATCAATATGCAAAATTATTAACATTACTGAATAGATGAATTCAAAATTTGGTAAACAACTGCAGAAGCTAGCATCATTGCCATCAAATCAATGGGACACTTGTGGATGTGGATGTTTCTTATTCATTTTATTTTTAATTCTGTTGTTTATTTTTTATTTGAATTAGGCATTGTATTTCCCCTGCAATCCACAGCCCTATCAGAACAGACCCAACAGTTGAGAACCACTGTACTAAAGCTCACACAAGATCCCAGTTCACCCCAAAACATACCTTCTGGGGTCACTGTTTTCCAGGGGTTGGGTGGGTACATGAAATCAGCATTCTGGATTTGGTCATGGATGTCTTCATCCTCATTAAAGGGGAAAGTTCCACTGAGACTAACATAGACGATGACACCCACTGACCACATGTCCAGCGAGCGGTTGTAGCCTTTGTTCCGAAGCACCTCTGGGGCGAGGTACGCCGGTGTGCCTACTACCGAACGCCTGAAAGACTTCTCACCAATAATACGTGCAAAACCAAAATCACACAGCTTCACCTGCAAGATAAACCAATAAATAATGAGCATTACAATAAGCAGACACTGGGAGGAACTGGCTATTTTACTCTTGGCTAGGACTGAGATGCACAAAAGACCAAAATAATAACATCCTTTTTTCTCTTGCTAGCTTTTAACAGCACAGACTCTTTAATGATCAGTTGTCACAGTCTGAAGGAAAGTCAAGTGAAATTATCACCCAGTTGGATACGGTTACAATGTATCTCCTGCTGATCTACACTTTCCACTTTAAAACATTTGCTTAAGCAGAGCAACAAGCACCTGAGTGCATAAGAACCAAGCTCATACATTGACAACTCTAGTTCTGCCTCCACCTTTGCATCCTTTCTGGAAAATATTTGTAAATGACACAAAGTGATTTGTTTAGTATTCTGCTGAAATGTTTGGCTGTGCTCAAACAGTGAGTTATCTTTCTGCTTGAGAGCTTCCACAGACCGCTCGAGCAGTAGACAGAAGAAACAATGGGAGGATAATTTAGAAATCCTTCATTAGAATGTAGAGACACACACAACACCCTTGTGCCTCGAACACACCATGAGAATGCTATAATTACCATCTTTTATTCTTGTACATTTACAAAAACAGATCCATTTATGTTAGTTTTGTTTGGCCTCAATTCATTCAGATATTTCCTTTCTATTGTTGTCGCTTCGTGTTCTGTAAAGATTTTACTCACTTGTGGAAAAGAGTCGGCCGAGGCTAACAAAACATTCTCAGGCTTGAGGTCACAGTGAACAATGTTTTTGAAGTGAAGGTGACGAAGAGCGACAAGAATCTGGGAAAGGAGTGGAACATAATTATTGTAACAAGAAAAGAAAAAAAAACACATCCAAAAACAAAGCTCTAGCTGTACCATTTAGGTTTAGCTTGAAATATTGAAATGTGTTATTAAAGTGAAATTTGCCATTGTTAGGGGCTGTTCTCACTGAGCGCATTTTTAAATCCGTCTACGATGTAAACAGGTGCTAGATGGACGTATTTGTCCGTAGCTGTTTTTTCAGCTTTTAGACACTGTGTCAAGTTAAAAAAGAACTTAAAAACGCATCTCAAGATATCTACATTCTGTTTCTTGTTTCTTCCGCTGCATCTAGCTTTTTTTTTTGCGCCATAATGCGTTTGGTCTGAACAGCCCGTTACACTGGAGTCAGTGGCAAGATACAGTGCCTTTGAGATGTACCTGCGTAACGAGAAACTTGGTGATGCGTTCTGGCAGCCTCCCCTTCTCACTTGACAGTATCATCTCCAGCATGTCACCATGGAGCTTTTCCATGACAACAAAAACACGCTCCGGTGTCTCAAACATGCACTCAAGGTTGACAATGCCAGGATGGTGGAGGTTCTGCATAAAATGACATCTATATTTAATTTGCATATAAAATCCATTTTTGTCCATTTAAAAATAATGATTTCCTCTCGAGGACCATAATAATATATTACAACATTAAACACACAACAGTCTTTGTATTGTGTACGTTGTTTGTGTGTTTACCTGCAGAATGGCAACCTCATTGCGCAGCTGGCTCTCCTGCTTGGTGGGAAAGCGCAGCTTATCTATGATTTTGATGGCAACATCCCTGCCTGTTTTCCTGTGTTTTCCTGCATTTACCAAAAACAATTATCTTAACTGTGGTGTGCATTCTTTTCATTTAATTATTAGATGTGAATAGAGGGACAGCATGGGTCTATATATGTATATCTTATAAATATGTTAATTTGCTATATAAATATAGCAAAATACATATTATGTATCAGATTCATCAACACCAGCACACTTTTAGTATAGACTCCAAAATATTTCCTCATCAGAAATGTCTCCCTGCAAATAAACTGTTACATTACCTCCATAGACAATGCCAAATTGCCCTGAGCCAAGTACTTCATCGGGAAAAATCTGATACACTGTGCTAATATCCTGTAAGAAAAACAGATAAAAATGTAAGAGTATGTGCCAAAATGGGTTTCTCCCAAAGCTCAGAAGAACTGCTTGATACTTCAAATTTCTCCTGATCCAGTCTTTTCATTTTGTATTGTAACAATGCCTGAATTCAGACCAGTAGCCTAAAGAGCTATTTCCACGTCTCACTAGGACTGTGTCAGAAAGACTCAAGTAACCATGGCAACCCCATGGTCGAGCAGGTAATCAAAATAATCTCCAACAGAGGCATTGTGTGTTTATACGACATTGGAACTCAAGGTTGCAGGTATAGACAAGCTGGCAGGAACACTGAGCTCTTAAACATAAAAACAAAGCTTGATATAAGAAGACTAAAGAATATGATATATTCATCTTCAAATACGAGAAGAAAAGAAAATTCTATGCAACAGCATAAATATTTACCACATTCTCCTGGATCTGGCAGTTGGATACAGAGATGCTAATGGAGACCTCTTCTGTTGGGGTGGAAAACACACTTTTGTCTCTATTTGGATGAAACCACCAAGAACACTATTTATCATTATAAGTACATAAAAATTATTTCATTTTTTGTCTTATTGATGATCAAGGGCATAATAAAAAATAAAAAAATGTAAAATTGAATACATATATGCTGTTCATTCTGCTTATTGTGTAATACATATCCATATAATAGTCCAAAAAAAAACAAACAATGCATATATTTCACTGATATACTGTATTCACCTTATGCGCTAGAGAAACTAGCACGCAGCCATTTTGAAAATGTTGTCTTTGATCTTCCGGTCTAGCGGTTCTATATAGATATCTGCGGTGTTGATGTCTAAGTGTCATTAGCTAGCGAAGTGGATTTACAGGTTGTAGAGTTTCCAAAATGTATCATGAGTATTTTAAAGCATCCAGGGGATGTCATAACACTGGAAGCAGAGCGGGAAGATTTTAAAACAAGAATACTTCATTCATAAATACACAAAATCTTACCTTCACACTGTGGGTTTACTGATATGCCTCTGTGCTCATTAAACTCCAAGAAACAACACAAAGTCATTAAAAATATCTCTGTATGACACCTCTGACCATCTTCTCGTGTCATTCACCCATCATGTTACAGTTAAGGTGAGCAGATTTTTTGAGTGTTATACCCGGAAGGGGTGCTGCTATATTAATCCACACACACACACACACACACACACACACACACACACACACACACACACACACACACACACACACATTGGTGCGGCTATCCTTATGAGGACTCTCCATGGACATAATGATTGTTATACTATACGAACTATCGATTCTATCCCCTAACCCTACTCCTAACTCTCACAAAAAAGTTTCTGCATTTTTACATTTTCAAAAAAATATTGTTCAGTATGTTTTTTAAAAGCGATTTTAATTATGGGAACACTAGAAATGTCCTTATAAACCACATTTATAGCATAATACCCTTGTAATTACCAGTTTGTAACCTAAAAACAATTTACTCATAAACTACCCAAACCCACACACTCACACACACAATGTACATTTTATTTTATATTGTGCTTACAACTATTTTAATCACATTTAAGCCTCTTAAAAATGTGGGGTGAATAATTAAATTTAAAAAGTACAAATTATTTCCCTAAATGTCATGAACTTGCATGTAAAATAATACCAGCTGTCCTGTTTGAAATTTCATGTCACCTAAGTCACTTTAACACAAATTAACAAGTTGAAATCCTGAAGAATTAAGCAGAATTACACTTATAACAATTAAAAGCTTTTGAAAAAGTGCTGTGTCATAGCTGTCTGAATGTCATTTGCCAGGTCCAATTTACCTCTGCGGGTGTCGGTAAAAAGAAAATTTTACAGTGACAGAAAAAACACCTCACGAGGATTTTTCACGTAGTGAAGGGGTGGTGTAGACTCACCATCAACACTTGGTGAAAAATACTTTCCGTGTTCTCACACGTAATTCATTTTAATTGACTCTTTTCAGTAGATTCAATACAAACAGGAAGTTAGATGACAAAATTCAGAAGAGCGGGGCTGAAGGTGAATACCGTATATAGAACTGGATCGCTCTTGCAACGGTAAACTGCTAGCAGGAGGTGAAGCCACCGGAAGTGTTCAAGCGGCCATCTTAGTATGCCCAACCTCTCATAGATCGTCAGTGACTGACAGAAGAAAACACCCCCGTTTCACCATCTCCGACCTGCAGACACGACAGTTGCATTTCGCCATCTAGTGACAATCATGTTTAATGTTTAATTTGCACGTTATGGATAATATTCGTTAAGAAGGAGAAGATATATGCGGATCGCGATGTCAGAGTATTCACCTGCCCTGGTGTTCAGTCTACCAGTGCAGTACAACGATCACCAAAGGGATTTGCTTGTTTTCCTATTGAAGTGCTCTCTGTAGTCATACTTGGATACATGTCATAAATACATGTTTGTTTGCCATTTAAATCTAGCATATCAGTTTAATTTTAACCAGCTTTGCTTTGCATCTCAGTGCCCACTACGCGTGTGATAGCATTAAGAGCGTGCGCTCTTATTGAAGTGACAGGGAGAGTAAGGCACTTTTTAATGAAAACATAAATCAACTCTGAAAAGTGCTGGCTCAGCGGTTAAGGCTCTGGGTTACTGACCAGAAGGTTGGGGGTTCAAGTCCCAGTACTGCCAAGATGCCACTGTTGGGCCCTTGAGCAAGGCCCTTGACCCTAACTGCTTCAGGGGTGCTGTATCATGGCTGACCCCAGTTTAGCTGGGATATGTGAAAAAATATGCACTTGTAGATGCAAGATTTTAGATATAAAATGACTAATGTCTACTCGCTGAAATTAGATGATTTCCTATTAAGTCAACAGGGACATTGGAATGTTTGGGCATAGCAATATGGCGGCGCAGTGGCTTCACTGTTATGACGTCATGAGCAATCTAGTTCTATATATATATATATATATATATATATATATATATATATATATATATATATATATATATATATATCAGTAATACATTTTCTAGCCAATATTTCTAAAAGGCATAGTTGTTTCCCCCTAAGATCATTCTAAGGGGCGAATTCACCAAACCAATGCGCCACTTTTGTATGTAGTATTTCAGCGCAAAACCCTGCTTCTTATTAACTAACCATCCGCAATCCAGTTTGAGCATGGACTAAATATGCTGAAATAGCACTGTGCTGTAAATAGTGTAAATAAATTAATTTATTGTCTTTTCATCACAAACACACATCCTTTGTCAGTAAATTAGGCTTATTTTAGATTCCGCTTTGTTCACAAAACTGTTAACTTTGTGCTAATACTGTCCACGGAAAGCAGGCATTAAAGTGAATTTTATTTTAGAGAGATATTTATGTACATCCTCTATTGATCATGCCATCAAATGATGAATTAGTATCAAATAATGGAAAAGTGCATTATAACCGGTCCAGGCACAAATCAAGATGCGTGGTGCAGTCGAGCGTACTTTCGTCATTTTAAAGGTGCACACAGTAATTTTTTGCAAATTGCTAAACCTTTGAACAGAAAGAAATAATATGTTATAATATAAATTAGTGCTGTGAGTCGATTAAAATGTTTAATCGTGATTAATCACATAATTTTTCATAGTTAATCGTGATTAATCACAGATTTTGAAAGTGCTGAAATTTGACTATAAATATACTCATTTTCCTGTCAAAATGCATTTATTTCCTTCTTAGGAAAGAAAAAAAAAACAATATGTAACAATATAATTCTTTATTAAAGTCTTCCAGTATAAAGATAGAAATGGTCTAAAATAGCACCAATTCAAGTCATATTAAATGATTCACAAAGTCTAAATGGGAGTTTGACTAATTGAATGAACTAGTCTCCCCAAAGGTTGCATATTCATTGCAATGGGCATTAAATCTCAAAAATTCTCTGTAACAGTTCAAGGACTGGGCGACGCTGTCCGCTCCTTTGGCGGATGGCATTGGCAAGGACTCTGCGACAGCGTATCCCTCCTCCCTCCCGGGTTTCGGCACCACTGTAATTGTTCAAGGTCGGGCAAGGAGGAGGCAGGAACCGGCTGAACAGTAAACATAAAGTTTAATCATAAACTTAACTTAAAACAAACATAAACAAACACAGACACACATGCAATGCGGCCGTGTGCGTCTCTCTCACTCCTGAACTGGCGTCTCTGGCCCCCGATCTCACTCTCCCACTGATCCACTGATTCAGTGCCGGCCGTGCACCCTCATGGTCCGGCCACACCCTCCACCTCATCATACTCTCTTCCTCCACAAGATTAATAAGCCGGCAGACTGTGGATATCCACTTTGTTACAGCAATCGTGAAGCTGCATTCATGATTCGCGTCAGAGAGTCAAAGCCAGCATCAAGCACCACTTTGAACTCCACATGAAAAGCACTTGCAGACAAAAACATCTTATTCTGCATTTTAGTGATAGTTAAGACTTGAGGTGCATCTGTGGGAATTAAAATGCGTCTTACTTAGGCTGAAAAATACTTTATGTCTGTCACAATTTCCATCTAGGCTTGTTTTGTACATCAAATAGTGTTAAGAGGTCCTTTCCTCATCACTTTATTACTGACAGTGAATCACTGCTGTGTGTGTTTGTGGTGTGTGCGTCAGTGTAATGACTCTGTGCGGACACATCACAAAAATTCTTCCCTTCCAACCAGTGTTTATGCTGGTTTTTGTTGTATTAATGGTAAATACCTTAATCGCGATTAAGAAAAAATGCATTAAACTTTTTAATTAATCACATGCGTTAACACGTTAATTTTGACATCTCTAATATAAATATTTTTGGAAATAAGGTTTTAAATTATGCACACTCACATGAGATCATATTAGTCTTAAGGCTTGGTCACATCTACCTTTGAAAAGAAAAAAATTCACAAGGGAAATACTGTGCAATCATCTCAGTGGAAATCCGCCTGATGGAACTCCATTAGCAAATCATTTTAGTATGCAAATTTCCTGTGTGGTTGAAGTTTGGTGACCTTTGACGGGTGAATTTGCAGTGTTGACTAATAGGAAGTTGACCTCTGTGTGGGCAGTCCTTCTTACATAACTACACTGAATATTCACAATGGACAAGGAAATCATTTTAGCGGTGAGTTTCTCTGGAATTTAATTCTCCCTGAGAATAAAGTGCAGCATAAAAAAAGAGGCTGCTGCTTGGCAAGTAGTTTTTGCAGGTTTCACACACGTTAATGAGAACCGCTATATTGAGATCATATTACCAGCCGAATATTACTTGCTTTATCTTCATGATTGCTTTCAAAATTCACAATTATTAATTAAAATTGTGTGATGCAGCATCTATGCTGCTAGGTGTCAGCGCAACATAAACACAAATTTTACTTAGTGCACCTTTAAAGAGCCGATTAAAATACTTGGATCACTACGCCAGATCATGGTAGTCTGCTGCCTCCACAACCTATAGTAGCACTCAGAAACAACCCGCAAAGTGAGGAATTGCTCAATGCATAATTCCTTTAGTGAATCAGGTGCTAAAACAATGCAGACAGCATGTGCAAATAAATGACGCTATCAGCGTAGTGAATTCCCTGCTATGAGCCCCTAAATGTTTCACCATGAATTTCATACTGTGGTAGCTGTGATGGCTGCCGTGAGATATGCCCTTGGCAATGACAGGCATAAGTGCATGCTGGATGGCCATCTCCCACATGCGGGCCACGTCCTGTCCCACACCGCTAACAAGCACACTGCTTCCGTAGCCCAATGTTCCCCCGTTGGCTCGGGCCAGATTCTCTCCTACATAGTACACCAGAGATGCTGTTGCAATCTCAAAGCAATGCGGGTTGGCACCCTCAGGGAGAAGGTTGAATGTTTTAGCTGGTTCCAAAGACAGCACCTCAGATAAGGGAATTTCCTGTTGGAGAGGGTTATAAGGTCTTATCTGTAAACTGAAACCTGAATTATATTGCAGAGACATGTATCTGGATTTGATGTTTGCAGTGATCCATGAAACCTATCAAGATGAACTATTAACATTATCAAAAGAAATAATAAGAACCCTCTAAATACTTCTTAGATTGATTTGTTGATATGAGTTTCAGTTGTTTGTCAAGTTGAGTATGTGATCTCACCTTTAAATTCATGGTGTACTCTAACTTACCTTGTAGTATT
Source organism: Myxocyprinus asiaticus (assembly GCF_019703515.2). Lineage (NCBI taxonomy): Eukaryota > Metazoa > Chordata > Actinopteri > Cypriniformes > Catostomidae > Myxocyprinus > Myxocyprinus asiaticus. The sequence continues at coordinate 25,832,589 of NC_059360.1, forward strand.
TGCTTCCAGTGTCATTCTGAAAGAGGGTAATACACTTGCTGTCCAGTCGCCAGTAATGTCTCTTACGCTAGTGGGAGAGAACAGAAATGATTGCTTATTTTACCTATTGTTCAGAATACACTCTTGACTCTAGGCATAGCCTAGAAAGTTCTCATGATAATTCACATGTTAAAAAGGACAGTTAACTCAAAATGTATACATTTTGTCATCACTCAATCACATTTATGTCGTATGTCACACACCAGTATGACTTTCTTCACACAAAAGGAGATGTTAGGCAGAATGTTAGTATCCGGCAGCCTCAGTCACCATTCACTTTCATTTTATGAAAAAAAGGGGCAATGAAAGTGAATTGTGACCGAGGCTAACATGTTGCCCAACATTTCCTTTTGTGTTCCATTTTCTTTTGTGTCCATATGGGTTTAGAACAACATGAGGCTGTGTAAATGATGAAAGAATTTTCATTTTGGGTGAACTATCCCTTTAATTAATATTTTATTGTAAGGTTTATCTGGTAGAAACACACCACATACCAGTGTGTCTTTGCTGGTGAAGTGCACAAGCCAGCCTTCTTTCATAACATTGCTGCTTTTCCTCTTAGTGTGTTTAACAGACTGAACCACCCGCATAAGTGGGATGTTGTTGCTGGTGGAAGGGCTTAAAAACACATTGACATGTCAAAATCTTCTAGGAAAATGTCAATTGCAGGTCAAATACTTCTTCATAGCATTAGAATACTCATACTATTTATTTCCTTTCTGGGAGAGTTCACCCAAAAATGTATATCCAGTCATCATTTACTCACCCTCATGTTGTTCCAAACCCATTTATTTCTTCCAAGGAACACAAAAGTAAATGTTAGGCAGAATATTAATCTCAGTCACCATTCACTCTCATTGCATCTTTTTTTTTTTTTTCATTTAATGAAAATCAGTGGTGACAGAGTCATTCTGCCTAACATCTCCTTTTAGTCAGAACATGGAACAACATGAGGGTGAGTAAATTATGACAGGATTTCCATTTTTGGGTGAACTATCCCTCCACTTTCATAAGGATATTACAATAAGTTTTAACCCAAATTATTACCAGTTACACACCAAGACTAAAAATAAATAAATGTGTTTAATTGCTGTTGTTTTTAGTGCTTGCATTTTTTCTGTTTGGAAATACATTTTATATATTTGTCAATATTTGAGGTATTAACTGTAGGTATCTCGTCTAAATGTCCATGTCACCTACTCAGAATAAACAAGTCAATCTGTAGTAATTATTTTTGCATTTTAACAAATTTGTTCTATGCAGTCATTGACTGAGACAACAAGTGGGTGAGTGTTATTGAATTTTGGACTAATGTCAACTAATTGTGCTTTTTGTTGGTTTGGTTTATTGTGCTTCTAGAAGTGATGAGGAGCTACCTGATGATTCTGTTGGATTCATCTGGGTCTTGGTCCTGGAAATCTCCAAACTCACCATGTCCAGCTTCCAAAAGGCCAGCAGAGTCACCTACTAGGGATTCCTCCATATCATCTATGAGTGAACCATGTCTCTCCCTGTCATGGTCATCGCAGCCCTCCTCCATGACCACATCTGATTCAGCACCAGGACTCAACAAATCTATGAACCAAAAGAAGAAAGGGTTTGGAGAGAAGAGAGGAATGAATAAGAAAAGAAAGCAAAGCAAGTCACATGATGTGCAAAAAAGCTGTCAATTTAACACCCTAGAAAGCAGAACTTGAAAATGAACATTTTAAAATTTCCATATAGAAAAGTAAAGAGTACTGATATTGATAATTATACTTTTATATTATATTATATTATATTATATTATATTATATTATATTATATGAGAGCCCAATTTAACTCAGTTATTATGCTTGCTTACATTGGCATCAGATTTTATCCTAATTTTATTATTGTACAGAAAGTAAATTTCCAAATTTACTTGGTGGTGTGGTGGACTAAAGCACTGAACTGGTAAGCAAAAGGTTGTTGGTTCAATCCCCACAGCCACCACCATTGTGTCCTTGAGCAAGGCACTTAACTCCAGGTTGCTCCAGGGGGATTGTCCCTGTAATAAGGGCACTGTAAGTTGCTTTGGATAAAAGCATCTGCCAAATGCATAAATGTAAATCTCTAAAATGATGACAGAATATTATAATTAAAGAGTTTAATTATATGAATAATTATAACAATAAACAATTCTTCCATCAGGTAATATAGGTTATATATAAGCAATAGCGACTTGGCGCATTAATATAAAATGCACGGTAACAGGAGTGTGTTTATAGTAATTTAATAACTGCTATTTCCACTGCTCATCTAATCAGAATTTAGGGTAACACTAAAATAAGATTACATTTGTTAACATTAGTTAACAACATTAGTTAACATGAACTAACAATAAACAATACTTTAACAGCATTTATTAATCTTGGTTCATGTTAATTTCAGCAAATAGTACATTTTTAAAATCAACAATTGTATTTTTATTAACTAACATTAAGAAAGATTAATAAATACAAAAATATATTGTTCATTGTTAGTTCATGATACCTAATGCATTAACTAATGTTAACAAATGGAACCTTATTATAAAGTGCTATGGAATATAGAGTCAGAACTATCTGTTTTTTACATACATTTGGCTTAACTAATTTTGCCTGATATAAACAAACAGGTTCAGTCTTACAGCAATTGCCCTATGTTTTCATCTGAGCACACAACATTGACCGTACATAGGGTGTAAGATATTCAGGTGGCGTTTCAATGCTCTTGGGATAAATATTGTTGTTTTTGTTGTGAAAATGCAGTGTTGATCATTGAATCACAGAGAGACGCTAAAGTTAGACTTGCCTCCGTTTCTTGACACCTCTCCGAGACAGTTGTTTGGCACTTTTGGTGCACATCGTTTATGGCAGTTGAATTTGCAATCTGAGATGTTGCAAGGGGAAAGAAAGTGGAGAAGAAAGACAGAACAAGAGAAAAACAGAGAGGGAAAGAGTTAAAGGGGGAGAGAGAGAGAGAGAGTTTACTACCAATCCGGCCCATAAACATATGAGTTCCTGTTGTGCTGGTGGCCGAAAAGCTGAGACTTTGCACATTGAACACATGAACATTAAAGCTGTTTGTAACAGCCCAGTCAACTGTACTCTTTACTGCTTAGAACACGGCATGCATTTCTCTTACACTACACAGATACTACGTATATATAAAAAGCAGCTAATGTGTTACTTTATATCTGTGCTCTAGTTAACAAAAGAATTATATGATCTGTTAGACTGATTGTTGTGGTGTTATCAGAATGCAGGCTTAGCAAACCAAGCCCCAATACATTCAATAAGCAGCTAATGGATTAAGGGATAGTTCACCCAAAAACACTCATTATTCACTCGCTCTCATATTGTTTGCATACCCACATGATTTTCTTTCTTCCAAGGAACACGAAATGAGATGTTAAGTAGAATGTTAATCTCAGTCACCATTTACTTTCATTGCATCTTTTTCCCATACAATGAAAGTGAATGATGACTGAGACTAACACTCTGATTTTTTGTGTTCCATAAAAGAAAGAAAGTCATACAGGTTTTGATAACATGAAGGTGAGTAAATGTTGACAGAATTTTTTGGGTGAATTATCCCTCTCATCATTTACTCACTCAGATACCATTCCAGATGCGTGTGACTTTCTTTCTTCTGCTGAATACAAATTAAGATTTTTAATATCTCAGAAGAATATCTCAGCTTTGTAGGTCCATACAATGCAAGTCAATGGTGACCTGAAATTTGAAGCTCCAAAAAGCATATAAAGGCAGCATAAAAGTAATCCATACGACTCAAGGGGTTAAATTCATGTCTTCTGAAGTGATATGATAGGTGTGGGTATGAAATAGATCAATATTTAAGCCCTTTTTAATTATAAATTCTCCTCCCTGCCCATTAGGTGGCGATATGCATGAAGAATGCGAATCGCCAAAAACAAGAGAAGAAGAACGTGGGAGTTAAAGTGGAAATTTATAGTAAAAAAGACTTACATTTTTATCTGTTTCTCACCCACACCTATCATATCACTTCAGAAGATATGCATTTAACCACTGAAGTCTTATGGATTACTTTAATGCTGCCTTTATGTGTTTTTTGGAACTTCAAAGTTGTGGCCACCATTCACTTGCATTGTATGGACCAACAGAACTGAGATTTTCTTCTAAAATCTTTGTTTGTAACAGAAGAAAGAGAATCATACACATCTGGCATGGCATGAGGGTAAGTAAATTATAAGAGAATTTTCATTCTTTAAGTATATTTTTGCAGTATGCAGTATGTATACTATGCACAGTAGGCAAATTATCTGTACTGTATGTATCATTCCAGCATGTACAAATCTAGCATGCTACTTTTTGAATCATTTAGCATTGCATAGTTTACACTGTTTCACATACTGCTTTTACAAAATAGTAGGCATTATATAGCATATACTGTGCAGTCAATATTTTTGAACATTTCTATTCCCTCAGCTTCATTCTCTGTCTAACACATTGCATTATGCAAATTATAGCAAAACTGCTTATCTGCCAGAGATATTCTAGTGAATATTATGGTATATTATACACATTTGTGTATTTATTGTTATGTGTGTAATTAGTTTTATGGATTATATTATGAAAAAACTGCAAAGGTTATTAGACAAGGTAATTACTGTAGTAATCATTGTGCAACAGGGTCTAACTTGTCTCAGTACCAATTAAGATGAGTTAATAAACATGTTTTACACAGAAACAACAGGATCAGGGGAGATTTAGAGGAGGCTAATTTTAATGAGAGGCATTTAAGAAATAGTTCACCCTAAAATGAAAATGTTGTCATCATTTCCTCACCTTAATGTCATTCCTAATCTGTATTCTTTTTTTTCCATGCAACACAAAAGGAAATCTTAGGCAGAATGTCTGAGCTTCTGTTTTCCATACAAAGGAAAATGGATGGTGATTTATACTTCCTGTCAGGATCCTGCCATCTCTGTTTGGGCTTTTCTTATGCTTTAGTGGCAGGATCCTGACATCCATGCTCTTTGTAGTTATTTGTGCTTTCTGTTTTTGTTTTGTCTCTCCAATGTGTTTTTCTGCCCTGCCTGTTTCTGTTCTGTTTCTGTTCTGAATGGCATTTGTCATCAAATTATATCAAACTTGGTGCAACATATATCAAAAGGCTCATTTTTTTTAAAAACTAAACACAAGTGCAAATGAGATTTGTAAGCGTCGACAGTAAATAACAGCTTTAATTTCAGTCCGCCCTCACACAATGCTATCATTTGGCTTCAGAAGACTTGAAATATACTGTACACTTATGACACTTTTACGGTGCTTTTTTGTCCCATATGCAGCATCACCATCACCATCCACTTTCAGTGCATGGAAAAGAGCAGCTTGGACATGATGTGCTACATCTCCTATTGTGTTTCAGTGAGGAGAAAAAATTATACAGTGTTACAATGCATAACATGACATGAGGTTAACTAAATGATGACAGAACTTTCATTTTTGGGTGTACTATTCCTTTAAGATGTGCATATTAAAACAGTTACTGCATGAGGGGGGAAAACATCATAAAATCAATCATTATGCAACCATAGCTTGAAATATTAAGTATAAGCTCCTACCTTTGCATTGTAGTCCCTGACGGAACAGGCCCTTGAGGAGCTTCTTGCAGTGCTGGCAAACTGTGGGGCGTGTGTAGGAATGGATGACAAACGTGTGTGGCACCTTCACTTTAGAGAGCAGGATCTTGTCTAATTCTATTGGCCGACCTATGTAGGACTGGGAGTTGGAGCGCCCTCTTCCAGCAAAGATGTCTGATGGTGTTTTTTGCTGTAGACAATATATATAGAGAAATGTGATACACTATAGCTGTGGAACATTAAACAATTAATCTAGACTACCTTGTAAGACAAGTTCATGGGAATTAGCCCAAGCCAAAATCAGTACCACAATGCTCTCGATTAGGTGAACAAAAACACGAGGGCTCTACGAGGTTCACGCTGAGGGAGATTGTGTATATGCTGAGCTTTGATGATTTTGCATCAACTCAGAACAACAACTTTCTCATCAAGCTGATCTTTAATGTGCTGTTGTTTGGCAAAGATGCAGATGTCTTACCACCTGTTGTGAATAGATCTGACATCACGCAGGTGTGCATAATCAACTTTTTCAATGTGCTCTAAAGAAAGAAAATGATCAATAATTTCCTGTTGTCATGTTTTACACTACACCAATGGCATTAAGCAGATTTGTGTGGAAGAAAGATAATCTTGCAGCTCAGTTATCGGTTCTTATGTTCATTTAAAGTACAAATGCACTTTTTCCTCCAGTGAATATGTTCATTTTTGAAAGTCTGTTTCTGTATTGGCACATAACTCATGGCTACAAAAAAGCTATTGAAAATGTCCGCTGTTATTGGCCAGGAAAAAAAGCTAAAATCATTTTTGTGAGAACATTACAACATCAGCTAAATGTAAAAGTAACATAAAAAAAGATCCAAAAATATAAAATAATTGTTTTGACCAACAAATCTTGAAACTAATGAATTGGAGCTTGCCCCAATAAAAACCTGACAACCTGACCTAACATTTATGAAAAATACTCTTGTCCTGGGAACAGTTTCAGTATAAAAACTACCTTTATAATATAGTTGACCCTTGGCTGAACCAAAAGCTATGATGATACTGGAATTTTAGTTATTCAAAAATTATTCTAATTTAAAGGGATAGCTCACAAAAAAATGAAAATTCCCTCATCATTTACTCACCCTCATGCCATCCCAGATGTGTATGACTTTCTTTCTTCAGCAGAACACAAACAAAGATTTTTAAAAGAATATTTCAGCTCTGTAGGTCCTCTTAATGCAAGTAAATGATGACCAGAACTTTGAAGCTCCAAAAGCACATAAAGGCAGCATTAATATTGATCTATTTCTCACCAATACCCTCAAATGGCTTCTGAAGATAAGGCTTTAACCACTGGAGTCGTATGATTACATTTATGCTGCCTTTATATGCTTTTTGGAGCTTTAAAATTTTGGTACCCATTGGACCTACAGAGCTAAGATATTCTTGTAAAAATCTTTGTTTGTGTTCAGCAGAAGAAAGAAAGTCATACACATCTGGGATGGCATGAGAGTGAGTAAATGATGAGATTTGAGTTAACTAACCCTTTAAGATGAGATTAAATCACTGCTAGAGAAAACAAGCATTTGTATAATTTCACTTTTGACTCAAAAACTAACTGAGATATACTGTAGCCATCTAACAACTTCCCATATGACAACCAGACCCAGTGTCCCCAATATCTGCATATCTCTAATGTCCCAGAGCCATACTTTGTCTAATGGACCAGAATAAATTCCTCAAGATAATCAGAGATCATTCACGTCCATTTTATTTCATTTTCTACCAACTGTGATAACTGTTTGTACAACATGATCAAAGAGGTGGAGAGAAAGAAAATATCATAAGAGAGTTAGTAAGAGCTGAATTAGTTAGTGCCTACCTCCATGCTAGGACTGACAGGAGACTGGGCAGGAATGAAAGGATGGGGTTGTGGGGGGAGTTAGGGAGAGAGAGAAACACAGACAGACAATAAGTATTATTAATAAACAGGTAAAGCATGCAAACCTATAGGGTGAAAAAATAGATGTTTACACCAAATCTATTATCAATATCATATGAAATCATTAAGGCTTTGTAGAAACCTATAGGATTCCAATGGTCTGTATTATATATGTCTAAGCTTATTTTTATATTTCAAGTGCTGAAACTTGCCTGTAAATCTAGTGTTAAAAATTAGGGACTTGTTACATATCTTTTGCTTGACTAGAATAGTTGAATGGCTTTCTGAACAAGAGTGTTACGACTGAGAAAGAGAACTTCTGCCAAAGTATGGTGTGGAACTGTTCCCTCTTTTAAAAGAGACTTTTTTGCCAGCATTTCTCCACATATAATCAAACTCACCAATAAAGCCTCATCAGAGGTGCTGGGAGATGGCTCAGCTGACACAGAGCGAGTGTTGGTCAGACCAGTGAGGGACACATTAGACAGTCGCCGTTTACGGATGCCACTGCAATTGTTTGGGATTTTAAAGGCACATCGTTTGTGGTAGTTCAGCCCACAGCCTAACACAAAGACAGTGACAGCACAATCACATGCTGGTGTTTTACTGTCTCTAATGTAAATTAGACAGAAGTCTCCTAGAATGTTGAGTAAAAATTTTACCTTCACACTTCAGACCCTGCCTCACTAAACCCCACAGCATCTCTCCACAGTGATCGCAGAACGCTGGTGCTCGATATGAGTGAACAAACAGAGAATGAGGTCTGATCTGAAAATCCTCCACAGTTGCTGAGGCTGCAGGTTTAAAACAGAACACACATAACCAAAATGCTAATTTATCATCAGTTTTAAAAGCAACTTACAGCAAACCAAATGCAGTCAATCTTCAAGTTAGAGCCATAAAAGTTTTCTGCATGTTTAAAAATGTTGACCTCTCTCTCTCTCTCTCTCTCTCTCTCTCTCTCTCTCTCTCTCTATATATACACACACACTACTGGTCAAAAGTTTTGAAACACTTGACTGAAATGTTTCTCATGATCTTAAAAATCTTTTGATCTGAAGGCGTATGCTAAAATGTTTGAAATTAGTTTTGTAGACAAAAATATAATTGTGCCACCATATAAATGTATTTCATTATAAAACTAAAAAGTAATTAAAAAAAAAGTATTTGAAATTGATGACTTGGACCAAATAATAAAGAAAATCAGCCAATAAGTGCCCAACATAGATGGGAACTCCTTCAGTACTGTTTAAAAAGCATCCCAGGGTGATACCTCAAGAAGTTGGTTGAGAAAATGTCAAGAGTACATGTCTGCAAATTCTAGGCAAAGGGTGAGTACTTTGAAGATGCTAAAATATAACACAGTTTTGATTTATTTTGGATTTTGTTTAGTCACAACATAATTCTCATAGTTCCATTTATGTTATCCCATAGTTTTAATGACTTTACTATTATTCTTAAATGTGAAAAAAATTATAATAAAGAATGAGTAAGTGTTTCAAAACTTTTGACCGGTAGTGTATATACATATACATCTACATACACACACACTTCTGACTTCAACTGTATATACAGTATTTATATATATATATATATATATATATATATATATATATATATATATAGGGTTGGGGAGTAACAGAATACACTGAAGTAAGTTTGGAGCAGAAGAAACAGAAATAAATGTTGTGTAAATTATCAGCTTTACGATAAGCTAAAATGCTATTTCTAGTCATTTTACATGCACATGTTACCAGGCACGATCATATTTTTTATCAAGGAAATTCATGTTGGATCATAATTTCTTTTTTTCTTGTAAGACCTTTGATGTTAGGGCAAAAATCTTATTCTTGATCATAATTTTTTTATTGTTTCCCTGTAAAAATATCTAAAAATTTTAGAAACAACACTGCATAAGATATTTAGGTTTTTCAGAGAATAAATTTTTAACGTGTATTTTGTCTTACTGTACTGGCAGAGTTTTTATAGTCAAAACAAGTGAAAAAATCTACCAGTGCTGAAGAAGTAATCCAAAGTATTTAGAATACGTTACTGACCTTGAGTAATCTAACGGAATACATTACAAAAAAGTTGGGACAGTATGAAAAATGCTAATATAAACAAAAAGTAGTGATTTGTAAATTATATTCACCCTTTGCTGTATTGAAAGCACTAGAACTACACATTATATGATGTTTTACCTTGTGAATTTTTTTTTTTTTTTAATGTACATTAATTTCAAATCAGATGATTGCAACACACTCCAAAAAAGTTGAGACAGGGGCAATTTAAGACTAATAACAATTTGACAAGTGAAAATGACAAGGCGATGTGAAACAGAACATGCTAAACAGGTGAGGCAATCGTGTCATAGTATATAAGGAGCCTCCAAAAACAGCCTAGTTCTTCAAGAGCAAGGACCATTTGAGACTTGTCAATTTGCCAACAGATGCTTCAGCAAATAATCCAGTACTTTGAGAACAATATTCCCCAAGGACAAATTGGAAGGATTTGGGGCATTTCACCCTCTACAGTGCACAATATAGTTAAAAGATTCAAGGAATATGGTCAAATTTCAGTGCGTAAAGGGCAAGACGAAAACCACTTCTGAATGCACGTGATCTCTGATCCCTCAGACATCACTGTCTTAAGAAACATCATTCATCTGTCATGGATATCATGAACATGGGCTTGGGATTACTTTAGTAAACCTTTGTTAGTCAACACCATTCGCTGCTGCGTCCACAGATGCAAGTTAAGACTTTACTATGCAAAGCAGAAGCCCTACATCAACACTGTCCAGTAGTGCTGCCGACTTCTCTGGGCTCGGTCTCATCTTAGATGGAAAGTAGAACAGTGGAACCATGTTTTTTGGTCTGATGAGTCCACATTTCAAATAGTTTTTGAAAAACACAGCCGTCGTGTTCTCCAGGCCAAAGAGGAAAAAGGACAATCCAAGCTGTTATCAGTGTCAGGTCTGAAAGCCAGTGTCTGTATGGGCCAGGGGTGTGTCAGTGCCCATGGCATGGGTAACTCGCACATCTGTGAGATGTGATGTGCATTCAACACCATGAATGCAGACAGAGTACAAATTTTGGAGCAGCATATACTCTTATCCAGCACCAACTTTTCCAAGGACGTCCCAAAATTTTCAGCAGGACAACTTCAAACCACATCCTGGCTGATAAGCAGAGAGTGCGGGTGCTAGACTGGCCTGCCTGCAGTCCCGACCTGTCTCCAATTGAGAGTGTGTGATGCACTATGAAGCGCACAATATGGCAACGAAGACCCCATACAATTATGCAGCTGAAGACCTGCATAATGGATGAATGGGGGAAAATTCCACTTTTTAAACTTAACAAACTTGTATCTTCAGAGTCTAAATGCTTAATAAGTGTTATTACATTTAAAAAAAACAACAACAACAAAAAACAATGAAATTCACAAGGTAAAACATCATATACTGTGTAGTTGTAGTGCTTTCAATAAAGCAAAGTGTGAATATAATTTACAAATCACTCCTTTTTGTTTTTATTAGCATTTTTCATACTGTCCCAACTTTTTCGGAATTGAGGTTGCATATATATACTGTGTGTGTATATATATATATATATATATATAGTTGAAGTCAGAAGTTTACATACATTTAGGTTGAAGTCATTAAAAATCTTTTTTTAACCACTCCACAGATTTAATATTAGCAAACTATAGTTCTGGCAAGTCTTTTATAAATATTGTTGAAGTCAGAAGTTTACATACACCTTAGCCAAATACATTTAAACTCAGTTTTTCACAATACCTGACATTTAATTGTAGAAAACATTCCCTGTTTTAGGTCAGTTAGGATCACTACTTTATTTTAAGAATGTGAAATGTGTAGAGAACTACTGTGAAATTGCATACTATTATGAAATAATAGTAGAGAAAATGATTTATTTCAGCTTTTATTTCTTTCACCACATTCCCAATGGGTCAGAAGTTTACATACACTTTGTTAATATTTGGTAGCATTGCCTTTAAATTGTTTAACTTGGGTCAAACATTTTGGGTAGCCTTCCACAAACTTCTCACAATAAGTTGCTGGAATTTTGGCCCATTCCTCCAGACAGAACTGGTGTAACTGAGTCAGGTTTGTAGGCCTCCTTGCTCGCAAACACTTTTTCAATTCTGCCCACATATCAGATTGAGGTCAGGGCTTTGTGATGGCCACTCCTTTACCTTGACTTTGTTGTCCTTAAGCCATTTTGCCACAACTTTGGAGGTACGCATGGGGTAATTGTCCATCTGGAAGACCCATTTGCAACCAAGCTTTAACTTCATGGCTTCAATATATCCACATAACTTTCCTTCCTCATGATGCCATCTATTTTGTGAAGTGCACCAGTCCCTCCTGCAGCAAAGCACCCCCACAACATGATGCTGCCACCCCCATGCTTCACGGTTGGGATGGTGTTCTTCGGCTTGCAAACCTCATCCTTTTTCCTCCAAACATAACAATGGCCATTATGGCCAAAAAGTTCCCTTTTTTTTATTTAATCAAACCAGAGGAAATTTCTCCAAAAAGTAATATCTTTGTCCCCATGTGCACTTACAAACTGTAGTCTGGCTTTTTTATGTCAGTTTTGCAGCATTGGCTTCTTCCTTGCTGAGCAGCCTTTCAGGTTATGTCGATATAGGACTGGTTTTACTGTGGATATAGATACTTGTCTACCTGTTTCCTCCAGCATCTTCACAAAGTCCTTTGCTGTTGTTCTGGGATTGATTTGCACTTTTCACACCAAAATACGTTCATCTCCAGGAGACAGAATGCATCTCCTTCCTGAGCGGTATGATGGCTGCGTGGTCCCATGGTGTTTATACTTGCGTACTATTGTTTGTACAGATGAACATGGTACCTTCAGGCATTTGGAAATTGCTCCCAAGGATGAACCAGTTTTGTGGTGGTCCACAATGTTTTTTCTGAGGTCTTGGTTGATTTCTTTTGATTTTCCCATGATGTCAAGCAAAGAAGCACTGAGTTTGAAGGTAGGCCTTAAAATACATCCACAGGTACACCTCCAATTCAGTACACCTCCTATCCGAAGCTAATTGGCTAAATGTCTAAATGCTTGACATGATTTTCTGGAATTTTCCAAGCTGCTTAAATGCACAGTTAACTTAGTGTATGTAAACGTCTGACCCACTGGAATTGTGATATAGTCAATTAGAAGTGAAGCAATCTGTCTGTAAACAATTGTTGGAAAAATAACTTGTGACATGCACAAAGTAGATGTCCTAAACGACTTGCCAAAATTATAGTTTGCTAATATTAAATCTGAGGAGTGGTTAAAAAATAAGTTTTAATGACTTCAACCTAAGTGTATGTAAACTTCTGACTTCAACTATGTATGTATACACATATAAACTACTGGTCAAAAGTTTTGAAACACTTACTCATTCTTTATTATAATTTTTTTTTTTTTTTTTTCACATTTTAGAATAATAGTAAAGTCATCAAAACTATGGAATAACATAAATGGAACTATGGGAATTATGTTGTGACTAAATTATTATTATTATTATTATTATTATTATTATTATAATTATTTGATGTCCTCTGTAGAGAATGAAGGAAAGTTTTTCCATTGAAAAATCAAGTTTCAGGTTTTGAGCTAATTTTCTTTTTTCACATTCTCTGCAACACTGCTTTAATGAAAATGTAAATAAATTTGTATTTAAAAGATGCTTACATGTTGTATATTTTGAATGCACTCTAGTATACAGTACATGTAAATTAGCAGTGCCTGAATTTAATCAGTGTTCAGTTATAATTGTCAGCACTCTGAAACTGAAATCTCTTTTCATATGAATATCTAATTTTTATTTATTTATTTTTTTTACTCTATACCCCTGCAGTGTCACCCAATAGGAGAAAACACATCTACTAGAGTCCGGATGTCTCTTACAGAGTACATTAAAGAAATCAATGTCTTTCTTCTAAAAAAAAACAACTAATTATTTACTTCTTTGAAAACTCACTAAATAAATCTTGAAATGTTTCTTACAAGGAAAAATAATCAATCAAATACTAACAGTAAATATAAAATTATACACGTAATATTAATCTTTCCATAAAATGTGCTGAATTGTGCTTTCAGACATTTTTAACACTTATATTGTGTTCCGGTCAAAACTGACCGATTTAACTTTTTTTTCTGAAAACTTTATTTTATTTCATCTAGTTGGAATAAAATGACTTTGTTCACACAGGGCATCTGAACTTTTTTTTTTTTTTAGATATTTTCATAAACCTTTATTGGTTTTATTTCATTTTGTTACACCTGTGGTGTTCCTGGTCTTAAGTGATAGGCCGTTGGAAATGAATGGATTCGACTACAAAATACAGAAATATTATGTGTTCAGGAGCATCTCAATCCTTTAGATGAGCACATACTGTATGTGGATACACACACACACACACACACACACACACACACACACACAAACTTTTGTGCATCGCCTTTCCATGTACGCTCTTTGAGGAATATTTCAAGATCTACTTATATTGTTTGAATTGGGATTGTCTGCTGTATGTTACTAAATGTCATTGTCTATATTATATATGTTTCAGGAAGTAATAAGTAAAAACATGACAAAAAGACACTTCTGTTTATTATATTTCTGTGTCTTAGTGGGAATTTTATACTCCAATACCCACTGTAATTTCGCCTCTGAGTGAAACAAATTTTCTCATTGCATTTTACTAATTGAGACCTTTCCAACGATATATAACATATGGATATCTCACCTTTTTTATGTTTTTACCAACTTTGAATATAATTGTTGAGAAAACAAATTTGCTAATTATGTGAGCAAAACCGTTCTAATTTGTCAGCAAATTAAAAATCATTATTTAAGAATTGGTAGGATCAACTATATGCATTGTAAAGTCCATATTCTTTTGTGCAGGGGGTGCCCTCCACTAGCTTGGTATAAGCTCAGTTCAATGAATCCTATCAATATATATGTGTGTGTGTGTGTGTGTGTGTGTGTGTGTGTGTGTGTGTGTGTGTGTGTGTGTGTGTGTGTGTGTGTGTAAAAAAAAAAAAGAAAAAAAATGAAGAAGAAGTACAAAATCTGTCATAATTACTAAAATAGAAGTTGACAAAAAGATCTAATGCAAAATCTTGGGAAAATATATAATGTAAGAGATTTATTAACAATCTTAGTGGGCCGGAATCACAAAAGGTGTTAGCACAAACGAACACAACACAAAGGTTAAAGACCAAGGAGAACAACTTATCACGGCCAGACCCCATATATTTGGTGTCTCTGAAAAGCCCAGGGTGTACTCTTTAATATAACCTAAGATTTACAACTGTGGCATGTATTGTCTCAGATGAATATAAAAGCCAAAATGTTCTCTACAGAGGACAAAAATGAATGGCTGGGTCTCATAAGGATAAACTAAATATTGTGTATAAATATAATTCTAAATATAATTTATACATTCTTAATAGAAGTTAATATTATTCAATTTGATATTTTGTATTTATATGAGTAAATATTTGACTTATTAAGAACATGTCCCAATACGAGTTATAGTATGAAGAATGGCATAGACTGCCATGACACTCCTAGGAGCAACATTGTGAATGTGCCTTGCTAAAGCACAATAATATTAGACTTCAAATACCATAAACCTTTAAACGTTCTGTTGTTTTGCCAGTGCAAAATCTCTGTGGTATACTTTCAGCTACCTGTCCGGATACTTGCAATTAAAATGATTTGTGCACTTTAACAAGTTGCTTTGTTTAAAAAAAAAAAAAAAAAAAACACATCTGCTAAAAACATAAATGTAAAGTACTTCATTTATGGACATGTAATACCAGATAGAGGTGTCAAGTTTTGACAGCCTTAAACTCTTGAGACATCTGCTATTTGTGTGTTATTTTGGTTGCTAAATTGAAGTGAGTCATAGAAGTACTTCATTTCCAATTTACAACTTAAAATCATAATTAAACTTGTTTTCCCATAACAACCCACATAAATAACCACTTTTGTCTTATGCATTATTTGGAATTTCAACTTCAGGAGGGAATTAGCTTCTCTCTTAATCCCAGCAGCAATGAGTAAACATGTCATGATTAAAAAAGAAAACAAATGTTGCAGTGGGAGATATCTTTTCCAAGCTCTCACAAGGCATGTGAATGTTTGGGGCTGCAGATGGATGAGAGGGTAGGTCAAATCTGATCTATCAGTGGCCAGTCTGGCACACTCTGCCCATCTCCACAGAACTGCCACAAGGCCTGGACAGCAGGCTCTCTGGCCTTTCCTACTTTTAATCAGATGAGCGGACCATGTGTCTGTCAGGGTTAAGAGGAGCTGGTGATCAGCACTGATTGATTAATTACCCATTCACTTTGGGTGTCTGAGAGCTCTGAAAAATGAGAAAACATGACATCAGTCTTTTTCTCTGATGTTAAATTTTAAAGCATGAACTTTAAAATCTCAAATAATACTAAACCATCAGAATAAATATGTATTTGGTGCATAACATCAAGGTTTTGAAACGTATATGAATGCATAAAGGAAAGCATATATTTTAGGTGCTGTAACTGGACAGCATTTATTTTTCAAAAAAAAATGTAATCACTTTTTTGCCTTTACTAGTTTATTTTAAATGGTCATGCATTACAAATAATCAATTTATCTCCGTATTAATACACTCATAAACTGCATGCATTAAAATACTGTTTAAAATGGAGTATAGTACACTGTAAAAAGTAGAGCTCTTTAAGGAGCTATTTCTACCTGATCTAACAGGTCAAATTAGTTTTGTTGGTGTAACCAAATGCATTCAGACTGATTAAGTGATGTTAAATAATATTTTTTACTTTCTGATCTTACCACATGAAGCACATTTTTAGGTTAAATAACCTGTGTACCAACAGATAATCTAATAGAACAGAACAGATCCAGAAATAAGGAGAAATTTAATTGGTATCCAAAAATCTTTCAAACAAACTCAGCTTTATTTATATTTGTAAATTGTACTATGAATAGGGAAGCTTTTGGGGTGGTTGGAGTGTTTTGATTGGCTCTTGTTGGCTGCATGTTGACAGGACCAATAGCGGCTAAGTGGCGAGCGCAGCGGGAGAACTGCCTGCCTCAACACACGCATGTTGCCTGCTCTCCAACATGGCATCCCCTAGCACGCTCAAGCAGAATACATTCTGATTAGCTATTCTGCAGCTAAATCATCTCAATTCATTCAAATTATTGTTTTGCCTTTTGTTTAAAGGCCAAGATATGTTTGCAAGTTGAACTACCTGTAAACTGTCATTAAATGCTTCAGGGAAATGAGTACGATGCTGAAAAGGCATCCCAAGTTGACTTAATGCAAATATTTGTTTCTCCAGTTGTTGTTGTTTTCCTGACAGCTAGTGGAAATTGGAATTTCTCTGACCTTACACTTTCTGACCTATGATTCCTCTTCAAAAGAGTCAAGGCAACAACATTTCAAGGAATAGTTCACTCAAAAATAAAAATTCTGTTACCATTTACTCACTCTTATGTTGTTCCAAACCTCAGATCTTTTAAAAGATGATTTGAACGCAATAGCAATTGATAGTGACTCATTTTAAATCTTAAAAGGATAATTCATCCAAAAATGAAAATTCTCTCATTGACTCACCCTCATGCCATCCCAGATGTGTATGACTTTTTTCAATATTTAAGTCATTTTTTAGTATAAATGTTTAGTTTCACTTTCACATTCTTTTGTTTTTGGCAATTTGTATTACTGCCACCAACTGGGCAGGGAGGAGAATTTATGGTAAAATAAAATGACTTAAATATTGATCTGTTTCTCACCCACACCTAATATATCGCTTCAGAAGACATGGATTAACTGGAGTCATATGGATTACTTTTATGCTGCCTTTATATGCTTTTTGGAGCTTCAGAGATCTGTCCACCATTCACTTGCATTATATGGGCCTACAGAGCTGAGATATTCTTCTAAAAATCTTCATTGTGTTCAGAAGAAGAAAGAAAGTCATATACATCTGGGATGGCATGAGCGTGAGGAAATGATGAGAGACTTTTCATTTTTGGGTGAACTAACCTTTTAAGAAAAGCACTCAAAAATGTCATAAAAGTAGTCTATGCAACTTGTGTGTCATATTTCAGGCCTTCTAAAGACATAAGAATCACTCTCAAATCAAATCAAATTATTGTAAACAGAGCACAAATCCAATATGGTGACACGTCAATAACCTCAAACCACATTGGTTCTTGCATGTCTTGTGACCAAATGTCATGATGTCCTGACACAAGGACTGATGAGTATAAGTTAAGTTATTGAAGTGTCATCATATTGGATTTATGTGAGTTGATCAATATTTTATTTGATTTGAGAGTGAATAATATCTTAAATATTGGTCTATTCAATTGTAATTGTAATTGTATGGCTTCAGAAGACTTGGAATATGGTGCATACATCGCATGGACTACTTTTATTACACTTTTCAGGTGCTTTTTTAAAAAGCTTTAATGTGAGTCACTATCAACTGCCATTTTATTTAAATCAGCGACTGGATTTTTAAAAAAATATCTTCTTTAGTGTTCCTCAGAAGAAGGAAAATTAATACTGGTTTAGAATGACATGAGGGTATGTAATGATGACATAATTTTCATTTTTGGATAAACTATTCTTTAAACATATAGTATACTTATCAGACAGTGCTAAGTAATGTACAGTACAATGAGATTATCAGACAACGATAAGCAGTTTATTGCAGAATGACATTTTCAAACAACAATAAGTAAAGTGAGATTATCAGGTAGGCCCTCCCTCCATATTGGGACCATAAAAAGAAGAGAGGAAATAATCACTTTCATGTTGTCACACAAAAGTTTGTGCATTCTACTTAATATTCATGTTCGGTTATTAATACCACACTTCTTACCTCTTCTGTATACTGTTTGAATTTCCATGTACTTTCAATGTTGCAATTATGTTGAGCTAGGCACAGCCAAACATCCTGTCACTGCGCTTCACTGGAGTCAACCCATGGTTACTCTAAATTTATCCAGCAGAAAATAGACTTTAAACAGTCTTTAAGGATGCAACAGACTGAGTAGAGACCCAGAAGAGGTCATTTTCACAAAATGCTGCTCTTTATAATTACTGAAGAGACATTGTCGACGTGTTAATCTGAGAGATCAACATTCATTGGCCCACTCATTGCGTCTTTTTCAGATACTCCATTTACAAAACATACACCAATCAGCTACCTGTGCATTTACTACCCTATGACAATAAAAATCAGTCTTTAAGTTTTCATTTAATGGTCCTCTAATACTAAGAAGTTAAAAGAGAACTAGATTTTTATATTTTCTCAAGAAAATGGGAGTGATGCATGTGCGTGTCAGTGCAAAAGTAGCCACCACGATGCTCGTTGAGGGTGGTTTCTGTTATTGCAGTTGCTAGGGTGTTCTAGGTGGTTGCTATGGCATTGCTATGTAGTTGCAAGGGTGCTCTGGGTGGGCTCTATGGCATTGCTAACTGTTAGGGTGTTCTGTGTGGTTGCTATAGCTTTGCAAGGTGATTAATAAGGTGTTTTAGGTTGTTGCTATGGCATTGCTATGTAGTTGCTAGGGTGTTCTGGGTGGATGCTATAGCTTTGTTAGGTGGTTGCTAGGGTGTTCTGGGTGGTTGTTAATAGAACATTTTCACAGACTGTGATGACGTGTTTCCACTTATTTAGCAGTGTGAATCTGCCCAACATTTTGTTATCCACCAAGCATAAGTCTGAACGTTTGGAAAAATAATTGCACACTCTAAAATGATGTGACAATCAAACTGGTAGCTTATCTCCCTCAGAGGGCCTCATAATTAATAACCATTGACCTTACTTTTGTGACAGTTGTAAAATTCTTCTGTAATAGTTTACAGCAAAATCAGCGGTCGAGTGTGTCATTCTGAAGTGTTACTCTGGGCTCCCAAAGGCTTGTTTTTGAGAATGTGTGCATCTGGGTGTGTTAATCACCTGATTCATTCTGTCACACATACACACACGTACACTAAAACACACCAGTCCTGGTATAGAGGCTGGGGGAGGTAGAGAATGTGTCAGCTCCTTAACCCACACCCTTTTATATCTTCAGAACAGACTTCACTCAATTGCCTGCCATAGCTCAGAGAAGAGAGCGGGAGGAAGGTAGGGGAAGGCCTGCCAAGTGTTTGGAGAAACACTTTAGCAGTGTCAAATGCGATACCTTCATCGCTTCCTCAGGAAAGCAACTCCGGCTTTCACACCGGGTGCTGAATCAAAACTTGGATGCGCATCAACTCTTCCAGAGTGGGAAATGAGAGGATTAAGAGACAGAAAACAGTCAGAAATGGCACAGGAATCGCACTCTGGTGTCTGGCAAAAACTTTGTCAAGCATTGTAACAAAGTCTTATCTAACTGTTTTAGATACTGTGTTTCTCAATTTTGATCAAGGAGGACCCCAGTACTGCACATTTGTTTACCGTATCTGACATACCCATTTCGGGTCTTGTTATAAGAATCAGAATAAGAATTTCTTTTATTCGCCAGTATGTGTGAAGTACCAGAATTTACCCTGGTCACATTTGACATTTGCTCAACATGCAACAATAGACATAGTTAAAATAAATAAGGGGTTTTCTATGTTTTTCAGGCCAAGGACCCATTGGTGGATAGAAAAAAATGAAGCAGGGACCCCTTGTTACATATAGTATAAAACTGAGTATTGCATTGTAAGCCTAGTTTATAACAACATGCAGATAATACCATATTAATGCATTTACATACTTTGTTATGATGATTACATTGCAATTAAAATAATCAGTACTGATGTTATTATTAATGTCCTATACTACTTTAATTTTACTATATTCTTGTATTATATTTTGACTATATTAAAATGACATTTTAATGTGAGAAGAAAAACATTTAGGCCTAGCTTAGGCTACAATGGGGCTAAAGTCACCACTTAAAGGGATAGTTCACCCAAAAATAAAAATTATCTCATCATTTACTCACCCTCATGTCATCCCAGATGTGTATAACTTTCTTTCTTCTGCTAAACACAAAGATTGTACAATACAATGCACGTAAATGGAGGCCAGAACTTTGAAGCTCCAGAAAGCACATAAAGGCAACAGAAAGCACATAAAGTCATCCATATGACTCTAGTGGTTAAATCCATATCTTCAGAAGTGATATTATAGGTGTGGGTGAGAAACTGATCAATATTTATGTCCTTTTTTACTGTTAGTTCTCCTCCTGCCCCAGTATGTGGCAATATGCACAAAGATTGCGAATAGCCAAAGACAAAGAAGAAGAATGTGGAAGTAAAAGTGGACATTTATAGTAAAAAATAACTTAAATATTGATCTGTTTCTCACACACACCTATCATATTCTGAAGATATGGATTTAAGCACTGGAGTCATATGGATTACTTTTATGCTGCCTTTATATGCTTTTTGGACCTTCAGTGTTCTGGCCACCTTTGCAGTGTATGGACCTACAGAGCTAATATATTTTCTTTGTTTGTGATTAGCAGAAGAAAAAAAGGGTGAGTACATGATGAGAGAATTTTCATTTTTGGGTGAACTATCCCTTAAAGAAAAATGTGCTTTTTTCTGACCACAAAGTATATCAAGATTGAATATTGATGGTGTGAAAAGAAATAATAACGGAAGGTTGTTTTGATTAAATATATATATAATATACTTTTCCTAGAAAAAAAGGTAGCGAGAGGTGTTATAGTGATATAGTGTAGATATAGGGGCAATAGTTATAGGGCAAAATTTGTCAACTTATGCAAATACATTTGAGACAGCAAAATACTTTTTTTTGAGTAACACATTAAGATGATGCTTATTCAAGAAAGTGTACACCATTTCCTGTTAATTTCCATCACATTTGAAATTTTATTTCATAAGTATTCTGTATATAAATGAATCTCCATTGTGATTGAATCAGTCAATGTGAGCCCACATTGAGCATTCTTCAAAACAAATCAAAATACCCTTAAAAAGGTGCACTCAGTCATTTTTATCTATGTCGTTTTTGACTTACACTAACACCTAGGGACACGATTGCAGCATCATTCAAACGCAGTAGTTTTCAATTCCTGATTCCATTGTAGAAAATCAGTATTCACAGTTAGCCTTGATTAATTAAATTACACCAATGTCTATTTGAATACTTGATTCTGACTGGCTGGAATGCATGCGTTAAAGCTGTTTAATGCACTGGCATACTAAACAAGTGTGGTTTGACATTCAGCTACGTTAAAGGCGCCTTCCATTGTCTGGCAAGAAGAGGCAAGACGATTTAAATTGTAATATGATAAACATCATCTACCTTTAAGAAAAACAATGTGTTTTGGGGGGCCTTCAGCACCTGCAATAAGGGAGTTTTTCAACCCCAAGTACAATCCTTTCACTTGTTGAACAGTTATTAAAAAACTTTTGATTTTATCACCTTGAAACAAAACTGAAAATGACACCTTCAGGTATTCTCATCAGCTACATAAATTTGTAACATTTTTACAAATTTGCAACAATTCCTGAATGTTTTGTAGTACATAGTGGCAAAAAGGTGTTTAGGAAAGTGCTGTGGTAGTTTGTTTACCTGTTTTTTAATGTTTTGGGACAAAAAAAATCAACCATGCCTTTTACCCTGGGCTCATCCAGCATTTGGGTCCTCCAGAACCAAGACTGAGAAACACTCTAACTGACTATGCTCTAACTATAAAACAATTTGTTATGCCACAAATAAAAGGATGATGGGTATAGGGGCATGACTACATATAAGCATGACTGCACATTAAGCAAGACATATTGGGTGCAGCACTTACCTGACAGGACAACTTCCACCAGGTCCCCCTCCATAATTTCTGCTGCACACCTCACCAGCTGCAAAATGTTCTCAGAGATTGGATCATGGCGGAAAAGCAGAATCTTGTCATACATCCCATAGAAGCCACATTCTGGGAACTGTGACGAATTAAAAAAAAAAAAGATGTCTGTCAGGTGTTTGTGAATGTAGGAAAGACAATACTTGGTGTGTGCAGTTTAGTTCACAAATCTTCCATGAAGGCACTGCTTGTCTACTTATGCCAGACATAAAATACTTCTAAAAGCCCTGCCTACATTTTCAATTGACAGAAAACATCTCTTATCTGAAGCACATTTAATCTTCTATTAAAGCAGCAGCTATTAAAACAATTCATAAACAGCATTATAATCTCTCTTGGTGACCAACCTTACTGATACTTGAATACTTTTATTTTCCCCCTTTTTTTTTCTTTTCTTTTCTTTTTTTTTTTTTTTTTTTTGACTGCTCCTAAACAGTTTTACAAACTGCAGCCTCACAATCAATTCAATGTCAAAAGAAGAGAGCAACATATTGACTGACCCATGTAGACTGCTGGGGAAATGGCTCACTAGCCTCATTCCCTATTGATTCCTGCTGGGTTGAGTTGCAGCAACACTGCAGAGAAGGCCTGCATGTGATGGCAATTCAAACCTGCACAATTCACAAAGGGAACTCACATCTAAGCTATTTGGACTTTATTACACCACAAACAAAGAAAATGCAAATAAATCTACTCCGTCTGCCACAATGAACTTGTATTTGAACTTTTATTTGCATTGAAATGATTCTGTAAGTACATACTGTACATGTAAAATTTGCCAAAATTAAACACAGCACATATGAAGGCCCAAAAGTTGCTCTTTTAAAGCTCAGAAGAATTATTGGAGAACTCAGTTATGCTTCATATAAGTATCAACTTTGTTTCAGATGTTTCTCCTAAAATGTCTTTCTATTTTGCTATAAAATCAATGTTGATAGCATAGTTCAGATAATTTGGTCTTGGAAGTACTGTAGATGATGAAGACTTTTGATTGCAGACATTGGTATCT
This sequence comes from Myxocyprinus asiaticus, assembly GCF_019703515.2. NCBI lineage: Eukaryota > Metazoa > Chordata > Actinopteri > Cypriniformes > Catostomidae > Myxocyprinus > Myxocyprinus asiaticus. The sequence goes on from NC_059360.1 coordinate 25,856,136, forward strand.
TGGCAAATATGAGCAAAGTGTAGGTTCTACTGGTTGTTTAGATCAGTGTTACTATCAGAAATAATTATTTCTTTAGTTATTAATTAACATTTAAATTAAATAATAGAATTTAACTCATTAAAGCCTCATACAGGGCACCAGTAAATGTAGTGCGCTACGTTCAGGAGCGGGTTTGATTATTAGTAATAATAATTATCAAAGATAATTATCAATTATTAAAATCAATAGAACATTGATTTGAATCAATGTTAGCTCTTTTAATCCTTCACATCAACAATTAAAGATAACCATCAAATTCAATAGAATATTAATTATTATCAAAGATAATCATTAATTAATAAAATCAATGGAACATTGATTAGAATTAACACTAGCTTATTGATCCTTCAAATTCAACAATCATCAAAGATAATTATCAAAATCAATAGAATATTAATAAGGACTAATATCACCGGGGCACCACCCTGGAATCAGGGACTAATAACCAGATAGTAAAACAGTCTCAATATCAGACTGTTCTCTTGAGAAAATCGACATCCGAAGAATATCGACCTTCGAAAAGAAACAATGAAGGCTTGAATCTGAGCACTGACATCCCCTGTCAGCATTTAACACAGGTGTATGCAAAACAAACCAAAACACTTCTCTTTGAAATATAACAAAGTTTATGCAGTAATATCAATTAATAATCAATACAATGCAGTCAATAAACGTCCGACTTACAACTACAAACTATACAGTGACATGATTAGATATGGTAAACAAAATAAGCCTATAACACATGAGAGGAAGGTGTGTGTGTGTGAATGTGTGTGTGTGTGTGTGTGTGTAAGGAGTGACGCGCACAAAATGGCGGATATAACTCTCGTGGAGAGTATGTCACGTGAGATTTTCGGGCAGAGAATATGGCCGCGAATGTGGGCGGAGAGAACCCGGTTAATGGCGTCTGCCCGTTTACCGCGTGTCTCCGCTTGTATGATAACTTAGGGACAAAGCTGAGCTTTATCACGAAGTTATCTACTAGCCAAAAGTATGTGCGAGAATGTTTGTTAGGGGTCGCGCGTGTGTGTGTGGTTAGTACGAGAGAGAGAGAGAGAGAGAGAGATTAAAGTGGCAGCACCAAAGCCGGTTTCGCGATCGTGGGAGAGAAAGCAGCTGTTAGTTTATCACTCAGAGACGCGGTGGACGGCTCGTAATTGGTTCTTTAATGAATAAACTCAGTGTGCCGGTCTCATCCGCGATGGCGGAAATACACAACAGTCCAATGTGGTTGGACTACAACACAGCAGATCTCATTCATGATAACAGTACATTACAGTAATACCTTGAGTATTATTAGCAGCAAAGAGCGGACTCGGCGCTCCGTAACTGTACAAGCAATAACCTTGATACACAAGAATAACACACTGTAATATTCTATATCTGCCCAGACGTAAACCTCTTACTTGAATCGTATGTGGACACAGGTAGAATGTGTGTTCATCCGTCCTTTAACTCCGACTCAGTTCCTCGAGGCTCAGGTGATGACGGGAGGCCGTTTCCTCGCTCTGTCGGCGGGCGGTACAGCTGCTGATTCTCGGCGGGCTGGCAGAGAAATCAGAGACGTCGACTTGATTGAAGATGGAAGAGAAATCTTTTTTTCTCTTCACCTCTGCAGGCAAACGGATGAAGACGCGGATAGCTCGGCGGTCTCCTTCGGATCCGTTAGAGTGTTCGGTGGAACACAGAGTAATCTCAACTTGTCCAGTGAGATGGAGATTGTATGGCCACAGTTTCAAGTCGGATGTTACTTCCTTGTGCCACGAGACTGCACCTGAGAGCAGCGATGAGCTGCATCTATACACGGTGAGCAAAGTTGCTGGAAGTAAATCCCGGAAGCATTTCAGAGGTATTTCTACTCCTGATGATGTCATGGTTGAGGTGCGTTCTGTTGTGTGCCTCATCCAATAGATGTTGAGAGTTTGATCCTTTAGTGAGCAAGGCTTCATGGGATTTGTAGTCTGGTTTGGACTCCCTTTGTTTGATTTTGTCGCGGTTTTTATCAGTAACATTTATGACTGTTTGTGGGCCTCAGTCAGGTTTTACGACTGTGTTAGGCCTGCCTTTGTCTTCTATCTGAATACATGAGGCCCAACAAAAGTTTGAGACATTGTTGAGATGAGAAAAATCTAAAAAAGAATGGGACGTAAGCAAAAAATCTCTAATAATTTAATCTCTTTGCTGTCTAGGAGAAATTAATAAAATATTAATAATATCCCATTTGTGGTTTATTTTATTATGGAGGAACACCACATTTTTTTTTGGGTTAGTAATATACAGTAGATGTAATGAATGCATGGCTTGTTATAATATGATCTGCCACTAAAAAGCATGCGCTTAATGTATGCAATCATTTTAAATGAGCATGCCCCTCTGCATTCAAAGACATTGGTGCACAAATAATTATATTCTCTGAGACATTCTTTTATGTTCATAAATGAATTTTCTTCACATTTCATAAATGTGCTTCTCTGGTTTTGCAACCATGCAGCTGACATCATGTATGAAGCATTCTGATATTTCTTTATGCGTTTAAAATGACAAAGATTCAGGAAGCCTCTGCAAATTAGATTTCTGAAGAGGCAGCCACAGAGAAGAAAATATGGCACGAATCTCAATAGGAAATGAAAGAATGTGGAGAGAATCCAATTTCTAAATAGAGGCACTGAACAGCACTGACTAACATAAGAACTGTGTGTTTAGAAAGCAACTGAGTTATCCATCCAAGATATCTGGATGCTAACAGACTGTGAAAGCATATGATCATTATAAGGTTACAGGTTAACAGACTGAACGCTCATAATTTTCTTTGTTCCCAATCCAGTCGTACTATAGAGCCATGTCACATTTATTCACAAGTCTGAGCTTCTCACTGAAAAACATGCCATTTAAAGTCTGACCCTCTAAAGAGCAACTGATCTGATGTAATGTTTTAAGCTGCCTTCTAACCACAGCATTGGTTTGGCAAAAATAGAGACAACTCTATCATTGTTTAGCAACCCAGAAGAGGCGCTCACCTCTGAACGCCCACACAAGATGTACACTGCACCAAAATGTGTCGTTAGCATATCATTCCTTTACTGAGTAAAATTCACCAAAGTGATACACTCAGGTTTTAAAAGCATACCACTGGAAGCGCAGATTGCCAAAATGCTCCAACCTTAAACGCAGGGTTAAAGGAATATTTGGTTAAAGGAATAGTTCACCCAAAAAGGAAAATTCTCTCATCATTTACTTACCCTCATGCCATCACAGATGTGTGTCTTTCTTTCTTCTGCAGAACAAAAACAAAGATTTTTAGAAGAATATTTTAGCTCTGTAGGTCCTTTCAATGCAAGTGAATGGTGACCAGACCTTTGATGCTCCACATATCACATAAAGGCAGCATAAAAGTAATCCATACGACTCCAGTGGTAAAATCCATGTCTTCAGAAGCGACATGATAGGTGTGGATGAGAAACAGACAATACTTAAGTCCTTTTTTACTATACATCTTCACTTTGACATTCACATTCTGAAAGTGAAAGTGAAGATTTATAGTAAAAAGAATTGAAATATTGATCTGTTTCTCACCCAAAGCGATTGCATAGCAGTAGAAGACATACAGTATATTAAACCACTGGAGTTGTATGGATTACTTTTATGCTACCTTTATGTGATTGTTGGACCTTCAAAGGTATGGTCACCATTCACTTGTATTGAAAGGACCTACAGAGCTAAAATATTATTCTAAAAAAATCTTCATTTTTGTTCTGCATTAGAAAGAAAGTCATACACATCTGGGATGGCATGAGGGTGAGTAAATGTTGAGAGAATTTAGATTTTTGAGTGAACTATTCCCTTAAAGACATTATTATGAACTAAAATAAGATGGGTGGCCCACCTGAATACATCACTGAACACTTCCTGGATCCCCTGCAGTTTGCCTATTGAGCAAACAGGTCTGTGGATGATGCAGTAAATATGGGACTGCATTACATACTTTAACATCTTGACAGACCAGGGACTTATGCAAGGATTAAATTTGTTGAGTTCAGTTCGGCTTTTAACACCATCAACCCCGCTCTCCTATGGACTAAATTAACCCAGCTCTCTGTTCCCACCTCTATCTGTCAGTGGCTCACCAGCTTTCTGACAGACAGGCTGCAGCTAGTGAGAATGGGGAAATTCACCTCCAGCACCTGTACAATCAGCACTGGTGCCCCTCAGGGATGTGTGCTCTCCCCTTTACTCTTCTTCCTGTACACAAATGACTGCACTGCCAAGAACCCCTCTGTCAAGCTCCTGAAGTTTGCAGATGACACTACAGTCATCAGCCTCATCCGAGATGACGATGAGTCTGCATACAGAAGGGAAGTTGAACAGCTGGCCGTCTGGTGCAGTCTAAACAACCTTGAGCTGAACACGCTCAAAACAGTGGAGATGACTGTGGACTCTAGGAGGAATACCCCAACACTGACCCCCCCTCACCATTCTAAACAGCACTGTGGCAGCAGTGGAGTCATTCAGGTTCCTGGGCACTACCATCTCACAGGTCTTGAAGTGGGAGACCCACATAGACTCCATTTAGAAAAAGGTCCAGCAGAGGTTGTACTTCCTTCACCAGCTGAGGAAGTTCAACCTGCCACAGGCGCTGCTGATACAGTTCTACTCAGAAGTCATTGAGTCTGTCCTCTGCACTTCAATAACTGTCTGGTTTGGTTCAGCTACCAAGTCAGACATCAGAAGACTTCAAAGGATAGTTCAGACTGCTGAGAGGATTATTGGCGCTCCCCTACCCACCCTTCTAGAACTGTACACATCCAGATTGAGGATAAGGGTTGGTAAAATCACTCTTGACCCCATTCACCATGCCCACTACCTTTTCGAACTGTTGCCCTCTGGCTGGCGCTACAGAGCACTGAGCACCAGAACAGCCAGGCACAGGAACAGTTTTTTCCCTCAGGCCATCCACCTCAAGAACAGTTAAAACTGCCCCCAAATACTTTCCTTTGGTCAATACAACCATGTGCAATATTCAAATCCATCCATTCCTGTGTCCATATTTCATTTGTATTCTTTAACATATCCTACCTTTTCTTCAATACATTACATCACCTGCACATAACTGTATATCTGTATATAAAAAATTCTAACAACATTATTGCTCTATTGTATATTTCTCTTTTTTATCTGTTATATCTTTTTTTTTATGTCACTATATGTATATATGTTTAAATGTATATGTTTGTATAATCCAAACTCTGGCATTGTTGTGTTGGTTCCTCAACTGATTCCTAAACTAAAATGACTAAAACTAAAATATATAAATCTAAATTAAAATATGTTCATAAAAAAAGCCTTTGCTGAAATTAAGACAAATTGAAATATTAATTAGAAAATAGTAGCTATTCAAATAAAAACAAATGTGAAAATTCATAATGATAATAAAATTGCTAATATTAAACCGGTGCATACATTTTTTTTTAGATTTCAGGTTCCAAACACAAATACAGATTGTCCTCCCAATATTCAAATACCATTCTGCCTGTTTAGCAAAAACAACACATTTATCAGACTCAAATAGACACTTCTTGCAAGATAAAGTATCTGTTTTTGCTTTTTCTTCCCCCCTGTTTTGCTGTTTAATTGTGCAGATTCTTTCCCCTCTTTTCTAGCTCTAATGAGTGCTACACAATGAAGATACACAGAGGCAAGTGTGCTTTTGAGGTCACCATGACAGCAGCCTCACTGTAACAGTGTGGGTTGTCATGGAAGCGGACACCCAAGGCTTTTTCCTGATTGAGTACTATTCATTTGTTTGGCACAAATGGATGCACATATATCTGCTGCATGTCTGGCCATCAAAGCTGGAGACACACCGATCCTTGTCATTAACCCTTTTGGAGATGTCTGGCTCCGATCGGTGGAATCCTCTGACAATAACTCCATGTTATTCCCTCTGAGAGAGCTGCCCGGACCACCTGGCTTGATGGTCTTTCATGACTGTCATTTTCTGCCATCTCTCTGTATGTGTTTTATAGATGACATGCTAGCTGGTGAGAAGAACATCAATTTGGATGTTGTCTTCCCTTTAAACAACAGTTGCTGAAGCTGGTTGTCAGGGTGGAGCGAGCACTTGTGTGTGCAGAAAGAGGCAGGTATGTTGGGAGAAAAAGCAAAGAAGGCCGATAGATAGGCAGAGAGAAAGAGAGCGAGAGAGCACTCTGACAGCTCGTAAGGAGTGAATCATCTGTTCTGTCAACCCCCTCTCGCCTACGCCATACCAGGCTCAATGCCCTGCTTTTAACGTTATGCCACGGTTCCTTTCTCCCAGAACCATTTTGACATGCTAAAGAGCCTTAGCCCTTTAATTATTCAAACTAATGATATCAACCTGTTGTCATATTGTTATACATGCATAATATTAGTTCTATGCATAATTTGTATTGTATTACATACCGCACTGTATTATAACTATTACAATTAAAACTTTAACGTGTAATACTTTTTTAAATCACCCTGACTATGTAATGCTGAATGATTTTGAATCATTTAACCTAGAAATTGTTACCCTGCCATACAGAGATCTGGCAATGACATAAATATTATGTATGTTTTAGTAGGATTTCACTGATTTATGCTGGTATAGGCATATGCACAGCTGGCTAATGAAATTGTACTGTATGTGAGACAATTGTCTGCATACAAGTAAGAACACAAGCACTCCATTATTAGTGAACGCTGTAAGAGCTGTCTTGTGACGTCAGAGCCACACGTCAAACATGTCCCCTCATACATGGCAGATTTCAGGGATGTGATTTGGAACAATTGACAATATCAGCTCCATATGAAATTAGGGTACGCTTACACTTGCTGTCCTGAAGTTACGTGACACTTCACAAAACAAAATCAGCTGTTTTACACTTTCTTTTCATCAACTCACAAAAGTATTCGACACTTTGGAATTCATCTGACACAAATTATAATGATTATGATGTGCATAAAGAATTCAAGCAGCTCATTAACAAGTAAGAGTGGCAGGAAGAAGTGCAGTCAAAGCTGGGGGTTATTTTGTGACGTGTGTAAAACGTGACAACAATAACAGTACACATGTGAGGATCTCTAACTGTGTTAGGCAAAAAAATCCAGCCCAGGAGAAGACCAGACACAAATACAAAACTTTGTCTTGTAATAAGTTAAGCAAGAGACTATATGTGCATAAGATAAATAGCTGTTCACATGGTTCCAAAGTTAGTAGAGCTGGGTGGTTTGTTTCTTCGCTCGTAAGAAGCGATTCAGTGCAGAAATTGAGTCAAATGTTGCACCTCATGGAAAACAGATTTTGGCCAAACTGAACCTATCAGCATTCTCACATAGTAATAAATGTACTGTATATAAAACAAAAGTCTTTTTTTATATACAAGACATCTCACAGCCCAAAAAAATGTTTGAGGGGAAATTACGCACAGAGCTGCATAGTAACTAGCTAACTATAATATAGTGTGCCTGGCTTTGCGCATCTACCAGTAAACAATACACACTACATTTAATCGTGAGCCAATCAATGTCCCTAGAGAGCATGAACCAAAACCATCATCAGTCAATCAGTCTGTTCAAGTGATGTGTAGTCTGCAAGTTAGTAGCCACTGGCTGTGCTGTAACAACCACTGATCAATACAATTGGAGCATTGCTCCTCTATTTATAAACCCCATCCACACACAAGAGGAAACAACAGTCGGCATGCTTTGCCAAAGATATGGATGCCGTATCCACATGGTATAGAACACTTTCATGATTATCTGGTGTAAAATCTAATTAGCTGATCTGACTTAGATTTAAGGTAATCGGTTTGCATGCTTTTTTTTTATAATTAAACGTACTTATTTGGCTGAAATAAACTAAACGTAATTTTTTTTAATAATGCTAACTAGTTACATGTAAACATACCTCAAAGTATTATTGTTTTTATTTATTATTTAAATTGAGTTATAGCACATTGTATACAGTATAAAGGAAATTTTGACTGAAATCTCGGTTAGCCCTATGGCACACTGTATTCTCCTCAGTACTGCTCAGTGCACATAAAACTGCACTTTTGTACAGTACAATTGAGTAAAGAGGAATGGCTAAAGAGGAATTTAAACGCATCTAAGTTTACCAGAGGTAACACTAATCACCCTAATGGTGACTTCACACAAATCACCACTATCAACCAGCTACAACAAAACAACAACAATAGTCATAAGAATTAAAACTATATACATTTAAAAATAATAATAATTATTTTTTAAATAAGTTCCCTTATTTTGACCAAACATACTTAATTTATTTAAGCACAAGTGCTTATGGGTATTCCATACAGCCGCAATTTTGTAATTGATCATTCTGAGTTAGTATTATTCGAAGCCAAAATGTAAAGAATGTATATATTTGAGTTATGATTCCAAAATGTGACATTTCAAGTACTGTTTAATTAAGACCACTTAATATTTTTTTTTTTTTTTTTATTAATGACAACTTTAGGGTTTCGAGAGTTATGGCAACTTGATTAAAACTAGTAAGAATAGCAAAAAATAAGCTTTGAGATAGCTATTAGTATTTACAATTTAGGAAATCATTTGGATATGGAATCCCAGGATATGCACATTCTGATAAAATGTATAGTTGTATTCACTGTAAGTTGCTTTGGATAAAAGTAGTTTTGCTGTTAAAGCATGGTGCAAGCAACGTCATGGGTCTCTAGGTCATGGATTCGATTCCCAGGAAATGTGCATACTAAGCATGTAGCTTATATGCAATGTAAGTCACTTTGAATAAAAGTGTAATGTTCTTGTAGCTCATAGTACAGTACATGAGCTTTTCCTGGGTTTAATTCCCAGGAAATGTGCATACTGATAAAGTGCATGGTTACATGTGTGTAGTGTTCCTGTAGCTCCTGGTACAAGCAGCATAAATGTTATGGGTTCAGTTCCCAGGAGATGCACATAAAAAGTTTTAGCTTGTATGCACTAAGTCTCTTTGGATAAAAGTTTATCAAATGCTTAAATGTGAAATCGCAAAAAATTCATAATATTAAATTCATATCAACATTATGTGTAATACACTAATTATGAATTTTATAAATTTTACAAGAATTTGCTTAGGAATGGGACAAAAAGAACCAGAGAATATCCAGCCATCTATACCAATAGCCCGCTAATCACTGAGACAGTAAAGCCCTATATGTCTCAGTTCAAAAATATACATTAAACTCTCACTCACATACATTAAAATGTGTTTAATCCGGTGGAGGATCGTCTGGGTGAGTGACACTATAAGACGAGACTGCACACTGTATCTAATTACAGCTCTCTTTTTGGACTGCTAAGATTCTCATTGTCACCTTAATAGCTGTATGTTCGCACTTTATTAGTGAGTATTTTACAGCTCTTTTCCTCAGTGTCTCCATGCCCACTAACTTACCCATGGCAAAGTGCACTCGACTGAAGGCAGCACAAGTTCTGTTGGGCTTTGAGGTGCTACAGCACATCATTAAAATAACATGACAGGCTTAGCGGGTGGTACACCTCTAAATTGACTTTATAATTTTTATATTTTGTCTAAGATAAGGTGAACTAGACTCCCTCGCACAGCATGCAGTGCAACAGTCACGAAACAATATGAATGCAAAGCTTTCGTGTGCCTCTACAGTCACTGTACTTCTTTTAATTATTTTATACATGGGTTAGATTCCCATATATAAGACAAAAGAACATTTAGCAACATTTATAATTTATTAGCCAGTTAAGGAGAGACTTTTTAGTCACAAAGGGAGTTTATCAAAGCTATTAGTTGTGTTCAAATCTTTGCATGTGCCTTTTAACAAATATTAATAATTTGAATATGTCACAGGCTGTTTAGTGTTTTTGTTTTAGTAAGACAAAGCGCTACAAGTGCTAAATTCTTTATCATGAGGCTGATAGTTACGGCCCTAAATTCTGATTGGATGAGCAGTGTTTTAAGCCAATGTAAAATGTCAATAAACACACACTTGTAACTTTACATTCTTTATTATTGCATTGCTTGGCAACTGTAAACAGTTTACAGTTTGGACAACGAACTATATTATGCGATGAATTCTGATAATATGTAAGAGATAATGTACAGTCAGCCGTTTTTATCACAAAATAAACCCTGACAGGGTTATCAGGTCTTGTATCACCCTGTAGGGGGTTATTTCACGAGAGCAACCGGCTGACTGTACATTATCCCGCTTATTACATGACTACTAACCAAATAAATAAATATATGGACATGAAACATTGATTTGCGTTAAATCAAGTTATTTTATTAGCTAGCTCTGATCGTACAGTGATCCGAGAAGTAGGAAAGATGACTAGCAATTCCCGGATAACCGGTCTAATATGTCTTAATCCCAGATGTGCGGTTGTTATTCAAAAATATCAGACCGCTAGGTGGTGCCATTGACCAATCAGAATAGAGTATTCCAGAGACCAATGTAATAATTATTAATAATACATGTAGTTGTTTATTGAACATTGATGTCTTTTAATCATATTGCATGTCATGCCTGAGACACTTCATCTGTAAAATACTCGCTGATATTTTGTGGTTCAACATCAATGACTCATGAATGACACAAATTAAGTATTCCTGAATGTTCCTCTGGTAAATTGGACATCTACTGTTTTTACTCATGCAAGTATGTATATAAAGACCTAAAAAAATAAAATAATTACTGTGACTGTGTTTGTGCCTGAACAGACCCTGGCACAGTTTTCCTAAGGACATAATTGTGTTTTCTAAACCCTGCATGAATACCCACGAAAATTATGTAACCTCCCAGCAAACATCATTGACACTGACACAAACACTACATATTTTTAGTCATTTCAATAACTGCAACTCCCAGTGTTTACTTCACTGCTGAAAATAATTAACAAGCTTCAATATCTCTCCCTAGTCTTATTTCTATGTTGAGTGCATTTTTGACGCTATGAAATGAAAAAGCATTTGCTTTTCTGAGAAATGCTTTTCAAGATTAATGTTTTCCCAGAGCGATAGACTCATACATCCACATGATCACATGGGAAGTCAGAAAGTTGCTTCCGAATGTTACAGTATCCTGACACCAGCCCCATTATGCCTAGTTACTGGCAAGCATGCCATTTCGTATCAGACATTTTTGCATCGGTTCAGGCGTTTACCTTCTCCTGTAGCGTGACCAGAAGTGTGTTGGGTCCACCGTGTGGGAGACCAGGGGTGTCATCCCACAGTGATAACGGGAAGTAATTGCATTTGCATAAACAGTGACGAGCGCGATTCGGCAGTCCCATTTTCCCTCTAAGAATAAAATTTTATTCCACTGACGGTTAGGTTTAGGTTTGGATTTTGGGTTATGGGGTAAAGTTAATAAAATATGCATTCCTCTTCACTGTATTACATACTTTACAGCTAAAAACAACTCGCTTTTTGCGCCCCTCTGTGGCTATTTCACCCAGAAACTGGAGCTCACACATGCCCTTATATTCAAAAACACTTCCCGATTTGGCAACTGGGGGCAGTGCTTTGAATTTCGGTAAGCACAGATAACATGATTTCATAGAAATTCGGCATGTTGTTTCCGAGAGTTCTGGTACCCTAGGATTGGCCACGTTATGTCGACTCACTGACAAGTGCCATCTCCTATAAGACATTTAAGCATTTGCTCCAGGGTGTTTACCTTCCCTTGTGGCGCGACCGGAGACATGTTGTTTCAGCAGCATAGGAGACCTGGGTTTGGGACTCATGTTGAAACCAGGAAGTAATCACATTTGCCTTATCAGGGACAGGCGAGTTTCGGAGGTTGCATTTTTCCCTCTAACATGAGATTTTCACTCCACTAATGGTTAGGTTAAGGTTTAGTGTTTGGGTTGGGGGTTACAGTTTATGAACTATGCATTCCTCTTCACTGTATAACACCCTTTTACAGCTGAAAACAACTCGCTTCACAACTCGCTTTTGATGCCCCTCAGTGGACATTTCACATAGAAAATGAAGCTCGCACATGCCCATTTACCGCTTTGGCCACTGGGGCAATGTTTTGCATTTTTGTAAGCACAGATTTAAGCTAAATAAAAGTCAACTTACTATTTCCAATTTAACTGTGAGACAAGTCTGGCACAGGACGAGCTTAGCTCAGGAAAAGTCAACCTATTGTTTCCGAATTCACTGTGAGATCATAAAGCCACACAGTTCACGTTTAGCCACCTTGCAAGCTGATTGGCTGACAGACCAAAGGGTGCTTGGTGCCGCCACACATTGTTGAAAAATTTAGATGAATGACAGGCTATGAAGCTATAGTCCTCAAAAGAAGACACGCACATACACATATGCACACCGTCATGTCTCTTGTGATAATGAAAGCAGCTCTTTGAAAACTCTCCATAACAGCTGCTCGACAATGGACTATGTGCAGCTCTCATCTCTTACCCCAGTGTGGGAGTGTGTATGTGTGTGTATGTGTGTGCGTGTGTGTGTGTGTGTGTGTGTGTGTGTGTTGTGTGTGTGTGTGTGTGTGTGTGAGTGCATGACCCCACCACACATGGCTCTCATCATCGTAATGGCACTCTGATAAGTACTTCACAGGCAATCATAATCAGTTGCCAAGCAACTAGAAAGACTTACACAGAAAGACCAGTGCCGGGGAGATGACCATATAAGCTAATATCAATAATTCACATATAATATCTTGGTCAATGTAAATGAATAATTGCATTCAAATCTATGTCTTTCAGAGTACTGTGCAAAATAGAGCCCATTTCATCTTCACAAAATGAATACAGCTGTATTTTATGCCTGTTTACAGGGAGATTCCATTGTAAACCAAGCCAAAGCAAATTTGTGTCATTACGCCAAGCTCCACGACAATGAGAATCTTTTTTACCTTGTTTCAAACCTGTGATGGATGCATTAGGCTGACATGCAGTCACTCGTCAAGCTCGAGTAGCTGTTCCACACAGGCATCATCAGCTATGCTCATCTGGCAGTCATGTATATATATGATATGGACAGAGCCATGGATCGGTTAGCGCATAGCATGAAGAGTGCAGCAGCCCCGCTGATTAATACGAACACTTTGAGGAGCGGTAATGCAAAAAGGTGCAAACTTCAAACAAAGGCGCTATCACTTTAATTAAGCCTGATAATCCAGAGCACTAATGGATTCACAGTCTATTAGGCAACCCCTTGATAGCACTAAGGACTTTTGTCAATGTGAGAAAGAAGAGGAGATGGTAAAGAGGGTTTTCATTTCTTTCACCTCTTAAGATCAGGTCACAATGTTGTCCTTAGTTGCGTTTTTTTTATTTTTTTTTATTTTTTTTAATTGTCTTACAGTAAGCTTGTGGACTGATTAAGCCGTCTAGTGAAATATCTGTTTGGAAAAACTGTTGTATTAAACATCTATGCACATATGAAATGAGAAACTCATCTCCTGCATTTGCTTCTGACATACTGTATGTCACTGTCTGTCTCTGGGATCTTAATACAGTTCATATTTTAATAATTTATATGGTAATTCTTATGAAATAGCTGAGAACTAATCCCTCACTGTTCCTGTTAGAAATATCAAGTGTTTGTCCTTCAAGTCAGGGAGGCTCTAGGGATACTTCAAACCCCCGACCCCCCCCCCCCAAAATGACTACTTACCCTCATGTTGGGCAGAATGACAGCCTCCGTCACCATTCCCTTTTTTTGTGGGAACACAAGAAGCAATTAAAGTGAATGGTGACTGAGACTAACATACTGCCTAACTTATTTTGTGTTCCAAAGGGGGACTTTAATTCCTGCTTCAAGTAATTCATAAAATTTGATTGAGGAGCATTAGGGCATGTTTTCATGTATTGAAACCTTTCACCACTAAAATCTACAAGACATTCTTGAATCTTTCCCTTAAACAAGTAGGGTAATCCAAGTGCTGTTGCTGTAACAACTTTCTCCAAATTGAGTAACAGGTCTGCAGCCAAAACCCTCAAGTCCTGCTCTGCCATAAAAAAATCTTCAGATATAAATCTGTTTTCTCAGCCTCGACAGACTAATAATAATCACGTTGGCCTGTTAAGAGAACTGTGAACTCTGTATTATGATTATGTGACATTTTCACACTCTTTAGTTTGTTCATGGTCAAGTAGTCTTGCTCCACCTTTCATGAGTGAGTCCTGAGTGATTCCTTGATCCTAGAGGCTGAAGAGACATTTGCTGTCCTCTGCTGTACTTCCTACATTCTCTCAGACATTAACTTACTGTAAGTAGCAAACTACAGTATCAATGCAAAGTGACTAAATGAGTTTCTAACAAACTGATGTGCATTTCCATGGCCAAATTTACGATAGGAACAGCTACAGCCCATGAAATTGCTCGTTTAGCAGTTTATTTTTAGCATATTTTGACATATTTTCTTTTAAAACAGTAAGTTTGGGTGGGACATATTGAAGGGCATGTCACTTTTTTGATAACAGGTAATAGGATTTAGTTACATCCTAGTCATGAACCAAAATTTGCTACTTGCAAGTTGGTTGTAGGTGACATTAGGCGTAGGGGCATTCTCATTCTAGAGAGCATTTGATTGAACAAAAACCTGTGCTGTGCACGATGTCATACATTTTTTGGGTAATATTACTTTCCCTGTAGAGAAAGACTTTGCATTTTAAATGTTTATATCCATTTATATCGCCTGGAATACTAAAATGTTGCCCTTGGTCCACATATTTAATGTCACCCTGATGCCGTATTCAACACTTTGGGCCATTCCACTGCTTTATCCAAAGCTACATTTTAATATAAATTTATTTGAAAATTATGCCATCATTTGTGCATTGCTTGTATGTATTGCTTATCTGCTAATTGTTTTTTTTTTCGTGGGACACAAAAGTGAGTTTCAGAATGTCTGAGTTGCAGCTTAAAAAGTTAGAAAGCCCTATCAAAATGATCATAAAAATGATCCATACTGTTTGTGTGGTGAATTCCAGATCTTCCAATGCCGTCAGATCACTTTGTGTAAAGAACACACTGAACTCTCAGTCTTTCAGCTTTCTTTCAGCAATAATCAGCATTCCTGTCCGCCGTAACAGACCCACTCTAATTTAGACAAAAATTGCCGCCTAAACAAGTGTTACGAAAGCATTAACGTTAGTGATGTCAAATGTCATTGGTTCTCTCGTGTCATGTGACTGATTGCGACAATTTGAATGTTTGGATGTATATTTTTGAATGAGATTCACAGAGATTAAGATATTCAGTGATAAATCCTTCAGTTTCAACCTGTTCCTCACATCTAGCTATCGTGAGTCATTTGGAATACTTTTATAGTGCTTTTTTGCCATTTGTTGGAATAAATTATGGCGACTGTACTTGTATCTGCTTGTTATATTTTGTATATTGTTGGTTGGTTACAATATTGTTATATTGTTGATTAGGTTAAGGCACGGTAGACCGGTGCTACGGTAGTATCGTGATACTAAAGCTTAAAAATAATGCCGTGCCACAGTATTTTTTAAACGGTAGTACCGTAAGTTATGTTGTATGTGCGGTAGTAAATATTATTTTCGAAAAAACCTTCATTTGAATCAGACCTACACTACCGTTCAAACGTTTAGGCTCACTTACTCATTCTTTATTTTTATATATATATATATATATTTTTTTTTCACATTTTAGAATAATAGTAAAGTCATCAAAACTATGGAATAATAGAAATGGAAATATGGGAATTATGTTGTGACTAAAAAAATCCCAAATAAATCAAAACTATGTTATATTTTAGCATCTTCAAAGTGGCCATACTTTGCCTAGATTTTGCAGAAATGTACTCTTGACATTTTCTCAACAACTTCTTGAGGTATCACCCTGGGATGCTTTTTAAACAGTATTGAAGGAGTTCCCATCTAAATGCTGGGAACTTAGTGGCTGCTTTTTTTTCTTTATTTTTTTCTCCCAATTTGGAATGCCTAATTCCCAATGTGCTTTTAAGTCCTCATGGTCGCGTAGTGATTCGCCTCAATCCGGGTGGTGGAGGATGAATCCCAGTTGCCTCGGCATCCGAGACCGTCAACCTGCGCATCTTATCATGTGGCTTGTTGAGCGCGTTGCCACGGAGATATAGCATGTGTGGAGTCTTTACGCCATCCACCGCAGCATCCACGTTCAACTCACCACACGCCCCACCGAGAACGAACCACATTATAGCGACCACGAGGAGGTTACCCCATGTGACTCTACCCTCCCTAGCAACCGGGACAATTTGGTTGCTTAGGAGACCTGGCTGTAGTCACTCAGCACGCCCTGGGATTCGAACTTGTGAACTAGCGAACTCCAGGGGTGGTAGCCAGCGTCTTTTACCACTGAGCTTTCCATGCCCCCCAGTGGCTGCTTTTCTTAATTATTTGGTCCAAGTCATCCATTTCAAAAACTTTTTTTAAAAAAAAACATTTTAGTTTTGTAATTAAATAAATTAAGATGTTGGCACAATTATATTTTTGTCTACAAAACTCATTTAAAACATTTAAGCATACGCCTTCAGATCATGGATCATGATGTTAACGCTTTTTAAGATCATGAGAAACATTTCAGGCAAGTGATCTCATATGACTGCAATAACATTAAAAATATAGTCTTTCCGATTGCCGTCCCATTCACGCAGTGCCCTTTATGAGCACAAAAGGCTGTTTAGGATTTGCCCCTTATATGGTATTGTTTATTTTTCAGTGAGTGGTTTTCCCATGCTTCAAACACACACGTCTGAATCCCAGCGTGTTAATTTGGCGATCGTGTCTCCTAATGGATAATATGGATTTAAGTAAAACTTTGGAGAGTAAGATGCTTTTTACACAACACAATTCACGTAGCGAGATTTGGAATTATTTTGGGTTTTGCCTGATGAGACCGGGAAAACACATCTACCGTGAATGTCGACAGAGATTTCAAGCCAAATGAGGAAACACCAGCAACCTTATTGAACACCTTTGGACACATCCCACTGCCTCTACACATGGGTTAGTGGTGCCACTTAACCTAAATGCTTTAACTTAACATTTACAGATTTACAGTTTCTCTAAAAAATCAAACGTTGCACTCGTTTAAATTTTTTTCAGAGTACAAATGCATGGTGCCGGTAACTTTGCACTTATGATTAGATCACGTCCCTGAGCCTTGCGATCAAAATGGTGTGTGTGTAATCTGCACTCGTGCTGCTGTTTACCAGGAGAGAGGGTATGAAGCGGTTGTAATAAACCTTTTTAACACTCCGGGATTTGGAATGCGGAAGTAAATGATTGCAGGGTAAACTTTGACAGTGGTGAAAGAGAGACCACAGCAAATATTATTTTCACTTACTCATTTGCTCCAAGAGCAAAAGAAAAAGTCCACTATTACATTTGAATGACTTTCCAGAAGAAGAAAAAAATAGAGAGTGGTGGATTAAGCAAGTCAGATGGGAGAAGATGCCAATTTACTGTCACTCTCTCAGCAGCTGTAATAGAAACCCCCTCGCAGCTGTGGAAATTAATTTTTTTAAACTAACTCCAGGGTAATATAACACAAATTATAATGTTATAAACTTACACTTAATATTTAAAAAAAATATCATATAAAAACATTTGCTAGATTTCTGCTGCTAAATAAGGCGGAATCGAGTCTTCACAGTCTGTGAAAAAAGGTCTATAATGAAACAGCTACTCAAAATAGTCTTTTTAACATTACAATGTCTTTATTTTTATGTTACCAACAATCAAATAATCAAAAAAATAATGGAATAAAAGTTTAAAGCTGTTGCTGATTGAACTAGCTGTTTTGATATTTTTTATTTTACATCAAACTAGGAATGTATTAGGTAACAAGTTAGTCCATTTGACCCTTCTCCCAATTCATCACCCAGACGGGGTGCGGGATCTTGAGCCGCGCCGGGGCAGGACGTGCCGGATAGCCTCCATCTGCTGCTTCATCGCAGAGAACTGCTGGGCAAAGTCATCGACGGTGTCACCGAACAGGCCAACCTGGGAAATGGGGGCACCAAGGAACCGTGCCTTGTCGGCCTCTCCCATCTCAACCAGGCTGAGCCAAAGGTAGCGCTCCTGGACCACCAAGGTGGACATCGCCTGCCCGAGAGACCGCGCCGTGACCTTCGTCGCCCGGAGAGCGAGGTCGGTTGCCAAGCTCAGCACCTGCATCAATCCCGGGGCGGAACTACCCTCGTGCAGTTCCTTTAGCGCCTTGGCTTGGTGGACTTGCAGGAGAGCTATGGCGTGTAGGGCAGAGGCGGCTTGTCCAGCGGCACCGTAGGCTTTGAACGTCAGGGACGACGTAAACCTACAGGCCTTGGATGGGTGCTTTGGGCGCCCACGCCAGCTGATGGCGCTCTGCGGGCATAGGTGCACCGCAAACGCCTTATCCACCGGGGGGATCGCCAAATAGCCCATGGCCGCCCCACCATTGAGGGCGGGGGAGCTGAAAAATCAGGACCGGGCAGTAAAAGGTGCCTCCCACGACCTTGTTAGCTCCTCGTGCACTTCCGGGAAGAAAGGAACTGGGGCGGGGCATGGCTGTGAGCAGTACCGCAAGCTCAGGAACCAATCATCAAGCCACGAGGGTTCAGGGGAGAGCGGAGGGTTCCACTCTAGCCCGATGCTCCCGGCTGCCCGGGAAAGCATGTCCGTCATCTCCGCGTCAGCCTGTGACTGGGCAACCGTACCCGAGGGGGGGAGCTGAGGCTTCCGCATCCGATTGGACGAGTCCACTCTCCGATGCTGTGCTCGAGAGCTCATCCCCTTCGCGGGCTCCGAACAAGAGGTGGAACTCACCGTGAGACGAGCCAGCGGACTCATCCGGAAGCCCGAACGAGGCAGACGAGCGTGCTGGGGAATGGGAAGTCCGTGGGGGGATACCCGGCGGAGGTGGTCCCATTGGGGTCCCCAAATCGCCCCCAGTGCTAGCCGCGCTGGCCTCATACCCGTAGGTAGAAGGACCGAGGCGGGGAGCCGCTGGGGTTGTTTGCTTTCTTCCGAAGGCAAGCCACGATCGCAACGTTGCCATGGTCATGTTCTCGCAATGAGTATATGATCCATCCACGAATGCTGTCTCTGCGTGGGTGGCGCCCAGACACGAAAGACAGCGATCGTGACCATCAGAAAGCGAGAGATAACGACCGCAACCAGGAATAACACACAAATGGAAAGGCATCTTTAAAAAGACGCGTCTTTAAAAAGACGTTCCGTGTGTGCTGCTCTTTTAGAGAAATATACTCTTTTTTAGGATATACTCTTATTTCAGCCGAAGTGCCCAGGGGCGTTCTCTGCAGTGCACCAGTGCAGAGGGGGGAGAAGCCGCTGAAATGCGCCGTCAGATCCAGCAGAGGTGAATGAACAGCCGTGGGAATTCAGCTCAGTGAACATCAACCGTTCGGCTCCAAAGAGAAAATCTGAATGAGTGGTTGCATACCAGCTCCTTTTATACCCGTATGTTTGGGGGAGTGGTTTGCAAATAACACTCGCCAATTTTCATTGGCCTTTTTTCAAAGACCAGAGGTGTTTCATGCTCCCAAGAGTGACCCCTAGTGTCACTACATTGACACAACGTCGAGTGAGTGACAGATAGGGAACCAAGTCTGGGTGGGCCAATACGGGGTCACGTGGGTGACCTGCTCCTCGTCCTGTCTGACCTTGCACAGAGCTCACTGGGGAGAACGCATACTTGTGTGTCACTACATCGACACAACTTCGAGTGAGTGACAGAAGGGGAACTAAACGAGCAGTATAAGTGCCTCTCTGGTTAGGGGATCTAAAATATCAATATGAAAATATAATGTTACTAAACTTATATTTATAAGTATAACAAAACATATTGCGATTAAATGCGTGATAAATCCGAAGATTGCCAAACTGAGGTGAGAACGGCATGACAATGACGCTTTGATGATGCAGACAGAGTTGCTACGATGACGTCTTCATCATGAGACTGACCTGGTATGTACTGTATGCTAAAGGTTAATTATGGCAACTTTTAGGAGTACACTCGCATAAAGATGGCTTCAGAGCTAATAGACATGAACAAAAAGCCTTACAATTTCTGAGCATATGGAAATTCGACAGATGACAGAAAATTAACAGTTCTATTGTTAGGATTATATTCATTCATTTGTTCTCACACGCTTGTTGTCACACATCAAATTTGCCCTACCTTACTGAGATGTAACAATAAAACGGACATAAAAGGAAGTGCGGTGTAACCCCAAGTGACCTATCTGGGTCGTCCACTTTTTGTGTTACATTGTGTGTGTGGTTTTTTTTTTCATCTATGTCGTCTACAGTGTGTGTACAGCATCTTTGAACACCAGTCCAACAACACATTCCATCAAATGCAACCAAACAATATAAGCAGATATAAGCAGAGCACTGTTTGAGACTGTCTGCATAGCAATGTCAGCTTCATCTCATATAAACTTATTCAACATCTCACCTCAGACTATTTAAAGTGATAAATGCTCTCAGTGCTTAAGTTATACTCAAGAGAGCCTCTCTATCTGAGAACATGTATTCAAGTTGTTGAAGGAGCTCAGGATTCATCTGTTGTTCTCGTTCTCATTTTTCCCTTCTAAATTTATTTAAACTCATACTTTACTTCTATTTTCAAAAACACATACTGACAACCTCATGCCTATAAAAAGGTGTTTCTTGTTAACCATCACCTGATGCTTGTTGTTGTTACATTCATATCAAAATACTGCTCTTTATCTCTTAAAACACTACAGAGTGCAACCTCTGGACTTTGTGACACCTTGTTAAAACTAGGAAGCTGCAAGGGAACAAAAAACATTTGATAATGGTGGGAAATTATTTTGTTGTCAACACCTCGTGGCTCATCACAAAATTTTTAAGGCGCACACATTATATTTATAGAAAAGAACTACTTTCATTCTGGTGATGGGTCACAGCACAGGTGCTTACAAAACAAAAACTGCATTCAACAAAAATATATTTATAACTGTGTGCTATCTTATGTGCACTTTAAAGGATGGTGACAATGTGTCTGTGTTATCACTGAATATGAATCTTCAAAGAAAACTTGTTAAACTTTATTACATACTTGTGACACGCTCACTTATTGCATTAGAGGTAGAGTATATGGAAGGGTAGTGAGGTGTAGCTTCCTTTCCTTAGTAAACATTACTTTTACACTTTATACACTTTTCTGTCCACGGAATGCCCAATTTTACCAGCCACTTAGATTTTTTAGACATTTATATATTTATACATACAATTTTAATATTATGTGATTTTGTAATATAACACAGTATAACACCATAGTATTACTGTTATCAGCAGTGTTGGGTAAGTTACTCAAAACAAGTAATCCACTACAAATTACTAATTACTTCTCTAAAATGTAATCAATTACTTTACTGATTATTTAATCTAAAAAAGTAATCACATTACTTATTATTTTATTTTTTAAGTTACTTTCTAAATCAATTTTCATAGAAAAGTTTTTGGTGTTCCGCTCAATCAAAATGTCTATATTTCCTCATTCATTGTCGCACACCCTTTAGCTATGACAGAAATGCTATGCATTATTACTTTTTAAATGTATTATGCATATTACTTTAGAGCAAGTAATGTACTTCAATTTAATTACTTTAATTGATAGTCAGTAACTGTAATCTGATTACATGAATTTAAAATGTAATGCTTTACAATACATTTTTTATTTAAAAGGAATTAGATTACAGTAATTAATAACTTCATCATCAGATACACCCAACACTGATTATCATAATGATAATTTTGCAACATACAAATGGGGGCTAAAGAGTAGACAAGCACAGAAGAGAAACTTCTTGTTTAAGCACCATTTCTGAGGCTGTACTGAATTATGAAGACGCACATGACGTTTTACAGGTCGCCCGCCATAGTGGCGGGTTGATGAGCAAAAGTACCCGCCACTGCGCATGAAATACCCGCATTTGGCGTGTTATAAACCCTGTTTATAGTGTCATTTTGTAATAGTAATACTACATCAGTCAATTTTAAGACATAAAATCATAGTGCAACTCTATATAGCAAAAATAAAATTAACTGATTTATTCAAAACTTTTCAGACTGCTCTTGGATGTCAGTAATGAAAATTGTGTGGGTTTAATTATGATGTCTTCAATCAAGGCCACTTTTAACACTTTTTATCAAGCGGAGGTCAAATAATTCCTTATTGATGTGTAGCATGGAAACTTGTACTGTGATATGATATTCTAAATATTAACAAACAAAACAAATAAGTTCTGGACATGATCAGCTGGGTGTGATTTGAAGAATGCAACTGAGTAAGAGAGACAGGCCTGCAGTAGTCTGACTGTGCTAATGCTAATGTGTGCTGGTACAAGCCCTTCTCTGGTATAAGTGCACAGCATCACCACGTGTCGTCATCACTGTGAGTGGAAAATGCAATGCAGAACGCTTAATGACGCTACACATCCAGGTGTGTTTCTGCTGCTTGAGGTTATGGAGTAAATCATAGTCTGACAATGATTCATTTGACTACAAATTAAATTAAATCATTATTTGCTCTCACTGCAAATGTCTCTTGAAAGTTTGAGGATCATATTCAGATTTCAGATTAAGTCTGAATGTCTCAATACTTTGTGATCATGTTGGCCAAACAGACTTTCTTAACTACCGGTAAGTGTATTAACCAACAACTGCATAAAACAAAATAGAAAATGTTTGGGATTATATAAATATCATAAACAGATAAACAGGAAATAAATACTTCATAGCCTATTCATGACAAAAGTTCATGCAGGAATAGTTTATCCATAAAATGTAAAGTCTGTGTTCCATGCAAGAAAGTCTAACCGGTTTGAAACAACATGAAGGTGAGTGAATGATGATAGATTATTTTTTTATTTTTTTAGGGTGAACTATCCCTTTAAGTGTTGCATTATCACCCCATTGATTTAGTAACAAGTCCAACTTAATCCTTACTCCGAACCTTTCCTTCTTGCATTATTTAACAATTACAACCACGGCGTTTGGATGGTAATGAATAAAACATGAGGAATATTGAAACTGTTACCTTCTGGTCCACGATAGAGCATGCCATCTCTCGGACCTGCGCCAGGCTGAAGTCGCCGGAGTCCAGCAGGACGGGTTCCCGGCTTAACCCGATCTGGATTTGAAAGGAAATGCCTTGCGACCCCGGGAGGGGGCTCGGCGGTCGGATCACCGGAGGCACGCTCATATGAATCCCCTGGTGTTAACACAATCACGTTTGGACAGCGATCGGATCGTGCTGTTTGATGGGTCAATACGCCGCGACGAGTTCACACACCGGTTGCGCAAACTGAGCCAAACTTCAGATCCCTAAAGACGCTAAGAGGGTAAACTGACGAAAAACGCGGATTTGAAGGAAAAACCGATAGCATAAAGAGGCACAGAAATGCAAAGAGTTATTTAGACATTGAGAGGCGATGATGATGGAGATATAGACGTCAGATATGTTTAATGTTGTGCTCTGATCAGACACCGCCTCCTGGCTGTTTCCTTCATTGCTGAGGCACAGATGATACTGCAATGGCGATCAGGGATGTGAAACTTTCCATGCTATGATATGGATTAAGTGTTTCCACTCTGAAACATGTCAATATTCATATGCAGTATTGTAGGCACAATCACAAAAAAAATGCACCTTAGTTTCTGCCGAAATATCATTGTGTACAAAGCTACTGTAAACCACTGAAATGTTATCTCCTTCAAACAAGGGGCCGTTCACACCGAACTCGTTCCTGCACTAAACTCAGCGAAAGAAAAACTAGACGTATATTTGCGCAACATATATGACAGAACGCAGCTGTCTCGAGACGCGCTTTCAAAATTTGAAGTTCTTTTTAACATGACACGGCGTCTAAAAAACGCGGGACTACCGCGCGAGACGCATACAACCCTCAAAAATCTTTCTGTCACTTTTTAACAACAGTGGTAGCTAATACCAAGCAAAATGTATAATAATAACTATATAATAACAACACATATAATTATAATTTATATAATTTTTTTTTTATTTATTATGAAAGGGATACCTAAAATTCTCACATCATTTACTCACCCTCATGCCATCCCAGATGTGTATGACTTTCTTTATTATGCAGAACACAAAATAAGATTTTTAGAAGAATATTTCAGCTCTGTATGTCCTCACAATGCAATTGAATGGTGACCAGACTATGTTTCTCTTTAAGTTTACATACTGTATGTAGGCTTGAACAGCTAGATGCATTTACACTTGACCGAGTTTCTAATGGAATGCGTCGGATTTATATCTCTTTTGAATCCATCTTGGAGGGCATTTACACCTGGTCTTTTCATCAACAGATAGCAATTCGAAAAGTAAAAGCGCAAGAAGTGAACAATTGTAAATACCCCCAAAGTGACAGCATCCCTTTAGAAGACATTAAAACACTGGAGACGAATGGATTACTTTTATGCTGCCTTTATGGGATTTTTGGAGTTTCAACGTTCTGGCCAGCATTCACTTGCATTGTATGAGCTGATAAACTCAAACACATCTATGATGGCATGAGGGTGAGTAAATGATGACAGAATTTTTATTTTTGGGTGAACTATACCATTAATATTTTATTTATTTATTTACATTTTATGAGAAATATGTGAGTGGAGCCATAATGCCAGAGTGTTGTGGTTGTGGTAGTTTGTTGTTGCCTATGTTGCATATGGATGTGGTTGCTCAGGTGTTCTAATAGATTTTCAGCATGTTGCTATCATTTAGCAGACGCTTTTATTCAAAGCGACTTACAAAATGAGGTACAATTTGTCACACAAAAGCCAAAAAGAGGCGCTAATCAGTTGCTAGGGTGTTTTGGGTTTTTGCTATGGCCTTGCTATGGTGGTTGCTAAGGTGTTTTTTGCTAGGTAGGCAGTTACTTACTGGGTTAAGCCAAATGTATTAGCACACCTCTCCTCAACAAACCACACAATTTGAGGTAGTCCGTAGCACAAACAGTGCTGGACAATTTATGCACCTAAGTTTGGGGTTGCGATTTGAACAAAATGTGCAGTATTAGGCTAATAGTGATGCTTGCCTTAGCCATAGCCTTAGCAAGAAATGCTACTGTAGTAACTATGGGATTTTGGAGGAAACTGTGGTTACTATGGTAAATATTTTTAAGGGTTGTATTTGTCTGTCAGTGTTTGGGACTGCAAATAAATCTGTCTGGTATTTGGAGTCAGTAGTGAGACTGTCCCAGTAGGTGACAAAGCAGGTAGTTCATTTTATCTTAGCTAAACTGATTAGAGAAGAGTAAGTGTTTGCATGTGAAATCTTGCTCTGAGTCTTCTGTCACCAGTGCAGCTCAGTGTTCACATTAATTAGGGCACACTAGTTGTAGCTTTTCCCAGGCTGGGTTGAGAGGCTCATTAAATTCATTTTATTTAGATTGAAACTTACACATTAGGATGCAAATAACTCTAACCAGGCTTGAGTGAGCCAAATGTGTTCATGCACCTCCGTGTGTGCCGGCATTTTGTAAACAGAAGGGCTCAAGGACTTGCAGTTGCTAGGAGAGAGGCCAGCTGATGCTCGCCTCCCACGCATAGCGCTACTCTGTGTGTTCATCACTGCTGTAGCAAGGTACAGAAGGCCACCAATATCACTCTTTTCAGTTAGAGGGATCACTAATAGGATTGCTTCTTTTGGGTCAAATTAGGCCCACTGCTTTTGTCAGAGAGCAGAAAAATTTCCCCAAACAAATGATCTGTTGATTGTGGCAGCATTCATTATAGTCAGCTTCCATCAAAACAGTACTAGTCTTTTAAGCTATTTAGATCTGTTCAGTTTGTTGCCCTAAATCCCGAAAGAGAGTGGCATTTTTGAGCTTCCAGTGGGTTTTTTGATTGCCGTTTTTTCGAATTATTAGTAAAAGGAGGCCTGTAGTTTCCTTGCATTCCTTGAAAAGACTTTCACATTTTGTTCTACAGCATATATACAGTACAGTCATACCTTAAAGTAACTTTGGTAGCCAGTGTGTTTTTTAAAAATGTAAGTTGCTAACAACTTGTAAAATAAGGACTACAACTTCCCCAAGGATGTGGGTTCATGTGCTTGACTAATCAGAGAACTGTTGTAGTCGCAACTTGTTAGCAACATGCATTTTTCAAAATTAATCCACAGTTTTCCTGAGCAACAACTGGGCAGCGCCATGATGATTCTAACTGCCTGTTTTCTGTTTCTGGTCTCAAGATGCAATGTAAAACTAACCAAAACGAGCGATCCAGATGGATAACAACAACCATTTAAGTGTCATTTGGAGAAAAAATGAATTTCACACTCAACTTGTACAGTTGTCATAACAACTCAAAGTAGTTAAAGATATCAACTCGGACCATCACTTTGTCATCTACTCAGGTGAGGCACTGTCAAAAAAAAAAAAAAAACTGTGATCTCGACTCTGTAATGTATCGGTACTATAGATTCTCATATTTTTTTGGACAACTTCTACAAATGTAATACTTTACCCATTAAGAATAAACGCTGATGTGGGTGAAAACATTGGAGACCGGAAATTGAAAACAGGCGAACCATGGCATCATTTCCATGAACCGCAATTGTCCTCATGTTCTGCCTCCAGACAGCAATTCGGAGTAAACTTCCCTTTGCCTTTGAAGGAATCCATTGTGAAGGTTGTACAAAGTAACATTTATCTTTTAAACACCATCAACGTGAATATCATGCACAACAATGCCGCTACAACATGGGCCGCCATCTTGATTGTTTACAGTTGAATGGATCACAAGACTGCGTCACATCAACAAATATGTCATCATTTTCAGATATCTCCATTTTCCCTGTCCACACTACAACGCAAAGACAGAGTTATAAAAGAGCGTTTTCGAAAAGTTAAGTTTTTGCTGTCTAAAATGCAGTCTCAGTGTAGACTGAAGGCCAAAACGTAGAGAAAAAGATGCGTTTTCAAACGTTTTTGAAAATGCATTGATTTTGCTACGTATACTCCTCTCATCCACACTGTAAAGCCATTTACCTCTAAAATTAATTACCTCATTAACCTCTTATTTTCATAAACTGAAAACTTATACGGATTGGTGTAGGCATGGTCTTATAAACTGTAAACCAAATTTTGACAGATTCATCAGGGTTGCTTAGCAATAGATTAAAAAGCATGTCCTCCTTAAAATCCTGAAGATAACTAGCTGCCTGGGTAGGGTTGCACCAGCTGTGCGTAAGGTCTCACTTAAGTTGAGATGTAAGTTCACACTAAGGGCTTAGTAACTACTAGTTAGTTTGTAACTAAGTCAGTGCTTAATTTGGTTGCACCACCTGTTCTTAAGGCAAGACTTATCTAGTAGGTCATAAGCTCTCCGTAAAGTGATGTGTAGTCGCATAATATGACGTATACCTGTATTGATCTAATAAACAGCCTTCAAATTTGTACACCAAAGTGATAAACATCCGTAAATTTCAGTTTGATCTTGTTACGGTTGATGTTCAAACCTTGTTTGCTCACGTAACTGTCGTAACTGTCAGCTGTAATAAATTATATCCCCACTGAAATACGATACGTAATAAAACAAGATTTCATTAATGATATATTTAGCTTATGTAAATAACAATATTCAGTAACTGTATTTAAAATGAATAAGGGACAATAAATAAATAAATAAATACTAATATATTTTAATATCTACTTTGTATGTTGAAACTTGACACCGGGTGGAGTACACAGGAAATTGCACTGTTAGATCGGTTTCATGCTGAAGAAGGAAGTTTTTTACATAATGTTTTCTCCCATAAATTTAAACGCGTGTTATACAACATCATTATATATGTCGAAAGGACTGAAGCCTGTCAACCAAAACATGAGCTTATTGATGTCATTAAGTGAGTCTGTTTTTTTTATTCCAACCGTTACTCCTGGTCGGAGGCTTCCATAAATATTTAGTTTATACGTAGGGTTACGTCCTACATAAATGTAATGGTGCAACACTCAAATATTTAGTAGAGCGTAAATTGTGACTTAGTGCCCATTTATGCCACAACTAGGCTAAGTTGTAACTTACGTATAGCTGGTGCAACCGGCCCCTGAACACTAATCTTTTTTTTTTTTTTTTTTTTTTTTTTTTGCCAGAGTTAATTGCATAAAATTAAATGAGAGTTCTTCGGTATCTCTTTTGCGTCCCGGAAAGGCAATGTTTTTCGTTGTTTGTGAATTTGTGGTTGATTCTGCCTCTTTGCTACTTTGTGAAATACAAAACAAGGATCAACTGCAGTGCAGCATTTTGTTAAGGTGACAGACATCATGCATACTGCTTCTGTTCCAGGTGACTTACCTTCCCATGCTCATCGATTCATGTTCAACTCTGTAAACCCTTCATGACAAGCAATTTCTCATTTAACAAAAGGAACGGAAATGATTCCACTCATAAACCTGTAAAATAATCTTCCTTAAATAAATCTAAATTACAGAAGACAGGAAGTCAAAAGATAATCTGAGCATGTCATGCTGAAAGAGCGAGAAAACGCTGCCAGTCACTGGCATATGCCAAAGCACCTCTTGACAGATAATAAGGTTTCTCTGTATTAGGAGTCATTACAGGTCAGGACCCCCTGCAGCATGTCATGATGACTTCTAATTGCAATTTATGTAATAAATGGGAAAAAGTTTTAGTAACATGGTTGAAAATTGAGAATAAATGATTAGGGGCTTGGCAGAATTGACAGTTTTCAGTTTATTACCCCGGACGTTCTCTCTCTCTCTCTCTCTCTCTCTCTCTCTCTCTCTCTCTCTCTCTCTCTCTCTCCACATGCTTTATCTTGCTGTGGCTCACTCAGCAATTAACTCAACGGCCATTACATCCTCAGTGCTGATCTGACTGACAGGGAAAATGTCTATATTTATAATTATGGAGAGTGAAGTGACTGCTGCATCAAGCCTTTTTGTGACATGGAGGTTTTGACTGATACTGTTCATGTCAGGTGTAGCAATTTGGGGCATTTGATGTTGTGCTTTGAGTTGTTGCTTGGTTTGGTTATATATGTGTTTCACACAATCTATCTATAAATTAGATTTGATTTTCTGCAGATAGATTTTCTTTTATGTTCAAAAGAAAAAACACTAACTTGAGTTTTGATGGCGTTCTTAAAGGAAAATCCCAAAAATAAAAATTCTGTCATCATTTACTCACCCTCATTACTTCCAACCCCGTATGACTTTCTTTACTCTGTGGAAAACAAAAGCTTATGTTAGGCCAGTGTTAATCTCATCACTGATGAATTACTGATGAAAATATTCATTGATTATGGGTTTTTTAATTTTGTCAACCATAACAAAGACGAGATGAAAAAGATGCTTTACTAACAGGTTATTTACCTCACTCAAACGCATTTAGTGTATGTGTGATTAATTAGCTATATCCACACCATGAATGGCAATAAACGTACTATAATAGTGCAATTTACAGTATATCTGCACAGACAATGAAGTGAATGAACAGGTGAACTTGAGCTAAGGTTTTCTTATGTTGTTTAATCTTACATATTAACGTTGTGCAACCTGCGTTCTTCTGGGCAGACATTGTGTTTTGGCTTTGCTATACGCAATGCAAAATTTTAATTCATTTAAACCAACTGATCTCAGTTTAGAAGACTCTGGGCTGTCGGTAAAGGCTTAAACTTTCATGTGTCAAAACAACATGGTGGAGTTTGTCTTTGGGAGAAACGCCAACAAAACTACATCTGGTAAGAAACCTAATTAAATGTTTTCATTGAAACCTGTTTGAGTCAAAAGATTAGTCTCTTTTTTCTTTTCTTTTTTTTTCACATTTGAGTGATATACGCTGTTAAACACAATGTGCACTATAGTGGACAATAGTGCTAGTTTTTGATTACAAATCCTATATTTACTGTGCATTATCACAAAACTGTTCTGAGACCAATGCAGACAAACAGCATACTGGAGGTTAAGTCATTCACTAAATAGGGAGCAAGGGAACATCCTATAGATTTCCTATGCAGCTAAGTGCATTTTTATTTTTAATTAGGTGCTATTAGTTACAAATCAAAAAGGGAAATGGAAAATGCACACAGCAGTCAAGCTTGGCTCTTAGAAGGTTAAATAGATTCATTTTTAATATGTTTGATACATGTTTAAATAATTGTGAGTTGAAGTTTTGTCTGTTACAGTTTGATACATGTCATTTTGGACTTTATTGTTAACAGAAACATTTTACTTTAATAAGACATGATGAAATATTGACTAAATTTAAAGGATAAATTAAAACCTTTTACCTTTATTGTATGGATAAAAGATGCAAAAAAAGTGAATGGTGACTGAAACTAACATACTGCCTAAAATCTCCTTTTGTGTTCCACGGAAGAAATGCATTAATCAAATGGAAATATTCAGTTCATATCAGGCCATGCAAAAAACCTTAAAATAAATATAAATAACAAGTATCTGATTCCTTTTATAAGCAGGTTTAATCTTGCTGCTTTGATCACATGACCAGGCTGTCTGTCTTTGTAGAATCTCAGAACAAATGTTTATCTCCATTACATACAATGGAAAATCACCTGTCATCTAATACCCTGTAGATATATGGTGCACACAGATCTGAGATAAACTTGTTATGGCTATCAAAGGGTTAAAGCGGGTGCATCAAAAGAAAATAAGCATGTCTGATGTGAAACCTTTGTTTCACAAGAGCCACTCATCAATCTTTTGTGGGCCTCTTCAGCCAGTGCGCCCTCTCTGCATGCACAATCTTATTTAGCCATTCATTCACTGACCTTTTGTTACCATTCATTATCTTTTCTGCAGACATTATCAAAACTAACAAAACTCTTACAATTTAAATGATTTGCAATTTGGTGCATGATTTTCCATGAAACTGTGCACTATTTGCTGGGTAATGCAAAAGGTTCATTTCCTATGATTTTTATTAGTTTTAAAATTTTTGGGTGGCTATTGTGAGTGAGATTGGCACTGACAACTCATTCCAAAACAAACTTTCTTGCACAGAGCTTGTTTATTTAGTATGTGGTCAGCTTGGACACATATTAAATATCTGGAGAGCCTACTTGAGCAAAAAGTCTTCATTTTTTTGGCTGATTCTGTTTGTTTTATACTCATTGTAATTGTGACTTTGGCAGCGATTTTAAATCCCCACAGCGAAGACGCCTTTTCTGTAATGACACTTCTGAAGACTCTGCAAAAAGGTCCTGAATGTTGTAGTTTTGCTGGGTGAAATTCAAATAACAATAGGAAGCATATATAACAGGGTATGTAAATGCCAATACCCCGATAGATGTGTGAATTAAAGTGTTTTAAGTTGGGTCTGCACATATTCACTATTGTGTATTGTGTCTGCAGCATGTACTGTCACTGAATCATATTGATTGGTGAAAAGCATATCCTGGTGGTGGAAATTTGTGGCTTTGCTATGGTCAGGGTTGGGGAGTAACGGGATTACGTATTTAAAATACAAAATATAAGTAACTGTATTCCACTACAGTTACAATTTAAATCATTGGTAATTAGAATACAGTTACATTCAAAAAGTATTTTAATTACTGAAGAGATTACTTTGTATTTTATTGTCATTTGTTTCATTT
This sequence comes from Myxocyprinus asiaticus, assembly GCF_019703515.2. NCBI lineage: Eukaryota > Metazoa > Chordata > Actinopteri > Cypriniformes > Catostomidae > Myxocyprinus > Myxocyprinus asiaticus. Next base: position 25,887,823 of record NC_059360.1, read on the forward strand.
AATATTTAGTACTTTCAGATGGAAAACATTTATTTGAACAGCGGTGAAACACTTTCTTATGATGTGTTACATTCATACGTGCAGACAGAGAAGTAAGTTTGAAGTAAGTTTCGGAGCAGAAGAAATAGAAATAAACCTTGTGTAAATTATCAGCTTTACGCTAAGATAAAATGCTATTTCTAGCCATTTTACATGCACGTTACCAGGCACGATCATATTTTTTTATCAAGAAAATTCACTTTGGATCATAATTTCTTTTTTTCTAGTAAGACCTTTGATATTAGAGAAAAATTATATTCTTGATAATAATTTTTGTGTTGTTTTCCTGTAAAAATAAATAAAAATCCTTAAAACAAGATCAATTTGATTAATCTTGTTTTAGAAACAACACTGCATAAGATATTTAGGTTTTGCAGAGAATGTATTTTTAACATGTGTATTTTGTCTTACTGTACTGGCAGAGTTTTTATAGCCAAAAAAAGTGAAAAAATCTACCAGTGCTGAAGAAGTAATCCAAAGTATTTAGAATACGTTACTGACTTTGAGTAATCTAACGAAATACATTACAAATTACATTTTACAGCATGTATTCTGTAATCTGTAGTGGAATACGTTTCAAAAGTAACCCTCCCAACCCTGGCTATGGTGATGCCATTATTTTTCTGTTTGATTGACCACTATGCATTATTCACAGGTAGCCATTATCTGGTTTAGTACAATAACGGTCACATTGCTTGTGGTGACAAATGCAAAAGTAATTTCTTTCTTTAAAGTTGCACTCTGTAATTTTTTAAGTTGCGCTTACCGATATGGAAGCTGTCTTGGACTTGGATGCAGCACCATTCAAAAGCATTCGTTTTTGGTTATCAGTGGCATTGTAGAAGTGCACTATTTGCAGTCAGCCATCATTTATTTATTCCTTTACGTAACATGTCCGTTAATAGGTGAGTTACCGATATACAATAAGTAGTATTTGGTTGGTCATATGATCTCAAAATAAACATCAGTCTGGCTCCATAAATATAGAAATATTTTCTATTGCAACAGTTCTTTTTCCTTTTAACTTTCCTTCTTTTTTATTATTATAGTCAAATAAATCAAATACATATTGCAATGGTCTGCTTGTATTGAATGTAACATAAGCATGTATCCAGATACAAGCACGTAGCACAAGGCTATTTATTAATAATCGCATGTTTAGTGTTTATAACTTTATGACGAAACATGAGTGTGGCAGTATGTAAATAGTTCATATGATTACAACACCCTCGCATGAGAAATTGCTTCTTCGTTTTGCTGGCCAGGGCTTATTTTTGATACTTAACTGGGAAATTGAAAAGCAAACATCAGAAAACATATTGCAACACTGCCGGGGCCGGTCCCTCTGCACCCCAAATAAAAAACAACAAAGTGCACCTTTAATTATTTTGTGTCTCCCAATAACAACTTTAATTGGCTTGTGGAGGCAGGCAGGGAATGTGAAAGCATAGCCTGTGTTCAGTTGGGACTTGAAGCGGACAGATACTGTCCCCTAATGGCTCACATCACTAGTTCTACAGTCACAGGCTGCTAATGACTCGCTTGTCACCCATCTCGTTAGCACAGGGCCGACCTTAGCAGGCCCTCCCCTTGCCCAGTCGCCAGGGACAGGCTTAATTGGGCACAGGGTGTGGCTGGATTTAGGGCGGATGGCGGTCAATGTTGCATGTATGAGTACACTTGATAATAGACTCCCGAGAGACTGCATTAACCTACAGTTTCAAACCTGTAAATTGAACACCCATGCTCTGGCCTTTCTCTAGGCACCCCCCTTACAAACCGTGCCCTTTAGTGCAAATGTATGGAGTTGTTGTTTAGGAAACAAGTTGGTTATTCTTTGAGCTGGCATAACACATCAACTCTGCTGACTGTATTAAACGTTTAGGCCTTAGATTTTATAATTATACAGTGCCTTGGAAAAGTATTCAGACATTTAGCAGATAACTCGCAAGGGCCCCTAATAAAAATGCATGAATATAATAGAAGCATATTTGAAAATGGTGTTTCATTTGTACCAGCTCTCCAGAGGACTTTCTGTCACAATATTATGTCAAGGAATGTCTATAGGCCACATATAGTGCCCTGCAAAGTACAATTCTCCCATTTTACTGAATTAAAAATCCTAGATTGAACAGTTTTGCCTTTGTAATATTCTTTTTCAAAGCACTATAATTCAGAATAATTTATTTATCTTTAAGTCTGTTGGAGATATGTAGCAGCTTCAAACACTGTTTGAATGTTATTTTGGCCCATTCTTCCAGTTCGATTTGACTCCAGTTGTTTAGGTTAGTTTTCCAATAGTGACCGGTTTTCAAATGGATTGAAATCCAGGCATTGACTGGCTATTGTAGGACAAATACCTTTTCATTCTTAACTTGATGTTAATTTGGCACTCTTTGTAGGATTGCAACAGGGAGAAACCCGATTCTCCCAAGCATCAGACTTAAACAGGTTTGTTGCTGTATTTCCCTGTATTTTTCACCTTCGATTCTTCCTTCTATTACAACAAGATGCCCAGTCCCTACTATAGAAAAGTAACCCCACAGCATGATGCTGCCAGCATGCTTCGCTGTAGGTAAGATGCTTTTGTGTGATCAACATTTTTATTGATTCATAAATTAAACAGAGAAAAGCAAAACATATACAAACAGAATCAATACTTAACCCCCACTATTACCACCCCCCCAAGCCAGAATTTTTGACAATATTTTTACATCTAGCTGGATCAGGCAAATTGGACGGTAACTCTTACACTCACTTGGATCTTTGTCCTTTTTAAAAATCAGACTGATCCGGGCTTGTGTCATGGTTGGTGGAGGCTTTCCATTCTTTAATGATTCCATATAAACTTCTAGCAAAAGTGGAGCCAGTTCTGTAGCATAAGATCTAAAAAATTCAGCGGCAAAGCCATCTGGCCCCAGAGCCTTGCCTGTAGGCAAGGCCTTGTAGGGCTTTACTGGTTGTTTAGATCAGTGTTACTATCAGAAATAATTAATAATTATTTCTGTAGTTATTAATTAATATTTAAATTAATCAATTAAATCTAACTCATTAAAACCTCATATGGGTTCCAGTAAATGTAGTGTGCTACGTTTAGGAGCAAGTTTGGTTATTAGCAATAATTATCAAAGATAATTATTAATTATTAAAATCAATAGAACATTGATGAGAATCAATGTTAGCTTTTTTTTAATCCTTTAAATCAACAATTATCAAAGATAATCGTTAATTGTTAACATCGATGAAACATTAATTAAAGTTAACACTAGCTTATTGATCATTCAAATTCAACAACCATCAAAGATAATTATCAATTATCAAAAATCAATAGAATATTAATAAGGATTAACATTGACGGGGCACCACCCTAAAATCAGGGACTAATAACCAAATAGTAAAACAGTCTCAATATTAGATTGTTTTCTTAGGAAAATCGACATCCGAAGAATATCGATTTTTGGAAAAAAAACAATGAATGAAGGCTTGAATCCGAGCACTGACATCCCATCAGCATGACACAGGCGTATGCAAAACAAACCAAAACACTTCTCTTTTTAATATAAACAAAGTTTATTTATGCAGTAATATCAATTAATAATTAATACAATGCAGTCAATAAACTTCTGACTTACAACTACAAACTAAACAGCGATATGATTAAATATGGAAATAAAATAATCCTATAACACATAAGGTGTGTGTGTGTGACAGTGTGTGTGTGTGTCGGTGTGGTTAGTACGAGAGAGAGAGAGAGAGAGAGAGAGAGAAGTGACAGCCCTAAAGCCGATTTCGCGATAGTGGGAGAGAAAGCAGCTCTCAGTTTATCACTCAGAGACGCGGTTTTACGAGCGGGGCTCGTAAAAGTCCCGCGTTATTTGACTCTTTAATGGATGAACTCAGTTGCTGTCTCACCCGCGATGGCGAAATTGCACAACAATCTAATTTGGTTGGACCACAATACAGCAAAACAAAATCGTGATAATTAATACCCTGAGTATTAATAATGAGCGGACATGGCGGTCCGTAAACTGTACAAGCAAAAACCTTGAAACACAAGAATAACACACTATAATATTCTATCTCTGCCCAGATTTAAACCTCTTACTTGAATCGCATGAGGACACAGGTAGAATGTGTTTTCCTCCGTCCTTTAACTCTGACCCGGTTCCTTGAGGCTCGGGTGATGACGGGAGGCCGTTTCCTCGCTCTGTTGGCGGGCACGGCTGTTGATTCTCGGCGGGCTGGCGGAGAACTCAGAAATGTCGACTTGATTGAAGATGGAAGAGAAATCTTTAATCTCTTCACTTCTGTAGGCAAACGGATGAAGATGCGAATTGCTTGGCGGTCTCCTTCGGATCCGTTAGAGTGTTCGGTTGAACACAGAGTAATCTCAACTCGTCCAGCGAGATGGAGATAGTATGGCCACAGTTTCAAGTCGGACATTACTTCCTTGTGCCACGAGGTTGCACCTGAGAGCAGCAAAGAGCTGCGTCCACACGCTGCAAACAAAGACACTGGAAGCAAATCCCGGAAGCATTTCAGAGGTATTTCAACTCCTGATGATGTCATGTTTGAGGGACGTTCTGTTGTGTGCCTCATCCAATAGGAGTTGAGAGTTCGATCCTTTGGTGAGCAAGGCTTCATGGATTTTTAGTCTGTTTTGGACTCCCTTTGTTTGATTTTGGTACGATTTTTATCAGTAAGATTTACGACTTGGAAGGTGGGGGCTTGAGTTAGGTTTTTACGACTGTATTAGGCCTGCCTTTGTCTTCTATCTGAATACATGAGGCCCAACATTCCCCCCTTTGGTCTGAAGAGTTGGTTGTTGTCTAGCATCTTTAGAGCAACTGAAGGGCCGAACAGTTCTTGTTGGTTCACAGTAGCCTGTGGGTTACGCCATCCATGTATTCCTGATAGGAAAGAGAAATGGTTGCACAGTCCATACAGTTCATTAGAGTTCACAAAGGCTTTATCGTCTGGACAGAGATTGAGGCACATCTGGGCATAGAACTTCTAGCTAATCCTAAAACTACATTCATCACACATAAACATTTCAAGTTATTGGAAGGCATAGCATTAACCATAACACAATCCTTTGTTGTTCTTTGGTCATAACACAAAATCAAAGTAGAACCTGACATTGGTTACTAGGAACAAAATGTTAGAGGAAAGGAGGGTTAAAGGTTAAAAGGCTTATCCTTGGAAACGATGGGGTTAACCTGTGGGATGGGCTCAGACTGGTGTGTAAAACACGGCTGTATAAGAAGTAGGAGCCAGAGGGCAACCAAACTGATAGGGTGTTCTCGGTAAGATGACAATCTGCTTATGTGACTATGAAATATAGTGGTCAAGCCAGTCGTTTTGAGACTGAACTTCACTAATTTCATCCCTTCAGCCTGAAGCTGCTGTTGAAGGGTGTCATCAACGGTGAGGCTGTGACCTCTAAATGCGTCCATGATCTCAATTTCTGCATCATTTTTCTCGACGTTGAGATGATGGAGGACAATATCCCATATCTTCCCAAATTTTTTAGCTTCCTGTGGGGAAAGTTGTGTTTCTTGAAGAAACACTATGGCTGTGTCTCATTTGGAAGGCTGCGTCCTCCGGAGGCCACATTTCTCGGCCGCATACGTCATCGAGGCTGTCTCGTTTCATAAAATCGAGTAAGACACTTCGAATGCAGCCTTCAAATGCGACCTTCTTTCACGGGAATTTGGAGGATGCATGAGGTGTATCCTTCGTGGGCACTCATAACCCACAATTCTTTGCTTCAACGGAAATGTCTAAAACAAATAATGCCAATTTGCCCGTAAATATGATGTTCAAACACAAGTAATGTTAATTCCCAAGTTGAAGTACCTCAGAAAATGGGTGCAGAGTATATAATATGTATTATTATATTAATATATGCCCCATCCCATTCACATTCCATGTGGAGAGAGACAATCCATTCATATTAACATATGACATTTTGACATATGAGAAAAAATAGATTGTGTGTCAAAAACAAAATGATAAAGACCACATTCCAACATTAGAGCAACAGTCAAACCCTGAACTTCCCCCCGAACCAAACAAACAGATAAAAGAAAAACGTGCACATTAACCCCACACACGACAGTGCCAACTGGCGTCCATCCCTCTAAACTCAACAGTCCATGCACGCCTACGAGAGCCCCCACGACAACTTTGCCTTCAGAATGCTCAAGTCCGGTGTTTCTATACAAATTTTGTGAGACAGAATTACACAACAAAAGTTAATCTATAAAACAAACTCCAGCCAGTAGAAGGCATAAGCACAAAGAACATGCAGATTCATCCACAACACTGTCCTGAAGGAGTGTTATTCCACAAAACAAACTCCAGCCGCTAGGCGGAACCAGCACAAAAAGAAACAAAAAAGGCACTCAGTTCCTCGAACGGTCAAGTGAATGTTCAGTGGGTCAGGCCCAACGTGAGTACCACAAAATAACTTACTCCATTGACTTTATGAAGGACAATGCTTGCTGTGGGCATGTAAATGTTTTACGGCCATCCTTAGTATCTATTCTCAATTTGGCCAGGAACATCAGTGCAAAAGCGACCATCCGTTGATGTAAGAGTTTCTTGCATTCCTTGAATCGATCATGTTTCTCTCTTGTCGAATTCGCAAAGTCTGGGAACAAGAAAATGATGTGGTTTTTCCAAGAAAGCCTTCCTTTACACCTCGCCTCGCGTAACACGAGATCTTTATCGGATGATCTCAGAAATTTGGCCAGAATTGATCGGGGCCTGTCTCCCTCAGCGGATCACTGAGCTGGAACCCTGCGAGCTCGCTCAATTTCCAGCTTATGGCCTGTTATGTCGAGCAGACTCGGAAAGAGCCCATCCAGGAATTCCACCATATTCTGACCCTCTTTTCCCTCAGGAATTCCAACAATACGGACATTATTTCGCCGACTATGATTCTCCATATCCTCCAGCTTCTCCCAGAAGCACTCCAAATCTGCCTTGGTCGCTAGTGGATTAGCAGCTAATTCCCTCTCCAATGACTCCAGAGAATCGATCCGTTTCTTGACGTCCCCCACTCTTGTAACTACCTCAGTGAATTTTGTCTCCATGGCAGTGATCAATTGACGTATTACAGCAAGATCTTCCAAGTCAGCAACAACCTTCATCAGCATTGCCGACAATTTCAACAATTCTCGCCGAATTTCCCGCACTTCACCGACCAAATCTGCTCCCTGGTCCGTGGTCTTGTCAGGGGTGTCAGCTTGAGCACGTAAGTGTCTTCTAATGTCTCCACAGCCTGAGGATTTTGAATTTTTTGACATATTGTCTTCCTAGAACAGTTATGGAACAGAGTGTATCGAATCTTACCAGTTTATTACAATAATAGTGTTAAAACTAGCAAAGTGCACAGAGCTCGCCGTTCACATGTCCGAACCTCGCATGGCGTCACGTGACTGGTAAGATGCTTTTTAGAGGTGTGTTCAGTGTTAGATTTGCACCACACATATTGGTTTGAATATAGTCGTAGTCTCATCTAACCAAAAACTCTTTCCCCACTTCTCAACTTGGTCAGCATTATGCATTTGTGTCTTCGGATGGGAGTCATTGGCTTCTTTTGTGGCACACTCCCATACAGGCCAGTGTTATATAGAGCCCTTGATGTTGTTGACTAATGCACCTTTACTCCATGCTTAGGTACTGAACTCTGTAGCTCCATCATCGCTTCTCTCACAAGTCTTCTATTTAAAGAGTTTCCAACTCTAACTTCTTTGGAATGTCCTTTTGTCTTTAATGATCCCTGGTGGGGGTTTTGTCCAGAAAAAAAATGAAAGTAATTTTTAGTTCTAGTGTATAGGAATGAAAAATATTGCCAAAAACTACATTTCAGACTAGGTAGAATCAGTATGAATACTTTTAAAGTGTACTGTATGTGTATGACAAAAATTAATAAGACATTCAAATTTGAAGTTAATGTCCCTTCCCTCTTTACTCTTGATCATCTCACAATTGAAGGGGTCATGACATGAGGAATCAAATTTTCCTTGATCTATTGACATATAAGAGGTCATTGTACTATAAAAACATACTGTAAATTTCAGAACTCAAAACTTTCCCCTCACTTCAAAAAGAGCATTTGTTGAAACCAAGCTGCCAAAACAACTTGTTCTCTAATTCCTCCACATTGTGATGTCACACAGTGGTAGACATTTGCATCTGACCACCTCCACAACAACATATTAACTCCTAATGTACATTGTTACTTCTGTAGCCTGCCCAGTAGTGGTGAGCAGTGAGATGGCAAGTAGAGAGAGCAGGTCAGTCAAGAGCAGAGAGCCAATCACAACAGTGGGCGTTTACTGTCAAGTCTTAAAGGAGAAGCAGCACCAAAACGAGTATTTCTGACAAAGGGTTAGAATAAGGGTGGAAAATGATCATGTTCTACAAGTATATGACTGTTTTTTGTGCCAGAAACTTTAATAAGTGAACCTTAAGGAACATATTAAAAATAATTTTAAAAAGCCATGTCATGACCCCTTTAAATGTAAACAAATCACTCATATTTTTTAAACTTGCAGTATAAATGAACTGCTCGTGCTAGAGCTCTATGAAACCTTATGGAGTGCAGTGTATGTTCAGGAGAACTAAGATCTACTGTAGAAGTCAGGTCATCTTAAACACCAATGTTGTTTTCTTTGGTAGTACATTAGCTAACACATCTTTACAGCTTTATTAAATCCCATTATAAAATGTGTTAAGCTCTCCATCATGGTTCTGCAGTGTGCATCTTGCAATGTCATATTTGGTAGTCTAATTAATCTACATAAGGGAGAAATATGCCAGAGCCTATCAGCCAGTGGCCATTTTGACAGGTCCTGTCACAAAGATGTGAAACTGTATTTACATGCCTGACACACTCCACAAGTTTCAGTTTCTACTCTGCTCTGCACCCAGCAGGCAAATAAATAGCAATGTGTCTTCTGTCAGAAACCGGAATAGAATCTTAGCTTGAAAATACTGAGCTTGTCTTGGTAATTAATGGTAATACTATAGGAAACATACAGTACAATAATATTTTCCAACTTAACATACGTAGTTGCCATGTAGTGTAAAAAAATAAATAGATTTCTGACCTTAATATTATATTCCTCTCAATGTCTCTGCAAGCTCCTGGGATATATTGTATATAAGTAATGAAATATGTATATGATAAGAAATGAGTGATCAGAGTGCTCAGTATATGTTGAATGTTCCATTTTAGCTGATAAATAATGAAATGTTATGAGTTGAGATCACAGCAGATTGTGGTATAAATATGGCAATGACATTTCGCTGTGTGCCTCAATGAAATGTAATAACACAGGAAATGTAAGATGTACAGCTGTGTGCTTGTAGTTGCGAAGATACATATATATAGAAGATAAATGTACATTTTTGCTGCTGTATTCTTCCTAATATGTACATGCTTTAAGGTTTGAACTTTAGCAGCTAAATGTTGTCAATGTTGCTGCTATCCTGGAGTGTGGCAACAATAAAATAATCCCCACACACATACACCCACGGCATTAAACACATACATAGCCATCTGGCGTGTCTGTCAGAGGACCTGACAGTCTTACCAGATATCACAGAGGGTGCTGTATGATGTCACACAAGAAACAGCCTCCAAAGTGATTTCCCGCCCCCTCCTATGCATGGCACTATTATAAACCGTGAACACACTGGCTCTCTTTACATATATGCCCTTTCTATAGGAGACTGAATACATCTCCATGCTTTATCACTGAGCAAATTGCCTTTGAATACGACTGCATAATAGTACACATTATGTCCATGTACAATATGTGTCGCTGCTCTGCCACAGAAAAAAAAGGATCATATTATTATCCATTATAATAGCAATATTTCAGTACTTTGAAGGCATTTGCCTTGATACTGAAATATTGCTATTATAATGGTCCAACGATAAGAACTGCATTATTAGTGCTTGATACTATAGAACACATTCATATTCTCTGCAATACTGTTATATCTTCATAGCCTTTACATTGCAACAATTCTAAGGATAATATTTGTCTCTGAAACGGAACATTATGTCAATTAACATAATGTAAAGTTGAATAAAGAAGGAGGGGCCTAATCCCCTCAAGCACAGGTCTCCCATGAGAAATAGGTGTGAATATTCACTACAATCTCGTCTTGTGCCCCCTTCATCCTGCTTTCTCCCCTGCCAATCGACCACCCCCACCCCAACAAACACACACCAAAAGTGCCTAGCGCACTCCTAGCATAGTGTATATAATATGTAGCTAGCTAATTGCAAATCATCTGTGATGTACACGACTGCTTCACTAATTGCCGCTGGAAGCTGTGCTCATTAACTGTTCTCATCTGGCTCGGTACACAAGCTAAACAACCTGCAAACGATCCAGCAATTACTGTTATTTTACATCGACAACGCTAGGCACGCATGAAAATAGCTGCTGTAAATAACAAAAGACATTTGGCTGCAAATGTCTGGAAATGCATCACCGCCAAAAAAGAGGCTCATTAAAGAGTAGTTATTTATTGAAGAATTTCTTGAACAAAAGACGCAAAAGCAGCAGGGCACTCCTGAGGGACTCGCCGAGGCTCTCCTGAGTTTGGTGGCACACCCACTGATCATTTATTAACCAAACTGAGCTTTGTTGTTTACCGATAAAATGGTGGTACACTGACAATGTTTGTGTAACATATGCCTCACACATACTGTATGTCACCAGAAACGCACCCTTACAACTGGGTGAGACAGTGTTTCTGTGTACACTATGTGTGTGTGTGATTGAGAGAGGCGGAATCAAATGGAACACACTGAACAGTGTTTTTCAGTCATATTGAATGTCTATCTTCTGTCGAGTTCTCACAGACACCCAAGTGCCACTCAAACACTTTCATGCATACATTCTCGGCTCCTCCAGATGCCTTTACATATATTCATGTATAAAAATGCACTGACACAGTCAGGGAGGAGTCAAGTCCCACTGCTGTTGTGGCTGTAATGAGTGTTCATTATTGGGGCACTTCCATATCTCTGGGAAGGTAAATTTGTACATTGGTGACATTTTACCAGGCTTTACATTCTTTAATATTTGGTTACATCCGTCAAAAGTTCTGGTCAAGGGCTAGCATGCTTGGTCTGCATTAACAATCACCGGAAATAGTTTTGAAGAGCAAACATATGACATTTACCTTAAAGGAATATTCCGGGTTCAATACAAGTTAAGCTTAATCGACAGCAATTGTGGCATAATGTTCATTACCACAAAAATAATTTAGACTTGTCCCTCCTTTTCTTAAAAAAAAAAAAAAATCAAGGTTACAGTGAGGCACTTACAATGGAAAGGAATGGGGTCAATTTTTAGAGGGTTTGAAGGCAGAAATTCTATAAAAAGCACTTACATTATTTCTTCTGTTAAAACTACATTGTCATGGCAACAAAGTTGTGAAATTGGATATAACTTTACACAGAAAACGTTAGTGAGCGATTTTGTAAAGATTACATTGTAATTTTTATGGTTGTTTTGGGGTTTTGAGATTTTATGGTTTACGTCTACATGGCAACAAATTTGTGGAATTAGATATACATTTATACAGAAAAGGTTAGTAAGTTATTTTATCACACTAAAATCATGTTAACACACATATTGTTTATGTCTTGTGGCTATACTTTTGAAACAGTAAGTATTTTGATGTTTACGAATTGATCCCATTCACTTCCATTGTAAGTGTATTACTGCAATCTTGATTTTTGCTTTTTTTTTTTTTTTTAAGAGAAGGAGGGATAAGTCAAAATAAACATCAACATTATGGCACAAATGCTGTCGATTTAGCTTAACTTGTACTCTTATATTCAATCACTCAATAATGTAACCAAATATTCAAGATTGGGGAGACCAAATGATTAGGAATTATTCACAACCAATATTTATTGACCGTTATTCTAAACACGAATTGAGGATCCACCCTAAATGTCTTTAGAGAGAGAAAAAGAGACTTTCTTCTTTACATAATTTAATGAAACTTGTTAAACCAGAAGATATTCATTCTGTCCCAAAGAATTAACTACTGAAAGTGAACAATTTTCTCTAATTTTGCATAAAACTTTTCTGAATGTCCAGTAACTGTGTCTACAGCTGTAATTGTCTACAGTATCCTTTGAATTCTTGCAACACTGTCACTTATGGCACTTTTCTACTGCACATTACGGTTCAACTCGACTCAACTCTGCTCGCTTTACTTTTCTGAGCTTGCTTTTCCACTGCAGCTTAGTGCTGCCTCAACGTGGGTGGGATTATAGGCTGATCGTCATAGTTGCGCCGCCTCTACTGCCGTGAAATCATCTTAAATGCGACACAAACATTACTGACCATAAACAATATAATGACCGCTAGCTGTTAGCTACTAGCTCATTGTGCTGCATAAAGCAGTTGTTGCATGGTGATTTTACACATGTGTAACAGTTAAATTGGCCTGGTTGTTTTAGAAGCAAGCTTTCCAGTAGCTGGTCAACTAAATAAAGTGAAGCTTTCAAGCAGAATATAGAGTTAACGTAACAAAACGTACCATCCTCCATCGTGGTGTCCAACAATGCCGAGTCCAGGGAACTCTCCCTTCCATTGCTCGCCGGTCTATTGCCATAGGTAGCATCCATTTGGTCGAACCACTTCCACTTTCTTCTGTTTGAACCACTCTGGCTGTTGTGGTCCTTGACGGTTCTGAAGTCACTTTTAAGTTTTTTTAACTTTTCCCTACACTGTTGGTAGGTCCGGTGGTAGCCGTGTGCGGCCAACAGCTGAGACACTTCCTGAAATACTTTTTCGTTTTGTGTCGTTTCGTTCGTCACTAATGAGAGGAACGTCTGCACCTCGTTTATTGACCATGGCGTGGTTTTGTGCACAGCCATTTCTTTTTACAATTCGAAAGTCGGGTGAACAAATGATATTGCTGTCGCTGTTGCTAACTTTAAAACTAGCCGGTTGATGTCCCGTGTCGCAAATCCAGTGACGCTGGTAGTGACGATTCTCTCTGACCAGTCAGTGATCTGCAGGGTTTTGACGTCACATTTAGTATCGGCTCGGCTCGCTTGGAACCTTGACTGAGGTGGTACTAAAAAAAGTATCAGGTACCAGGTACTATCCACAGTGGAAAACCCCCAAAAAGTGAGCAGAGTCGAGTCGAGTTGAGCTGTAGTCTACTTTGTAAATGTATTATTTTCATTCATTAGTCATTGTTACAAATAAATACATACACTCACCAAGAACTTTATTAGAAACACTATGGTCCTAATAATGTGCCCGACATGGTCTTCTGCTGTTGTAGCCCATCCTCCTCAAGGTTCGACATGTTGTGCATTCTGAGATGTGGTTAACTGAGTTACTGTAGCCTTTCTGTCAGCTCGAACCAGTCTGGTCATTCTCCATTGACATCTCTCATCAACAAGGCATTTCTGTCCGCAGAACTGCTGCTCGCTAGATGTTTTTTGTTTTTGGCACCATTCTGAGTAAACTCTAGAGACTGTTGAGCGTGAAAATCCCAGGAGGTCAAGAGTTACTTAAACCAGCCCGTCTGGCACCAACAATTCATGCCACGGTCGAAATCAATGAGATCACATTTTTCCCCATTCTGATGGTTGATGTGAACATTAACTGAAGCTCCTGATCCATATCTGCATGATTTTACGCATTGCACTGCTGCCACACGATTGGCTGATTAGATCGGGCGTGTCAAACTCAGTTCCTGGAGGGCCGCATCCCTGCAGAGTTTAGTTCCAACCCTGCTCCAAAATGCCTCCTTGTAATCTTCAAGCACTCCTGAAGACCTTGATTAGCTGCTTCTGGTGTGTTTAATTAGGGTTGGAGCTAAACTCTCCTGGACTGTGGCCCTCCAGGAACCGAGTTTGACACCCCTGGATTAGATAATCGCATGAATAAGTAGGTGTACAGGTGTTCCAAATAAAGTGCTCAGTGAGTGTATATACAAAGCTGTGAGAAACATTCATGGTGTCTTATCAATATCTCGCATGATACAGCATGTGAAGAGAATGTCAGGAAATTCAATCATAACCCTTTCTACATTTATTGATATATTTTTCCCACATCGTGATACATTTTGTGTCTGTTATGTGAATTTCGTAAGTTGTAAACAACCCACAGACTATTGTAAACTACGCAAATGTGTGTATAAAAGCAAATAAGCATAAAATTCAATTAAATTGCATAACATTTGATGAATTGACATTAGCTCCATCACTACAAAAGTTTTTTTAAGCTTGTGGTTTGCTGATATGGACAAAATAGAGCAAAACAAAGTGGGGAACTGAATCATTTTGGCTGCATAACAGTCAGTTATCTCTCATTTCATCAGCATGTAACATAATAACATTTCAATAATTTACTGAGTCCTATATAGTGTTTAGTCCATTATGTGCTTGTTGTTTCCCACCATTGATGCTACTGATGCAATTATAGTGTTTGGAAATTTAGCAAATGAATTGCGAGGAAATGCACTGAGAGAAATCTTTTTAGAAGACTGTAAAAGTGCTGCTGAAATATCTTGTAGACTACCTCATATTTCCTGATATAATCACAAAGAAATGTAATGATGCTCTGAAGCATCAGTGTTATTACAGCGTGCCATAAAATGTGGATAAATGACAAGATAAATTAAAAGGAATTAAAGAAACACAAGACTGCTGGTTGCATTTGGAGATATTTTGGGCAAGAAAAAAAATCAGATTGGCAAAACATTGCAACTGTCTGAGTTTTTCTTTCGAAAACACAAACCTTAAAAATACATTCAGACACAAAGTAGCTCATCTTGCTTTCCCTCCCTCTCACCCTCTCTATTTTCTGTTTAACATACCCTTTCGTCACATTTCCCCATACAGACACACACACACACACACACACAAAGATATCTCATTTTAATGTTTATGGAATGTAAAGCCATTCATTTTCAAAATCCCTTCTCTAAACCATTATCTCTCATTGTAACACATAAGGGCGGAAACAGGAGATTTTGTGTGTGGGCGTACAACAGGCTTCTCTGTGCAGTCTTCTTAGAGAGAGAACGAGAAATAATGGTGAGCTGAAATTGATCCAAAAAAGGTAGAGACACAAGAGAAGGGGAAAGAGAGACCATTAAAGCAGATATTGCTGGTAGACAGAAGGACACACTCTACCACAGATCTGAATAATTATTCGAGGTGTGTGTGTGTGTGTGTGTGTGTGTGTGTGTGTGAGAGAGAGAGAGAGAGAGAGAGAGAGAGGAGGAGGAGGAGGGATGATAAAATTGCTTGATTAAGAAAGAGAGTGAGAAAAAGAGAGGGAAAAGAAAAAGGGGGATGGGTAAATATCCAACAAACTGTTTAATTTTGCTGCCTTGAAAATCAAACAGTAATAAAATCGTGTAGATGTTATCAAGAACGTGATTTAAAGGAATGCATCATCCAAAATTTTTAATTCTGTCATCATTAACTCACCCTCATGTTGTTCCAAACCCGTGAAACACGTTATGGTGTGTTCAAGAATGATCGTATTTATGAGTTGAACTTATTCTGGGTTTTCTTTGCAACCATGACTTTGTGTCGATACATGAATCATGGCAGAAGCCAGTTGTTATTTGTAATAATTTGTAATAAAGCAAAGGATTTTGACTGTGCAGTTCAGTTTGTTTGCATTTTTTGTATTGTTAATGAAGGATAACGATAAAACTTGCCAGAAATGAAGCCCCGTTTAGCTTGTTTATGCAGCGTTAAGCATTTGCAACAAAACTAAATTTCTCATCATTATATGTGGCCGCACAAGAATGATAAAATAGGTAGATAATTTAATAATTACACACCTAATGCATGGCTTTGCTCTTCATCTTGTTGCATTGGTGCTAAAAAAAGCTTCCTGCCTTCAGTAGTAAGTAAAAAAGAGAGAAAGAAATATGAAATTGCAAAATGGGTCCGTTCTTTCAGAGTAAAATCACTTGAACGCACATCACATCCTATTTACGATTTCCAACCTCATAAGTACGAACTTCCCAGGACTTCAACACACCATTAGCATCAGTCCCCATTCACTTTCATTGCATCTTTTTTCCATACAATGAAAGTAAATGGTCATATCATTCTTTCTCCCCAACATCTCCTTTTGTGTTCCATGGAAGAAAGAAAGTCAAACAGGTTTGGAACAACACGGATGATAATAAATGATGACAGAATATTCATTTTTGGTGAACTATCCATTTAAAAACCACAGGACAACTATGACATTTTCTGTTCATTTCCATCACGGATCCAGTTTTTCACAACTTTGAACAAGAAAATATCTTTTCCACTAAAAATCTTTAAGTTCCACTGAATTGTCCAGTAACAAATCCTATTTTTCCCACCTGCTGACAGTAATCTCCAAAGGTTTTTTTTATTTGACTATATTAATGAAAAAGATTAGCAAGTATTTTGGCTTTTACCACAAAGGAGGTTTACATTTTTTTAATTTTTAATACACTACTCTGCATGTAATTCATTATGAAATCTTACTCTGTATGATCTTACTGGATGGAACATATTGAAAAGACATCTGACAAATCTGCTTAGGTTACATGTTATGTGTTTTCTGTTATATTTGTCCTAGAGAGCAAAAGTAACTCCTTAATCCAAAGCACTTGCCTTCACTTTAACCAGGACATTAGCTCTGTCACTTAATCCTCTGATCCAGTGCTGGCTCTATACATCACTGTACCGCCCAGCATAAACATATAAGCAAGGCAGCGAGCTCAACGGGAGTAGTGGCAGGCTGAGTGGGTTGTGAGCTGAACTAATGAAGCTCAGATTGGAGCCTCATCGTCCTGTGCTTTCCCACCTTTTACAGACGCTACCAGGGGAATCAATTTGAACAAACACAGAACATATTATGGCTGGGTTCATTGCAGCGTTAATTAATGTAGCAGACGCTAAAGAAACTCAGAGTACAGTGAGTCCCAATTATCCAGGGAGCAGCCAGGAGCTGATTTGCCATTTATTATATTAAGTATTCGGAATTAGTCGAGTCCAGGTATAATTAAAAATTGTGCCACTTTCACCTGCAACATGTGGAAACTTGTTAATTCCCCCCTTCCCCCATGATTTAACAGATGGTGAGAGAGGAGGAAAGGATACTGAATTAAAAAAAAAAAACATGTTGCTGTTTAATCTATAAGTGGAGCGTAGTTTAATAAAGCAGAATTTGGCAACATTATACTGTTTGATGTAAATATCACTGATGGTCTGCTGTGGCGATCCCCAACTGGAGCAGCCGAAAGAAGAAGAAGAAGATTCTGTTTGATGTAAATGAGAGGACAAAAAATGTCTGATGTTGTGTATTTATTCCGGATTGTTGTGTCACTGAGAATGAACCTGTCACATGTCTCATTTCTCACTTGGAGGCTCGTTGGCATGCTAATCTTTTTTCACTTTTGCTGTTTGTTTGTTTGGAGTCTGCCTTCACTTTCTGTACCAATAAAACAAAACACTGGAGGTGAGACACAAAATAGTAATCATTTCAACGTGTTGCAGGGCTTCTTTCTCAAACGTCTGTGCTGAAATTGAATTGTGCGGTATGCATTGAGGGAAATGTCTGCGAGCTACATCATCGAATCTCAATATTTCTGATATGTGTGTATGCTTTCATAGGCCGGGTTATGGCTTCAGTAGGAAGCCGACTTCATTTGAGCATGTGTGTGCACAGTGACGTGGGGGCTCAGTGTGAATCATAGGGTTGACATGGAAGGCTTCAGTCACAGGTCATTTAGCACAGTGGGAAATCTGTTCCACCACAGCACACACACACATACACACAAATATACACTGGTGCTGCTGTAAATACACTATGCCTTACATCAATCTTTCTGGACATTTCTCAAAAGTGTAATTTGAAAGAAACATCAAGTAGTCTTCAGGAATTAGTTCTCACTGTAAAAATGTGCAGTTGTAACATTAAGTAGGATTTTTTTTTTACTTCGTCTAACTCCTAAAAATTACTTTAGTTGGTGTAACCTAATAAAGTCAATCATTTTAAAGTATAATTTTAACTTGAATAATATAACTTAATTTAGATGTTTCCACATGACATGATGAACATTTCTTAAAAGATCAGTTCATTCAAAAATTAAAATGTTGTCATTTACTCACCCTAATTTTGCTTCAAAGTGCAACACAAAAGGTGAATTTTCCAGTCTGTCAAGCTCGAAAAAGGACAAAAAAATTACCATAAAACCACAGTTAAAATAATTGATGTGACTCATGCTTTATATTCCAAGTTTCCAGAAGACATACGATCACTTTGTGTCATTAACAGAACAGAATTTAATCAAATCATTCAAATGATCTTTTAAATCAGATACGGGGGCTATGTCAAGAACATCGAACCTGCAGTATCTCTTACGACATGACGTCTTGACATTTGGTCACAAGACGAAATGAGAACCAATGACTTTTGATGTTATCGATGTAAACTGGTAAGTAATCGTACAAATTGGCTCGGACAAAAATGTACAACTTTTCCTCCCACAGAGAAAAATAAACGAACCAACAAACAATGTTATTACGTTATTTCCTAAATGTAACCCTTAACCAATCCTAACTCCTTACCCAAACCCTGAACCTAACCATGACTGATACATCAGTCATTTGTATTGCTTAAACAAATATGGAATAAGTAACCAGATTGGATCACAGATGTTTATTTTCTTAAAAGTGTTGTGATCGATGGCTTGCTAGAATTTGATACCTCTATTGTATCGATTTAAAATTCTATTTGTTGATTGGTTGGTCTCTGTTGGAATTAAAGTCGTACCTTTTCTTACGAGCCAAGTAATGCAATATCTTACAATTTCGCCATCTCTTATGAATTGTTACAAGTTCTCAAGAGACTGTTGTTTTTCCCTTTGTGCTACTTGCAATGAAGGTGGCTGTATAAAATGATGGGGGAGATCATGTAAAACAAGCAGTGTTGTTTTCTAATGTGGACAAACAACTGTCCATCAAATCACACTTTGTTTCAGAGTGCTCCGACAACAGTTTAAATCCTGCAAATAAAACACACTCACACTGATCCACACACAAACACACTGCAACAGCTGTGAGCATGATGAAGACAATGAGTGAGACAAACAATGCCGTAAAATGTGCCACTGCCAAACAACACAAGACAGGACCAACAACAAATCTCGACAGGAACAAACCTTTACAGGAAGGTGTGTATGTGCTAGTGCAATCCTCATCTCTGTTAGGCACCTTGTAGACAACTGTTGAGGATGTTTTGCAATGTTACCATGGTGATGGTTCCTTTGACATACAATACAAGGTCTATAGCTTTATCTTAATCTATATAAAAATGATAATTATCTATAATGCTCATTTTAACAAAATACATCCTGACCCCCGAGGACAGTGGAATGATGCTTTAGTCATGCAGGTTACCAATCAAAGGTGTAGGCCCATGAGTCTTTTCAGTTTTCAACACGATAAACTACCATGAACAAAATAATTGTCAAAGCTAATGTCCCATTCAACCATAAAATGACTGTGAAAAAGGGAGTATGAATTTTACACATCATGCTGAATTTAAAATATCTCTGAAATTCAACAATGAAAATTATATTTGAAATTAGCCTGCACTCTAAAAAGTGAATGCAGGCAGTGGTTAGTTTAAGGAGCTATTTCTACCTGATTTGACACTTAAAAATTACTTTAATTTGTGTTACTTAATGTATTCAGGTTGATTTAGTCCTAATTTGACTTGAACAAAACCAGTTAATTTAGATGTTACCACATGTAGCACATTTCAGGTTATTTGACAAAATAGTTTTTTACAGTTTGTTCACAAACCTTTTTCAATCTTGATCAAGCCTTTTTTTCTCACTCACGGTTCCTACCCTCCTCACACTTCGCTTTTTCTTATTTCTTCTATTTCTTTGCATCTTTCTTTTTTCGTCTTCTCTTAATCGGCCTCAAGGCACTAGGTCGCCATTGGGGGTGACACAATAAGAGCGAAGACAATAACGAAAACTCATTTAGGATGCAATTCTGAGTTCCTTAGTGAGCCCCACTAAAATGTCCTCATAAACATTGATTTCACCCTTTCCACACATAAATGGTCAAACTGCTCAAACTCATGTTTGTAAAAGAATTAGGCCCACTCATGCAAGTTTGTTCTGAATTGGCCTCACATGCCACAGCAGTGTTTGTTTGTTAAGCTGTTTTTATTTGTCAAAAACACCCATGCAGTCACCGCCTAATTGGCAAGTGAGTTTTGCCTTATGTAAAATCAGACTTAATCCGAATGCCTTTTTTAATAGGCATGTTAACAACACAAGATAGTAGTAAACAGTAGCACAAACAAGTCATATTAATGAGTGAAAAATATTTTGATGATACATTAATGTGTCAAGAGCTGTGGTTTCAAAAGGAATGTGTATAATTAGGTTTCTCCTGCAGACACAGACTGAAGACAAGACAGAGCTCTCAGAAAGGGATTATCACATGAAACTTTATTGAGCACCGCCATCTACAGGCGTGATGAGACATTGCATGAGATTAGCCGATGGAAACACTTCATAGGAAATAATACATTTATTTAAATTTTTTTTATTTTTTATTATTTAATAAATAATTAGTATTCCTGACATCATTGACCTTTTAAACGAGTGTGAAACGTCGTGATGATGATGATGATGATGATGATAATAATAATAATAATAATACATTTTACAACTTTTAAGGAATATTCCTCGACAGTATTTTTGGCATTATGTTGATTATCACCCAAATTAAACTCGTCCTCGTTTATTAGAAGAAGAAGAAGAAGAAGAAGAAGAAGAAGTAGTAGTAGTAGTAGTAGTAGTAGTAGTAGTCGAGGTTACATTATGGAACGAATGGTTCCAATACTTAAACACTAAAAAAACTCTGTTTAAAAGTAAAGCAACAAGATGTAAATATTATCCCTGATTTTTAAATGATAAAATCAGGGATTTACATATACCAGTTTTAGGGCATTTAGGCCTACCAGCAGTGTTTACGACGTTGTGTCGTCATGACGAAGTTGCAATATTGGGTATAACCAATTACACTTACATAAAGTTATTTTATCACTCCAAAATCATGTTAACACTTAAAATGTTTACGTCTTGTAAATAAAAAGTGTGTATTTCAATATGGACTGGCCACATTCACTTTCTTTGTTAGTGCCTTATTGTAGTCTTTTTGCTTGTTTTTAAATAAAGGAGTGATGAGTTGAAATTATGTTTTGTGTTAGGCTAATCAACATGCCACAAATGAGGAATATTCCGGGTTCAATACAAGTTGAGCTTTATCGACAGCATTTGTGGCATCATGTTGATTACCACAAAAATTATTTTGACTCGTCCCTCCTTTTCTTTAAAATTAGCAAATATCGAAGTTACAGTGAGGCACATACAATGGAAGTGAATGGGGCCAATTTTTAAAGGGTTTAAAGTAAGAAATGTGAAGCTTATAATTTTATAAAAGTACTAACATTAATTCTTCTGTTAAAACTCATGTATTATTTGAGCTGTAAAGTTGAGTAAATATTCATTTTTACAGTCATTTTAGCGTTTTAGTGTTTGTTGACATTACATCATCATGGCAACGAAGTTGAAAAATTGGCTATAACTTTACTCAGAAAAGGTTAGTAAGTGATTTTCTTACACTAAAATCTTGTGAACATGCATATTTTACATCTTGTCACTATACTTTTGAAATAGTGAGTATTTTTATGTTTACGGATTGACCCCATTCACTCCCATTGTAAATTCTTCACTGGAACTTTTTTTTTTTTTTAAAGAAAATGAGGAGCAGGTCAAAATACATTTTTGTGGTAGTTAATAGTATGCCACAAATGCTGTCGATTTAGGTTAACTTGTATTAAACCTGGGAAAATCCTTCAAGAATGTAACATTTTGTTTATTCAAAATTGTTCATGAGGGACAGAATGTATTTTGGTCATTTGATGTTTTGTGCGTGCATATTTTGAGAAGAAAGTCTCAGTAGGCTTAGTGCAAATAGGTATAGCTGCAAGCCGGAGACCTCCAAGTGGGGGCGGGGTTACTCCAAAAAGGGGTTGCGCCAACTTCAAAAGGGGGCGTCACTTCCATTCACGGTTAACGTTAGGGGCTCCCTATATATTTAATGGCAATTTGGAGCTCACGCCCCTTTTTCTCCAGTAGTGAGGCATCAGGTAACAATCTGTCCAGATGTACTTTCGCATTGTCTGCAAGGGGGCGCTGTGTACCTAAACTTGCATATGTCTTCATCAACTACTTCAGGGAGGGGTGCTTTGGTTTGACACCTAATTTTAACACTTTTAGTCATTGAATATGTACAATTCTCACAGATGTAAGGTCTTTAGAGACAAAATGAGAGAGATGCTTCAATATATTTTATTCACTATACAATATAATATAGTTTATTGGTATTCAAAGCATTATATTTTAAGCATACAAGCTCTCTCTTAAGTGGCTGGACCACTCTCTTTTTACTGCTACTTTCTGCTTTAAAAAATTTGATAAATGTGTCTATAGGTCTGGCCTTCTGTTCGCACTCATAACACAGATGCAGAACAATCAATGTCTGCAAATTCAAATGGGAACAGTAATTCGCACCTGGGTAAGTATACATTGAAAACAGTTCACATGCAAAAATCTTTAAATCACAACTATTTATGAGTGCATATCCAAATGTGTTGGGGATGGGAGGTCGGTGCTCAGATATGCATCTCTAAACTATTTGAACGTGTGAACAGCCCTTGGGATTCCATGCAGACGTCAAGCAATATTGCGTGACTGAGGTTTGCTGGATGAACAGATGGGGCTAAAGTGGTCATGGTATCTCAAGGAAGTAAATGCCCAGTAGGGATTTGTGTCTTGGATCAAGTGCTTGTTCAAAAAATACATTAGCTTAATGGTGAGTTATTGCCTATTGGAAAGTGGCCTACGGATTGCTGTAGTTCACTGTGCTGTATCCAATTAGATGTTGGTGGCCTTTGACCTCTATTTAGCCTGTAAATTAATGGTTGGATTGGCTGAACCTGTTTGTTTCTGTCTGACTCAAACAAAGATCAGGGATTACTGTAATGAGCGATGACCTGCTTACTTATGCGATCAGTTTACATATAAACCTGTTCCAAGAAAATCCATAAATCGTTCAAGTACACTCATTTATGACAAATGCTTAACTGAGTGTATTGTTTTCAGGCTAAAGATTTCTTGTTTGCAGCCATCATGTCTTAATCCACACAATATACCATATTTGTATATATTCTGGCCTTTGTGGGTGAAAGATAGTTGACCCCAAAGTACAAGTAAAAACAGAGATTCTTTCATGTTTTGTATTGTCTTATGTCATTACAGCACTTAATGCAGCACTTGTGATTGACAGACAGTGTCAAAGGCTGGTCAACCTTGAGAAAACAAGGCTTCCAGCTATTCTTGGGTACAGTACTCAGATAGCAGCAACATCACACAGATTTTATACGGTATATGACATAGGAAAACATGGTATCTGGCATTAGCAAGTTACATAATTTCTCTAAAAATGGTAACAGTTATCTTAATTTATAAATGCAAA
The DNA here is from genome assembly GCF_019703515.2 of Myxocyprinus asiaticus. Lineage (NCBI taxonomy): Eukaryota > Metazoa > Chordata > Actinopteri > Cypriniformes > Catostomidae > Myxocyprinus > Myxocyprinus asiaticus. The sequence continues at coordinate 25,911,500 of NC_059360.1, forward strand.
TGTGTTCCTCTATCTCAACACTGTAAAAAGTGGTAAATTGTTACCATAAGGAGTGCTCTCTCTCTCTCTCTCTCTCTCTCTCTCTCTCTCTCTCTCTCTCTCTCTCTCTCTCTCTCTCTCTCGCTCTCTATACAGTATATATACACAGTTGAAGTCAGAAATTTACATACACCTTAGCCAAATACATTTAAACTCAGTTTTTCACAATTCCTGACAAACATTCCCTGTCTTAGGTCAATTAGGATCACTACTTTATTTTCAGTATGTGATATGTCAGGATAATAGTAGAAATAATGATTTATTTCAGCTTTTATTTCTTTCATCTCATTCCCAGTGGGTCAGAATTTCACATACACTTTGTTAGTATTTGGTAGCATTGCCTTTATATTGTTTAACTTGGGTCAAACATTTTGGGTAGTCTTTCACAAGCGTCTCCTTCCTGAGTGGTATGATGGCTACGTGGTCCGAGTGTTTATACTCACGTACAATTTTTGTACAGATGAACGTGGTCCCTTCAGGCATTTGGAAATTACTCTCAAGGATGAACCAGATGTGTGGAGGTCCACAGTTTTATTTCTGAGGTCTTGGCTGATTTCTTTTGATTTTCCCATGATGTCAAGCAAAGAGGCACTGAGTTTGAAGGTAGGCCTTAAAATACATCCACAGGTACACCTCCAATTCAGTACACCTCCTATCAGAAGCTAAATGTCTAATTGTTTAAAGGCTTGACATCATTTTCTGGAATTTTACAAGCTGCTTAAAGGCACAGTTAACTTAGTGTATGTAAACTTCTGACCCACTAGAATTGTGATATAGTCAATTAAAAGTGAAACAATCTGTCTGTAAACAATTGTTGGAAAAATTACTTGTGTCATGCACAAAGTAGATGTCCTAAATGACTTGCCAAAACTATAGTTTGCTAATATTAAATCTGTGGAGTGGTTAAAAAATGAGTTTTAATGACTTCAACCTAAGTGTATGTAAACTTCTGACTTCAACTGTGGCTGCCAAAAGTTTGGAATAATGTACAGATTTTGCTGTTTTGGAAGGGAATTGGACTTTAATTCACCAAAGTGGCACTCAACTGATCACAAAGTATAGTCAGGACATTACTGATGTAAAAAACAGCACCATCACTATTTGAAAAAATTCATTTTTGATCAAATCTAGACAGGCCCCATTTCCAGCAGCCATCACTCCAACACCTTATCCTTGAGTAATCATGCTAAATTGCTAATTTGGTAAAAATCACTTAAATCACTTAAAAGAAAATCACTTACCATTATATCAAACACAGTTGAAAGCTATTTGGTTCGTTAAATGAAGCTTAACATTGTCTTTGTGTTTGTTTTTGAGTTGCCACAGTATGCAATAGACTGGCATGTCTTAAGGTCAATATTAGGTCAAAAATAGCAAAAAAGAAACCGCTTTCTCTAGAAACTCGTAAGTAAAATCATTGTTTTGAGGAATGAATGCTATACAATACTTGAAATTGCCAAAAATACAAATGTGTACATTACAGTCTTCAAAGACAAAGGACAACTGACTCTAACAAGGACAGAAAGAGACGTGGAAGGCCAGATGTACAAATAAACAAGAGGATAAGTACATCAGAGTCTCTAGTTTGAGAAATAGATGCCTCACATGTCCTCAGCTGACAGCTTCATTGAATTCTACCTGCTCAACACCAGTTTCATGTACAACAGTAAAGAGAAGACTCAGGGGTGCAGGCTTTATGGGTAGAATTGCAAATACATTTTTGAAACAGAAAAACAAAAAGAAAAGGTTAGAGTGGGCAAAGAAACAGACATTGGAAAAGAGTGTTTGGATCTTAACCCCATTGAGCTTTTGTGGGATCAGCTAAACTATAAGGTGCATGAGAAGTGCTCAACAAGACAGCCACAATTATGGCTAGTGCTACAGGAAGTGTGGGGTGAAATGTCACCTGAGTATCTGGACAAACTGACAGCTAGAATGCCAAGGATCTGCAAAGCTGTAATTGCTGCACATGGAGGATTCTTTGATGAGAACTCTTTGAAGTAGTTTAAGAAGTTCTGAACATCGTTTCAAATTGCAATAGTAATTTTTCGTGTTATTAATGTCCTGACTATACATTGTGATCAGTTGAATGCCACTTTGGTGAATAAAAGTACCAATTTCTTTCCATAAGAGCAAAATCTGTACATTATTCCAAACTTTTGGCTGCCAGTGTATATACTGTATACATATATATATATATATATACACTCACTGAGCACTTTATTAGAAACATCTGTACACCTACTTATTCATGCGATTATCTAATCAGCCAATTGTGTGGCAGCAGTGCAGTGCATAAAATCATGCAGATACAGGTCAAGAGCTTCAGTTAATGTTCACATCAACCATTAGAATGGGGGGAAATGTGATCTCAGTGATTTCAACTGTGGCAGGATTGTTGATGCCAGACGGACTGGCTTGAGCATTTCTGTAACTACTGATCTCCTGGGATTTTCACACACAATAGTCTCTAGAGTTTACTCAGAATGGTGGCAAAAACAAAAAACATCCAGTGAGCGGCAGTTCTGTGGACGGAAACACCTTGTTGATGAGAGAGGTCAACACTTCATACCCCATAATGACAAAGCAAAAACCAGATTTGTGATAACTTTGCAAATTTATTAAAAAGAAAAAACTGAAATATCACATTGACATAAGTAATCAGACCCTTAACTCAGTACTTAGTTGAAGCATCTTTGACAGCGATTACAGCCTCAAGTCTTTTTGGGAATGATGCGACAAGCTTTGCACACCTGGATTTAGGGATGTTCTGCCATTCTTCTCTGCATATCCTCTCAAGATCTGTCAGGTTGTATGGGGACCGTCGGTGGACAGCCATTTTCAGGATGTCTCTGTAAACTCCAGAGATGTTCGATTGTGTTCAAGTCCGGGCTCTGGCTGGGCCACTCAAGGACCTTCACAGAGTTGTCCATAAGCCACTCTTGCATTGTCTTGGCTGTGTGCTTAGGGTCATGTTCCTGTTGGAAGGTGAACCACCATCCCAGTCTGAGGTCCTGAGCACTCTGGACCAGGTTTTCATTAAGGTTATCTCTGTATTTTGCTTTCAGCTTTCCTTCAACCCTGACCAGTCCCCCAGTCCCTGCTGCTAAAAAATACCCCCACAGCATGATGCTACCACCACCATGCTTCACTGTTGGTATGGTACTGCGCAGGTGATGAGCGGTGCCTGGTTTCCTCCAGACATGACGCTTGGAATTGAGGCCAAACAGTTCAATCTTCGTTTTATCAGACCAGAGAATCTTGTTTCTCACAGTCTGAGAGTCCTTTAGGTGCTTTTTTATGTGTCTTGCACTGAGGAGAGGCTTCCGTCTGGCCCAGATAAAGCCCAGATCGGTGGAGTGTTGTAGTGATTGCTGTCCTTCGGGAAGTTTCTCCCATCTCCACACATGATCTCTGGAGCTCAGCCAGAGTGAACATCGGGTTCTTGGTCACCTTTCTTACCAAGGCCCTTCTCCCCTGATTGCTCAGTTTGGCTGGGTGGCCAGCTCTAGGAAGAGTCCTGGTTGTTCCAAACTTCTTCCATTTAATAATCATGGAGGCCACTGTGGTCTTGGGAAATTTCAATGCAGCCAAATGTTTTTGTACCCTTCCCCAGATCTGTGCCTCGACATAGTCCTGCCTCTGAGCTCTGCAGGCAGTTCCTTTGACCTCATGGCTTGGTTTTTGCTCTGATATGCATTTTCAGCTGTTAGACCTTTTATAGACAGGTGTGTGCCTTTCCAAATCATGTCCAATCAATTGATTTGCCACAGGTGGACTCCAATCAAAGTGTATAAACATCTCAAAGATCCAGAGAAATGGGATGCACCTGAGCTAAATTTTAAGTGTCATAGCAAAGTGTCTGAATACTTCTGTCAATGTGATATTTCAAATTTTTCTTTGTAATAAATTTACAAAGTTAAATAGTCATTATATAAAGTAATTATAGGGCATGGAGTGTAAACTGATGTGAAAAAATAACAATAATTTAAAGTATTTTAGCATAAGGCTGCGACATACTTTCTGAATGCACTGTATATATACAGTATATATAATATGCACCTTGCAAATATGATATTAACCAGTAGACAGTAGCATTTTAGTTTATCTCATAGTCTTTAGTCTTTTAGTCTGTAAACCTTGATTAAATCACTTTAAATCTCTCTACAAATAAACCGTTAGTTGTTGTTAACATAGAATAAAACGTTATTAAAGCATTATTGCTCACCAGCACAGGCTGCTATTGCTACTTGGGGATAAAGTACAAGCAGCACCACACTTTAATCATGTCTCTCTTCTCAGACTGCTTATGGGATTCACATTTGACAAGGTACTGTGATTCAAGCCAACAATCTGAAGTAAACATCAGGGTGTAGAGAATGGATGTCACTTCTCTCACTCTTAGAAAAAAAGGTTCTTTGGTGTACTATATAGAACCCTAGTGTTTCATTACTCAGCTCCAAAGAACCCTTTATGGCAAAAAAGGTTCTATTCACAAAGATTAACAAAGAAATAACCTTTCTGGCACAAAAGGGTTCTATAGGATTAAAATTGTTCTATATATGTAGGGGGCTATTTCATTATTTTTTTTTATTTTTTATTTTTTTATATATATTTTTGCACACTACAGTTCTTTTGCACTTGCATTTCATACTGCAGAAGAAAAAAATTTCAACTGTGCCGGAAATTTTGGTGTTCCGAGGGTGACATTACCCTGGTGAGTGAGAGAAATAAATTAATTTGTTGAGTAATTTTATGTTATTTCTATTTATAATGACCTAACTCCTTGTCATTTGTGCCTTACTTGTTTAAGTCAGTAAGTAAAAAGAAGAAAAAATTAAAACGGTCTTGCACAGGCCTGCAATATTCTTCACCAGCAGGTTAGTAAATTCAAACTTGAATCACTAAAATCTCTTTTGTGGATTAACCAGTAATCCTGATGACAGGTTCTGTAATAATTTACTTATTACTTATTCTTTGCACCTAGAAAACATGGAAAAAGACGAAACAAGTTTCCAGTAGGACATCACAGCCTTACACATTGAACTAAGCAGACTGATATAAAAAGATGCATTGAGCTCTTTTCAAGAGAAACAAAGAATATCAAAGAGTTTTGCTTTTCTATTGATTCAACAACTTGTAAGTATTTGTTGTCTATAGTTTCATTGTAATTTACAAAAATATAATAATTAATGTTTTTATTATTATTATTATTATAATTTTATTGAAGATACTTCTTGAATATGGGTTTTTAGCAAAGACCTTCACCTACTTTAAAACCAACGTCATCAGAGCAATGAGATGTGGGAGTCAAGGGGGACATTTGACTTCAAAACAATGACAAAAAAAAAGACATTGTTAGCATTTCCAGACTTTTGCATTGCATCAAGGTTTTTATTATTATTATATATATATATATATTTCTGTTTGCATTGGCATTGCAGATCTGGAGTGCACCATTACTTGTTTGACCATCTTCAAACAGAGAAAACACAATGCTCCTCTTCCTCTTTAATTAAGCTTTAAGATATAATTGTGAGAGATACCAATTGTTTTGGTTTATGTTAAATTATTTAATGTTTATGATTTTTATATAAATAATATTACTACTAATTACACATTTATCTTATTATTACAAACCTGTGGATGGATTTATTAATTCTTATAACTATTGCATTATAAATTGTGTTAGTATACTGTAAATACAAACTATTAAAAATGCTACTAAATAATACTTAAATGTATTTATATGGTTATTTTACTATCTTCTAGTGATATAGTAACTATATTAAATATTCAATTCACATATCCATTAAATGTTCCACTGATAATAAAACAAAACTAAACTGAAAACTAAACAAAACCCCAATGTTACGATTCCATGCCCCTAAAAGGTTCTATATAGAACATTTAAGGGGTTACAAATATGAAGTGAGCGATAGAACCCTTTGGGTTCTATTTAGAACATTTTCTTCTAGGAGTGTAATGGGAATACATTATGAATCAGGAAACAGATTGTGTCTAATGTCCAATCGCACCTAGCCAACACGAAAAGGAAACTTGACTTAGTCAATTGATGTAATAGTGTTTGGATAGCTTATAAGCCATTGAGCGCTGCCACAAGAACTTGAGGCCTAATGCGCTGATTTTTCACAACCTGCCGTTTGAATATTGTCTGGACGGCAACATAAAAAAATGGAGAGGCAGAAAGGGTGAGTGGAGTGCCAAACAAAAGTCCAACTGTGAGCCTGTAGAACCCGTGTCTAAATGAAGACAGAAAAGATGGAACACCAAATGTGTCAGAATACCATAATTTACATTTGAAATGCATCCACAGCATATTACATTCACAAAGCATTTCATTAAGCTGTCAAATGAATATTTCTATGGATTTATTTGTCTGGGTTATTTATTTATTGATGTTTTCCGTCGTCACAGTGAATGTCAAATTGTATGGGGCAGGAGCTTAAGCAGTCACGCAACAGCAGGTGGTGATGTTTCCAGGATCGACAAGCTGCGTATAGACACACAAACTGCCAATCAACGGCGGTTCGGTACACAAAGTTTTGAAACATTTACACAAAATCATTACTTAAAGGAGATTCAACCGAATGCTTATAACGTTAGGGATGTAGCGCTAATATATAAACTAGAATGTTAAGCCTATATCACAGTTAGCAGGGCAAAATATAGAACAGTTTGCCCTGTTATTTTTATTTTTTACCCTAAAATGTACAGTGCCACACTCTGAGCCAGTATCACATAGCAGTAAACATTTACATGTACACTGTAAAAAATGTTTTGTCAGGTAAGCAAAAAATGTGCTCTATGTGGTAACATCTAAAATTACCTGGTTTAAGTCGAAAATATTATTTAATATGACTTGATCAACCTGAATACATTAGGTTACACCAACACAAGTATTTTTTAAGCATGAGATCAAGTAGAAAGGTGATACTTAGGTAACAACTGCATGTAACAACTTTTTATTGTGTATACTGATAAAAAATAAAAATAAAATAAAAATGCTCTTCACGTGGTAACATCTAAATTAACTTGTTTAATTCAAGTCAGAAATGCTACTTAACATTACTGAATCAATCTGAATACATTAGATTACACCAACAAAACTTTGGGTCCAACTTGACCCAAAATAAGATAATATTCATTAAATAATGATTATTGCCCAAAATCACTACTGTAAAAATATTCTGTGCATTGTGTGTTTGCATAGGTGTAGGTGCATATGAGAACATATGGCATATGGCAACATATGGTGCATTGATCCCTTGGGACAACAGAAGTGTTCAATCGGTTCATACACTCAACCACTGTGTAATTTATGGAAAAATACAGAATATACTGTAGGTAGAATCACATTATGGATTGTGGTATTCAAATCTCATACTAAAATTATGTAACCATTTTTATTCATAGCACATGACTCTCATAAAGTGAGAGTGCCGTCTTCTAAAGGGATTGCATGAGTGGCGTTAATGCCCAGATACTGCTGGTCCCTCATCACACAATGATAGCGAAGTAAAGGGGGCAGGCTTTGGGGCTGACTGCCGTAATATTCTAAAATATTGCTATTTGTCGTGTATTTCATTTTTATGATATTCATTGCTCTGATTTTAGTAAGCATCTTTATTAACCAAGTTGGAAGGAAAGTGTCAATTAGTTGTTAAAACCTCAGCAAAACCTACTCAACCCCTGAGGCTATCTATGAACACAGTGTACAAAAGACAATAGAGAAAGTGTGACAGCTTGGATCTCAGACTAGGTGCTCCTATGCTGATCAGCATGCTTGAGACAACTGTATGTGAAAAATGTGGCCTGTGGGTGTTAAAAACGAAATGGAGACAGAAAAGCTCTGTCAAATGAAATCACTAATTATGACTTCCACGAAATCCCTCAGTGCTGGCAAATGATGGCTCCTTTAATGGGACCATTGGCATAATGAGAAGGAGAGAGAGTGAGAGAAACTGTCTAAAAGGGAAGTCTAGCGTTGACTGACATCTTTGATGTTGAAACCAATTAGATTGGGCAAAGTGGAGTGGACTCGCCGCTCCCCCTTTCCCGAGTTTATTATATTCTGTCACAGACGCAAGGCTCGATTTGTCAATTCGGTATCAGGTTGTGTGTGGCTGACGTGAAGGGGGATGTGGAGATTGACAGGGTTTGGAGGGCCCGGAGAACAAATGAGTGTGTCTGATAATGGGCATTCCACGCACTGTGTGACATTTCCTACCCAGCTGTCCGTGGGCCTGTCTAGCATTTCAAGAATCAGGCCCTTTGTGCGGCTACTCTGAATGGAGGCTCTGCGCAGTTTCCCAGAGAGGAAACTGAGAGGCTAATAGAGCGAGTGAGATGTGTTGCCAGGTTCTTTCATTATGTCCATATTCCAAGGGTTGTGTTAACGAGGCGCCGCCTCAGGTTGAGGGTAACAAGCTGTCTATCACTCTACAATCACATACACTCATGCACACACACACATAGAAAGGGATGGAGGCTGAAGGAGTCCCAGTGCTAACAAGGGCCACAAAAAACACATGTTGGGTGTAGAGTTTTGTACCAAATCAGTTTGTGCCTTCAGATGGGGTTCAGAAGTATAATATACATATACCTAGATTTTCCCTGTGCCCCCAAGAATCTACTCATTTGCATGTGAAAATAATCAGTGGCAAATTTGCAGCAAATCTTTTTTTTTTTTGTCCTTTCACAAAATTGCAAGTTTGTGGCTAGTTTGCCAGAACTCTAGATTTTTTGTAAGGATGACTATCAAGTCAAGTCAGTGTAATTTGTATAGCTTTTTTCACAACACACATTGTTTCAAAGCAGCTTTACAGAAAATTATGCTTTAACAGAAAAAGCTGTAATATAGTAATGTCTTTGAGTCATAATAGTGCGGTTTAAAAAAAAAAAAAAAAACATGATTGTAAATTGTGCCTTAAAATAAATAATACAAAATTCTTATATTTACACTGGTGGCCAAAAGTTTGGAATAATGTACAGATTTTGCTCTTATGGAAAGGAATTGTTACTTTTATTCACCAAAGTGGCATTCAGCTGATCACAATGTATAGTCAGGACATTAATAACATGAAAAATTACTTAAAATTACTGAAATAATGTTCAGAACTTCATAAACTACTTCAAAGAATTCTCATCAAAGAATCCTCCACGTGCAGCAATGACAGCTTTGCAGATCCTTGGCATTCTAGCTGTCAGTTTGTCCAGATACTCAGGTGACATTTCACCCCACACTTCCTGTAGCACTAGCCATAATTGTGGCTGTCTTGTTGAGCACTTCTCATGCACCTTATAGTTTAGCTGATCCCACAAAAGCTCAATGGGGTTAAGATCCAAACACTCTTTTCCAATGTCTGTTTCTTTGCCCACTCTAACCTTTTCTTTTTGTTTTTCTGTTTCAAAAATGTATTTGCAATTCTACCCATAAAGCCTGCACCCCTGAGTCTTCTCTTTACTGTTGTACATGAAACTGGTGTTGAGCAGGTAGAATTCAATGAAGCTGTCAGCTGAGGACATGTGAGGCGTCTATTTCTCAAACTAGAGACTCTGATGTACTTATCCTCTTGTTTATTTGTACATCTGGCCTTCTACATCTCTTTCTGTCCTTGTTAGAGCCAGTTGTCCTTTGTCTTTGAAGACTGTAGTGTACACCTTTGTATGAAATCTTCAGTTTTTTGGCAATTTCAAGTAATGTATAGCCTTCATTCCTCAAAACAATGATTTTACTTACAAGTTTCTAGAGAAAGCGGTTTCTTTTTTGCCATTTTTTGACCTAATATTGACCTTAAGACATGCCAGTCTATTGCATACTGTGGCAACTCAAAAACAAACACATAGACAATGTTAAGCTTCATTTAACAAACTAAATAGCTTTCAGCTGTGTTTGATATAATGGCAAGTGATTTTCTAGTACCAAATTAGCAATTTAGCATGATTACTCAAGGATAAGGTGTTGGAGTGATGGCTGCTGGAAATGGGGCCTGTCTAGATTTGATCAAAAATGACTTTTTCAAATAGTGACGGTGCTGTTTTTTACATCAGTAATGTCCTGACTATACTTTGTGATCAGTTGAATGCCACTTTGGTGAATTAAAGTACCAATTTCCTTCCAAAACAGCAACATCTGTACATTATTCCAAACATTTGGCTGCCAGTGTTTATTTAGACCCCCAGCGAGGAAGCTAAGGCAACAGTGGCAAGGAACACAAAACTCCATAAGATGTTGGTTAATGGAAAAAAATAACCTTGGGAAAAACCAGGTTCACTTTGGGGGCCAGTTCCCCTCTAAACAGCATGTATATAATGCCAATATTAGTTATTTATGTGTAGTACAAGTCAAGATTTAAAGTTAGTAAACAAAGTAAGTGTTAGGGTCCAATGTTTAAACAAAATGTTTTTGTATTAACTGTAAGATTAATGACTAAAGTAATAGTGATTTTCATCATTAAATCTGTTTGTCTGACCAACGGAAGATTGGGGGAGTGTGTAGCGTTTAAGAAACCTGTCAATAACAATATATATATATATATATATTTTTTTTTTTTTTTTTTTTTTGGGGGGGGTAATTTTTTGACAATGATAGTAGAGCAGAAATAAAAAAAAAATCCTTTAACCATTGCGCTCAGAAAATTGCTATTAATAATGGGAAATGATTGAATATTGTTTTATGATATGAGTACACAATCTAAGTGTGTGTTCCTAGTATTTCTCCCTATGTCAGAATGAGTGTGCTGATTGTTTCCAGAGGGACATGAGGGAACAGTGATTCACCAATGTAGTACTAAAAACACTGCCTTAAGAGTCTGATGGGTTTTGTGCAGTGTTAATATGAATTATGGAAATATGAATTTTGGACTCTGTAAGCGTGCCTAGTATAAGATGCAGTATGACTCAGGCTTCCTTTGGGTGATGTTTGAAGTGATGGTTGTGTCATTGTTGGATGTGATGTTGTTTTCCTTTCAGCTAGCTTGTTTAGCTTAGCATTAGATGTAAGTTAGCCTTAACCAGCTTTAACACAGGGAATTTTTTTGTGTGTACATTTGTATTTGTGATGAGGAGGAGGGCATGGCCAGGCCGTGATGGAGCACGGCCGGCGCTGAATCAGCTGATCAGTGGGACAGCGAGATAAGGGGCAGCTGGAGATGCCGGTTCCAGAGAGAGAGAGATGCATGCGGCCGCATTGCATGTGTGTCTGTGTCCTTATGTTTTATGTTGTTTTAAGTTCATTTATGCATTAAAAGTTTATGTTGATTGTTCAGCCAGTTCCCGCCTCCTCCTTGCCCAAACTTTAACTGTAACAGTGGTGCCGAAACCTGGGAAGGAGGGATGCGCTTTCATGGAGTCCTCGCCGTTGCCATCTTCAAGCCGGAGGAACGCAGCTGCCATCCGCCAGGGGAGGAGCGAGCTGGCATCCGCCAGAGGGAGGAGGAGCAGTTGAGGAACGGCGACAGCACGTCCGGGAGCTGACGAGCATGTTCTTCTCTCTCTCCTCTCTCTCTCTCTGTGCCTCTGCCCGCCTTTTCCCTCTCCCCACGCCTCCCTTCATCTCTCCCACAGGTTCACAGGAGGCGGGGTGGGCCACTGGCTGACAGAACGGCCGGAAGGGCAGCGTCTCTCCCCCGGAGAATGGGGGGGGGTGGAGGTTAGTCAGACCGGCTGCACCCCGGCGGGGGAGGAGTGTGACGAGGAGGAGGGTATGGCCGGGCCGTGATGGAGCACGGCTGGCGCTGAATCAGCTGATCAGTGGGAGAGCGAGATAAGGGGCAGATAGAGACGCCGGTTCCAGAGAGAGAGAGAGAGAGATGCACGCGGCCGCGTTGCATGTGTGTCCTTATGTTTTATGTTGTTTTACATTCATTTATGCATTAAAAGTTTATGTTGATTGTTCAGCCGGTTCCCGTCTCCTCCTTGCACGACTTTTAACTGTTACATTATTATTTAGACATTTTTATTGTAAAATATACAATATAAACCTATATATATCTTATATAGGCTATGCTTTAGCAAACAATATTAGCATAGTAGCATTTGCCTATTATAAAAGTAAAACGGTTAACAAACCTCAACACACTTCAAAAGACTATCTTAGAGTTAGTTTTGGGGAAACAGGTCTCGGCTACGTTTCTTTACTCCATTACTCTGTTAGTGTTGTAAGACAGAATGACAGTGGGTACATTTGCACTGATTTTCAGGTCAGTTCATTCATGCATTCAGGGGTATCTGCTTCCCTCAGAATGAAGTTTGGCAACAGGAAAATATGGTTTGGGAAATCTCTTCATGAAATACATTCATGAAATAAAATCAAACACACTGATAATTAAAAATACAGCATAAATCAAATATATTAATATATGCATGAATCAATAAATGCATACTGTAAATCAAAAGTGCTGACTATCTCAACACTGATAAACATAATAACTTGCATTAAAAACATGCAGTGTGATCTGCTAAGAACATCCATTTAGTAAGGTTAAATCCTCCAGGCATAAGAGTGACAGATTGTCTGTTTATTTTAAGCTGAATATCAGCATATACCACCATTCTCATTTGTGGCAAGTGTTAGTAGGGCCAGTGTCATGTTTTGGTGTAAATCTTAATCCATTACAAGAAATTTCAAATAACATCAATAGATTTAATTCCCCTATTCATTTTTAAGAAATCATTGATATATTGGTGCTACTTTTTTGCAATTGTATGTACTGCACAGATTTGAAGATAGCTGTTGTGACTTTTGTAATGTTTTGACTTTAGCTCTGTAGTTCAGCATTGCTCCTGGTTCTATGGCATCAAGGAGTTAATATTTTAGCTTTTCTTCCCCTTGTTCTTCTCCAAGTGAACATGTAGTTTGCCTTGTTTTCTGAGTGCTAAATGCAGAGCTATGCTTATCGGATGGAAGAGCAAGAATCAAAATAAAGGAAAACAACTGTGTGGAAGCACAAAGGAGTGTGTACAAGCACCAGCGAGATCTTCATGTTCCTCAATGTTAATATGTCTAAACACACACTCCACTTCCCTGTTTGCCTCCCGGTACAGTTTTCAAACTGCCTGTGACATAACAAAGGGCAAAACAATTAATGAAAATTAGTGTATTTTAGTGTTGCTTTGATCATCATGGATAATTTAATTATTCTTAGTATTCCCTGGCCCAAATTGAAGAAGCTTTAAAATTAGCTCTCTGTGCTTTTAAATGTAGGTCAGTTATCTTGAAGTCACTCAACCATCTGACACGTTTAGTTTGCAGCCAGGTGTGAAATAAAGATCCATTTTCAAGCTCAAATTAGAATGTGAACCAATACATAAATATCTCATTTTCTCAAATACATTCTTCTGAGTACCCCTTCCAAATAATTATCCAACCATCACATCCAATTAAATTGAACATAAGAATATTAAAACATAAAAGTTTGGAACAAAGACTGTGTATTAAATAATGATGAGGTGAAAGGTTAATAAAACCCCCTTTTTCTCTGTCTGTTTGCTGTGTTCGTTGAGTTGGCCGTTTTTTGGGAGCTCATTGAGTTGGGGGGAGCAGCGGGTGGGTGCCGTGCTCCCTCTCCCCTGACCTTTTATAACTTGCGTCCTTGTCACAACATATCTCCTCTCGCCGATGACCTATTAAACTCTCCTGGCCTCAGTCATTCAGCTGCTTCCAAACAGCACTACTGTCAGTGTGCCTCTGTGGACACTGAATTACTCTATCCAAAGTAGGGCACATATAATCCTCTCGTACTGTATCTCAACATGCCAGCCCTGCTGGATAAATAAATTAACCGAATCTCTGGAAGTATAGCACAAACACTGAAATCTACAGCTTTAGAGCTTTTGGAGAGGGAATCATGAAAAGACCTGAAAAGCAGGAATAATTCTGATGAATTTGTTTTGAACGGGAAATTTACACCATGTGTTGAGGTGTTTTCCAAAATAAATGATCAAAATTAAATTAGTACTATTAGTGGCACTTTACTATAAATAAGTAAATTTGTAAATATACTATTGTTTATGTTGTTTAAGGGCTAGTTCACCCAAAAATTCTTTCATCATTTACTCACCCTCATGCCATCCCAGATGTGTATGACTTTCTTTCTTCTGCTGAACACAAACAAAGATTTTTAGAAGAATATTTTAGCTCTGTAGGTCCATACAGTGCAAGTGAATGGTGACAAAAAATTTAAGCTCCAAAAAGCACATAAAGGCAGCATAAAAGTAATCAACACGACTCCAGTGGATAAATCCATATCTTCAGAAGTGATGATAGGTGTGGGCGAGAAACAGATCAATAATTAAGCCCTTTACTATACTATACTTTACTATAAATTCTCCTCCCTACCCAGTAGTTGGTGATATGCACGAAGAATGCGAATCACCAAAAACAAAAGAAGAAGAATGTGAAAGTAGAGATTGATAGTAAAAAAGGACTTAAAATTTGATCTGTTTCTCTCCCACACTTATCATATCACTCCTGAAGATATGAATTTAACCACTGGAGTTATATGGATTACTTTTATGCTGCCCTTTTTGTGCTTTTTGGAGCTTCAAAGTTCTGGCCACCATTCACTTTGTGTGGACCTACAGAGCTGAAATATTTTTCTGTAAATCTTTTTTAGAGTTCAGCAGAAGAAATAAAGTCATACACATCTGTGATGGCATGAGGGTGGCTAAATGGCCAAACATATACAAGTATATTTTGCATGTTATTACTGACACTGTGGGCAGTGTTGCATGTTGGTGGGACAAACTATACAGACAAACTTAAAAACTGTATTTGCTTATTTAATTGATATCTAGAAAAGACATTTACATGCAAAAGCTAAAGTCTTGATGACCCTTAATAATTTCTATCAAAGGCACATTGCACATAAACCCTGCTAAAACATACTAATTCCTTATGTTCCAGAAACTATAGATTGTTTGCATTCAGTGTGTGCACTTTTGCTTATTTTCCACCAAATATGAACAGACACAGATTGATTTCCTAAGGATAAACACCCTGGGCTGCCGTGTCTGTGTGTGAGCAGTTACATTTCTATCCATTCGTATTTACACCATCATCCCCCAACCTCTCTTTTTCATCCTTTCTGAATGGGTGGCGACTGCCTTCTCTACACTAGCGCTGCCTCTGCACAGTTCCTTCTCTCTCTCTCTCTCTCTTTTTTTTTTTTTTTTTTTTGTCCTGTCAGAGTTTGCGTGCCGTTTTATAATGTTTTCATTCATGTCAAGACCTTGGTATAAAACATGACTAGCACTGCACTAATTCTCCCTGCGGTCCCCTGTGTCTTCCCCCGGTTTCCTCCTTGAGCGAGTGACAGAGCTGCAGGACTATTTACCCTACGCCTTATTTCCCCTTTATCTTAGATGTCCCAGGATGTCAAAGGCTGTGAATTTAATATTGATTTTATAAAGTACTTTTACTGTAACATGTCAGATCAGATTAGGCCCAAGCCCTCCGAAGCTCGTGCAGTGAGTCGGGTTTGCACGCAAGGTGGCTTTGTCGGGGCTCTCACTGAGCAGCTAACTGGAGCGAGGGCTTCATTTATTAAAGTGACAGTGTGCTGTGAAAACAAGGACAGCATACAGCTCCCAGCGATCTTGCTGTCTAGTGTACACAGCATCAGCACTTTGTGTATACATTATGCTTGGCAATTGAAGTGGATCAGAGACGTATCATTTTGCTTATATGTAAACAGACCAATGAGTTTATACACTGTATTAATACCCCAGTGACACAGCCTTGAAGCTAACAGCGTAGAGCCCTTTACACCTTGTCCTTCCCCCAACCTCATAACCTACTCCCACCCCCACAACCCCATAATATCAGCTTGGTGATGTCTGCTTGTTACCACACTAACTGTATCAACACATTCCCATGATCCAACACAAACAGCAGATCCCGAGGGTGTGTGTACAAAAATATGCTGTGGAGACTCCTACAAGCTCTTTATTACTCTTGCAGACGTACCAAAGATCTTGCAACCAAATTGAATCAATGCATAGCTATACATAAAGCTATTTTTCCAATGACTGCAAACTATTCCTTATTTTTAGGCCTTAATCTCTCTTACATATAATGCATCACATGCAGTGTGAAGGACATATTACAGTGTGTTTTTCTGGAATGGGTGGTTGATAATTGCCTTCCCAGTTAAGATGCCTCTCACTGAGGTTGTTGGCCCACCCATTATGTGAACTTCAGAGGTATTCTATACAATGTGAATCTGTAGTATGCATCAGTGGGTTACTTAACTGTGGCATGTAATCTGCATTAAATCTATAAAATCGCTCCACGGTGTTCGTTATGCTCTAATACTCTGACCGCTATTTGCTCCAGGAGGACCATTTATGCTTTAACCCTATAACACTGTGCATCATATTTGATACATGATTTTCCTTTGTATTATGATGAACATGTCTTTTTGCTGTAAAATCTTTGCTGACTTTGATAAAGTAAAGGAAAAAGAATGTTTGTATTGTTACTGATTTCAAAATGAGTATTTGCAGAATTGAAGCAACTTAAAATGTCATTAATTATTTTATAGAAAAATTAAGTTGAAATGCATGTATCAAATGATACTACAAGCTTTTGAGGTATTTGATCTCTCAATCATGTTTACATTATAGTCATGTCCACCACAAAAAAAAGAGCGTTGAAAGATATATTTGTAAGTGTAAACTGATATATGCAGCCTGCTCTGTCATTTTAAAGATCTCATTGTTTTACATTACATGTACATTTGTTTTACATTATCATGATGTCATCTTACTATAACCTTAAGACCCAGCAAAAAAAAAAAAAAAAAAGTTTTACAGTTTTGCTTTTTTAAAGCTACACTATGTAATCTTTTTTTGTTAAAAATAAATAACAAAATAACATGTTATTAATGAGAGAGTGCAACAAATCCATCTTCCAAACCATATTTTTACTTTACCCAAATACACTTTGATAAACCTATAAATATATATAAATAATGATTTATATTTTAGAGCTGTTGGGACGGATTTCATGGGAAATTGCACACATACATCTTTCACCCGTGCGTGTTGATGTTATATCCGTACACAGAGAAAATAAGATCCGGCTACTGTAGCACGCATGTGGGAGTAGCTAAAGCTGAAAGTTTGTTGTCACAACGAATGAGAAAAATTGACAATGGATCATTCAAAATGGCAAACCTCCAGGGAATCACTGGTTGTAAAAACATAGAAACCCCGAACAGGGGCCTGGGTAGCTCAGCGAGTATTGACGCTGACTACCACCCCTGGAGTCACGAGTTCGAATCCAGGGCATGGTGAGTGATTCCAGTCAGGTCTCCTAAGCAACCAAATAGGCCCGGTTGCTAGGGAGGGTAGAGTCACATGGGGTAACGTCCTCATGGTCGCGATTAGGGGTTCTCACTCTCAATGGGGCATGTGGTAAGTTGTGCATGGATCGCGGAGAGTAGCATGAGCCTCCCATGCTGTGAGTCTCCACGGTGTCATGCACACTGAGCCATGTGATAAGATGCACAGATTGACTGTCTCAGAAGCAGAGGAAACTGAGACTTGTCCTCTGCCACCTGGATTGAGGTGAGTAACCACACCACCACGAGGACCTAATTGGGCATTCTAAATTGGGAGAAAAGCAGATAAAATAAAATGTAAAAAAGAAAGAAAAGAAACCCCAAACAGAGCAGAGTCTACAAGCAAAAAGTGAAAGCGACAGGGTCCGTAATAAAACCCGAATCAACATCGCCTTGGATTTTCAGAGGTGGCAACAACTCAGAGATCTGAAAGGATTTAAAAGCGACCCAGAGATGGCTTTTTTCTTACTCAGTAGATAAGATATTTTATTGATATGGTTTATGTATAGTTGTGTAATCACACACACACACACGTCTGTGTGTGTAGTGAAATACAATAATTAAACTGTAATCGGTGCAGAACTTTTCACTTGCTAGCACACTTGTGTATTTTTCTGTCGTTTTTTCCGATTAGCCTCACTAACATGTGGCTTTCTTGTGGCCACACAGCTGTTTAGTCCCAATCCTGTAAGTTCTCGTTGCATTGTGCATGTGGGAATGCTCTTACTTTCACTTTTATACACAGTATTGAGTTCTACTGTCGATTCTTTACGATGTGACTTCACCAAAGTTTTTAGTGATCTCCGATCATGACCATTCAAGATTTTTTTTATCTTGAATTCCAGTGATTTCAGCAATCTCCTTAACACAGTAATATCTTTTCCACGACCACGGGATACGTCTTCTGACATGGTTGTTTCAGAAATGAGAAGCTACACATTGCATCAGTTGAGGTTAAAAGAATTGTTGCCAGCTGAAACATATGAATCACTGCAATAATGATCCAGTTATAGGCTTTTAATTATCTGCTTATTTAAATCCAAATGGCGACCTTTTTTTGGCCAGGCAGTGGTACATTGTATTGTATGTATTTAAATGTTAGTACATAGTAGTTAAAGACACCAGATATAAAGTGGGACCTTTGTATTGCGCAAAGGGATCAGCATGTGACATTTTGATCTACTTTTGGTTATGCATCCTCTCTTCATACGGATTCGCATTCACTTTCGTTCACAGCCGAATGCAGAAATTTCTCCGCATAAGCTTGAATTTCCGGTCTCCCGTGTTCGGGTGCATTTGAATGGGAGTGAATGGAGCATGAAGTGTAGTGTGACCACCCCTTTAGGGAAGTTATTAATAATTTGCAGTGGATTACTTTATTAGTACACTGTTTATAGGCCACTAATCAAACGAAAGCAAATTTCTGACATTAACCATGTTAACTCCTTACGGAGGTTTCCTTGTTTCCATTGAAGCTCACAGGATGCTCTTTGGAATATTCTGGAATATTCAAATTATGCTGGGAAAACATGGATCATTAGGTTTTGCACAAACTTGTGGAGTGCACGCTGTCATAAAAGCAAAAGGGGGACATACCAAATAATAGGAAATTCTGAAACTCTTATTTCATTTCAGCTTTTCACTCAAAATGTTATGCTGATAATACAGTTTTTAATTATTTTTTTGCATTATGAAAAATACAAAAAACAAGCCTTTTCACTAGTGGTCTCAGACCTTTAGACCCTACTGTATCTACTACCTACAACATGCTGTCTACTAGGATTAAAATCAAGTGAAAACGTTGATGTGCCAGGTGAAAAGAGGAGGCCTGGAGCATGTTGGCTCTTGTACAGGGCCTTTGATCTGACATTGCATTTGCATTTAGCCTCTAACACAACCTTCAGCAAATGTTTCATTAGTGTACAAAGAGTCACGACTACAAAGAGTACTCTAAAAGTGTGATATCAACATCACAGTGTGTTTGGTTTTAAGCAAAGGTTTGGCGACAAATAAAAGGTGTGATTTAGCAGTGGATCTCAAAGCCGATACAGAGTTTCACACTTGACCAGATGTATGATGTACACCTCAACATGGCTGTGTTGGTGGAAACAGTGTTTGACAGACACCCTCACATCAACAATGGAGCAGAGAAAAGAGGAGAGTGGAGAGATGTCCCCATGCCCTTCACGTTCTGTGTTTGTCCTCTGGTGCGTTTTGTATTATAAACACGTCCAATTTGGGAAAGCAGAACAGGAAGGAGGGGTGTTTGGGGTATCAGGGGGAGAGCAGGTTGTTGGGATCTAGGCCTCTCTTTGCTTACCCATGATTTATTACTCTGTAGCCCAAACTGTTCACCGACCTGCTCACCCTGGATTGCTCCCATGGCATGGGTAGACCAACACTGCCTAATAAGGGCCTGAAGTAGGGAAGTCATTGGTTAATCCAGGCAGGAATTCCAGCAGGGCATCAGAGGAGTTGGACAGCTCTCCACTGGCATGAGCTCTGATCCGTATTCTTCTCTTCATTAGCATGGGGCCTGGGGAACCTGGCAGAACAAATTAATCCACCTGCAGGCCCCCCTACCACGCTAATACTCTCCATCTTGACACAAGCCATCATGGAAGCACATTAATGAGGAGTTCTCTTGAAGAGTCCCACATACCTTTGAAAATGAGAGAAACCTTGGAAAGAAAAAAAATCAAGTACTACCTAGAAATAGTAAAACTTCAACTGAGACATAATTAACCAAGATAAGCCATGTGTTACATAGGGGCCCTTCACACCGAACACCTTTTTGTGTAAACATGAGATAGATTTTTTGCAATTTTGACCGTTGCGCCACACCTCACTGTTTTTTAGCATCTCACTCAGGACCGCCATGTTTTTTTAGACACCATGTCATGTTAAAAGGGAACTTGGACTTTAAAAAACACTTTTTGAGACACCTGCATTCTGTTCTATTTGTTGCGTTGCATCTACCTTTTTTAGCACAAGAACGCGTTTGGTCTGAACGCTCCCTATGGCATGTGCTTATGCAGCCTTCCAAAGGAAGTCAGAGGTGGGATAACTTAATTGAAATTCCTCACTTACTACCTCAAAACATTTCAGTTCTTCATACTTCACGGTTGCACTGTCAGCCGATGTAATGTTATCACTAGCTAGCAGGCTATTTGCTAACTAGCTAGCTAGTAGCTCACTAACAAGCAAAATAAGCAAAATTGTAGCCATCCATTAATGTACAATCACTTCTTCTACGTATGTTCATACTTCTTCCTAAAAACGTAATTTTACCTTTGACATAACCCACTTGCCATCTTGGAAATGACGTCAAATGACCCTTCTCATTGAAGTCGACTTTCCATGTCCGATTTCTGGTCTCTAGTGCCATTTCAACATCTTTTTTTGTTGTCGTTTTTTGTTTTTTTTTCAAGTAAGAGGTGGGAAAAATCCAAGTTTTCTAGAATGCAGCATTACAAGGGTGTCACATGTATATTATAAATATATTTAATATGAATATAAAATAAATATATAGAGTATAATTCATATAGAATAATACAGAATTTATAGTCATTTTACAGCTTTGAACATAGCTGGTCCAGTCAGAATTTAGAGTTGGAACTATGCGTTTTAGGATTAAGTCACTTTTACTCAGATATTTAGAAGTAAATCTGTACCAGTGGCAGCACTTAAAGCACGTGGATCAGAAATAATAGCTCTTGTTTTTCCTTGACAAAAGCTGTATGGTCAGAGTAGAAATCCAGTAGAAATAGCCTGCTAACCAGTGACCCCAGAGTCTCATTTAGAGTCCCTCACAAGCCCTACCACCTCACAGGCCAAGTCAAACTCTCAATATTTCATTAAAGCAATTAAGCTTCCCCGGACAGATGTTCTCTGTTGACAGAATCACTCGCTGTTGAAAATGTCTGCACTGTGTTGCTTAAGTGAGACCATTAAAAGAGCATAAAAACAATTGCCCTGTTTGCACCAAGTCTGCACCCAGTCCATGGCTTGAAATCACTGATGTCAAGTCGCATTAACAGAGCAGTGCCAACATTTACACATGATGAAAATGTGTCTCTGTAATCTCCCAAAAGCTCTTTAATAATGCAGTGGAATTCAACTGAACTGCATGCAAGACAAGCCCTATAATACAGCACAATTAAGGGAAGAGACCAAGGGCCGTGAGGAGCAAAGGAAATATCTAATCCCATTAGAAGACCACTGATCCAACCTTAACTGAGACTGGCCTTTCTAACACTTTATTACTGAGAAGTTCATATTGGTGATGTGCACATCACTGTGTTTTCATGAATGAGATGGAAAGACTTCACAAAAGTTCATGGCTTTTGTAGAATAATATCGTAAAGCTGCACTCAGTGATTTTTTTTCCTCATTCAAAAGCTTTACCCCTAAATAAATGTGTAGTACTTTGGGAAAAATAAATAAAAAAAATCATCAACTCTCACATGAAATATACAGTAGGCTTCATGGGGGCCGCCATTTTTAGATCCCATGACCAGCCATATAATCTTTCTCTCTGTAATCCCCTTTTATCAGACACTTTCACGCATGGAATAAATTAATCATGGCTGATTGAAAATAGTCCATTTCTACAATGGCTTCAGTAATCACTTTTACGGTATGCTGCATCCACGCCCATATCAGACAGTGACAGGAGCTTCCAGTGTACAACAATACAAAACAATACAAAAACAGCAGCAAGACATAGATAATTATAATAATAAAAAATAATAATAATAATTATACACATACGTACATACACACATACGTACATACACACATACACATACGTAGTGTAATCTAATACAAATCTGTTATCTGTTATGTACGGTGCAAATATAAATCTGTTACGTACAGTGCAAATGTTGTTTTTTTTCCCAGAGGAATGAAATGGCAGAAGAGATTGGATGTGTTGGATAAATATAAAAAAGACTAAACTGTGTATTGCACATAGTTATTGCTCAATGGGGCAATTTAACTGTTCATGAGATGGATAGCCTGAGGGAAAAAACTGTTCCTGTGCCTGACGGTTCTGGTGCTCAGAGCTCTGAAGCGTCAGCCAGAAGGCAACAGTTCAAAAAGGTAGTGGGCAGGGTGAGTGGGGTTCCAGAGTGGGGTCCATATGGTGTCAGTTTGCATCCAAGAATTACATTTACAGTGAGCGCACCTTTAAATAGTAAGTAATAGTAACTGTACAGGTATGTAAGTACAAAAAAGATTTTATTGGAATTCACTGGACTGAACAATTTTTTTCAAATTAAGCTCTTTGTTTTCTCGACTGGTTTAGAGTATTAAAAAAAAGGCATATAAAACAAACCAAAACATGAAAAATCTTTTAAGAGTTTGTTTTTTTCCAAGACGATGGGGAGCTGGCAAATTCACATGGTAATAATGTAAGCACATGGCACTTTATTTCAAAAGCCAGATTATCCTGATCAGCACTTGCAAACTAGAGCCAAGTGGAGCGAACTTAACATGACCTCTGCCTCCCCCCAGCAGCTTGCACCCCCGCCACTTCCCAGCCATGCGTGTACAGAGGGAATGGTCTTAAGACGACTCACTATATATAATGCATAACCATGTTGGGCCATATTTACGGAGCATTTACGAGTATGCAAGCACAGAGCAGAAATCCAGCTCCCTCCAGAGAAACTGGCATTGGGTTTGCCTGATTGTTTGCAAACCATTTCTACTCTACCCCTTAAAGGGATAGTACATTTGAAAATATAAATTGTCATCATTTACTCGCCCTCATGTTGTGCCAAATGCTATATGACTTTCTTTCTTTCGTGGAACACGAAATGCAATGTTACCATTCACTTTCATTGTTTGGAAAAAAGATGAAAAATGAAAGTGAATGGTGACTGAGACTAACGTTCTGCTGTAACATCTCTTTTTGTGTTCCCGTAAGAAATAAAGTCATACAGATTTGGAGCAACATGAGGGTGAGTAAATGATCACAGAATTTTCATTTCACTATCCCTTTAATAAATCAATAAGTCTAAATATATCTAAATACATTTTTAAAACATTTTTTAAATAGGAAAAAGCTTTTGCCGTTACAGACATCTAGGTTTCAGGAACAAATTGCTCAATGCAAGGAAAATAGCAGAATACCCAAGCAATAGTTCAGGGTTAAAATAAAAACAATGAATCATAACAGTCTTGTTTCAAATATATTTGTGCATTTCTTGTCTGAATAAAAAAATAAAAATGTTGAGTATGTTAACATAAAAGACCAGAGATTTTGCTGTTGCCAATGGTTACCTATACTAGGACAAACACATACATATTGGGTTATTCATTCTATTAGTTTCTAGGCAACATATTTCTGGACTACATTTCAACCTGTCATACCAATGTTCTCTACAGCCGACAACAAACAAATACACATACTGGTTCTCTGTCAAGAGTTAATAAAAACAGCAGCAGCACCATTTGATATTTATATATAAATTTGCATAACAAAGTGTTCTACTTTTTATTCAAAATAAGAATATATTCAGCTTGTTTAGCTTTTGATAAAGCACCATTATATTATTATTATAATTTTTTTTATTATTTGTGTTTTTTTACAGACACTTACTACAGAATCCTTTACACACATTCAGCTGTATAGCTCCCAGCCCCACACCTCAAACTTGCTTTATTTGTCTCCCAAGAACAACTGTAAAGGGGCTGCCCATATCCTTGGATATTTTCAAAAAATATTTTTTTAAAGACATCATGTAATTGATTGACAGGCATTTTTTTCTGTATTTTTTTCTATAGTGCAACAGTTTGATTCCGGAAGTAAAAATTTCATTCCAATTCCATAGGGGAATTGATTAGTAACTATAACTCATAAACCTTTAATGCTCAAGTGTGCAATTTCTGCGCCACCAGTGTCACCAAACGGAATTCTATAAAATAAAATAAAAATTTCAAACTACTTTTTTTGAACACTCCGAACTCAGTCCGCATTTTTCAAAAAATTATGTTTAATAGTGGAATTTGTGGTCAATAACTACATTACTCATGATCCTGCTGAGAAAGATCCACTAATCAGAGAATCACGGCAAACAATCGCGCCAAAAGAGCCCTGCAGCGACCGCCCACTCCCATGTTGCACTGTGAATGATGCAATCGTGTCGAACTCCCTACACTCTCAAACTACTTATATTTGTATATATCTTTAAAGAATCAATATATTTAAAGAATATTGCAATGCATAGTTACAATTAACTTTAAGTCAATAGTTTTAATTCAATTACATCATTTGCAATGCTTCATGGCAGTGTAGTTCATGACTGATGAGAAATTAATGAGAAAAATACTTCTGGAACCAAGACGGTTTAAAAATGTGTGTGGGCACTGTTGCACTCTATTGAAACAGGAAATTGACTCATCCCTTTTTTAATGGCCAATTGCCTTTAGTTGATGTCTCAGCCATGAACCATGATTTGCTACTTATTATTGCTAGTCAGAAGTAGGTGTTTTAGTGGAGGGTCCTTTCATTCTAGAGAGCATTTTATAGGGCAGTACATTTCTAAAATTCTGATGTGTATTCAATATTTTATGTCTGTTTTCCCAGAAGAGTAATACTGTACATGGAAATAGTCTCTCTATATCACTGCTCTATAGCTGCTGAAAGATAATGTGAGCAACTTTAAGGAGTACACAAGCATAAAGCTGACAGACATAAACTAAAAGCCACAAATCTCCAATTTTGAGTTCATGGGGTCTTTAAATTAGCTGAGCTGTTGGAACATTTTTGGCAAATATCTGTCACAGATCAATAATACCACAACAGTGTTGTGACACAACAGGCTACAAACACATTTACACTACAGCAGTTT
This sequence comes from Myxocyprinus asiaticus, assembly GCF_019703515.2. NCBI lineage: Eukaryota > Metazoa > Chordata > Actinopteri > Cypriniformes > Catostomidae > Myxocyprinus > Myxocyprinus asiaticus. The sequence goes on from NC_059360.1 coordinate 25,936,767, forward strand.
GGCTTACACTTTTTTGGGGCTGGAATTGCCCCTGTTGTCTTCAATTAAACATCTATCACTGGAGATCAGCAGTCTCCAGCAGCTTGAGTTGAACTCAGGGTTGACATGTTGGGTGACAGTCAGGGTCGAATAGATCAAGATAAACCAGGATTTAAGGGGTCAAGCAAGATATACATTAAGAAAAACCCTCCATTACAAAAGATTGAGTTTCTTAACAAACACAGAGAGCCATCTGGTGAGAGAATGGTAGTTTAGAGTATAAAGAGCCAGCACGGCTCTGATTAATCACAACGATTAAAATGGTGTTGAGTTTACAGTGCTGTTCTTTCAAATGGTTAAGCCACCCCACACAAACACCCCACAACAATAACAACAATAAACAAACACCTCTCTCTGTGCCTTTCTCACATACAAAATGGCACCTAAAGGAACATTAAAACATGACCAATTATTCTTTGTTGTTTGTGTGATGAGCAGTGGCCACGAAAAACGAAAATTTTAACCACTAATAATGCATGAATATAATTGCATGTAATTGCATTACATAACAAAATATCAAACCAAATGGCGTTTGTTTTAAAGAAAGATAGCACAAGCACACAAGCACAACATTTCACAAAAAGAAGTTTGGAAGGGGAACTTCATCCACTGAAAACTACCTTGGCAATTGATTACAAGTAATTGCAAAAATGGCTAAGAAATGTGAAGCAATACTCTAGAATAATTTGTTTGTCGATGAAGCTTTGGATCATTTTATTATCTAATGCAAGAAAATTCATACATTTTAATTGTGCCTTTTTTGGAGCCACGTAGTTGTTCTGTACTGAGATTACCCATATGTCAGTCTCTGGGAAGAAAAAGACGGTGGAAAGGGGAGGGATGGCTGGTCCTCTGTTGCTAGAATCTTTACGTGACTCCCTCATGGTACAGCTAATCCAGGTCTTGAAATCCTCAAAATACCAGCTTCCCTGCTGGAGAGAGACACAACATAGTCAACCACTTAATCACAGAAAATCCACAGGAAATCTCAAATATGTATTTATTAACATTGTCTAATCCACATGCTTCCTTTAATGATGTGGCTTTACCCCTTTTCTGTAGCCTCTGTACTGACCAGTGAAAAAAGTTTGTTGAGCTTGCCTTGGGCTGAACTGTTTATTATTTATGCATATGGCCACATTCTCAGGGGATCAAAGCAGACAAGTAGTGGACAGTTAATCCCATGGAAGCTTAATCCTCAAATAGAAACTGAAGAGATTTATGTTATATGGGACCATGGCAATCAAAGTGTATGGATAGGTCAATTTTTCCCCCAAATCATAAGAATACATATGGACGTTGTGATATTGGGTAACAGTTGTTGTATATTTCTGAAATTATAAACACAAGTTTGAATGGACAAGCATGGCAAAGGAGAATTTGCATGGACTATAGGTTAATTAAGGGATAATGTACAGTCAGCTGGTCATTATCACAAAATAAACTCTGACAGTGTGTCCAGGACCCCAGTGCAAAGCTGGCGACAACTTAGTAATCACTACTTGCCAAATAAATGAATAAATAGACATAAAATATTGATTTGAGTTTAAATAATAATAAGAAACCATGGAGTGATATGAGAGACATGGAATTAGCACAGTGTAGAAGATCTGAACAATGGTAAAATATATACAGTTTAGTGGCCATTATACGAAAACAGAATGCCACGATTGACCAATCAGAATCAAGTATTCCAAAGTTCTAAAATAAGATGTTCTTGTATCCTCTTCCTTCTTGCTTATTTGATGATCCAACGAATGAATTTAATTGAGCTGGCAATCCATGCTGTTAAAATAAGCCCCATCTTCCCTTTAAACATTATGACAAAATATTAAAGCTCAAATTTTTACAGATTAAAGCTATAATTAGTTAGCTACTATTGCCTTTGGGAATAATTCTCTCCTTTGTCTTCAGGGAGTTTGCAGGTGCTAACACGTGTGCCTAATTGACTAGATAAAGCAATTCATTATGGAGAAAACGAATGATCTCACTTTCTCTGGTCTGCAGTTTAAACCTCTATATGGTGTATATGATAAACAATCTCCAGTTCTCACTCTACTGAGACCATTATATCTATCTATCTATCTACCTATCTATCTATCTTACTCGAGTGTGTGTGTGGTGCAATTTTATATATTGTTTGGTACAATTTTATAGTCAAACATCTGTACCGTTTAAACAGACCATTGGACAGACATCATTATACCATTAAGCTGATCATAAACTCTGCATCATAACCTTCATTTCACTCTACCGCATGCGTCCAGCAACAAAAAACTCCGACCCGACCTTCCTTCCAGAGCCGGTTGCAATACAACACATAATTCATTTACACACTGCATACAAATATGTGGACAATTAACTCTTATTGTTTGCATTATAAATTGGTATATTTAATGGGAGCTCATCCACATGTGCTCTACAAGCTAGAAGAACACATACTGAAGCTGCGTCATTGTGCAAACTGCAACGCCCCATCCACTGCAATCATGCCCTGCTACCTGATTTCAGTGCAGAGCCAGAAAAGGAGGATAAATTACCCCTAGCACAGCACAGAGCTTTAATTATAGTCTTGCAGACAAGAGAAAGGCTCATTGATGTGTAGATGAGGATGGACTATGCATGTTGCACTGAAAGAACCCATGTTTTGGTGGTTCTCTATCAAAAGAACAGCTGGGTTGCCATTTTCTCTCAAATTAGATTTCACCAAAGCAATGCAATGTGAAACTAAGAGACACAATTTCAAAAAGTAATTTTTCTTGTTTGTTGAGTCATAAGAGCAACAGGAAAAGTCAATCTTGAATTATGTTAGCTGGCAAAAATGGCAAAGGATGCAAACATCCCAATCATCTGGGCTAGGTTCAAAGGTTGAATTGAAATAAATGCAATCATTTTTTGGCTCAACCTTTTCAGACCCTGCAGCAGAATAATACCATATCACAGAAAGGCTGAGCTTTTGCATGCAACAACATGAATTAACAATTTCATACATTCAAATGAAACTAGTGATATTTAAAAGAAGAAACAAAGAGTTCAATCATGTCATTTCAGCAGGGGAGGCATGCTTTTTATAGATAAGCTGATACAGCTAGGTAAGGGAGGGAATGTTGGGTGAAATGTGTTACCTCTGTCCAGAGACTTGGCACTGTAGTGTGAGTCCTGGTGCTGGCAGTCCATCCTGTGTGTTTGTTTTCAGAGTGCTTTTAAAAAAGGTTATGTGGTGAAACACTGGGGTTATTGATACCCCTGGATGCCTCGGAGAGAAGAAGGCTCCACCCAGTCATGAACCCCGTGACCTGAGGGTGACAAAAAAGAAGAGAGCACACACACTCACAGGCAGGCATATCAAACCTATTTGTTTTTCCTTTGTTCCCCGGTGGAAGTTTGTGTCTTACTTTTGCTTTTCACCCTTAGAGAGTTTTCTGTTATACAAATCAAATTATTACATAAATATTTAACAAGTATTAACATAAACTCATGTATATGTATAATTCAGTTTGGTAATCTTTCAAACAAAAAATCTGATAAATTACATAAAAGGTCAACAAATTATGTAGTTCATAAGGAAACAAACAATTATATAGGTTCAAGACATGATAACAAGACAAACTAAATTTTGCCTGGAGTCAAAAGAGCCCACCCGCAAGATATTATGATATTCCAGTCCCAAGATATGGCTTAGGTCCTTTTTTTAATGTAAATCTATGGGATTCCCTGCCCCACCATTTTATTGTCTTATAAAATCTAAAGTATGATTACTTAGAAACACAATAGCACACATCTTTTCAAAAAGCTGCATGATTTTACCGATTAATCGGTGTCGATAGTTGATCAGCAAAAGTCTACGGCAATAGTTTTTTTTTATTATTATTATTCCTCCGTGTTCCTCTATGGCATGTGCTATTTTAATTAGATAATCAAGTCATCTAAATTGAAGCAAAGGCATGCAAAGAAAATTGTGACTTTATGGAAATATACCCTATCAGCACATACATTGTGTCTACAACTTCATATCTTGTGAATAATAATAAACCTTATTCCTAATCAAACCTCATCTGGTAAATATATAAAGGCTATATGAAAAGCTTAATTTGGTAAATACTTAAATATAGACCATTGTAACGGAGCCAAGTCTCCTTCATTTCAAATTAAGAGCCCCTTGAGTGTTTTGGGCTTGTTTATAGTTAAAAGTCCCTCATTATGCACCAAATCTAAATTTTTTCTGGATTATTGGCATTTTGATTGAACAATAAATTTAATCTGGGAGTTTTATTAATTTTGTACTCTTGTAGCCTCTATATCTGTGCCCATTACAATAAGGAATTATTTTTTTTACATTCTTTAAATCGAATTTAAAAACTATCTGCCGACTAATCGGCAAAATCCACTATCGGCCAACCTCTAATTTGAAGCATCAGTCATGGCTGTAGCACAAATAATACAAGATGAGTTACACGTTAAGATGTAATACTCAGGGTTAGAGGTTTGTATAACAAACAGTAACCGTGATGCTTTACTTAGTAAACACCAGTAATGAACACCTTTTGATAAAACGGAGTATATTACCAAAACGAATGTTTTCTAAGTTAGACACAAGTGATTATATATGTTAGCAAAACTTTAGACAATCAGAGTAAAGTGAAGAAAGAAATATGCAATTCTCTCATGTCTCGCTGCTACTCTTGCCCTGAATCTTTTCACATTTCTGATTAGCAGACACATTTTATCACTCTGCAGACAACTCAATTTTCGTTTTGGGAGGGGAAACAGAGAGGGTGACAGCCCAGGGCCTTTAAGGCGGCTTGAGGACCCCTGTGAGCCCAGTGCTGAAGCTGATAATTAGACTTCCCTGAACTACAGGTCAAAGAGACAGAATTATTTGGCCTGTGTAGACAGTAATTTCCTCAAGCCACACAAGATGAGATATCGCAAGCTGTTATACATGTGCACCAGGAAGCATCAAGAGTGGGGTCGGAGGCAATTCTATTCCCCACAGATATTCGTATATTGAAAGGGCAGCTAACTAGGGACCATGATCATTTAATTTGACTTCTTTCAGGGGGCCGTGTTCCTCAGCCATCAGTTTCAGGGACTGGTTTGCAGCTCTTACATAACCTGATAATAATATCTAGGTTTTGCCCCTGCTTTTTTTTTCTAGAGGAGAAAGCTCTTCATCAGGGTTGGCAGTCATGTCGATTATACATATCAAAAGTGACAGAATATAATGAAAAGTTTGCTGTCCCCTGTGTAAGCACTATCACTCTGGCTATGATAAAAAGAGGCTGGGGGGTTTCAGAATGTAGCAGAGGTGTGTAGAAGTGTGGGATTCGGAATGCATTATACCTTCTCGGAAAGTCTTGGGAAACTAGCAATATTCAATACAGTGGATGATTGATGCTTCATTTGATTGGGTTAAACGAAATATTGTTCTAAAAATGGCAGTCATTCCACCCTCCTTTCTTAGTGTGAGAGATATATGCAAGTGTATTTAGAATACATATTGAACTACTATTAACACACATCCCCTGCCCCTGCAATAACAAAGCTATGTGCCTTTTTCCATATTTTGAGTAGAGTTCTGGATATAATTGGCAAAATCTGCAGTGTTCTCAGCAGGGCACTAGTCACAAAATTACAAAATATAAAGAAAACATGATTTTCTCTATGACAAATGGAGCAATTTGTATGTAGTCTCAAAGTTAGTCGACTGTCTGTGTAAATATATACAATGTTACATTATCCTCAAACATTTCATATGGCGAATGACACCTGTTTCACAAAGTACAACAATGAAAAGGAGAGAAAGTTGTGGCAAATTCTTCAAGATAGTCTTTACTGAAAAAGGTGGTTTTTTTGTGAGACAGAGGCTGATGCATTGGCTGGGAATGCAAACACGGGGACAGCTGTATAATTATACTATTTTTACTGTCGGGAACTCAGTATGTGAGAGGAGAATTAGCATCACACCTGTGCATAATTGGCTAAATTAGCTGCCATAATGCAAACTCTGAGAAGCATTGGACACTGCTGTGTTGAAAATTGGGGGAGTTGTTTGGACTCCCTCTGGAATTAAGTCAAGGGAAGAAATGCATGGCCTGTAATCTTATATCTCAAGTCAAAAGAGCATTCATGGACCCCCTTGCAAGTGTTGTCAAAAAACAGGCAAGTCAAGACCTTGATTGAGGTCTCCTGGATCTGCTCAGGCAGGACAAACAGACAAGCAGCCCAGCACTTATTTGTTTTAATCCACTCCAGTGAATCTCTGAATCAGTTGTGTCTGCCCAGCCAGGGCAGAACGGGTTAGTTTACAGGTGCATCCAGTGACTGAATGCGAATTTCATGAGAACAAAATTGTGCTGGATTTGGCACATACCCAAAATAGTACTAGAGAAATCTTTTAAAACACTTTTCCTCCAGGGGCACCAGATGTTTTCATCAGTTCTTATTTTAGAGACCAATGAGTTAGTAGGCTTCTAGGTCAAACAGCACAAATACAATGATTTCCAGTATCATACATAAGAGAACATCTTTCCTGACATAGCGTTGTACAGCAGCTTTCAATGATGAAACTGGCACACAGTCTGATTTCATCACAATCTCCCAATCCATGACATTTTCAGATATCTGTAAGGATATTCTCTCTCTCTCTCTCTCTCTCTCTCTCTCTCTCTCTCTCTTTAAGAATATTTTAAAGAAAGTGCATTTTGAATTTGAAACTAATTTTGAAAAGTCTAGAACAGGAAACAGAAGTTTTATATTATGGGATTTTAGGGTAAATAGGGTAACGTAGTAGAAATAAATGAATGAAATCAAGAAAAGCATGTTATTTACTATTTATTACAATTCTTTATTAATTGCCTAAATCAAACAAAACATTATCCACAAAGTATTCTAAGCATAAACTAACTATTTATCCTTTTTAAATATGGGAATACTTTTAGAAAATATAAATATATTTATAATTTTACCAACTTTTGACATTTCATTTTACCGAAAAGGGGGCCCTATAAAGCAGTCTTGAGTGGATGTGTTAATTTAGTGGACAAATGTCATCAGTTGATCTTCAGGATATCCTTCTCAGATTTGGGATGACTCCGACCTTAAACAAAGAGTTCTTTGAAATGTTTTGATCTACTACCACCTACTGGTTATTTACACTGATGGGGAATCAACAAGGCGGCTTGGGTGTAAACTTAATACAGAGCATGTGGAAAACATCTGACATGAAAGGAAATAATGTATATTTGTATAAAGATTACAAATGCGCGAGTACATTACGATAGCCTTCTAATATATGACACAATAGACTAGAGGTTTGTAAGTGAAGGCTGAAGCAGCTAACCAAAAAAAAAAAAAAAAATGATCACTGACTGTCAATGACTATCAGACTTCTTCTCTTCATTTTTTGGCGGATCGGAAACAACTTTTAAATGTGCATACCGCCACCGTGTTACCGTACAAGAGTGTGTATCACCATGTCACTTAGCTCATATTCTATTATTATAAAAAGTGCCCTCCTGATCTCTCTTACCCCTTCTTCCTCCCCTTCTGTTCCCAATACCCCTTTTAGATCCCACGCCCGTCCTGTTTCTCTTACTTTGTCATGTAAGTTTCTTCTGTCAGATTCATATATGGAACAATGCATGATGACATGATCTACATTTTCTTTATCTCCACAGTTAGCACACTTATTACTATTTCTTTTCCCTAGAACAGCCAACATACTATTTAATCCTGAGTGATCTAGTCTGAGTCTTGTTATTATTATTTCCTCTCTTCTGTTCTTTTCTTTATAGACCTTTATTTTAACTGATTTTTTAATTTTATAATATCAGATCTTCATCCCACTTTTCCTGCCAAATCTCCATTCCTTTATTCTTAATCAGGGCTTTTCCTTCTCCTTTTCCTAATGTAATTGATATTGCAATTTCCTTTTGTAAGACTTATTTTGCAAGCAAGTCAGCTCCCTCATTCCCTTTCAGACCCTCATGAGCTGGCACCCAACAAAACTGCACATCAATACCATCTCTATGGATCATAAACAAATTTTGAAATAGTTCTATGATAAGATCTTCTCTATCACTTTTCCTCGATTGGACGCTTCCCAAAACAGCGATTGAATCAGAGCATATTACCACCCTGTCTGATTTAACCTCTTCAACCCATTGTAACCCTATTATAATTGCCACTAATTCTGCTGTGAACACAGATAAATAATCAGAAAGTCTATGAATATTTTAAACTTAGGAATGTTTAGGGGATGTGGATTCCCACACCCCCTTGCTTATTCTTTGACCCATCTGTGTAAATTTTAAGGTAGTTGAAATACTTATTTCTTACATATAAATTTGCTTTGAAACCCACTTCATTTGTTTGCCATTCTCTTTTCTTCTCTAATATATTAATATCTACTTCTGTTGCTGGATAAAGCCATGGTGGAATATTACTAATTGGGGAAGTCCTAGTGAACTCTATAGACTCCAAGCCATATTCCCTAGCTCTGAAGTGTTATTTTTGTGGGGTTTTCCTCTCTACATCCTTTTAACCTACTCCAGTATGTAAGTGATAATTTTTCTCTTCTGAGCTCCAATGGTATTTCACCTGCTTCTATTAGAACAGCATTAATGGGGGTTGACTTTATGGCTCCTATACATAGTCGTAGAGCTCTATACTGTAATCTGTCTATATTTAGTAGAATTGTCTTAGCTGCAGCTGGTATATAGACTATACATCCATAATCAATTGTTGATCTCATAATAGCTCTGTATATATCAATTAGTGACTGCTTATCAGCCCCCCAATCATATTCAGCCACTGCTCTTAGTAAATGTATTACTTTCTTGCATTTTGATTCTATATGTTTAATATGCACTTTCCATGTGTATTTATCATCTAGCCATAGTCCTAAGTACTTAAACTCAGACACCCTCTCCACTGGCTCCCATATAGTGTCAGCTTCTCAACATCAATCTTTTGGTTATTTGTAAATATCATATAGCAGGACTTACTCATTGACAGCTTAAACCCCCATTTATATGACAATTTTTCCACTTTCTTTATTGCTTCTCTTAATTTTCCTATTACCTATTTCACATTTCTTCCCCTTATCCACATAGCCCCATCATCTGCATATAATGCAGATTTGATACATCCTTCAAGATCTGAGAAAATGTCATTTATCATGATATTAAACAGTGTAGGACTGATTACACTACCCTGTGGGACACCATTATCAATTTCAATGTCCTTAGACACTTCCTCCCCAACCTTGACTTTAATTTTCTTGTCTGATAAAAAGTCTAGTATGCAATTATATAATCTCCCTCCCATACCCATATTACTTAATTTAATGAGCAACCCTTCCCACCACATAGAATCGTATGCCTTTTCAGTGTCAAAATAGACTATTGCCATTAACTCCTTCATTTTCATAGCCTTTTCCACTTCATTACTTACTCGAACAAGAGCGTCAGTTGTGGATCTTTCTTTTCTAAATCCAAACTGATACTTGCATAATAATCCTCTCTGTTCCAGAACATATGTTGATCTACTTACTATTATTTTTCCCACCCATTTACATAAGTGTGAGGTCAAAGCTATGGGCCTGTAATTTCCCAGATTAACAGGACCTTTCCCTGGTTTGTTGAATGGTAATATTATCACCTCTTTCCACACGTTCGGTATAACTCCTTCCCTCCATATTTTTTTAAAGAGTCTCTGTATAATCTTCAAAGTTTCCACAGGCATTTGTCTAAACATTGCATAACTTAATTGATATTGTCCTGGGTCTGAATACCTGGTGTCTTGCAAAGGTATTTTAAGTTCCGACATTGAAATATCCACATCAAAAGCTGACATATCATCTTCTATCTTTTCCCTCACATTTTCATTTACTCTGATTGCCCGTTCTTTTTCTTGTCTATGTATATCATCTATCATGTTCGACTATCAAACTTAACATTTTACATTGCTATAAAAGCACTCTGTGCTGACATTTATTTTGAAGGAGAAACGGAAGTGGTGTATTGTGTGACCTAATTTGCCTTTTCCGCAGAGCGGTGTTTTGGTCAGAGCCCCGCCCACCGGAAAACCTCTGTTTTGGTTTGAATTTAACCAACCGAAAGCAGGCGGAGGCGGATTTTCCCGGGGAGAGGGAGTTTTAAATTTTTATTCTGCGATTTACACACGCAGGTTGCTCAGATATATTTTATTAAAATTAGGTGTACGTGTTCTATGTTTTTTTTTTTTTTTTGGTAATCTTTTAACTTTGATAACACTGAAGTGAGTTCAATGGCAGTTAGCGAGTTAGCAGCAGACTGCTAATTGTTAGCGTATTTTTGCGTAAGTCACAGAGATCGTTTTAACATTTCGTAAAGTTTTACTCACTGCGCGCTGTCTAACAAACTAATCATGAGAGCGATCAAAGAGAAGGGTACTGAAATAAAGGACGATAAAGACCTGAGTAAGTTGTTTTTCTTACCAGTTTGTTTACCTATCAACGAATCTTCCAATGTCTACCTGATGATAATGATCAATATTCGGATATCTCACTTTATACTAGATAAAGTTCATTGAGATCTGTATCTGCCCTGTAGTTTGTGATCTTTGTAAGCGGTCCGACAACAGTCCAAAAAAGTATGGGGAGAAGATCACGCTCGAAAAGCACAACCTGACTGTCCACTATTTCTGCTTGGTGAGCAATTGCCAGCTTACAGTTTTTTGCACTTTACATTTTAAATTAATAACATGCTGTCAGCTGACTATAACTATGGCCACTGACGTCAGTTTTCCATTTAAGATGCACGTGTTGTGTGTTTGGACAATACATTTAATTTTGGAGTTCTCCCTTTTGAAATGGTTCAGGTTAAACTGTTGGTGGAATCCTATTCCATTTTCCCCAAGACTAGTCTGTTAAGATTCTTACGAAAACTGTCAAGAAAATTTAGTAGTCCTATTTTACTAAAATATATATATATATATATATATATATATATATATATATATATATATATATATATACACACACAGACACACACACACAGTACTGTGGAAAAGTCTTAGGCACATAAGATGTTTCACAAAAGCATTTGTCTTAAGATGGTTATTTATATCTTCAGCTTTAGTGTGTCAATAGGAAATATAAATGTTAGACTCCCAAACATTACTTTTGCAAATAGAAAATATTAAAATAGAAGAACAGGGAGCCCTGCAACAGATGGCATGACCCACAAAGCCCCCCACTGAACATTGTCTCAGTCTGAGTTTACATAATGAGACCGAAGCAATTGAGACAGCCTAAATAGATTGAAGAACTGTGGCGAATTCTCCAAGAAGTTTGGAACATCCTATCTGCCAACAACCAATAAAAACTGTGTCCAGGTGTACCTAGAAGAATTGGGGCTGTTTTAAAGGCAAAGGTGGTCACACCGAATATTGATTTAGCTTTTTATGTTTACTGGACTTTGTATGACATTAAGTGATAAATGAAAACTATTTATGTCATTATTTTTGAAGACATCCTCACTATGCAACATTTTTCACAAGTGCCTAAAACTTTTGCACATTACTGTGTATATATACAGGTGCTGGTCATATAATTAGAATATCATCAAAAAGTTGATTTATTTCACTAATTCCATTCAAAAAGTGAAACTTGTATATTATATTCATTCATTACACACAGACTGATATATTTCAAATGTTTATTTCTTTTAATTTTGATGATTATAACTGACAACTAAGGAAAATCCCAAATTCAGTATCTCAGAAAATTAGAATATAGACACCTGGTGCCACACTCTAATCAGCTAATTAACTCAAAACACCTGCAAAGGCCTTTAAATGGTCTCTCAGTCTAGTTCTGTACGCTACACAATCATGGGGAAGACTGCTGACTTGACAGTTGTCCAAAAGACGACCATTGACACGTTGCACAAGGAGGGCAAGACACAAAAGGTCATTGCAAAAGAGGCTGGCTGTTCACAGAGCTCTGTGTCCAAGCACATTAATAGAGAGGTGAAGGGAAGGAAAAGATGTGGTAGAAAAAAGTGTACAAGCAATAGGGATAACCGCATCCTGGAGAGGATTGTGAAACAAAACCCATTCAAAAATGTGGGGGAGAACCACTACGCACAGACGTATGCAAGACATGGGTTTCAGCTGTCGCATTCCTTGTGTCAAGCCACTCTTGAACAACAGACAGCGTCTGAAGCGTCTCGCCTGGGCTAAAGACAAAAAGGACTGGACTGCTGCTGAGTGGTCCAAAGTTATGTTCTCTGATGAAAGTAAATTTTGCATTTCCTTTGGAAATCAGGGTCCCAGAGTCTGGAGGAATTGAGGAGAGGCACACAATCCATGTTGCTTGAGGTCCAGTGTAAAGTTTCCACAGTCAGTGATGGTTTGGGGTGCCATGTCATCTGCTGGTGTTGGTCCACTGTGTTTTCTGAGGTCCAAGGTCAACGCAGCCGTATACCAGGAAGTTTTAGAGCAGTTCATGCTTCCTGCTGCTGACCAACTTTATGGAGATGCAGATTTCATTTTCCAACAGGACTTGGCACCTGCACACAGTGCCAAAGCAACCAGTATCTGGTTTAAGGACCATGGTATCCCTGTTCTTAATTGGCCAGCAAACTCGAAAAAAATTCGCCTGACCTTAACCCCATAGAAAATTTATAGGGTATTGTGAAGAGGAAGATGCGATATGCCAGACCCAACAATGCAGAAGAGCTGAAGGCCACTATCAGAGCAACCTGGGCTCTCATAACACCTGAGCAGTGCCACAGACTGGTCGACTCCATGCCACGCCGCATTGCTGCAGTAATTCAGGCAAAAGGAGCCCCAACTAAGTATTGAGTGCTGTACATGCTCATACTTTTCATGTTCATACTTTTCAGTTGGCCAAGATTTCTAAAAATCCTTTCTTTGTATTGGTCTTAAGTAATATTCTAATTTTCTGAGATACTGAATTTGGGATTCTCCTTAGTTGTCAGTTATAATCATCAAAATTAAAAGAAATAAACATTTGAAATATATCAGTCTGTGTGTAATGAATGAATATAATATACAAGTTTCACTTTTTGAATGGAATTAGTGAAATAAATCAACTTTTTGATGATATTCTAATTATATGACCAGCACCTGTGTATATATATATATATATACAAGAAGTCTTTACTGCGCCAGTGCCACAAAAAAGCCCGGTTACAATATGCCCGACAACACCTTGACACGCCTCTCAGCTTCTGGCACACTGTAATTTGGAGTGACGAGACCAAAATAGAGCTTTATGGTCACAACCATAAGCGCTATGTTTGGAGAGGGGTCAACAAGGCCTATAGTGAAAAGAATACCATCCGCACTGTGAAGCATGGTGGTGGCTCACTAATGTTTTGGGGGTGTGTGAGCCCTAAAGACATGGGGAATCTTTTGAAAATTGATGGCATGATGAATGCAGCATGTTATCAGAAAATACTGGCAGACAATTTGCATTCTTCTGCATGAAACGCTCTTGGTCTTTCCAGCACGACAATGACCCTAAGCACAAGGCCAAATTGACCCTCCAGTGGATACAGCAGAAAAAGGTGAAGGTTCTGGAGTGGCCATCACAGTCTCCTGACCTTAATATCATCGAGCCACTCTGGGGAGATCTCAAACGTGCGGTTCATGCTAGACGACCAAAGACTTTGCATGACCTGGAGGCATTTTGCCAAGATGAATGGGCAGCTATACCACCTGCAAGAATTTGGGGCCTCATAGACAACTATTACATTGATGCTAAAGGGGGCAATACAGTGCATCCGGAAAGTATTCACAGCGCTTCACTTTTTCCACATTTTGTTATGTTACAGCCTTATTTCAAAATGGATTAAATTCATTATTTTCCTCAAAATTCTACAAACAATACCCCATAATGACAACATGAAAGCAGTTTGTTTGAAATCTTTGCAAATTTATTAAAAATAAAAAACGGAAAAAATCACATGTACATAAGTATTCACAGCCTTTGCTCAATACTTTGTTGAAGCACCTTTGGCACCAATTACAGCCTCAAGTCGTGATGCTACAAGCTTGGCACACCTATTTTTGGGCAGTTTCTCCCATTCTTCTTTGCAGGACCTCTCAAGCTCCATCAGGTTGGATGGGGAGCGTCGGTGCACAGCCATTTTCAGATCTCTCCAGAGATGTTCAATCTGGTTCAAGTCTGGGATCTGGCTGGGCCATTCAAGGACATTCACAGAGTTGTCCCGGAGCCACTCCTTTGTTATCTTGGCTGTGTGCTTAGGGTCATTGTCCTGTTGGAAGATGAACCTTCACCCCAGTCTGAGGTCCAGAGCGCTTTGGAGCAGGTTTTCATCAAGGATGTCTCTGTACATTGCTGCATTCATCATTCCCTCGATCCTGACTAGTCTCCCAGTTCCTGCCGCTGAAAAACATCCCCACAGCATAATGCTGCCACCACCATGCTTCACTGTAGGGATGGTATTGGCCAGGTGATGAGCGGTGCCTGGTTTCCTCCAGACATGACACTTGCCATTCAGGCCAAAGAGTTAAATATTTATTTCTCATGGTCTGAGAGTCCTTCAGGTGCCTTTTGGCAAACTCCAGGCAGGCTGTCATGTGCCTTTTACTGAGGAGTGGCTTCCGTCTGGCCACTCTACCATACAGGCCTGATTGCTGGAGTGCTGCAGAGATGGTTGTTCTTCTGGAAGGTTCTCCTCCCTCCACAGAGAAATGCTGGAGCTCTGTCAGAGTGACCATCGGGTTCTTGGGCACCTCCCTGACTAAGGCCCTTCTCCCCCGATCGCTCAGTTTGGCCAGGCGGCCAGCTCTAGGAAGAGTCCTGATGGTTCCAAACTTCTATTTACGGATGATGGAGGCCACTGTGCTCATTGGGACAGAATGCTGCAGAAATTTTTCTGTACCCTTCCCCAGATCTGTGCCTCGATACAATCCTGTCTTGGAGGTCTACAGTCAATTCCTTGGACTTCATGGCTTGGTTTGTGCTCTGACATGCACTGTTAACTGTGGGACCTTATATAGACAGGTGTGTGCCTTTCCAAATCATGTCCAATCAACTGAATTTATCACAGGTGGACTACAAACAAGTTGTAGAAACATCTCAAGGATGATCAGTGGAAACAGGATGCACCTGAGCTCAATTTTGAGTGTCATGGTAAAGGCTGTGAATACTTATGTACATGTGATTTTTTTTATTTATTTATTTTTTTATTTTTAATACATTTGCAAAGATTTCAAACAAACTTCTTTCACGTTGTCATTATGGGGTGTTGTTTGTAGAATTTTGAGGAAAATAATGAATTTAATCCATTTTGGAATAAGGCTGTAACATAACAAAATGTGGAAAAAGTGAAGCGCTGTGAATACTTTCCGGATGCACTGTACACAGTATTAAGAACTAAGGGTATGCAGACCTTTGAACGGGGTCATTTCATTTTTTTCTTTGTTGCCATGTTTTGTTTTATGATTGTGCCATTCTGTTATAACCTACAGTTGAATATGAATCCCATAAGAAATAAAAGAAATGTGTTTTGCCTGCTCACTCATGTTTTCTTTAAAAATGGTACATATATTACCAATTCTCCAAGGGTATGCTAACCTTTGAGCACAACTGTATATATATATATATTCTGCATACAGAAAATGAAACCTGTTTTAAGGACCATTAAGAATTTTTTTAAATTATGAGATTATTTTCAATTAATTACGTTAATTGAGAACATTTTACCCTCAATTCTCATTACCAAAATGTGAAAAGGATGAACAAAATGATATTCCCATGACTGCCATGTGAAATATTTTTTATATATATTATTTAAATTGTAAAGTGTTTATACACTATCGTAGTACTCTTGCAGATTTTAATTAAAACCTTGTACAACAGCATCTTATTCTGAAAGACAGTAAAAATTACTGTGTAACGGTAATGAGAATCATCATTGAAAACAATGGGAAAGGTAAAAACATGCTGGTAATGAGAATTGGGTAAAATGTGCTCAAGTGTCCTGAAAATAATGCAACAATGCTAAAAATCTTAATGGTCCTAAATGTAGGCTTCTTTTTCTTTGTGCAAAATATAATTACATATTTGTGTAATTTTTTTGTATTGATTTTGGGTTTAAATTTGACCAGGACATTTTCTTGACAGGCTTCATGAGAATCACCCATTCTCTGTCAGCCACGAATCTCTTATGGGAACGCAGAATATCATATCTCAGAAACTGTATATCCTCTATAATTCAGACCACTTTTGAACTGTAAAGCTGTTACCTTCTAAATTGAGGATCTGGCGATTTGTAAATATGAATTATTCTGTATTATTTTGTATAAATATAGTAAAAACCCAATACTAGACTCATAATTCAAGTATAAAGGTACTGGAATAGTCAAAAAAGTATTTAACTATCTCGTACAGCTGGTGTCTAGTGGAGTATTTCAGAGAGGAGAAGAAGATGAAGGAATACTTGGTTTCCTTGTGGATGACATCAAGAAGGAGATTCGCAGATCTTCGAGGCTGGTAAATCCACATTTGTTGCATTCAGTTCAATTACATCACTGCGTAAATGTTTCTGAGGCAGTAACTTTCTTAAAAAAATGTTTTCACTTGCAGAAATGTACACACTGCAAAAAAAATGGTGCTTCAGTGGGGTGCTACATCAAAAGCTGCAGACAAGTGGTCCACTTTCCGTGTGGAATCGAGCAGGAGTTTATTTTCCAGTTCACTGACTCTTTTCCGTAAGTATTTCTTAAAAGAAAGATGATAGTGAAGGGTCACACAAACCCATTTTAAACCATATCTGAGATTGAAAAGAAAATTCAGAATCAGGTGTCCTTTTTTCATTAGCATTTAAATAAAAGACAGGGGGCTGATCTTGGAATAGGAAAGTGCACCTGAGATATTGATGATGACAGCTCTTGTTTACAGGTCTTACTGCAAAAAGCATGCGCCTACTCAGACTTGTGCCTCCAGCCCCAGTTTGCCACTGTCCTGCTCTGTGTGTCTGGAGCCCATTGAACCCATTCTCTCCTTTAATGTGCTCAAGTGTCCGGCATGTCATGGAAGCTGGTTTCACAGGGATTGTGTCCAGGTAACCAACCATACAGCAAATTTAAGCATGCTAATAGATTAACACGTCCTATATCAGGAGCTGGAAATCTAAGCCTGGTTCTCAACTCTGTTGTTTCAGCAAAATGCATACAGTGCTGCCATGTTTTTCTTCAAATGCACACTCTGCAATAACAAGGACCAGTTCCAGCAAGAAATGCTTAGAATGGGAATATATATACCAGAGAGGTAAATGACAATTATTTCCTGCTGATATTGATTCTGGTGTTAAACACTACATTCTCATTGGCACTTTTTCCACCTTATTATTTGATTTGTACTATTCTTAAAGCTGAAGTGTGTCATTTATTCAATGTTAAAATACTTTCTCCAATGGCAGCTTAAAATGCAGAGACAACAATAAAGGCCCAGATATACTTCATACGGAATCGAAGTACAAACGGGTATGACGTCATTTAGAACTAATCCTGCCTTCACATGCTATCGGAATTATCGTAAATATGAGTTTCCCACTCGGAAGTTGCTCATGAACGACCCCTCAAGTCGTAATTACGACTGGTAAACTATGAGATCATTTTCATACCCGAGTTTCCAAGATGGGAGGACTCAAACTTTCAACATGGCGGAGGAGAGTACGGTTTCTGTAGTGAATGACAGTTTGTATTCATTTTTTTTAAATACAGCTAATTGTTAGCGCTTACCATTTTGGTCATATTCATATATGTATATCAGCAACCATTTGATGCATGTTGTACATTTTTACACTTAAAAATAGCTCGTATTTGACCAAAATTCCATTATGGTCAGCGAGTAATATTTTTTTATGGTGTCAAAATTAAATTTTCTCTGAAAATATATATGAATGAATGTTTTTTCCGACAACAAAGCACTTCGGAAGTGGGAAGTAGGATAACTCCGATAGCACAAGAAGGCAGCATTAATCTGACCAAAAAGAAGGTGTTTTTGCGTTCATTTTGGTGGTCTGTAACAGCTAGCCTGGGAAAACTTTTAGGAAAACTTCTAACCGGCTGCTAAACAACTTCTTGCTGCCATTGGTCCACGTCATTGGTGACCTGAAGCTCCACCTACTACTTTGTTTACGTTTTCAGTCAGTATTCAACGCGAACATACCAGTGTGCAAGACCATGTCATGAGATTTTTTATTGAATTAGTCTACAAAAGGAATAAAATCTACTCAAATACTCTCAAGTGCCCTTTCACTCGTGTGCCATCTGCAGCGAAAGCCATTCACACATCTGCCAAAGTAAGATATTCCTCTATCACCATTCTTTTGTCTGTATTCGGAATTTTAACAATCTTATAAACCTATCTTTGCAGTAGTATCAGTGTCGTCATAAATTACAATAACAGAGTGTATCCGGATTGCATGTTAGCACATTAGCATCATGAATTCAGAATCTAAACAAGACAAATTAAACATTTTCTACTGCATAAATATTACTTTAAATCATCGAGTGGTTAAAACAGCTTTTTTTTTTTTTTTTTCTGATCTCATTTGAATTCTAGAATGAGGCATAAAGTGATTGATACATTTTAATGTCACATTAGTTAAGGTTTTACTGAGCGTCCTCATATTTAAATGTAATTCTAAACGCCTCCCACAGCCGTATGACCGGTGTCTGAATGTTCACAAACAGTTGCTTGGCTGTTTTTACCCCTGAACAAAGAAGAACTTCTCCGGAAGTATATCGGGGCCTTAAGTACGAAATTCGTAGGTTCATTTCCCTGAAAGTTTAAGCATTGTGGCATAATCAAAATACTGCTGTGTTTGAGCATCTGTACCAGCCTGACACAGCAACATTGGCTCAATCAGTGGTGTGAGTTTGGGTGTGATTTAGGGATGGGTAAATATATCGATTTTCTGATGCATCACGATCTTCATTTGAACGATCTCGATATCGATTCTTAAATCCCAAGATCGATCTTTTACACTATGTGCAACCCTCCACTACAATGAGAGGAAATCACTCGCATTTGCAACCAAATTTCTTGCTATGCCAATAAAATGTATATATTTTGCAACTGGCTGGTAAATGTTCAGATTTCACTCACCAGTAATTGTGTAGTATAGTGGTGGTGTATTCAGCAATGAGATCCTTTCACTGTGTGTTGAGAGTAAGTTTGTTTTAATTCATTCTGTGTGTCCAAAGACGAGATCCACACAACCCATTTTTCATTGAATAATGTCTCTTTTTTTTAAAGGAATAGTTCACCCAAAAATCTCTCATTATTTACTTAACCTGATGCCATCCCAGATGTGTATGACTGTCTTTCTTCAGCAGAACTCAAATGAAGAATTTTAGAAGAAGACAGAGTTCTGTTAGGTCCTTATAATGGATGTACATGGGTGCCAGCACTTTGATGGTCCAAAAGTCACATTTAGGCAGCATAAAGTAATCCACATGAAAAAAGTTTTCATCCAGGGCTCTGATGCAGTTTGAAATGGCCGAACTCTCACGTGACGTTCGTTCTTCTGTTGTAACGATGTGAACTCGCCGACGCGCTTACATCACGCTTCACGTCAGCTGCTGGAAGGAAGTGCTTTTTAAAAGTTAATAACATTTTAACTATCGATTTATACATTTTTTACACAAACTTATCGATTTGCTTCAGAAGACGTTAATTAATTGATTGACTGGAGTTGCATGGATTATTTTTATGCTTCCTAATTGGGACTTTTGGCTGTCAAAGCGCTGGCACCCATGTACTTGCATTACAAGGAACATACAGAGCTCTACGTTCTTCTAAATATCTTGATTTATGTTCTGCTGAAGAAATACTGTCATACACATCTGGGATGGCATCAGGGTAAGTGAATAATTAGAGAATTTTCATTTTTGGGTGAACTATCTCTTTAATATCCTTTAAGTTCTCTACAGTCAATTGTCGATCAAAAAATAAAAAATAAACTTTTAATTCTAATCATGCATGGCACAGATGAGAATAAAGCCATTAGAGTCCTCTCTCATTAACACGCACTTATTTACACACACTCTTTACAGAATTGCCAGTTTTGTTAAAGAGACAGTACTGCTTTTAGCAATGTAAATACTTGTAAATAGTACACATTATGCAATTAAACTACTGTATATACATTTAAAAAAAATAATATGTAAAATATAATATCTTATTTATTGATTGAATACATGGATTTGTTCATTTTATAAAGCCAAAATGTGACCAAAATTATGAAAAACTAATAAAATATAATTCGTAAAATGTACATTTTCGTAATGTACCTAGTTAGAAGGTTCCGTGTATAATTCACAGCATTAGCTGAGAGAGAATTTCTTTCATATGTAAGCAAAAGCGACATTATAACTGAAATATACCCATATAAATCGATTTTGAATCTAATCGAGAGCTTATGAATCAGAATTGTATCAGGAAATCTGTATCAATACCCAGCCCTTGTGGGACTGTCGGTTTATTGACCAATGGCAGATGGATGGAGTGTTTGGAAAACCTGTCAGAAATGACACACTTCAACTATTACTACCAATATGTTGAAACATTGTATATTTGTTGTAGGGATGCATCATGGGAGCTAGAGGAAAATGCATTTGGAGAATTACTGCAGGTGTACCAGCACTGTGATGCTGCAAAGTGTCGCTTTTCTGGAGGTCGTACACAGAGCTCACAGTCAGGGTAATCTGTGCACTCAATCATTCAAGCATAATTAAACAGAAAAGGTTTCAAACTAATAAAGATTGTAAATACTGATTAAGTACCAAGGTAATTAAGAATGGACATATCTGTGGTTCACAGGCTTTTTGAAATCATTCTTTGTAAGTTCTGTGGATCCAGCGGAACTCATCGAAAGTGCTCCAACCTGAGGCTTTACGATACCGACTGGAGCTGTGCTGACTGTAAAGCTGCTGTTGAAGGGAAAAGTAAGCTCTCCTGTTCTTGATCATCCTGTAACAATATTTGCTATTTTACTTGTAGAAATTAATTATTCCAAAAATACTTGCTTGGACATGGAATGGGCCTCTCAGAATTTTTGTCAGTTTTTGTTCACTCTGTAATTTCTTTTTCTTCATTAAAATGTTTTTACCCCTATAGAAAGAAGACGACTTTTTGAAGAATATGTTTAGAATCATGTACACTCAATTGAGATAAAGAATCCAGTCATATAATTAGGCTAATAAAAGCTGTTTGTTTTTTTTAACTTGATGCTGGGAGAGATCACATCACCAGCTGAATACCGCTTATTTTATTTCAGTAACCCCACTATTGATAGACATTTTACATCCCAGAATATATTAATCATGGAAAACTGTGAATAGTGCATTTCTACAATGACACTGGTAACCAAAAAGTAATACTTTTGTATGATACTGCATCTACGCTGATTTCAGATGGCTGCTATAATGGCCAGTGCAACATAAACAGAAAATTACTGTGTGCACCCTTTAATACTTAAAAAGTATGTTCAATGAAGTAATCAAATTATATAGAAAGAAATCTAGTTTTGTGTTTCCCACAGTCATGGAAAAATGGGAAAAAAACAGGATATTTTAAAATGGAGATTTTCAGGCTTGAAAAGTCATACAAATTAGTTACATTTTTACAAGTCATGGAATTTTTATAACACTTTACAATAAGGTTCCATTCGTTAACATTAGTTAATGTATTAGGTATCATGAACTAACAATGAACAGTATTTTTTACAGCATTTATTAATCGTTGTTAATGTTAGTTAATAACATTTTTCATTATTAGTTCATGTTAGTTCATAGTACACAAAAGGGCCAGGTATACTTTGTTTTTGTGCATTCCGGATCGGCTCATGCCTGGTCGACCACGTTGCCTTTGTGAGTTTACTCTTCTGACCATGAGCGAATACGAACGATTTTGACGCATGCCCACTACAGTCAATAGCAGGCACATGCAATAGCAGGCACATGCATCAGCAACACGCACTGCCGAGGACCGCGTGCGCAGGTCAAGAAAATCTAGGAGGAGTGGTCAAGCTGATGACGCAATTTGTGTCACACATACTGTGCGCGGAGCAATTCACAGCACGGACACCCGAAGTATACTTTAGCCTTAAGTGATGTAAACAAAACATTTGATTTTAAAAATGTATTGCTAGATTTTTAAAGTGAACATTAACTAAGATTAATAAATGCTGTAAAATATTTTGTTTAAAGACCAATCCTAGTGTTTACAAAAATTTCTGCGCATGCGCAGTAAAGGGTGGCAAAGAGCTGATAGACTGTTGTTAGATTTGACAGATTAGATGATTAATCAAAAGTACGACAAAACCATTATAAATACACAAATATTTGTAGCTATACAATTATAATAATGATATGAGTTAATAACATATCTGTAATAATGTTCGCTTTATATGTTTGCTGCAAAGCCGTGAGTTGAAATTATCTCCTCAGTCCAGTCAGCTCTGTTGATGGCTTGAAGCCACAGCTGTCTATGAGAACCCTCAAAAACATTTTTCAACAACGGAATCCGTTAAAAGTTTACTGTTCACGGATGGTTTCTGCCACCACTTCCGTGTGTGATATAAGCGGTGATGTTGACAAAGGATTGGTCTATTGTTAGTTCATGTTAACTAATGTTGTTAAATAATGTAAACAAATGGAACCTTATTGAAAAGTGTTACTGAAATTTCTTTATTGAATACATTGACATTTTAGTAGTTTTGTTCAGCTCTAAAATATATATATATTTTTTTTGTGGCTTGAACTTGCTCTTCGTGAATGCGATCTCTATAAAACAATTTTTACAAATTTGTATCCAGTAATCTGAACAATTGGAAAAGGTATGGATATACATCATGATGGTGCCACAGATGGCCGCCTCAGTGTGGAGCACTCCTATTGTTTTGTTGTTTTTGTTTGTTTGTCCTGTGTTTAGTAATCTTTTTCCAGTCAGTTTTAACATTCGACAGCTTATACCAGACAGTCTTTTCCCGGTTTTTGAATATTCAGACGTTTTGCTAGACATTTTAGTTGGAGGCACGGCTTTGCGGTTCAGGAGACTCAGGCGAGGAAGACGAGCTGGGTGCGCTGGTGAAACTCTGTCGGCAGGGCTTTTGAACAATGCTGCCGAGCATTCATCTTGCGAATCTCCGCTCTTTGCTGCCTTGTGCTTCACAGAAACCTGGTTTAGTGAAGCCATTCCGGACAGCGCATTACATCTGCCGGGCTTCCAGCTGTTCAGAGCGGATCGCATCGCGGAGTTAAAGGGGAAAACGAGAGGTGGTGGAACATGCTTTTACATCAATGAAAGTTGGTGTACAGATGTAACAATGTTAAAGAGGATGTGCTGTCCTAATTTGGAAGCGCTCTTTATTAACTGTAGGCCTTTCTACTCGCCGCGGGAGTTTTCCTCGTTTATTCTGGTGAGTGTGTATATCGCGCCAAACGTGCGTTTGAATGCGGCGCTGCAACAGCTGGCTGATTAAATCACAGACACGGAACAACAATACCCAGACTCAGTTATTATAATTCATGGGGATTTTAACAAAGCAAATCTCACACGTGAACTTCCCAAATACAAACAGCACATTACATGCCCCACCAGAGACAGGAACATACCAGATCATTGCTACACAACAATAAAGGATGCATATCGCTCTGTCCCTAGAGCAGTTTTGGGACTCTCTGATCACTGTCTTGTTCATCTTCTTCCAACCTACAGGCAGAAATTAAAATCAACCAAGCCAGTAGTAAGGATTGTAAAGAGATGGACCAGTGAAGCAAAGCGGGAACTACAAGCCTGCTTCGATTGCAGGGATTGGAATGTTTTTGAGGCTGCAGCCACAGACCTGGACGAGCTCGCAGATACTGTTACATCATATATCAGTTTCTGTGAAGATATGTGCATTCCTACTAGGACTTATTTAAAGTTCAACAACGTCAAACCATGGTTTACAGCAGAGCTCAGGTGGCTTCGTCAGGCCAAAGAGGATGCTAACAGGGGTGGAGATAAAGTCTTGTACAATCAGGCCAGGAACACACTGAACAAGGAAATCAGAGTGGCTAAAAGAAGATACTCCGAGAAGCTGAAAAACAAGTTTTCAGCTAACCACCCTGCATCAGTGTGGAGTGGCATGAAACAACTCACAAATTACAGGACTCCTACCCCCAACCTTGTTGTGGACCAACAACTGGCTGACGACCTGAATGTGTTCTACTGCAGATTTGAAAGGCCCAATCTCACACCCCACACCCACTCTGACCTTCAATTCACACAAACACCAACACCTCCTGCAACCCCCTTCCTGCTACTCAGCCTGCTCTTAAGATCTGTGAAGATGATGTAAGCCGCGTCTTTCGGAAACAAAAGACGAGGAAACTTCAGGCCCAGATGGGGTCTCACCAGCGTGTCTTCGATACTGTGCTAACCAGCTGGCCCCCATCTTCACACAGTTCTTCAATAGATCACTGGAGCAGTGTGAAGTCCCATGCTGCTTCAAATGCTCAATCATTATTCCTGTCCCAAAGAAACCAAAAATGACAGGACTTAATGACTACAGACCTGTCGCCCTGATGTCTATGGTCATGAAATCATTTGAGAGACTGGTGTTGGCCCACCTGAAGAACATCACTGGACCCTTTCTAGATCCCCTTCAATTTGCTTATCGAGCAAACAGGTCTGTGGATGATGCAGTCAACATGGGATTGCATCATATCCTGCAACATCTGGACAGACCAGGGACATATGCAAGGATCCTTTTTGTGGACTTCAGTTTGGCTTTCAACACCATCATCCCAGCTATACTCCAGAATAAATTACACCAACTCTCTGTTCCCATGTCTATCTGTCAGTGGATTACCAGCTTTCTGACGGACAGGCAGCAGCTTGTGAGACAGGGAAAACTCACTTCCAGCACCTGCACAATCAGCACTGGTGCCCCCCAGGGATGTGTGCTCTCTCCACTACTCTTCTCCCTCTACACCAAAGACTGCATCGCCAAGGACCCCTCTGTCAAGCTCCTGAAGTTTGCAGATGACACCACTGTCATCGGCCTCATCCGATATGATGATGAGTCTGCAAACAGAAGGGAGGTTGAACAGCTGGCTGTCTGGTGCAGTCAAAACAACCTTGAGCTGAACACACTCAAAACGGTGGAGATGATTGTGGACTTTAGGAGGAACACCCCAACACTGACCCCCCTCACCATTCTAAACAGCACTGTGGCAGCAGTGGAGTCATTCAGGTTCCTGGGCACTACCATCTCACAGGACCTGAAGTGGGAGACACACATTGACTCCATTGTGAAAAAGGCCCAGCAGAGGTTGTACTTCCTTTGCCAGCTGAGGAAGTTCAACTTGCCACAGGTGCTGCTGATACAGTTCTACTCAGCGGTCATCGAGTCTGTCCTCTGCACTTCAATAACTGTCTGGTTTGGTTCAGCTACGAAATCAGACATCAGGAGACTACAAAGGACAGTTCGGACTGCTGAGAGGATTATTGGTTGCCCCCTGCCCCCCCTTTAAGAACTATACTCTTCCAGAGTGAGGAAAAAGGCTGGAAAAATCACTCTGGACCCAACTCACCCTGCCCACTACCTTTTTGAACGGTTGCCTTCTGGCCGACGCTTCAGAGCTCTGAGCAATAGAATCGTCAGGCACAGTTTTTTCCTTCAGGCTATCCATCTCATGAACAGTTAAATCGCCCCATTGAGCAATAACTATGTGCAATACACAGTTTAGTCTTTTTTTATATATTTATCCAACACATCCAACCTCTTCTGCCATTTCATTCCTCTGGGAAAAAAAACAAACAAAAAAAACCATTTGCACTGTTATACACATAACAGATTTATATAGGCACCGTACATAACAGATAACAGATTTGTATTAGATTGCACTACGTATGTGTGTATGTACGTATGTGTATAACTATTTTTTTTAAAATTTTATTATTATCTATGTCTTGCTGCTGTTTTTGTATTGTTGTACACTGGAAGCTCCTGTCACCAAGACAAATTCCTTGTATGTGTAAGCATACTTGGCAATAAAGCTGATTCTGATTCTTCTTCTGATAAGTCATGGAAATATCATGGAAATTAATTAGTCAAAAAAGTGTGGGAACCCTGTAGTTTCTTTCTCCCTCTTCTTTGCCACTTTATATTATTCCTGTGTTTCAGAGTCGGTGCCTTTGCCAAACTATGCTACATCACCACTGGCCAAAAGACAAGAGAGGAAGAGGCTGTTGCAAAGTATCTCAGACCTTCACTCATCACTAATCACTAAAAGGTACTTGCTCAATCACTAGCATTTGGTTTTGATAGGGAATATTCTGGGTAATTTCCAACTCAATGTCTACGTACAGCATCTGTGGCATGCTGTCTGTTTCCACAGAACATATCCTTAGTTTGTAATTATATTAATAAAATGTATAATTATTAATTATTAATATTCATTTAGTTTGCTGAATTCCATTTCATTATCAACCAAACATAACATGAATGACTTTTTAATTGTGAACAAGTCAGAGGATAAGACACTTGTAGACTCCCAACTACACTACACACACTAAAGCTGATCCAGTGGATCATGATTTTTGCAGTATTGTGTTATTACCTTTACTGCATGTATAAAATATATAGTTTTTAAGTCTATTGAACACCTTGTTTTTTAGGCAGTGTGTGTCAGCCACTTCTCACGAGATCTTAATGGATCTGGCCTATCAGATATCACAGCAGCAGTCCACAGAGGTGCTAGTGGGAGATGATGATTATGAGGTGCAGGAAGCAGCTCTGCGGGTTCTGCGGCAAAGTGACTTTAATCCCCGCTACACTCTTTCTGTGAAATTCTCCAAAGACAAACTGAACAGCAAAGTTAGGAATCAGCATCTGTTCCTCAAACGTCTTATTCAGAACTTGCAGATGTCAGAAATCTTTGAGGGGCCTGAGGGTGCTAAAAACCTGGTTCTGAACTCAAAAGGTAGGTCGGGTTTTTATTACATGTCATTTTTCAATTTAAAGGGATAGTTCACCCAAAATAAGAAAATACTGTTTTTTTTTTTTTTTAAATCATTATTTTTTTGCTCACCTTCATGTTGTTACAAACCCATATGACTTTCTCTCTTCAGCAGAACACAAAGCCTCATTCACCTTTCACTTTCTTTTGAATATTTTCCCATACTGAAATGATGAAAGTGAGGGGGACTGCAGCTAACACTCTGCCTAACTATCTCCTTTTGAGTTCCTTAGAAAGAAAGTAATGTAGGTTTGGAATAACATGTGGAAAAGAAAATAGTGACAGAGTTTTTATTTTTGGTTGAACTAACCCTTTAAGTTTATTTGATTTCCAATACAGTACCACTCACTGCTAAAAACTGACCTTGAAAACTAACAATTGTTTTGTATGAATAGCCCTGAGGGATGATCTTTACTTTGAGGTTGGCAGCCTGCTGGCTCTCTCTTTGGTTCATGGGGGTCCTCCCGTGGGCTTCTTCTCTCCAGCACTGTACCATAGTCTGTTCCACTACCCCACAAACTACAGGCCTGCTTTAGAAGACCTTGGAGATACTGCTTTAGCACACAAAATCAGAAGGGTAAGTATTATTTAGATTTTAGAATTCAGAACCAGAAATATGAACATTGGAGGCACAAATCACAATTATAGCAAGCAGAACGCAAATGACTGTTGTTGTACATATAGATTGCAGGAGCAAACACCATGAAGGAGTTGAAATATGCAATGCATTCAGCATCACAATATTTGGAAGCAGCCGGCTGCTGGCGAAATATCAGCAAGCTGTCTGAGAAAAACATGTTGGTGGAGGATGTTCTAAATTTTTACCTGATCATCAGAGTACAGATGCCTCTTCAGAGGTTTGTACCCTAAGCTGCCTGTGTCTCTATGTACACCTATATAAAAATAGTTATCCTAGCAAATTCAAGTTCTCTTCTCTTATTTCCTTTTTCAGATTTCGTGAGGGTCTGAGGACACTTGGACTGTTTGAGCGAGTTCAGATGTGTGCAGAGAGTTTCTATTCCGTTTTCTGTGGCCCCGTGGAGAGGTTGACAGCTGAATCCGTCATGGAGCTCTTTACTGCCCAGTTTTCAGAGGAGAAAGAACAACAAGCAAAGGAGAACACAACTTTAAGCTTTTGGAAACAGTATCTACATGAGTGTGAGGGTATGTTTATTACAAAACTTAGAAATAGAATTTAGAAATTCTATTTTTATTTGTATAATGAGTCCTGTCCCAAAGCAGTTGCATAATATAACATTATATAATATTATTTGTTATAATACATAACATTATACAGTGCATCCGGAAAATATTCACAGCGCTTCACTTTTTCCATATTTTGTTATGTTACAGCCTTATTCCAAAATGGATTAAATTCATTATTTTCCTCAAAATTCTACAAACATTACCCCATAATGACAACGTGAAAGAAGTTTGTTTGAAATCTTTGCAAATTTATTAAAAATCAAAAACGAAAAAAAATCACATGTACATAAGTATTCACAGCCTTTGCCATGACACTCAGAATTGAGCTCAGGTGCATCCTGTTTCAACTGATCATCCTTGAGATGTTTCTACAACTTGATTGGAGTCCACCTGTGGTAAATTCAGTTGACTGGACATGATTTGGAAAGGCACACACCAGTCTATATAAGGTCCCACAGTTAACAGTGCATGTCAGAGCACAAACCAAGCCATGATGTCCAAGGAATTGTCTGTAGACCTCCGAGACAGGATTGTATCGAGGCACAGATCTGGGGAAGGGTACAGAAAAATATCTGCAGCATTGACGGTCCCAATGAGCACAGTGGCCTCCATCATCTGTAAATGGAAGAAGTTTGGGACCACCAGGACTCTTCCTAGAGCTGGCCGCCTGGCCAAACTAAGCGATCGGGGGAGAAGGGCCTTAGTCAGGGAGGTGACCAAGAACCCGATGGTCACTCTGACAGAGCTCCAGCATTTCTCTGTGG
Organism: Myxocyprinus asiaticus; assembly: GCF_019703515.2. Classification (NCBI taxonomy): domain Eukaryota; kingdom Metazoa; phylum Chordata; class Actinopteri; order Cypriniformes; family Catostomidae; genus Myxocyprinus; species Myxocyprinus asiaticus. The sequence goes on from NC_059360.1 coordinate 25,965,836, forward strand.
AGAGAGGAGAACCTTCCAGAAGAATGACCATCTCTGCAGCACTCCACCAATCGGGCCTGTATGGTAGAGTGGCCAGACGGAAGCCACTCCTCGGTAAAAGGCACATGACAGCCCACCTGGAGTTTGCCAAAAGGCACCTGAAGGACTCTCAGACCATGAGAAACAAAGACTGAACTCTTTGGCCTGAATGGCAAGCATCATGGCTGGAGGAAACCAGGCACCGCTCATCACCTGGCCAGTACCATCCCTACAGTGAAGCATTGTGGTGGCAGCATCATGCTGTGGGGATGTTTTTCAGCAGCAGGAACTGGGAGACTAGTCAGGATCAAGGGAAAGATGAATGCAGCAATGTACAGAGACATCCTTGATGAAAACCTGCCCCAGAGCGCTCTGGACCTCAGACTGGGGCGAAGGTTCATCTTCCAACAGGACAACGACCCTAAGCACACAGCCAAGATAACAAAGGAGTGGCTCCGGGACAACTCTGTGAATGTCTTTGAGTGGCCCAGCCAGAGCCCAGACTTGAACCCGATTGAACATCTCTGGAGAGATCTGAAAATGGCTGTGCACCGACGCTCCCCATCCAACCTGATGGAGCTTGAGAGGTCCTGCAAAGAAGAGTGGGAGAAACTGCCCTAAAATAGGTGTGCCAAGCTTGTAGCATCATACTCCAAAAGACTTGAGGCTGTAATTGGGCCAAAGGTGCTTCAACAAAGTATTGAACAAAGGCTGTGAATGCTTATGTACATGTGATTATTTTTTTTTATTTTTTTTTTTTTGTAATAAATTTGCAAAGATTTCAAACAAACTTCTTTCACGTTGTCATTATGGGATATTGTTTGTAGAATTTTGAGGAAAATAATGAATTTAATCCATTTTGGAATAAGGTTGTAACATAACAAAATGTGGAAAAAGTGAAGTGCTGTGAATACTTTCCGGATGCACTGTATATTGCTTTTGTACAATATTTCTTTTAACAAGACGCTAAAGGTGCTGTAAGTGATTTTAGCCATTCTGGAATTTCCACAAGCTGAGCCGTTGGATTACACCCTCTTTCCAAAACCCGGTACTCCAAAGATACCCAATTAGCTTTATTGGGACCAACGCTTTATTGGGACCAACGCTGAGCAGAAGTGGATGTCAAAAACAACAGCAGCAAAATAGTGCCCTCAACTGCCAACTTTAATGAACAACATGGCATAAAAATGGCAGTAAGCCTCAATAATTCTCTGCAGTTACATTACTATGAGAACGTGCAAAATGATTGATAGGCAGAAAGTGTCAGAGACCACGGCCCACGGACACATTTTTGGTTTGCTGTTTACGGAGTCTAGAGCTGTCAAAGAGACAGGTGAGATATCTCACAACACTTATTTCATTAATATTTTTCAGGGAGTAGGAACATTCTTTGCATTCTTTCCATGAAAAAAATCTCTTACAGCACCTTTAATATTGAGTAACTTACAATTTGAAGCCACATCCAGACTAATGTTTTAACTTGAAAATGCATTCATTTAGCTCCATTACGCCTCTCATCCACTCTAGAATTCCATTTTCCTCCACTGAAAACTGAGACTTTCAAAAACGCTCTCCATTACTGCATACTTTAGAAAACTATGACGTTAAGAAACTGAAAACAGAGTTTTCAAACTTAAACTGTTTAGTGTGGATGTGGCCTTAGCTTAAGAAAATATTTCCAAACAAAGCCAAAGCAGGACTAACCATTGCGTTTCGCAGAGCAATGCACAGACTTGCTGTCTATCAGAAACAGCAAAAAAAAAATCAGATACATATAGTGAAGCATCCCAGTGTTGTTATACTAAGTATCAGCACTCTTTGAGCTCTCTTGTCCAATCAGATTAGAGAACCTAACTGTTGTATAATTGCATTTAACATATAATTAAATTTTCAGCATAAAATGGTACGACATGAGCTTAAAGGAATTGTTCACCCAAAAATGAAAATTCTCTCATAATTTACTCACCCTCATGTCATCCCAGATGTGTATGACTTTCTTTTTTCTGCTGAACACAAACAAAGATTTTTCTAAGAATATTTCAGCTCTGTAGTTCCTCACAATGCAAGTGAATGGTGACCAAAATTGTAAAACTCCAAAAGCACAAAAAAGGCAGCATAAAAGTAATCCATAGGACTCCAGTAGTTAAATCTATGTCTGAGTTCGGAATTGCATACTACCATACTAATACTATTTCTGCCATAGACACATATGGCAGATGTAGTAAGATAAGTGTGGGTAGTGTGCCATTCTGGACTCAGCCTATATCTCCAGAAGCGATATGATATGTGTGGGTGAGAAAAAGTGCAATATTTAAGTTATTTTTAACCTAATTTGATTTGCATTCTATGTGCATATCACCACCTACTCGGCAGGGAGGAGAATTTATAGGAAAAAACAACTTAAATATTGATCTGTTTCTTACCCACACCTATATTGCTTCAGAAGACATGGATTTAACCACTGGAGTCATATGGATTACTTTTTGCTGCCTTTATATGCTTTTTGGACCTTCAAAGCAGAGGTCGACCAATAGTGTGTTTTGCCAATACCGATAACTATGGTGGGAAAACAGGCAGATAGTAGATTAATCGGCCGATAGTTTTTAAAATGTATAATATGAATAAAAACTTTCCAATTTTGTAAGTATTACTTTCCATACCAATACTTAATGTTTCTCCCACACTGGCACGTTCTTCAAAGCCTTTGCCATCTGAAATGAATGAAAATATTAATGAAAATATTACAGGTCAAATGTGTTTGTTGTTCAGCAGTAACATAAAACACTGCCTTACAAAGCCAACTAGCGACTGTATTCTTCATCACATTTGACAATATTTATTATTTTATTTTATTGTCATATTAAATATATGAATGATGTGCAAGAAAGGGAGAGAGAAAAGGGGATAAAAATAAAGTTAAGTCTTGTCTTTTTAAAGGTAATTTTAGAATGGCATTGTATATATTATATGTGCCTTCTCATGAATTTCAAATGTATATTTCAGACATATACACTAGCGGCCAAAAGTTTGGAATAATGTACAGACTTTGCTGTTTCGGAAGGAAATTGGTGCTTTGATTCACCAAAGTTGCATTCACATAAATTGCTAATTTGGTACTAGAAAATCACTTGCCATTATATCAAACTCAATTGAAAGCTATTTGGTTCGTTAAATGAAGCTTAACATTGTCTTTGTGTTTGAGTGACCACAGTATGCAATAGACTGGCATGTCTTAAGGTCAATATTAGGTCAAAAATGGCAAAAGAGAAACTGCTTTCTCTAGAAACTCATCAGTCAATCATTGTTTTGAGGAATGAAGGCTATACAATGCTTGAAATTGCCAAAAAACTGAAGATTTCATACAAAGGTGGACACTACAGTCTTCAAAGACAAAGGACAACTGGATCTAACAAGGACAGAAAGAGATGTGGAAGGCCAGATGTACAACTAAACAAGAGGATAAGTATATCGGAGTCTCTAGTGTGAGAAATAGACGCCTCACATGTCATGCCGCTCAACACCAGTTTCATGTACAACAGTAAAGAGAAGACTCAGGGGTGCAGGCCTTTTGGGAGAATTGTAAAGAAAAAGCCACTTTTGGAACAGAAAAACAAAAAGAAAAGGTTAGAGTGGGCAAAGAATCACAGATATTGGACAACAGATAATTGGAAAAGAGTGTTATGGATCTTAACCCCATTGAGCTTTAATGGGATCAGCTAGACTGTAAGGTGTGTGAGAAGTGCCTGACAAGACAGCCACATCTATGGCAAGTACTACTGAAAGTGTGGGGTGAAATTTCACCCGAGTATCTGGACAAACTGACCGCTAGAATGCCAAATATCTGCAAAGCTGTCATTGCTGCACGTGGAGGATTTTTTGATGAGAAACTTTATAGTCAAAAATCTATAAAACGGAAAAATAAAAAAATCCTTCTTGTGTGCATGCATTCACGCAGTGCAGTTTGCTAGCACTTGTTCTGCTGAAGCAAGTGAATGGCTGAGCAAAAGCAAAAACCATATTCATATAAGGTTGGCATTAATGATTGATTTACTACTGATAATTACCTTATAAATTCACTTCTGTAAACAAAACCTCTTTGGAGTGCTCATGTTTATAACCTGACTCGAACATGCTGAACGCCCCTCACCCACTTTAAAAAAAAATCTAAACAGTGTATTTAAGAAGAAAGGTAAGCAGTTTCCATCCTTGACTTTGTAACATTGTTCTAACCATTCGAACAGCTAATGTTAGCTCTAATGTTATCCTCTCTCCACCTTGTCGGCAATGCTGTTCTCCAGTGCAGCGATTGGTTATAAACAAATTAATTAGTCTTAAATGACTGCTTTATTGTACCATGACAATAATAATGTAGATTGTATACATACTTTGCCTTTTCGCGGTCGATATTTTAAACATGTTTTTGAAGCGTCTGTCTATAAGTTGGCTATTCACCTTGCATAACAAACTCCACGCTGAGTCAGTGATTGTTTTTAGTTAACCTCAAGAGGGTGCTGTTATATTATTCAACCAAGGAGTTCAGACTATAGAACCCTCCAGCACTGGCCACAGAGAAATGAAACCAAAAATAACTATCTGAAACTATCAGAGTTGATTTTTCCCGATAGTTAAAAACGCAATTAATTGGTAAATCCGATATATCGGTCAACCACTACTTCAAAGTTCTGGCCACCATTCACTTGCATTGTATGGACCTACAGAGCTGAAATATCCTTTAAAAATCTTTGTGTTCAGCAGAAGAAAGAAAGTCGTACACATCTGGAAAGGCTTGAGGGTGAGTAAATGATGAGAGAATTTTCATTTTTGGGTGAACTATCCTTTCAGTCATTCCCTTGCGTTTCAGATGGCCGGTGTGCAGCGTCACTTGAGGATGTTCTAACGTTTGCCACTGCTACAGATGTGGTTCCTTCCATTGGATTCAACCCTGCTCTGTCTCTTTCATTCCTAAACTCGCCAGACCCTTCCTGTGCCTTTCCTCAGAGCAACTGTGACACCAATCATCTCATTCTGCCAATACTAGCCTCTTATGAGATCTTCAAGAAGCACTTGGATTACACTGTGTGTCAGTTTTCAGTTATGCAGGCCACTTGAAGAAACTCTTCCCCCAATCTATGGATATTTCAGTAGATTAATGGTGTTGATTTATCCAGTAATCTGCAATGGTGCTAAATTTCTGTTTCTGTTTATTGGGGTTGTTGAGTATTTTTATATGAACTGTATTTTTCAGTGTAGCTCACATAAGCATTACTTTGATTACTGTGACCACAGGTTGCTCCTTATCCAGTTTAACCTTTCACATTCATCAGAAGTTTTTAGCAGGTATTTGGCAGTAAATTGAAATCCTTAAATGGAGAACATAGACGATGGTTTGGCTTTGTTACAGTTTGCTAACATTTACATTAATAACTGGATTCTGAAAGAGCAATTATAGGTAAGTCAGCCGTTGTCACGTCATAGGAATTCACAGATATGATTTGAGCTGTTCAAAAAAATTTGGGCCTTAGTTATGAGACTTGTTACATTCTTAGACTTGTGTTAAGGTTGTGTGTTCTTTGTGCATTTTCAAAAGAATAGTTGCATTTTTTCCCAAAGAAGTACTTTCTACTGTAAATTTGGTCTTATAGAGAGGTATTAGAATTTCTTGAAAAGTAGTCATTTATTCATATGCAAGTACATAAATGGCTCTACAATAGTGTCTTTGGTGTCAGAGCTGATATGTTACCAGCCGCACATCTCAGAGCTGCACAGGTTTTAGTTAGTAGTGCAAATAAAGTTTATGCTGTTGAATAGGTAGTGTTTTATATATTCTGTCTACAGCACATGTATTAATCAGAGATGGGAATTAAATTTTCACTCCATAACAGTTCACAGTATAAAGTATAAAAACATAATATCCTGGTAGCCACAAGATGGTGCAATTGTTACTTGATGCCAACATCCAGTTGGCCTACAATGAATATGAATAAGCAGTTGCTGAGTTCTATGGTTTCAATCAGTTTGTAACTGAGACCAATGTAAGCAATCATACACGAGAAATGTATATATATATATATATATATATATATTTTTTTTTTTTTTGTATAGTGTTCTATTTTTCCTGGTTTTGTTTGAGAATATACGATGGCTTGCCTGTTCTGTAATTGTCATAATTTATTAAACTCTCTTTCCTGTTACACTCACTGTTTGCCCCTTGGGTTGAATAAATAATTGTAGATCTATGCACGGATGACATGTAATAATGAGAAATGGGAAAGCCAGTTCCAAGACATCACACATTAAAATATGTTTTGTTCAAAGATAACAGTAACACTGAAGGCAACAATCCAGTGAGCAAAAACAAATGCAGCATAAAGTGTCATCGGTAGTTTATCACAATTCAAGTGGACCTTTCTTTCCTTTTTTTAAGAATACATTTGATATATGTATGTATGTGTATATATATATATATATATATATATATATATATATATATATATATATATATATATATATTAATTTATATATATTTATATTAATATACACACATTAATCAGCCATAAGATTAAACCCACCAGCCTAATATTGTGTTGGTCCCCCTCGTGCCTCCAACCTGCATCTCAGAAGAGCATTCTGAGATGCTATTCTTCTCACCACAATTGTACAGAGCGGTTATCTGAGTTACGTAGACTCTAGTTCAAACCAGTCTGGCTTTTCTCTGTTGTCCTCTCTCATCAACAAGGCATTTCCATCCACAAAACTGCCGCTCACTGGATGTTTTTTGTTTTTGGCACCATACGGAGTAAATTCTAGAGACTGTTGCATGTGAAAATCCCAGGAGATCAGCAGATACAGAAATACACAGACCAGCCCATCTGACAACAACAATGATGCCACGATCCAAATCACTGAGATCCAGTTTTTTCCCCCATTCTGATGGTTGATGTGAACATTAATTGAAGCTCCTGACCCATATCTGCATGATTTTATGCTCTGCACTGCTGCCACACGATTGGCTGATTAGATAATCGCATGGATGATTGTTGGTGCCAGATGGGCTGGTTTGAGTATTTCTGTAACTGCTGATCTCCTGGGATTTTCACACACAAGTCTCTAGAATTTACTCAGAATGGTGCCAAATACAAAAAATATCCAGTGAGCAGCAGTTCTGTAGATGAAAACGCCTTGATAAGATGAACAGAAAATGTTGAGACTGATTCGAACCAACAAAGTCTATGGTAACTCAGATAACTGCTCTGTACAATTGTGGTGAGAAGAATATCATCACAGAATGCAATTCTGAGATGCAGGTTGGCGCTGTTTTGGAGGCACGAGTGGGATCTACACAATATTAGGCAGGTGGTTTTAATGTTGTGGCTGTCGCGAGACCTTTTACACAGACAGTGGTTCGCCGGTAGCCACGTCACCATCACAGTCGTCACCGCATAAACAGTAAAGATGGCGGCCTCCATCCGGGAGAAACAGGCAGGTCTGTTCATAAGTTTAATTTTATATCAAAACAATCAAAATTGTTGATATTATTTAAATGGGCGATTTTTACTAGATTTTCAAACCTTATTTATTCAAAATTCATGACATACTGACGAATACACAACAACTGTTCTAACAGTCTAGCTGAGGATGCTAACAGTCTTGTTCATCTAGCAGCTGGTTAACATCAGATGGATGAACAATATTTTAAGCCTGCAAAACTAGATAAAGAAGTACTTGTATTTTAATCTCTACATACAGCCAACCAGCTCGTTTATGAATTCTGTGGGTATTTAAATCCTAGAGACCTGTCAAGAAACACATGATAATAACACAAGCTTAGCGAAACTGTTAACCTTAATATTTAGTGACATAGAATAATTATCTTTGTGTTAAATGGGAACTGTTTTCATGGTGAGCTTTGTATTTTATTTTTCGAAGACTGACATTTTAATTTATGGATGTTGACACTCACTGTCAGTTTCGACAATTTAAAAGCTTATTGAGCTTTTATGAATGTGCAATAGATTATCTGTAACTAAAAGGATGTTTTCAAGTTTTGCGTTACCTTGGTGAAATCCTGTCAAAAAATAAAAGCTGAACATCTGTGATGTGAATTTAAAGGACTGTTTATGCACAGTTGCCCACATGCAAGTCCTTTGAATCTCAAGCAAGTTCGTCAGTCTGACCATGTTTTGCCTGTTTTCTGATTTTAAAAAGTGATAGAAGTTGTTTTAAATAGTGATATATTCATATGATGTGTCTGTCATTAGCTGCTTTAAAGCGAATGCTCAACTTCAACGCTCCACCCCTGAAAAACACAGCATCTGAGCCGGTATGGAAGGTAAGGGTACACGACATACTCCTAGGGGTTTCCTCATCCACTGTCCACATTGGCAGAGTGAAACTTTTGTAGTTATCATTTGCATGCACACTCACACTTTGCCAATCTTATTAGGTTCTTATTTACGATCGCTTTGGCCAAGACATCATATCTCCCCTGCTGGCTGTGAAAGAGTTGCGAGACATGGGCATCACTCTGCACCTGTAAGAACTCTAATATTTCTTTATGTTTTACACTAATGTTTTTATATATAAATGTCATTGTGGTGGAGTAAGCCTTTTATATAATGCATATGTGAATACATTTTTCATGTTTCTTTTTTTGTTTGTTTGTTTTTTTGTCTTTGAATAATTGTTTACATTTGATTTCTTTTGTTCATACTCTTTGTTTTATCTCTTAGCTTGTTGCACTCAGATCGCGATCCCATTCCAGATGTTCCTGCCATTTACTTTATAATGCCCACAGAGGAGAACATTGACAGGATATGTCAAGTAAACCTTAAAAGATGTTTTTTTTTTCTTTCACACTAAATGATTGAGACTTACTCTTTGCATTAAAAACATTAAAACCCCCTCCCAGTCAATGACTCTAGTAATGTTAAGAGGTGACATGGTTGCAAAACTGATTACTTTTACCATTGCAGGACCTGCGAAACCAACTCTATGAGTCTTACTATCTGAATTTTATCTCTGCGATCTCCAGAAGCAAATTGGAGGACATAGCAAGTGCTGCTCTAGCAGCTAATGCAGTAAACCAGGTGACCAAAGTAAGTCACACACATAAGTTCATATTTCATATGTCATGCATCTATCATCTTGATAATGTATTATGATTAATGGGTCAGGTTGACAGTGGATTAAGAGTAACTTGCTTTTGTGATTTTTGTTGTTGAGAAAATGTGCTTATGTGTGGACCAATTATTTAAAAAAAAATTTTTTAATGGAAAATCCTTAAATATATATATATGAGAGAGAGAGAGAGAGAGAGAGAGAGAGAGACTGAGACTGGTCCAAATGCCTGAAGGTGCACTTCAGTATATTTAAAGGCTTCTTTCTAAAAGCTGATCTGTCTCTCTGCAGGTTTTTGATCAGTATTTAAACTTCATCACACTTGAAGATGATATGTTCATTCTCTGTAATCAAAACAAAGAACACATCTCCTATCATGGTACGCTGCCAGAATATCATGAATTATTTTCTAAATATTTACTCATTTCATTTTAAACCTAAATTAAGTGATTAACAACACAACTGTTCTCTACCTTCAGCAATCAACAAACCAGATATCATGGACACAGACATGGAGGCCATAATGGACACTATAGTGGATAGTCTCTTCTGCTTCTTTGTCACTCTTGGTATATAATGGCAGTGTATTGATCCTTATATACATTTACTCTATCAACTGGGTTGTTTTGAATTAGGAGCATTTACGTATGTTTAGTTGAAGTGTGTAATTTCTGCCCCTAAAATTCACACATTTTGGGTAATCTGATCACAAGTGGTCAGCGCTAAATACATGTGTAAACGGGATCCAAAAATGTTTTTTGATCGGATCACAAAAACCACATTCGGAAGTAGTCAAAAAACGCATATAACCACATTGCATTTGAGATGTAAACTCTAATCCGTCCTGATGCGACCTGGACAGCAGCGAAGCACCACCCTTCACTTTTCAATCAACCACTGTGCTAAAACCTTTAAAAGGAAATTACCGTCTGAATATTTGAAAAAGTGCGTACATATGCAGCCACACAGATTAAAAGCACACACATCTGAAGCTCAGTTAATGTAGGTACTCCACTAAAATAATGGAGAATTCTGTTCTAAATGTTGCGATTATGCTTTGACTAAATTTGAACTGCATCTGGGAGAAACAGTATTATTTTATTTTGCGCTTTTTATTTTATGACTTCTTTTATTTTTTATTATCATGCAGGAACACACTGACACAGTGGATTGATGTATGTTGTCATGAAATCAAAGACCCTCCCCTTGAAATCTAAACACAAGTGCTCACAGGAGACACATTTGAGCGACCAGGTGTAAACAGCGATGTGTCTCGCATGACAACATGTGATCAGATCGCCCAAGACGCATCTTAATACCATTTGTAAACAGGACCTATTAGAGCTTGGAGTTGAATATCGGTCCACTCAGACAAACAGAACAATGTTTTTAAAAAGTACCATAGAGCCACAGTGACTACATTTACACGGACACCAGAAAGCGGTTTATTGCGAGAAAGCAGGTTATTGTGAGAAAGCAGTATTCCAGTTTACATGTGCTGTATAAGCGGCACACACTTAACTCCCGTATACATATGGATCAGTCATTAAGCAGCTTTCTCTACACAACGTTATAACCCGGGAGGAACCTGGATGTGTTAAACTGCTTTCTCTTAACCCGTAATGTGGCATAATGAAATTGCCGTTCTTGTTTACATGACATTTCAGAACGCCGCTTTCTGCAAAAACCCTGGAATAAACCGCTTCCTTAAGTGCATGTAAACATGGTCAGCATTTACACTCTTTGGTAAAATCAAAATACATATAGTTTACTTACTGTTATGAGAAAGTATTTTAACATTGAAAAAAATGCACACTTAACCTTTAAAGATGCTTTAGCACAAAAATGGAAAATCCCAACTAACATTCATTCTGACTGAAATGCCTTCCCATAGATGGTGATGTTGTCATTTTTGTAATCCAGCTGGAATTGTTGATAGACGATAATTACTCTCATTGTACACAAAGTAACTGCTAAGATTATTTTATGAATACTTGATATTTAATCAAGATAGAAAAGATAGTCATTGCAAAAAGCCACTGGGGGGCAGAGCTTTACTTAAATTGTTCAGTGCATTTCTCAAAGGAGAAAAAAAACATTTAGGTAATGCATTGAATATTAACATTAGGTCAGTTTACAATTTACTTTCTACAATTTGTCTTTCATGCTAAATAATAATAAGAAAGTTGAAAAATGCAGATACATGAAAATGTGTTTCAATTACATTAACCTTAATACAAATAAAATCAGAAAAAAGGATTTTTATATAATAGAAGAAGAGTTTTATTTGATAGAAACTTAACATTTCAAATTAGTTAAAATTATCTAGCCTATATTGCTGTGTTTGAAGTGCGAGCGAAAGTCTCCTGAACATTCTTGTCTGTCTTGGGAGCCTTTGTGCAGATATTTAATGCACCCTCCTATTGGCAGTAGAATGAGCTTTCCTGTTATCATAGGTGCCGTCCCAATAATCCGATGTCCAAGAGGGAATGCTGCAGAAATGGTAGCCGTGGTAAGAGACCCACTGATCTGTTATTTAGTGTTCCTCTGATACCTTCTTTATGAATAGTCTGAGACAACTTTGTCATTTCCTGCTCAGTAAAGAGGGTCTAATGAACTCTTGAGTGCTATATCATGGCTGTAGTAATTCGATGATCAACCTTCCACTAATCTCTGGGTTACAGTGCATTTGTAAATTTTCATACGCTAGGTGCAGTGTGCAAACTGATACTGTCGCTTAATTCTCTTGCACTGATGGCACAAAATTCTTCTTTGTTCTGGATGTGGGACTCGGTCCAACCTCAGCTCGTTTTCTCTAGAGAGCTGATCTGTTAGATGATTATTTTTAGCAAAAGAATTTCTCCCTGTAATGTGAGAGAAAATTAACGCCTGAAGTTGCTCAGTTTATTAGATTAATTGATTTTATACATATCGCACTACTCGTTTCTACAGGAAATATTAGTTTAACTCTGTTTTTCACAGAAACTTGACAAGAAACTGAGAGAGAATCTGAGAGACGCTCGGAACAGCCTGTTCACCGGAGACACCATGGGCACTGGCCAGTTCAGGTGGAGCAAAACACACTCGTACAATCTATTTAAGAGTAAATGAAGAGGCTGTGTCTATCAGTTTAAGTTATACGTTTTTGTGAAGTATTTAATTCTTTGAGACAGACAGACAGATAGATCAGTCGATCCCTGCTCTTCTCTTTGCTTAGAAACAGTTTGAGGAATTTTTTGTAAAAATCTAGAAGATAATGGTTTTAGTATAACTCCATTATCTCTCTCTTTCTTTCCCTCCACCACTCCCACAGTTTTCAGAGGCCGCTGTTTGTTCTTGCCGACCGTAATTTGGATCTAGCGACTCCTCTCCACCACACATGGACATATCAGGCTCTCATTCATGATGTGCTGGTGAGCAGAACTCAAAGAAACTCACATGACCCGCAATTAAGGCCCTATTACTTATTTTCCCCCTTTTTTCTACAAGTGTTAATGGAAATTGTTCCCCAAATGGAAACTCTTAAGTAGTTCCAAGTAGCAGCTTATGGAAAGATGAAGTTATTGCAGTTATCATATGGATGACAAAGTGGTTTCATGAAATGTGGAATGTACGTGCAGAGTTGCTTTTTGTGCCAATGATCATTTATCCTTTGGGTATATTTCTTTTTCCCCATGGTCTCAAAAATGCTTCTGTTTAAATAAAGCATGCCTTCAGTCCCCTGTATGCCAGTAGTACTCTGAGGCATTCCATCGTCCATACATTCAGAGTAAAAGCTGACAATATGTTTCAGTACTGTTATGATAACAAAGTAGTGTTGTCAAAAGTAACGGTACTTTGGTACCAAGTCAATACTAAAATAAAAAAGATGTAATGATACCAGTGTTTCTGCAGTACCAGTAGTACCATGCACAGACTCTATCCGGTACTAGCGTGCAGTATGACTGTCACACGACTGCTTTCAAATGCTCACATGCTTATTTTGAACGTGTACTCTGTTACTCCTTGTACACTGAAATTATTTAAAATGTATCAAATTAAAATCGTGACGTCCTAGCACTTATCCATTGTGAACCATGCAGCACATATAAAATATATACAGTATTTATATAATTAAAATCACCCCATTTGTGCTTTAATCTCAGCTTTATTTATATTGCATTTAAAACAACAGAGTTGAACAAAGTGCTTCACAGTAATACAATTTAAAACATAACATTTAAAAATTACCACATACACACAAACCAGTAATCTAAAATACAAACACTCCAAAACTGTGTCCTACACAGGGTTGGGAGGGTTACTTTTGAAATATATTCCACTACAGATTACAGAATACATGCTGTAAAATGTCATTTGTAACGTATTCCGTTAGATTACTCAAGGTCAGTAACGTATTCTAAATACTTTGGATTACTTCTTCAGCACTGGTAGATTTCACTTGTTTTGACTATAAAAACTCTGCCAGTACAGTAAGACAAAATACACATGTTAAAAATTCATTCTCTGAAAAACCTAAATATCTTATGCAGTGTTGTTTCTAAAACAAGATCAATTGTTTTAAGGATTTTTCGATATTTTTACAGGGAAACAATAAAAAAATTATTATAAAGAATACGATTTTTGCCCTAATATCAAAGGTCTTACAGGAAAAAAAGAAATTATGATCCAATGTGAATTTTCTTGATAAAAAAATATGATCGTGCCTGATAACATGTGCATGTAAAATGGCTAGAAATAGCATTTTAGCTTAGCGTACAGCTGACAATTTACACAACATTTATTTCTGTTTCTTCTGCTCCAAACTTACTTCTCTGTCTGCTCGTATGAATGTAACACATCATAAGAAAGTGTTTCACTGATGTTCAAATGCTCTTTGGATCTCATCATTTATATGTATAAATGTTTTCCATTTGAAAGGAATAAATATTAAATGTAACAAATGACAATAAAATGCAAAGTAATCACTTCAGTAATCAAAATACTTTTTGAATGTAACTGTATTCTAATTATCAATGATTTAAATTGTAACTGAGTGGAATACAGTTACTTATATTTTGTATTTTAAATACGTAATCCCGTTACATGTATTCCGTTACTCCCCAACCCTGGTCCTACATTTCATTTGTCAGACTCAAATGCCAGTGTAAAGAGATTTCACACTGGACCATGTAGCAAACAGTTTATCCGGGAATGTGAAGCATCCGGCAAAAAAAAAAAACACGTCATAATAAAAGCACAATTCGAAATACAATCTAGATGCCTGAAATTGATGAAGCTGTGACAAATATATAACAACTGTATAGTAAAATGTAATATTCACTGTAATAATGATAATAATACTCTAATAATAATAATCAATCAATATATCACAAGCAAAACAGCTGTTGAATAAAAATTTGGGGAAAAAATGCAATGATGTGTTAAGTTCTATTTTCACTTATTAAAAGTTTTAAGAATTAATTGATTAGATACCATTTTGATGATGAAATTAAATTAAACTGTAATACATGGAGTTCTGGAAAATAATAATAATAATTAAACTGTAATTATTAAATTATTAAAAATAACTAAACTGGTGTGTTCAGTAGCACATTATCATATTAGCATATTTTTGCTGTGGTATTGAAATTGGTATCGAGAACTGTGAAATTTCACTGGTATCTGTACCGACTAGTGATATTTTGGTAACGTGACAACACTACATCAAAGTGTAACAAAGTAATTTTGAAAATTTTATACAGCAACTTTAGAGACTGTATTATATTTTGGTCTTCTGTGGCCTAGTCAACAGCGTGACTCATTTGTATAAATGTGTGTGTGTTTATATCAGGATTTCCACCTGAACCGGGTTAGCGTGGAGGAGTCTCAGGGGTCAGAAGCCAGTCCAGCAGGGGCACGACCCAAAAAGAAAAACAAGAAGAGCTATGATCTCACTGCTGCTGACAAATTTTGGCAAAAACACAAAGGAAGGTAAATATCTACTGTTAATGAAACTCATGTGCCACATTGATCTGTGATTGGTCTAATTATTGTTTATTTTCAAAGGCTACAGCATACTGAATTCCAGTGTTTAGTATTCTGTTCTACAGTCTCCTAGTATTTAGTATTGTGAATAAATGTAATTAATAAAATTGGGGCTGGGCGAATCAATATTTATTATCAAATATTTATTATATATTCACAATGATTTTGCTGTTTATATAAAATTCAGCAACAACATGAATATAGCAATGATTTTAATATGCTTTTTATTTGGCTAATAAGTTTCAGCGTCATT